>NC_137722.1:2675265-3275265 GCF_964034855.1 Anser brachyrhynchus | reverse complement strand
ACTAAAGGACAGACGTGGCCCAGACCCGTAAGCTGTGCCCGTGCCTGAGGCCTCACAGACACATTCTCGTTGCGCACCTGCGCGGGGGCTGCGTCTGCACTCGTTAACAACCCTTCACCTCCCTCCTCTGCACCCCTTGCGCTGAGGCTGTCGGGGTGTGTCCGGGCGGGCACGCACCATATAAGGTCATATGACGTCATCCCTCCTCTATGACGCCATCACCCGGACACTATATAAGGCCGCGCTCGCCCAGGCCGGGCCAGTGGCAGAGGCGACCTCTGCTGCTGCGCGGTGCTGGGAGCCGGTGTCTGCTGAGGGCTCAGAGGCTGCTGTCCCTCAGAGGCCCAGGCCGTGCGATCGCTGGTGGCTATTGCTGGCAGCGTTTGGTGAACGTTCATCGTTCTGAATCCTTAAGCCATGATCCGGGGTGGTGTGGGCCAGGGGCCCGTGGCGCACAGTCACCCCTCATCCCGTCGGGGCCCAGCGCGACCCCCCAGCAGGCCTGTGCAGCAGGAGGAGCACAGGCAGGAGCTGGAGGCGCTGCGGGCCCAGCTGGAGGCCGAGCGTCTCCACTCGCAGGAGCTGCACCGCCGCTTTGCTGATGAAACCCGCCAGATAAAGAAGATGGCAGAGCAGGAGCGGCAGCTTCTGGCTGAGAAGCTACGCTCCAGATGGGAGCAGCAACGGGCATGGGAGCTGCAGCGGCTGTGGGAGCTGAGCCAGAAGCAGCGGGCAACAGAGATCCGTCAGCTGCTGCGTGAGAAGGAGGCCGAGTGGCGCCAGACACAGGAGTTGCTCCAAGAGCAGCGGGACGACGCCGTCCGCCAGGCGCGGGACCTGCAGCAGGAGCTGGCCGAGGAGCTGGTGAGGCACGGCTGCAGCAGCAGCAGCGAGGCCCGCAGCAAGCTGCAGGAGGTCCACAGGCAGCTCCACTGGCGGAAGGACAGCAAGCAGACCGCCCGCATCGTAAGCCTCCAAAATGAACTGGAACTGCAGAGAAGGCTCTTCCAGCAGTACATCCTGGAGCAGGCTGAGGGGAGGCCGTCTGCCTCCCACAGCGAAGACAGGGCTGCGGCCTGGCACCGCCTGCAGACTCGCCTGGGCGCAGGGACCACCGGGACCTGCTCTTCGAAGAGCCCCGGTGCATCTGGTGCTGCTGGGGGAGGAGGGCAGCAGACAACCCACTCCAGCTTAAAAGCTCACCTCCAGGGAGAAGGGAAGAGCTGCGGGCGGGCGGTCACAGACGTGGGTGTTCAGGTGGCAGCGCAACAAGAGGCCTGCCCACCTGGCAGTGGAGACAGCCAGCTGCTGCAGGAGAAAGCTCATCTGCAGCATGCCCTGGAGGACCTGCAGAGGCAATGCGGTGTCCTTCAAGAGGAGACCCGCCTTCTGGGGAAGGAAAGCGCTCTGGAACTGGGGGAGGAGGTGGAGAGGCTCCAGCAGAAGACTAGTATGCTAGGCCTCCTTACCAAGCACCTGAAAGAAAACACCAGGCAACTGAAAGAGACCGACCTGAAATCTGGAAAGACTGCTGCAAAGACAGAGCAGGTCGACCAGCAGCAGAGAGGGGAATCGGAAACCGAGGCTGGGAAAAAACTTAGGCCTCACAGGAACCTGGATCAGGAACGCTCAAGACTGCAGCAAAGGTACGAGGAGCTGAAAGTGCGTCTGAGAGAGATGACAAATGAAAATGCCAGGCGCGCAGAAGAAAATTCTCAGCTCCGTGGGCAGAAGGAGCGGATAGACGAGGTTCGATCTGACAACGCTGCTCTGAAGGGGAAACTCGTGCAAGTGACAGAGCAGCGAAATTCTGCCATCGGAGAGGCCAAACGTCTTCAAACACGACTGCAAGATCTGGGTTGTGAACTGAAAGCCATGAGACAACTGGCAGGACGAAGGCAACAACAGGAGAACGACCTCGAGGAAACAAGGCGACTGCTGCAGAAGAAGAAAGAGGAAGTTGAGCATTTGCAGAGGGCTTGGGCAGAGCAAAGAAGGACACATGAGGAAGACACGCAAGCGTCTCAAGCGCAGCTGAGAGAATTAGAGAAACAGAATCAGCACCAAAGTCAACAATGGGAGCTGCTCTCTCAGCAACTTGAGCAAGAAAAAAGAAAAGAATCCAACCGTGTCGGTTCAGGACTACCACAGGTGACATCTTCTCCCACAGCACAGGCCTATGCAGAGCAGTCCCATGACCTTTGCAACCGCGAAGACAGCTCTGATGTTTCTGAGGAGGCAACCAAGGTCCCGGCATCCCACACAAGCACCTCGACATCAGATGCCGCACACAACAGTCCTGGGTGCCGCCTTCTTTCAGACCAGGGCCCTGTGCATGGGAACGAAGAAGCAGGAGCAGAGCATGTGTCCTTCATCCTGCAGTCCTCGGGAGAAGAATCGCTAAAACTTCGAAAATTTTTAGCTCGATACAGCTACGATCCTTTCGAGGGTCCTAATGAGCACCCCGAAGCAGAGCTTCCTCTGACTGCGGGAGAATACGTCTATGTCTATGGAGACATGGATGAAGACGGCTGGTTTGTGGGAGAGCTGACGGATGGCACGAGAGGATTTGTCCCCTCTAATTTGGTAGAAGAAGTTTCAGACGATGACCTGGTGACAACTGTGCCTCCAGAGCTACGTGATCTCCTGCAGGATAGCGATGATGAACTGAGATCTTGCAGCAGGAGAGGAAGGAAGAAACGGAGGAATCGGAGGAATAAATAAAGATCTTGACCAAGGAATCTGTGTCCCCTGTGTCTCCCCCCCTTCTCCCTCCCCTTCCACAGCTTTTATTGCTGAGCGTGACGTTGCCGTATGGACTATCCCTTTGGTCTTTTTGGGTCAGCTGCCCTGGCAATGCCCCCTCCCCACCTCTTGCCCACAGCCAGCCGACTGGATTTGGGGCTGGGGGGTGGCAGAGGGAGGGCGCTGTGGGAGTCCTGATGCTGTGCCAGCACGGCTCAGCAGTAGACAAAACACATTGGTGCAATATCAAGTCAGTTCTAGCCAGAAGTACAGAGCATAGTGCTGCATGGGCTGCTGTGGGGAAGGTTGAGTCCATCCCAGGCAGACCCAGAACACCATACCCACCGTGGTGGGGATGGTATGACCAGGCAGGGTCTAGAGGGGTGGCTGGATCCCCACTGAAAAAGTCGTCAGGGGGCTGTGGAAAGGCTGCTCAGCCTGTAACTTGTGAAGCTTCTGCTCCCTGCTACGAGCTGCTTGGAAAGGCCCGGCTCTTTCAGAACCCACTTTCCCCTTTGGACCAACGGCCCAGGTGTGCTCGGGGCAGCGGTCTGTGCCAGCTGTGACGCATTTCACACCATTGCTGCTTCTGGAAGCCTGCTGCAGGCCCACCGTGCCTGCTGCCGCCATCGTTCACCCGGCTCTGCCACAAGCACCTTGTTTCTCCTCAGGTGTGGCCTCGAGTGAGCTGTCCCCTCCTGGCTGCCTGCAGGAGAGCTTCAGGGGCCTCAAAGAGAAGGCTCTGCTGGGCTCCGCTGTCACTTTGCCCTTTGGAACAAAAGCGCAAACCTGCGCTACAGCACCGCCGTCGTGCAGCCATCTGGGAGCACAACCAACAGGCTCCCTGAGAATCCCCCGTGCCCCCCAGCGTGCCCCCCATTTTCACTCGCCTGTGCCCCCACTCCCATATGTCCCCCTTTCCCCTCACTATTTCAACTCCCATGTCCCCACCAGTAGTTTCCCAGTGAGCTACGTCCACGGGGCCTGAGGGAACCGGTGGACTTGCTAAGCCACTGGCCATCATACAGGAGAGGCTGTGGAAGTCTGTTTAAGTAGTTCCCACTGACTGGAGGAGAGGAAACATAGCCCCCATTCTAAAAAGGGGAAAATGGAAGACCTGGGAGCTACAAGCCTTCCTCCCTTTGTGGGGGTGCACAGCCTTCACCACCCACTGTCCGTCGTACCTGAGAAGTTGTTGCTGAGGGCTATAGAAAATAAGGAGGCGATTGGTGACAGACAACACGGCTTCACTCGGGGCAGATCATGCCTGACAAATCTGGTGCCCTTCTATGATGGGGTTGCAGCATTGGTGGGTATGGAAAGAGCAACGGACATCATCTACCTGGACTCGTGCAAAGCACTTGCACTGTCCCCCATGATCTCTAAACTGGAGAGACATGGATCGGATGGACGGACAACTCGGTGGGTAAGGAATTGGCGAGATGGTTGCACTCAAAGAGTAGCGGTCAGAGGCTCAGTGTCCAGGCAGAAACCAGTAACGAGTGGCATTCCTCAGGGATCTGCATATTGACCAGTGGTCAGTAGCACCCAGGGGTGGGTCACTGCCCCCCATACCTGGATTTACCCCAGTAAATGCCCTGGTTCAAAGCGCGTCCGTGCTGGCATCTCCTTCGGGCTGCGGGACACGAGCAGGGCCCAGCTGGGCTGTTTGAAATGCATCTTTTACTGTGCCTACAAGCCCTCCAAGCACCCCTGGTGTAGCTCCAGCACCGCCTGTTCCATTCAGTCCAGGGCCTTTGCTGGAGAGCTGCAACTGCAGGGGAAACATCTCCCCTTGGCCTCCCATGGGGCAGGCTGTAGCGTGAGTGTCGGGGGGATGAGGACGACCTGAATGCATGGGGACACCCCAGGCTGGCAGAGCTGATTTCTGCTTGTGCTGTTTATTATTACTGGGATGGAACAGAAGAGGTGTTTTTAGAAACAGAATCCTAGAATGCTTTGGGTTGGAGGGGACCTTAATGACCACTGACCTTAAGGACACCCCCCCCCAGTGCCGGCTGTAGTGTGCCCCCCCAGGGCAGGCTGTAGTGTGTGAGTGTGGAGAAGAGATCGACACCTGCCTCTGCATTTGTCCTCCTCGGGAAGTTGTAGAAAGCAACGAAGTGAACATGTCTCAAAAAAACAACAAAAAAAACCCAAACCTGTCTCAAAAGACCGACCTTGCGGTTTGGACAAGAGCCATGGAGCAGCTGAGTCTGTACAAAGGCAGGGGGTCGGCTAGTGGTGATGAAGAAGAGCCACCAACCTTCATCCCCACGACCCCCCGACGACCACCACCAGAAGGCACTGCGCGCGGGGATAGGTTATGCATATGTATAGGCATATTGGGAAACTTCATGCCTATGTAACTCTTTACTGTCTATAACGCAAGCAAGTTGCCGCGTTGGGGTGCGCATGCCTTTGGGAGCTATCCCGCATGTGCCTGGTGCTGAAATAAACCACATACCTACTTTATAATTCATTTGCTTTGAGTTGTGGAGTTCTTCCACGAATCAGTGTCATAAGCAGCAATTTTCTATCCAGAGAGGCCTCTGTCTGCTCTCACCTGCTCCAGATCATGCTTACTGCCTGCAGCACTTGCTTGGCACCAACACAGGCAGAGAGCTAGGAGCAGGGCTGAGCGTGAGGGAGAGGCCAAGCCCTGCAGCTGCTGCTTGCAGCTCATCTCTTACTCTCAGGAGCACCGGGAACGGATGGGAACACCTCACTAAGGTGGCCTTGTCCCACGCCAGCGCACACAGCCTGGTCAGAGACGTGACAGATGCAGGAGGGGTTCTGAGAGCAAGCCCATTCCCCAGTATCCCAAGCACGGGGAGAGGAGAGCCGCATGAAGGGAGAGCCAGTGTTGGGCTGGGGCATGAGCCCCCTGTCAGGCTCTTTCTCACCTGCATCTTGTCATAAGTCTTGGCAAAGACTTATGCAAGTCTTTGTCCGAGTCTTTTCAAAATGAGGGGGGTGTAGCTGCTTCTCCCTCAGGCGGTGGTGGCTTCTCCCATTCTCTTGCTTGTCAGAGGCATTCTGGGGTGATGTGGAGCTCCACAAGAGGAAGCGGCTCGGGCACCTGCTTCACAGAGTGCCTGTGGGATGGATGAGCTGTAACTGATGAGAACAGCCCCAAAGGCCTCCAGCCGTGGCCTGCTCCCCTGTACTGCGTCTGGCTGGGATAGAGTTAATATTCTTAATAGCAGCTTGTAAGGTGCTGTGTTTTAGAGCTGTGGCCAAAACGATGCTGGTAGTGCGCTGAAGTTGTTCGCTTTTGCTGACCAGTGTTTGCACAGCATCGAGGCCTTCTCTAGTTCTTTTACACCTATTTTTACACCTATTTACACTATATTTGTCTATTACACCCGCCCCTCGAGTGAATGGCCGTGGGGTGAGCCAGAGGTTGGGAGGAGACATAACCAGGCAGAGCAACCGTACTAACCAACAAGACGTTCCACGCCATGTAATGTCATGCTCAGCAATAAAAGGGTAAAAGAGGGGGTTTAGAGAGTTATGCAACACATCCTTTCCAGGATTGGTCCCATCACTGGGGATCGGTCATTTTAGAATAGAATGGAATAGAATAGCTCGAGTCGGAAGGGATCGTCAAAGATCATCCAGTCCAACAGCTGAACCACTCCAGAGTTAACTAAAAGTTAAAGCTTATTATTGAGGGCATCATCCAAATGCCTCTCGAACACTGACAGGCATGGGGAGTTACCACCTCACCAGGAAGCCTGTGCCAGTGTTTGACCACCCTCATGGTAAGGCAGTTTTTCCTCAGGTACAGTCTGAACCTCTCCTTGCGCAGCTTTGTGCCATTCCCGTGCATCCTTTCATCGGTTACCAGGGAGAAGAGATCGACACCTGCCTCTGCATTTCTCCTCCTCGGGAAGTTGTAGAAAGCAATGAGGTGGCCTCTTTGCCTTCTCTTCTCCAGCCTAGACAACCCAGGTGACCTCAGCCTGTCCTCACAGGACGTGGCTTCCAGCCCTTTTGCCAGCTTTGTTGCCCTGCTCCGGACACTTTCAAGGACGTCCACATCCCTTTTGTGTTGTGGAGCCCAGAAGTGCACACAATACTCAAGGTGAGGCTGCACACGTACTAAATACAGCAAGAAAATTAATTATTAATTAATTAATTAAGATAATTAAATGCAGCAAGACAATTAACGGCTGGCTTTACTGGGTTGAATGCACTCCAGAATGCATTTTGCCCTCGTGGCTGCCAGGACTTGGCTGCTGGCTCACGCTGAGCCTGCTGTGGAGCTGCACCTCCAGAGCCCGTTCTGCTGAGCTGCTCTCTCCAGCCACTCGTCTCCCAGCCTGTGCTTGCATCCAGCATTACGCTGTCCCAGGTGCAGCACCTGGCATCTTCCGTTGTTGAACTTCATGCCGTTACTAATCTCCCAGTGTGCCAATCTGTCTAGATCCTTCTGCAAAGCCTCTCAGCCCTCCACGGAGTCAACGGTGCCTCCCAGTTTAGTGTCATTGGCAAACTTGCTGAGGACCCATTCCTCTCCTGCACCTAGATCTTTGTTAAACATGTTGAAGGTAATTGGCCCCAGAACTGAGCCCTGGGGAAGACCGCTAGTGACTGGCCACCAGCCAGATGTAGCCCCACTCGCTAAGAAACTTGAGGTTGCACGCCAAGAAACGTTTCCCGCATCGGGACAAGAGGTTCCCAGCAGGCCCAACAGACCTCTCATTCGTACAGCAGGCCAGCGTGTATGAGTTGTGCGCTCAGTAGTGCCCAGATAATGATGGGGTGTGCCAGGCCCCTGTGTGCACTGCACCCTGTAAGGCTGGGCTGACTTGTGGTCACACTGAGGTCTGTTTGATGCCCTCTGCTAGCCCCACACACTGGTAAGCTGCCAAGCAGCCATTCAGCAGGCATATTTGGCTTTGCTCCATCACTGTTTTCAGCAATAAATCTATTGCTGCTTCTCTCTTAGGAGTGAAGCGCATCATTCCTTTTGCGACACATGGACGAGCACAGATTTCTGAGCTGGGATTCAGTGCTGCTGCCCACTGGGACATGGCTGTCACTGCTCTGGGGCTGGTGCCAGAAGTGAGTTGTGGAGGGACGCTTCCCAGCCCTCCATTAGCACCCAGGGGTGGGTCACTGCCCCCCATACCTGGATTTACCCCAGTAAATGCCCTGGTTCAAAGCGCAAGGAGCTGTGAGGACCAGTTCAGTCCTGACTTGTTCCTACCATCTTCTTTAAACCCTTCCCTAGACTCTATGCCATGCTGGGAACAGCAGCCCCCGCTCAGGATTGGGGTGAGGGGCTGCTCACCCCATACATATCCACTGCTCGGGATAGCAGGCAGGTGAGGAAGCTGCCATCAGCGCACCCCAGGACCCTCCCGGATTGCTGATGTCTTGCGGTGTTATCCCTCCAGCAGACAGATGGTGCTTGAAGTCCCCCGGGGCCCTGCAAACGTGAAGTTTCTCCTACCTATCTGTAGAGGGACTCAGTACTTGTTTTTTTCCTGGTCAGTTCCCTTTCTTGCACAGGCACAGAGGAACTGGGTAGAGCAGCCTCGGTTTTATTTAGAGGAGATGTCAGTGGGGCAGCACGCCCTCACTGACCAGAGACGGGGTCTCTTCAAGGAAGTGTGCCAGGTCAGTGAAGATGTCTTCTGGCAGCACATGAAGCAGCAGGTGGAAGAACTCCCGGTCGTAATAGGAGGCGTAGAGCACCGCGACACCGAGCATGAAAGTGACGGCCAGCTCCACGCACAGGAAGATCAGGCAGAATGTCCTGTGGGGCAGAAAAAGAGCTGGAAAAAGGGCAGGCTGGACGCATCCCGCACCCATGCCAGAGGGGGCTGTTCTGGGAGCCCCACAGGCTGCCCCTCCAGGCATTTCTCATTGCTCATTCGGACAGGCTTGGACGTGAGCCTCCACAAGCCCAGGAAGACACCTCGGCATTGGGCAAACACGCCGCAGCAGGCGTCCTGGCCATCCCAGTCGCTGCAGGGGAACCTGGGTGGGCACAGGGCACCTGAGGGGACACTCACCACAGCCAGGAAAAGGCACCTCTTCTCCTCGCCAGTTCCTCCGTCTTCTGTAGGTCAACACAAGGTAGGGACACTTGTCAGGCCCCACCGCACAGTCCGGTTCAGTACCCCACAGTAAATGCCAGTAACACACAGTACCCCAGTAAATGCCCTGGTTCAAAGCGTGTCCGTGCTGGCATCTCCTTCGGGCTGCGGGACACGAGCAGGGCCCAGCTGGGCTGTTTGAAATGCATCTTTTACTGTGCCTACAAGCCCTCCAAGCACCCCCGGTGTAGCTCCAGCACCGCCTGTTCCATTCAGTCCAGGGCCTTTGCTGGAGAGCTGCAACTGCAGGGGAAACATCTCCCCTTGGCCTCCCATGGGGCAGGCTGTAGCGTGAGTGTGGGGCGGATGAGGACGACCTGAATGCATGGGGACACCCCAGGCTGGCAGAGCTGATTTCTGCTTGTGCTGTTTATTATTACTGGGATGGAACAGAAGAGGTGTTTTTAGAAACAGAATCCTAGAATGCTTTGGGTTGGAGGGGACCTTAATGACCACTGACCTTAAGGACACCCCCTCCCAGTGCCCCCCCCCAGCACGCCCCACAGCACAGAACCTTTCCGAGCGCCCCCCCCACCCAGCCCGGCCCTGCCTCAGCTCTGCCTCCCGCCTGAGGGTGGTGAAGGCTCTGCACCCCCACAAAGGGAGGAAGGCTTGTAGCTCCCAGGTCTTCCATTTTCCCCTTTGTAGAATGGGGGCTATGTTTCCTCTCCTCCAGTCAGTGGGAACTACTTAAACAGACTTCCACAGCCTCTCCTGTATGATGGCCAGTGGCTTAGCAAGTCCACCGGTTCCCTCAGGCCCCGTGGACGTAGCTCACTGGGAAACTACTGGTGGGGACATGGGAGTTGAAATAGTGAGGGGAAAGGGGGACATATGGGAGCGGGGGCACAGGCGAGTGAAAATGGGGGGCACGCTGGGGGGCACGGGGGATTCTCAGGGAGCCTGTTGGTTGTGCTCCCAGATGGCTGCACGACGGCGGTGCTGTAGCGCAGGTTTGCGCTTTTGTTCCAAAGGGCAAAGTGACAGCGGAGCCCAGCAGAGCCTTCTCTTTGAGGCCCCTGAAGCTCTCCTGCAGGCAGCCAGGAGGGGACAGCTCACTCGAGGCCACACCTGAGGAGAAACAAGGTGCTTGTGGCAGAGCCGGGTGAACGATGGCGGCAGCAGGCACGGTGGGCCTGCAGCAGGCTTCCAGAAGCAGCAATGGTGTGAAATGCGTCACAGCTGGCACAGACCGCTGCCCCGAGCACACCTGGGCCGTTGGTCCAAAGGGGAAAGTGGGTTCTGAAAGAGCCGGGCCTTTCCAAGCAGCTCGTAGCAGGGAGCAGAAGCTTCACAAGTTACAGGCTGAGCAGCCTTTCCACAAGCCGCGTAAAGCAGAGTCTTGGTCACCATTGTGACCGAGAATGAAGGAAAAAGGAGGCTCCAAAGCGAGCTGTGGAGCTGGCCACGCTGTGCTCTCACCCCTAGAGATTGACCGGCGCATGCACGCGCAGAGCTGACATCCCTTGGAGAACACTCATACTGCTTGCTCACTTGGGTGAGCGTAGGAGCTCCCACCACACCATCCAGACCCTTCCCCATCATTCCCAGCCCCCCGACGACTTTTTCAGTGGGGATCCAGCCACCCCTCTAGACCCTGCCTGGTCATACCATCCCCACCACGGTGGGTATGGTGTTCTGGGTCTGCCTGGGATGGACTCAACCTTCCCCACAGCAGCCCATGCAGCACTATGCTCTGTACTTCTGGCTAGAACTGACTTGATATTGCACCAATGTGTTTTGTCTACTGCTGAGCCGTGCTGGCACAGCATCAGGACTCCCACAGCGCCCTCCCTCTGCCACCCCCCAGCCCCAAATCCAGTCGGCTGGCTGTGGGCAAGAGGTGGGGAGGGGGCATTGCCAGGGCAGCTGACCCAAAAAGACCAAAGGGATAGTCCATACGGCAACGTCACGCTCAGCAATAAAAGCTGTGGAAGGGGAGGGAGAAGGGGGAGAGACACAGGGGACACAGATTCCTTGGTCAAGATCTTTATTTATTCCTCCGATTCCTCCGTTTCTTCCTTCCTCTCCTGCTGCAAGATCTCAGTTCATCATCGCTATCCTGCAGGAGATCACGTAGCTCTGGAGGCACAGTTGTCACCAGGTCATCGTCTGAAACTTCTTCTACCAAATTAGAGGGGACAAATCCTCTCGTGCCATCCGTCAGCTCTCCCACAAACCAGCCGTCTTCATCCATGTCTCCATAGACATAGACGTATTCTCCCGCAGTCAGAGGAAGCTCTGCTTCGGGGTGCTCATTAGGACCCTCGAAAGGATCGTAGCTGTATCGAGCTAAAAATTTTCGAAGTTTTAGCGATTCTTCTTCCGAGGACTGCAGGATGAAGGACACATGCTCTGCTCCTGCTTCTTCGTTCCCATGCACAGGGCCCTGGTCTGAAAGAAGGCGGCACCCAGGACTGTTGTGTGCGGCATCTGATGTCGAGGTGCTTGTGTGGGATGCCGGGACCTTGGTTGCCTCCTCAGAAACATCAGAGCTGTCTTCGCGGTTGCAAAGGTCATGGGACTGTTCTGCATAGGCCTGTGCTGTGGGAGAAGATGTCACCTGTGGTAGTCCTGAACCGATACGGTTGGATTCTTTTCTTTTTTCTTGCTCAAGTTGCTGAGAGAGCAGCTCCCATTGTTGACTTTGGTGCTGATTCTGTTTCTCTAATTCTCTCAGCTGCGCTTGAGACGCTTGCGTGTCTTCCTCATGTGTCCTTCTTTGCTCTGCCCAAGCCCTCTGCAAATGCTCAACTTCCTCTTTCTTCTTCTGCAGCAGTCGCCTTGTTTCCTCGAGGTCGTTCTCCTGTTGTTGCCTTCGTCCTGCCAGTTGTCTCATGGCTTTCAGTTCACAACCCAGATCTTGCAGTCGTGTTTGAAGACGTTTGGCCTCTCCGATGGCAGAATTTCGCTGCTCTGTCACTTGCACGAGTTTCCCCTTCAGAGCAGCGTTGTCAGATCGAACCTCGTCTATCCGCTCCTTCTGCCCACGGAGCTGAGAATTTTCTTCTGCGCGCCTGGCATTTTCATTTGTCATCTCTCTCAGACGCACTTTCAGCTCCTCGTACCTTTGCTGCAGTCTTGAGCGTTCCTGATCCAGGTTCCTGTGAGGCCTAAGTTTTTTCCCAGCCTCGGTTTCCGATTCCCCTCTCTGCTGCTGGTCGACCTGCTCTGTCTTTGCAGCAGTCTTTCCAGATTTCAGGTCGGTCTCTTTCAGTTGCCTGGTGTTTTCTTTCAGGTGCTTGGTAAGGAGGCCTAGCATACTAGTCTTCTGCTGGAGCCTCTCCACCTCCTCCCCCAGTTCCAGAGCGCTTTCCTTCCCCAGAAGGCGGGTCTCCTCTTGAAGGACACCGCATTGCCTCTGCAGGTCCTCCAGGGCATGCTGCAGATGAGCTTTCTCCTGCAGCAGCTGGCTGTCTCCACTGCCAGGTGGGCAGGCCTCTTGTTGCGCTGCCACCTGAACACCCACGTCTGTGACCGCCCGCCCGCAGCTCTTCCCTTCTCCCTGGAGGTGAGCTTTTAAGCTGGAGTGGGTTGTCTGCTGCCCTCCTCCCCCAGCAGCACCAGATGCACCGGGGCTCTTCGAAGAGCAGGTCCCGGTGGTCCCTGCGCCCAGGCGAGTCTGCAGGCGGTGCCAGGCCGCAGCCCTGTCTTCGCTGTGGGAGGCAGACGGCCTCCCCTCAGCCTGCTCCAGGATGTACTGCTGGAAGAGCCTTCTCTGCAGTTCCAGTTCATTTTGGAGGCTTACGATGCGGGCGGTCTGCTTGCTGTCCTTCCGCCAGTGGAGCTGCCTGTGGACCTCCTGCAGCTTGCTGCGGGCCTCGCTGCTGCTGCTGCAGCCGTGCCTCACCAGCTCCTCGGCCAGCTCCTGCTGCAGGTCCCGCGCCTGGCGGACGGCGTCGTCCCGCTGCTCTTGGAGCAACTCCTGTGCCTGGCGCCACTCGGCCTCCTTCTCACGCAGCAGCTGACGGATCTCTGTTGCCCGCTGCTTCTGGCTCAGCTCCCACAGCCGCTGCAGCTCCCGTGCCCGTTGCTGCTCCCATCTGGAGCGTAGCTTCTCAGCCAGAAGCTGCCGCTCCTGCTCTGCCATCTTCTTTATCTGGCGGGTTTCATCAGCAAAGCGGCGGTGCAGCTCCTGCGAGTGGAGACGCTCGGCCTCCAGCTGGGCCCGCAGCGCCTCCAGCTCCTGCCTGTGCTCCTCCTGCTGCACAGGCCTGCTGGGGGGTCGCGCTGGGCCCCGACGGGATGAGGGGTGACTGTGCGCCACGGGCCCCTGGCCCACACCACCCCGGATCATGGCTTAAGGAATGAGAACAATGAACGTTCACCAAACGCTGCCAGCAATAGCCACCAGCGATCGCACGGCCTGGGCCTCTGAGGGACAGCAGCCTCTGAGCCCTCAGCAGACACCGGCTCCCAGCACCGCGCAGCAGCAGAGGTCGCCTCTGCCACTGGCCCGGCCTGGGCGAGCGCGGCCTTATATAGTGTCCGGGTGATGGCGTCATAGAGGAGGGATGACGTCATATGACCTCGTTAACAACCCTTCTAGGGGTTGTTAACCCTCGTTAACAACCCATGCTAATGGCTGTGTAATGCTGTATGTCATCACTACCACGCTTCCCCCACTAAAGGACAGACGTGGCCCAGACCCGTAAGCTGTGCCCGTGCCTGAGGCCTCACAGACACATTCTCGTTGCGCACCTGCGCGGGGGCTGCGTCTGCACTCGTTAACAACCCTTCACCTCCCTCCTCTGCACCCCTTGCGCTGAGGCTGTCGGGGTGTGTCCGGGCGGGCACGCACCATATAAGGTCATATGACGTCATCCCTCCTCTATGACGCCATCACCCGGACACTATATAAGGCCGCGCTCGCCCAGGCCGGGCCAGTGGCAGAGGCGACCTCTGCTGCTGCGCGGTGCTGGGAGCCGGTGTCTGCTGAGGGCTCAGAGGCTGCTGTCCCTCAGAGGCCCAGGCCGTGCGATCGCTGGTGGCTATTGCTGGCAGCGTTTGGTGAACGTTCATCGTTCGCATTCCTTAAGCCATGATCCGGGGTGGTGTGGGCCAGGGGCCCGTGGCGCACAGTCACCCCTCATCCCGTCGGGGCCCAGCGCGACCCCCCAGCAGGCCTGTGCAGCAGGAGGAGCACAGGCAGGAGCTGGAGGCGCTGCGGGCCCAGCTGGAGGCCGAGCGTCTCCACTCGCAGGAGCTGCACCGCCGCTTTGCTGATGAAACCCGCCAGATAAAGAAGATGGCAGAGCAGGAGCGGCAGCTTCTGGCTGAGAAGCTACGCTCCAGATGGGAGCAGCAACGGGCACGGGAGCTGCAGCGGCTGTGGGAGCTGAGCCAGAAGCAGCGGGCAACAGAGATCCGTCAGCTGCTGCGTGAGAAGGAGGCCGAGTGGCGCCAGGCACAGGAGTTGCTCCAAGAGCAGCGGGACGACGCCGTCCGCCAGGCGCGGGACCTGCAGCAGGAGCTGGCCGAGGAGCTGGTGAGGCACGGCTGCAGCAGCAGCAGCGAGGCCCGCAGCAAGCTGCAGGAGGTCCACAGGCAGCTCCACTGGCGGAAGGACAGCAAGCAGACCGCCCGCATCGTAAGCCTCCAAAATGAACTGGAACTGCAGAGAAGGCTCTTCCAGCAGTACATCCTGGAGCAGGCTGAGGGGAGGCCGTCTGCCTCCCACAGCGAAGACAGGGCTGCGGCCTGGCACCGCCTGCAGACTCGCCTGGGCGCAGGGACCACCGGGACCTGCTCTTCGAAGAGCCCCGGTGCATCTGGTGCTGCTGGGGGAGGAGGGCAGCAGACAACCCACTCCAGCTTAAAAGCTCACCTCCAGGGAGAAGGGAAGAGCTGCGGGCGGGCGGTCACAGACGTGGGTGTTCAGGTGGCAGCGCAACAAGAGGCCTGCCCACCTGGCAGTGGAGACAGCCAGCTGCTGCAGGAGAAAGCTCATCTGCAGCATGCCCTGGAGGACCTGCAGAGGCAATGCGGTGTCCTTCAAGAGGAGACCCGCCTTCTGGGGAAGGAAAGCGCTCTGGAACTGGGGGAGGAGGTGGAGAGGCTCCAGCAGAAGACTAGTATGCTAGGCCTCCTTACCAAGCACCTGAAAGAAAACACCAGGCAACTGAAAGAGACCGACCTGAAATCTGGAAAGACTGCTGCAAAGACAGAGCAGGTCGACCAGCAGCAGAGAGGGGAATCGGAAACCGAGGCTGGGACAAAACTTAGGCCTCACAGGAACCTGGATCAGGAACGCTCAAGACTGCAGCAAAGGTACGAGGAGCTGAAAGTGCGTCTGAGAGAGATGACAAATGAAAATGCCAGGCGCGCAGAAGAAAATTCTCAGCTCCGTGGGCAGAAGGAGCGGATAGACGAGGTTCGATCTGACAACGCTGCTCTGAAGGGGAAACTCGTGCAAGTGACAGAGCAGCGAAATTCTGCCATCGGAGAGGCCAAACGTCTTCAAACACGACTGCAAGATCTGGGTTGTGAACTGAAAGCCATGAGACAACTGGCAGGACGAAGGCAACAACAGGAGAACGACCTCGAGGAAACAAGGCGACTGCTGCAGAAGAAGAAAGAGGAAGTTGAGCATTTGCAGAGGGCTTGGGCAGAGCAAAGAAGGACACATGAGGAAGACACGCAAGCGTCTCAAGCGCAGCTGAGAGAATTAGAGAAACAGAATCAGCACCAAAGTCAACAATGGGAGCTGCTCTCTCAGCAACTTGAGCAAGAAAAAAGAAAAGAATCCAACCGTGTCGGTTCAGGACTACCACAGGTGACATCTTCTCCCACAGCACAGGCCTATGCAGAGCAGTCCCATGACCTTTGCAACCGCGAAGACAGCTCTGATGTTTCTGAGGAGGCAACCAAGGTCCCGGCATCCCACACAAGCACCTCGACATCAGATGCCGCACACAACAGTCCTGGGTGCCGCCTTCTTTCAGACCAGGGCCCTGTGCATGGGAACGAAGAAGCAGGAGCAGAGCATGTGTCCTTCATCCTGCAGTCCTCGGAAGAAGAATCGCTAAAACTTCGAAAATTTTTAGCTCGATACAGCTACGATCCTTTCGAGGGTCCTAATGAGCACCCCGAAGCAGAGCTTCCTCTGACTGCGGGAGAATACGTCTATGTCTATGGAGACATGGATGAAGACGGCTGGTTTGTGGGAGAGCTGACGGATGGCACGAGAGGATTTGTCCCCTCTAATTTGGTAGAAGAAGTTTCAGACGATGACCTGGTGACAACTGTGCCTCCAGAGCTACGTGATCTCCTGCAGGATAGCGATGATGAACTGAGATCTTGCAGCAGGAGAGGAAGGAAGAAACGGAGGAATCGGAGGAATAAATAAAGATCTTGACCAAGGAATCTGTGTCCCCTGTGTCTCCCCCCCTTCTCCCTCCCCTTCCACAGCTTTTATTGCTGAGCGTGACGTTGCCGTATGGACTATCCCTTTGGTCTTTTTGGGTCAGCTGCCCTGGCAATGCCCCCTCCCCACCTCTTGCCCACAGCCAGCCGACTGGATTTGGGGCTGGGGGGTGGCAGAGGGAGGGCGCTGTGGGAGTCCTGATGCTGTGCCAGCACGGCTCAGCAGTAGACAAAACACATTGGTGCAATATCAAGTCAGTTCTAGCCAGAAGTACAGAGCATAGTGCTGCATGGGCTGCTGTGGGGAAGGTTGAGTCCATCCCAGGCAGACCCAGAACACCATACCCACCGTGGTGGGGATGGTATGACCAGGCAGGGTCTAGAGGGGTGGCTGGATCCCCACTGAAAAAGTCGTCAGGGGGCTGTGGAAAGGCTGCTCAGCCTGTAACTTGTGAAGCTTCTGCTCCCTGCTACGAGCTGCTTGGAAAGGCCCGGCTCTTTCAGAACCCACTTTCCCCTTTGGACCAACGGCCCAGGTGTGCTCGGGGCAGCGGTCTGTGCCAGCTGTGACGCATTTCACACCATTGCTGCTTCTGGAAGCCTGCTGCAGGCCCACCGTGCCTGCTGCCGCCATCGTTCACCCGGCTCTGCCACAAGCACCTTGTTTCTCCTCAGGTGTGGCCTCGAGTGAGCTGTCCCCTCCTGGCTGCCTGCAGGAGAGCTTCAGGGGCCTCAAAGAGAAGGCTCTGCTGGGCTCCGCTGTCACTTTGCCCTTTGGAACAAAAGCGCAAACCTGCGCTACAGCACCGCCGTCGTGCAGCCATCTGGGAGCACAACCAACAGGCTCCCTGAGAATCCCCCGTGCCCCCCAGCGTGCCCCCCATTTTCACTCGCCTGTGCCCCCGCTCCCATATGTCCCCCTTTCCCCTCACTATTTCAACTCCCATGTCCCCACCAGTAGTTTCCCAGTGAGCTACGTCCACGGGGCCTGAGGGAACCGGTGGACTTGCTAAGCCACTGGCCATCATACAGGAGAGGCTGTGGAAGTCTGTTTAAGTAGTTCCCACTGACTGGAGGAGAGGAAACATAGCCCCCATTCTACAAAGGGGAAAATGGAAGACCTGGGAGCTACAAGCCTTCCTCCCTTTGTGGGGGTGCAGAGCCTTCACCACCCTCAGGCGGGAGGCAGAGCTGAGGCAGGGCCGGGCTGGGTGGGGGGGGCGCTCGGAAAGGTTCTGTGCTGTGGGGCGTGCTGGGGGGGGGCACTGGGAGGGGGTGTCCTTAAGGTCAGTGGTCATTAAGGTCCCCTCCAACCCAAAGCATTCTAGGATTCTGTTTCTAAAAACACCTCTTCTGTTCCATCCCAGTAATAATAAACAGCACAAGCAGAAATCAGCTCTGCCAGCCTGGGGTGTCCCCATGCATTCAGGTCGTCCTCATCCCCCCCACACTCACGCTACAGCCTGCCCCATGGGAGGCCAAGGGGAGATGTTTCCCCTGCACTTGCAGCTCTCCAGCAAAGGCCCTGGACTGAATGGAACAGGCGGTGCTGGAGCTACACCGGGGGTGCTTGGAGGGCTTGTAGGCACAGTAAAAGATGCATTTCAAACAGCCCAGCTGGGCCCTGCTCGTGTCCCGCAGCCCGAAGGAGATGCCAGCACGGACGCGCTTTGAACCAGGGCATTTACTGGGGTACTGTGTGTTACTGGCATTTACTGTGGGGTACTGAACCGGACTGTGCGGTGGGGCCTGACAAGTGTCCCTACCTTGTGTTGACCTACAGAAGACGGAGGAACTGGCGAGGAGAAGAGGTGCCTTTTCCTGGCTGTGGTGAGTGTCCCCTCAGGTGCCCTGTGCCCACCCAGGTTCCCCTGCAGCGACTGGGATGGCCAGGACGCCTGCTGCGGCGTGTTTGCCCAATGCCGAGGTGTCTTCCTGGGCTTGTGGAGGCTCACGTCCAAGCCTGTCCGAATGAGCAATGAGAAATGCCTGGAGGGGCAGCCTGTGGGGCTCCCAGAACAGCCCCCTCTGGCATGGGTGCGGGATGCGTCCAGCCTGCCCTTTTTCCAGCTCTTTTTCTGCCCCACAGGACATTCTGCCTGATCTTCCTGTGCGTGGAGCTGGCCGTCACTTTCATGCTCGGTGTCACGGTGCTCTACGCCTCCTATTACGACCGGGAGTTCTTCCACCTGCTGCTTCATGTGCTGCCAGAAGACATCTTCACTGACCTGGCACACTTCCTTGAAGAGACCCCGCCTCTGGTCAGTGAGGGCGTGCCGCCCCACTGACATCTCCTCTAAATAAAACCGAGGCTGCTCTACCCAGTTCCTCTGTGCCTGTGCAAGAAAGGGAACTGACCAGGAAAAAAACAAGTACTGAGTCCCTCTACAGATAGGTAGGAGAAACTTCACGTTTGCAGGGCCCCGGGGGACTTCAAGCACCATCTGTCTGCTGGAGGGATAACACCGCAAGACATCAGCAATCCGGGAGGGTCCTGGGGTGCGCTGATGGCAGCTTCCTCACCTGCCTGCTATCCCGAGCAGTGGATATGTATGGGGTGAGCAGCCCCTCACCCCAATGCTGAGCGGGGGCTGCTGTTCCCAGCATGGCATAGAGTCTAGGGAAGGGTTTAAAGAAGATGGTAGGAACAAGTCAGGACTGAACTGGTCCTCACAGCTCCTCGCGTTTTGAACCAGGGCATTTAGTGGGGTAAATCCAGGTATGGGGGGCCGTGACCCACCCCTGGGTGCTAATGGAGGGCTGGGAAGCGTCCCTCCACAACTCACTTCTGGCACCAGCCCCAGAGCAGTGACAGCCATGTCCCAGTGGGCAGCAGCACTGAATCCCAGCTCAGAAATCTGTGCTCGTCCATGTGTCGCAAAAGGAATGATGCGCTTCACTCCTAAGAGAGAAGCAGCAATAGATTTATTGCTGAAAACAGTGATGGAGCAAAGCCAAATATGCCTGCTGAATGGCTGCTTGGCAGCTTACCAGTGTGTGGGGCTAGCAGAGGGCATCAAACAGACCTCAGTGTGACCACAAGTCAGCCCAGCCTTACAGGGTGCAGTGCACACAGGGGCCTGGCACACCCCATCATTATCTGGGCACTACTGAGCGCACAACTCATACACGCTGGCTTGCTGTACGAATGAGAGGTCTGTTGGGCCTGCTGGGAACCTCTTGTCCCGATGCGGGAAACGTTTCTTGGCGCGCAACCTCAAGTTTCTTAGTGAGTGGGGCTACATCTGGCTGGTGGCCAGTCACTAGCGGTCTTCCCCAGGGCTCAGTTCTGGGGCCAATTACCTTCAACATGTTTATCAAAGATCTAGGTGCAGGAGAGGAATGGGTCCTCAGCAGGTTTGCCAATGACACTAAACTGGGAGGCACCGTTGGCTCCGTGGAGGGCTGAGAGGCTTTGCAGAAGGATCTAGACAGATTGGCACACTGGGAGATTAGTAACGGCATGAAGTTCAACAACGGAAGATGCCAGGTGCTGCACCTGGGACAGCGTAATGCTGGATGCAAGCACAGGCTGGGAGACGAGTGGCTGGAGAGAGCAGCTCAGCAGAACGGGCTCTGGAGGTGCAGCTCCACAGCAGGCTCAGCGTGAGCCAGCAGCCAAGTCCTGGCAGCCACGAGGGCAAAATGCATTCTGGAGTGCATTCAACCCAGTAAAGCCAGCCGTTAATTGTCTTGCTGCATTTAATTATCTTAATTAATTAATTAATAATTAATTTTCTTGCTGTATTTAGTACGTGTGCAGCCTCACCTTGAGTATTGTGTGCACTTCTGGGCTCCACAACACAAAAGGGATGTGGACGTCCTTGAAAGTGTCCGGAGCAGGGCAACAAAGCTGGCAAAAGGGCTGGAAGCCACGTCCTGTGAGGACAGGCTGAGGTCACCTGGGTTGTCTAGGCTGGAGAAGAGAAGGCAAAGAGGCCACCTCATTGCTTTCTACAACTTCCCGAGGAGGAGAAATGCAGAGGCAGGTGTCGATCTCTTCTCCCTGGTAACCGATGAAAGGATGCACGGGAATGGCACAAAGCTGCGCAAGGAGAGGTTCAGACGGTACCTGAGGAAAAACTGCCTTACCATGAGGGTGGTCAAACACTGGCACAGGCTTCCTGGTGAGGTGGTAACTCCCCATGCCTGTCAGTGTTCGAGAGGCATTTGGATGATGCCCTCAATAATAAGCTTTAACTTTTAGTTAACTCTGGAGTGGTTCAGCTGTTGGACTGGATGATCTTTGACGATCCCTTCCGACTCGAGCTATTCTATTCCATTCTATTCTAAAATGACCGATCCCCAGTGATGGGACCAATCCTGGAAAGGATGTGTTGCATAACTCTCTAAACCCCCTCTTTTACCCTTTTATTGCTGAGCATGACATTACATGGCGTGGAACGTCTTGTTGGTTAGTACGGTTGCTCTGCCTGGTTATGTCTCCTCCCAACCTCTGGCTCACCCCACGGCCATTCACTCGAGGGGCGGGTGTAATAGACAAATATAGTGTAAATAGGTGTAAAAATAGGTGTAAAAGAACTAGAGAAGGCCTCGATGCTGTGCAAACACTGGTCAGCAAAAGCGAACAACTTCAGCGCACTACCAGCATCGTTTTGGCCACAGCTCTAAAACACAGCACCTTACAAGCTGCTATTAAGAATATTAACTCTATCCCAGCCAGACGCAGTACAGGGGAGCAGGCCACGGCTGGAGGCCTTTGGGGCTGTTCTCATCAGTTACAGCTCATCCATCCCACAGGCACTCTGTGAAGCAGGTGCCCGAGCCGCTTCCTCTTGTGGAGCTCCACATCACCCCAGAATGCCTCTGACAAGCAAGAGAATGGGAGAAGCCACCACCGCCTGAGGGAGAAGCAGCTACACCCCCCTCATTTTGAAAAGACTCGGACAAAGACTTGCATAAGTCTTTGCCAAGACTTATGACAAGATGCAGGTGAGAAAGAGCCTGACAGGGGGCTCATGCCCCAGCCCAACACTGGCTCTCCCTTCATGCGGCTCTCCTCTCCCCGTGCTTGGGATACTGGGGAATGGGCTTGCTCTCAGAACCCCTCCTGCATCTGTCACGTCTCTGACCAGGCTGTGTGCGCTGGCGTGGGACAAGGCCACCTTAGTGAGGTGTTCCCATCCGTTCCCGGTGCTCCTGAGAGTAAGAGATGAGCTGCAAGCAGCAGCTGCAGGGCTTGGCCTCTCCCTCACGCTCAGCCCTGCTCCTAGCTCTCTGCCTGTGTTGGTGCCAAGCAAGTGCTGCAGGCAGTAAGCATGATCTGGAGCAGGTGAGAGCAGACAGAGGCCTCTCTGGATAGAAAATTGCTGCTTATGACACTGATTCGTGGAAGAACTCCACAACTCAAAGCAAATGAATTATAAAGTAGGTATGTGGTTTATTTCAGCACCAGGCACATGCGGGACAGCTCCCAAAGGCATGCGCACCCCAACGCGGCAACTTGCTTGCGTTATAGACAGTAAAGAGTTACATAGGCATGAAGTTTCCCAATATGCCTATACATATGCATAACCTATCCCCGCGCGCAGTGCCTTCTGGTGGTGGTCGTCGGGGGGTCGTGGGGATGAAGGTTGGTGGCTCTTCTTCATCACCACTAGCCGACCCCCTGCCTTTGTACAGACTCAGCTGCTCCATGGCTCTTGTCCAAACCGCAAGGTCGGTCTTTTGAGACAGGTTTGGGTTTTTTTTGTTGTTTTTTTGAGACATGTTCACCTCATTGCTTTCTACAACTTCCCGAGGAGGACAAATGCAGAGGCAGGTGTCGATCTCTTCTCCACACTCACACACTACAGCCTGCCCTGGGGGGGCACACTACAGCCGGCACTGGGGGGGGGTGTCCTTAAGGTCAGTGGTCATTAAGGTCCCCTCCAACCCAAAGCATTCTAGGATTCTGTTTCTAAAAACACCTCTTCTGTTCCATCCCAGTAATAATAAACAGCACAAGCAGAAATCAGCTCTGCCAGCCTGGGGTGTCCCCATGCATTCAGGTCGTCCTCATCCCCCCGACACTCACGCTACAGCCTGCCCCATGGGAGGCCAAGGGGAGATGTTTCCCCTGCAGTTGCAGCTCTCCAGCAAAGGCCCTGGACTGAATGGAACAGGCGGTGCTGGAGCTACACCAGGGGTGCTTGGAGGGCTTGTAGGCACAGTAAAAGATGCATTTCAAACAGCCCAGCTGGGCCCTGCTCGTGTCCCGCAGCCCGAAGGAGATGCCAGCACGGACGCGCTTTGAACCAGGGCATTTACTGGGGTAAATCCAGGTATGGGGGGCAGTGACCCACCCCTGGGTGCTGTTGACCACTGGTCAATATGCAGATCCCTGAGGAATGCCACTCGTTACTGGTTTCTGCCTGGACACTGAGCCTCTGACCGCTACTCTTTGAGTGCAACCATCTCGCCAATTCCTTACCCACCGAGTTGTCCGTCCATCCGATCCATGTCTCTCCAGTTTAGAGATCATGGGGGACAGTGCAAGTGCTTTGCACGAGTCCAGGTAGATGATGTCCGTTGCTCTTTCCCTACCCACCAATGCTGCAACCCCATCATAGAAGGGCACCAGATTTGTCAGGCATGATCTGCCCCGAGTGAAGCCGTGTTGTCTGTCACCAATCGCCTCCTTATTTTCTATAGCCCTCAGCAACAACTTCTCAGGTACGACGGACAGTGGGTGGTGAAGGCTGTGCACCCCCACAAAGGGAGGAAGGCTTGTAGCTCCCAGGTCTTCCATTTTCCCCTTTTTAGAATGGGGGCTATGTTTCCTCTCCTCCAGTCAGTGGGAACTACTTAAACAGACTTCCACAGCCTCTCCTGTATGATGGCCAGTGGCTTAGCAAGTCCACCGGTTCCCTCAGGCCCCGTGGACGTAGCTCACTGGGAAACTACTGGTGGGGACATGGGAGTTGAAATAGTGAGGGGAAAGGGGGACATATGGGAGCGGGGGCACAGGCGAGTGAAAATGGGGGGCACGCTGGGGGGCACGGGGGATTCTCAGGGAGCCTGTTGGTTGTGCTCCCAGATGGCTGCACGACGGCGGTGCTGTAGCGCAGGTTTGCGCTTTTGTTCCAAAGGGCAAAGTGACAGCGGAGCCCAGCAGAGCCTTCTCTTTGAGGCCCCTGAAGCTCTCCTGCAGGCAGCCAGGAGGGGACAGCTCACTCGAGGCCACACCTGAGGAGAAACAAGGTGCTTGTGGCAGAGCCGGGTGAACGATGGCGGCAGCAGGCACGGTGGGCCTGCAGCAGGCTTCCAGAAGCAGCAATGGTGTGAAATGCGTCACAGCTGGCACAGACCGCTGCCCCGAGCACACCTGGGCCGTTGGTCCAAAGGGGAAAGTGGGTTCTGAAAGAGCCGGGCCTTTCCAAGCAGCTCGTAGCAGGGAGCAGAAGCTTCACAAGTTACAGGCTGAGCAGCCTTTCCACAGCCCCCTGACGACTTTTTCAGTGGGGATCCAGCCACCCCTCTAGACCCTGCCTGGTCATACCATCCCCACCACGGTGGGTATGGTGTTCTGGGTCTGCCTGGGATGGACTCAACCTTCCCCACAGCAGCCCATGCAGCACTATGCTCTGTACTTCTGGCTAGAACTGACTTGATATTGCACCAATGTGTTTTGTCTACTGCTGAGCCGTGCTGGCACAGCATCAGGACTCCCACAGCGCCCTCCCTCTGCCACCCCCCAGCCCCAAATCCAGTCGGCTGGCTGTGGGCAAGAGGTGGGGAGGGGGCATTGCCAGGGCAGCTGACCCAAAAAGACCAAAGGGATAGTCCATACGGCAACGTCACGCTCAGCAATAAAAGCTGTGGAAGGGGAGGGAGAAGGGGGGGAGACACAGGGGACACAGATTCCTTGGTCAAGATCTTTATTTATTCCTCCGATTCCTCCGTTTCTTCCTTCCTCTCCTGCTGCAAGATCTCAGTTCATCATCGCTATCCTGCAGGAGATCACGTAGCTCTGGAGGCACAGTTGTCACCAGGTCATCGTCTGAAACTTCTTCTACCAAATTAGAGGGGACAAATCCTCTCGTGCCATCCGTCAGCTCTCCCACAAACCAGCCGTCTTCATCCATGTCTCCATAGACATAAACGTATTCTCCCGCAGTCAGAGGAAGCTCTGCTTCGGGGTGCTCATTAGGACCCTCGAAAGGATCGTAGCTGTATCGAGCTAAAAATTTTCGAAGTTTTAGCGATTCTTCTCCCGAGGACTGCAGGATGAAGGACACATGCTCTGCTCCTGATTCTTCGTTCCCATGCACAGGGCCCTGGTCTGAAAGAAGGCGGCACCCAGGACTGTTGTGTGCGGCATCTGATGTCGAGGTGCTTGTGTGGGATGCCGGGACCTTGGTTGCCTCCTCAGAAACATCAGAGCTGTCTTCGCGGTTGCAAAGGTCATGGGACTGCTCTGCATAGGCCTGTGCTGTGGGAGAAGATGTCACCTGTGGTAGTCCTGAACCGACACGGTTGGATTCTTTTCTTTTTTCTTCCTCAAGTTGCTGAGAGAGCAGCTCCCATTGTTGACTTTGGTGCTGATTCTGTTTCTCTAATTCTCTCAGCTGCACTTGAGACGCTTGCGTGTCTTCCTCATGTGTCCTTCTTTGCTCTGCCCAAGCCCTCTGCAAATGCTCAACTTCCTCTTTCTTCTTCTGCAGCAGTCGCCTTGTTTCCTCGAGGTCGTTCTCCTGTTGTTGCCTTCGTCCTGCCAGTTGTCTCATGGCTTTCAGTTCACAACCCAGATCTTGCAGTCGTGTTTGAAGACGTTTGGCCTCTCCGATGGCAGAATTTCGCTGCTCTGTCACTTGCACGAGTTTCCCCTTCAGAGCAGCGTTGTCAGATCGAACCTCGTCTATCCGCTCCTTCTGCCCACGGAGCTGAGAATTTTCTTCTGCGCGCCTGGCATTTTCATTTGTCATCTCTCTCAGACGCACTTTCAGCTCCTCGTACCTTTGCTGCAGTCTTGAGCGTTCCTGATCCAGGTTCCTGTGAGGCCTAAGTTTTTTCCCAGCCTCGGTTTCCGATTCCCCTCTCTGCTGCTGGTCGACCTGCTCTGTCTTTGCAGCAGTCTTTCCAGATTTCAGGTCGGTCTCTTTCAGTTGCCTGGTGTTTTCTTTCAGGTGCTTGGTAAGGAGGCCTAGCATACTAGTCTTCTGCTGGAGCCTCTCCACCTCCTCCCCCAGTTCCAGAGCGCTTTCCTTCCCCAGAAGGCGGGTCTCCTCTTGAAGGACACCGCATTGCCTCTGCAGGTCCTCCAGGGCATGCTGCAGATGAGCTTTCTCCTGCAGCAGCTGGCTGTCTCCACTGCCAGGTGGGCAGGCCTCTTGTTGCGCTGCCACCTGAACACCCACGTCTGTGACCGCCCGCCCGCAGCTCTTCCCTTCTCCCTGGAGGTGAGCTTTTAAGCTGGAGTGGGTTGTCTGCTGCCCTCCTCCCCCAGCAGCACCAGATGCACCGGGGCTCTTCGAAGAGCAGGTCCCGGTGGTCCCTGCGCCCAGGCGAGTCTGCAGGCGGTGCCAGGCCGCAGCCCTGTCTTCGCTGTGGGAGGCAGACGGCCTCCCCTCAGCCTGCTCCAGGATGTACTGCTGGAAGAGCCTTCTCTGCAGTTCCAGTTCATTTTGGAGGCTTACGATGCGGGCGGTCTGCTTGCTGTCCTTCCGCCAGTGGAGCTGCCTGTGGACCTCCTGCAGCTTGCTGCGGGCCTCGCTGCTGCTGCTGCAGCCGTGCCTCACCAGCTCCTCGGCCAGCTCCTGCTGCAGGTCCCGCGCCTGGCGGACGGCGTCGTCCCGCTGCTCTTGGAGCAACTCCTGTGCCTGGCGCCACTCGGCCTCCTTCTCACGCAGCAGCTGACGGATCTCTGTTGCCCGCTGCTTCTGGCTCAGCTCCCACAGCCGCTGCAGCTCCCGTGCCCGTTGCTGCTCCCATCTGGAGCGTAGCTTCTCAGCCAGAAGCTGCCGCTCCTGCTCTGCCATCTTCTTTATCTGGCGGGTTTCATCAGCAAAGCGGCGGTGCAGCTCCTGCGAGTGGAGACGCTCGGCCTCCAGCTGGGCCCGCAGCGCCTCCAGCTCCTGCCTGTGCTCCTCCTGCTGCACAGGCCTGCTGGGGGGTCGCGCTGGGCCCCGACGGGATGAGGGGTGACTGTGCGCCACGGGCCCCTGGCCCACACCACCCCGGATCATGGCTTAAGGGATGAGAACGATGAACGTTCACCAAACGCTGCCAGCAATAGCCACCAGCGATCGCGCGGCCTGGGCCTCTGAGGGACAGCAGCCTCTGAGCCCTCAGCAGACACCGGCTCCCAGCACCGCGCAGCAGCAGAGGTCGCCTCTGCCACTGGCCCGGCCTGGGCGAGCGCGGCCTTATATAGTGTCCGGGTGATGACGTCATAGAGGAGGGATGACGTCATATGACCTCGTTAACAACCCTTCTAGGGGTTGTTAACCCTCGTTAACAACCCATGCTAATGGCTGTGTAATGCTGTATGTCATCACTACCACGCTTCCCCCACTAAAGGACAGACGTGGCCCAGACCCGTAAGCTGTGCCCGTGCCTGAGGCCTCACAGACACATTCTCGTTGCGCACCTGCGCGGGGGCTCCGTCTGCACTCGTTAACAACCCTTCACCTCCCTCCTCTGCACCCCTTGCGCTGAGGCTGTCGGGGTGTGTCCGGGCGGGCACGCACCATATAAGGTCATATGACGTCATCCCTCCTCTATGACGCCATCACCCGGACACTATATAAGGCCGCGCTCGCCCAGGCCGGGCCAGTGGCAGAGGCGACCTCTGCTGCTGCGCGGTGCTGGGAGCCGGTGTCTGCTGAGGGCTCAGAGGCTGCTGTCCCTCAGAGGCCCAGGCCGTGCGATCGCTGGTGGCTATTGCTGGCAGCGTTTGGTGAACGTTCATCGTTCTCATCCCTTAAGCCATGATCCGGGGTGGTGTGGGCCAGGGGCCCGTGGCGCACAGTCACCCCTCATCCCGTCGGGGCCCAGCGCGACCCCCCAGCAGGCCTGTGCAGCAGGAGGAGCACAGGCAGGAGCTGGAGGCGCTGCGGGCCCAGCTGGAGGCCGAGCGTCTCCACTCGCAGGAGCTGCACCGCCGCTTTGCTGATGAAACCCGCCAGATAAAGAAGATGGCAGAGCAGGAGCGGCAGCTTCTGGCTGAGAAGCTACGCTCCAGATGGGAGCAGCAACGGGCACGGGAGCTGCAGCGGCTGTGGGAGCTGAGCCAGAAGCAGCGGGCAACAGAGATCCGTCAGCTGCTGCGTGAGAAGGAGGCCGAGTGGCGCCAGGCACAGGAGTTGCTCCAAGAGCAGCGGGACGACGCCGTCCGCCAGGCGCGGGACCTGCAGCAGGAGCTGGCCGAGGAGCTGGTGAGGCACGGCTGCAGCAGCAGCAGCGAGGCCCGCAGCAAGCTGCAGGAGGTCCACAGGCAGCTCCACTGGCGGAAGGACAGCAAGCAGACCGCCCGCATCGTAAGCCTCCAAAATGAACTGGAACTGCAGAGAAGGCTCTTCCAGCAGTACATCCTGGAGCAGGCTGAGGGGAGGCCGTCTGCCTCCCACAGCGAAGACAGGGCTGCGGCCTGGCACCGCCTGCAGACTCGCCTGGGCGCAGGGACCACCGGGACCTGCTCTTCGAAGAGCCCCGGTGCATCTGGTGCTGCTGGGGGAGGAGGGCAGCAGACAACCCACTCCAGCTTAAAAGCTCACCTCCAGGGAGAAGGGAAGAGCTGCGGGCGGGCGGTCACAGACGTGGGTGTTCAGGTGGCAGCGCAACAAGAGGCCTGCCCACCTGGCAGTGGAGACAGCCAGCTGCTGCAGGAGAAAGCTCATCTGCAGCATGCCCTGGAGGACCTGCAGAGGCAATGCGGTGTCCTTCAAGAGGAGACCCGCCTTCTGGGGAAGGAAAGCGCTCTGGAACTGGGGGAGGAGGTGGAGAGGCTCCAGCAGAAGACTAGTATGCTAGGCCTCCTTACCAAGCACCTGAAAGAAAACACCAGGCAACTGAAAGAGACCGACCTGAAATCTGGAAAGACTGCTGCAAAGACAGAGCAGGTCGACCAGCAGCAGAGAGGGGAATCGGAAACCGAGGCTGGGACAAAACTTAGGCCTCACAGGAACCTGGATCAGGAACGCTCAAGACTGCAGCAAAGGTACGAGGAGCTGAAAGTGCGTCTGAGAGAGATGACAAATGAAAATGCCAGGCGCGCAGAAGAAAATTCTCAGCTCCGTGGGCAGAAGGAGCGGATAGACGAGGTTCGATCTGACAACGCTGCTCTGAAGGGGAAACTCGTGCAAGTGACAGAGCAGCGAAATTCTGCCATCGGAGAGGCCAAACGTCTTCAAACACGACTGCAAGATCTGGGTTGTGAACTGAAAGCCATGAGACAACTGGCAGGACGAAGGCAACAACAGGAGAACGACCTCGAGGAAACAAGGCGACTGCTGCAGAAGAAGAAAGAGGAAGTTGAGCATTTGCAGAGGGCTTGGGCAGAGCAAAGAAGGACACATGAGGAAGACACGCAAGCGTCTCAAGCGCAGCTGAGAGAATTAGAGAAACAGAATCAGCACCAAAGTCAACAATGGGAGCTGCTCTCTCAGCAACTTGAGCAAGAAAAAAGAAAAGAATCCAACCGTGTCGGTTCAGGACTACCACAGGTGACATCTTCTCCCACAGCACAGGCCTATGCAGAGCAGTCCCATGACCTTTGCAACCGCGAAGACAGCTCTGATGTTTCTGAGGAGGCAACCAAGGTCCCGGCATCCCACACAAGCACCTCGACATCAGATGCCGCACACAACAGTCCTGGGTGCCGCCTTCTTTCAGACCAGGGCCCTGTGCATGGGAACGAAGAAGCAGGAGCAGAGCATGTGTCCTTCATCCTGCAGTCCTCGGAAGAAGAATCGCTAAAACTTCGAAAATTTTTAGCTCGATACAGCTACGATCCTTTCGAGGGTCCTAATGAGCACCCCGAAGCAGAGCTTCCTCTGACTGCGGGAGAATACGTTTATGTCTATGGAGACATGGATGAAGACGGCTGGTTTGTGGGAGAGCTGACGGATGGCACGAGAGGATTTGTCCCCTCTAATTTGGTAGAAGAAGTTTCAGACGATGACCTGGTGACAACTGTGCCTCCAGAGCTACGTGATCTCCTGCAGGATAGCGATGATGAACTGAGATCTTGCAGCAGGAGAGGAAGGAAGAAACGGAGGAATCGGAGGAATAAATAAAGATCTTGACCAAGGAATCTGTGTCCCCTGTGTCTCCCCCCCTTCTCCCTCCCCTTCCACAGCTTTTATTGCTGAGCGTGACGTTGCCGTATGGACTATCCCTTTGGTCTTTTTGGGTCAGCTGCCCTGGCAATGCCCCCTCCCCACCTCTTGCCCACAGCCAGCCGACTGGATTTGGGGCTGGGGGGTGGCAGAGGGAGGGCGCTGTGGGAGTCCTGATGCTGTGCCAGCACGGCTCAGCAGTAGACAAAACACATTGGTGCAATATCAAGTCAGTTCTAGCCAGAAGTACAGAGCATAGTGCTGCATGGGCTGCTGTGGGGAAGGTTGAGTCCATCCCAGGCAGACCCAGAACACCATACCCACCGTGGTGGGGATGGTATGACCAGGCAGGGTCTAGAGGGGTGGCTGGATCCCCACTGAAAAAGTCGTCGGGGGCTGGGAATGATGGGGAAGGGTCTGGATGGTGTGGTGGGAGCTCCTACGCTCACCCACCGAGGAGCTCAGAGGGACGGCAGCGTCAGGGGGAGCCCAGACAAGTCCCTGCCGGGCTCCTGCCGGGCCCATCGCAGGGGCCATCCGCCCAGCAAAGGCCCATCCACACAAGTCCAGTGGGGCACAGGAAGGCACCGTGGCGGCGGGAACCCAAAGCAAGGACTCCAGCAGAATGGGCACCTTGTCCCGGTCCCTCCTGGGGCTGTCCCGGCAGAGCCACCAGCCCCACTGCCCAGGCATGGAACCCATCGCCATGGGCCCTCGGGTCACCCTTCGGTCTGTGGGGGGAGCTGGCTGCCTGGCGGTGGGACGCCTCGCGGGACGCAATGGAAAAGCCCTGTGGGATCCTAAAGGGCTGACACAATGTTTAGGGGAGGAGCAGCTGTGGGGAAATTAAGGGGCAGCCGGCACCTTGAGCAGATGGGGGTTTGCCTGCGTGTGTGCGAGTGGTAATGAAGAGCAAGTCAAGTGAGCAAGCAGTATGAGTGTTCTCCAAGGGATGTCAGCTCTGCGCGTGCATGCGCCGGTCAATCTCTAGGGGTGAGAGCACAGCGTGGCCAGCTCCACAGCTCGCTTTGGAGCCTCCTTTTTCCTTCATTCTCGGTCACAATGGTGACCAAGACTCTGCTTTACGCGGCTTGTGGAAAGGCTGCTCAGCCTGTAACTTGTGAAGCTTCTGCTCCCTGCTACGAGCTGCTTGGAAAGGCCCGGCTCTTTCAGAACCCACTTTCCCCTTTGGACCAACGGCCCAGGTGTGCTCGGGGCAGCGGTCTGTGCCAGCTGTGACGCATTTCACACCATTGCTGCTTCTGGAAGCCTGCTGCAGGCCCACCGTGCCTGCTGCCGCCATCGTTCACCCGGCTCTGCCACAAGCACCTTGTTTCTCCTCAGGTGTGGCCTCGAGTGAGCTGTCCCCTCCTGGCTGCCTGCAGGAGAGCTTCAGGGGCCTCAAAGAGAAGGCTCTGCTGGGCTCCGCTGTCACTTTGCCCTTTGGAACAAAAGCGCAAACCTGCGCTACAGCACCGCCGTCGTGCAGCCATCTGGGAGCACAACCAACAGGCTCCCTGAGAATCCCCCGTGCCCCCCAGCGTGCCCCCCATTTTCACTCGCCTGTGCCCCCGCTCCCATATGTCCCCCTTTCCCCTCACTATTTCAACTCCCATGTCCCCACCAGTAGTTTCCCAGTGAGCTACGTCCACGGGGCCTGAGGGAACCGGTGGACTTGCTAAGCCACTGGCCATCATACAGGAGAGGCTGTGGAAGTCTGTTTAAGTAGTTCCCACTGACTGGAGGAGAGGAAACATAGCCCCCATTCTAAAAAGGGGAAAATGGAAGACCTGGGAGCTACAAGCCTTCCTCCCTTTGTGGGGGTGCACAGCCTTCACCACCCACTGTCCGTCGTACCTGAGAAGTTGTTGCTGAGGGCTATAGAAAATAAGGAGGCGATTGGTGACAGACAACACGGCTTCACTCGGGGCAGATCATGCCTGACAAATCTGGTGCCCTTCTATGATGGGGTTGCAGCATTGGTGGGTAGGGAAAGAGCAACGGACATCATCTACCTGGACTCGTGCAAAGCACTTGCACTGTCCCCCATGATCTCTAAACTGGAGAGACATGGATCGGATGGACGGACAACTCGGTGGGTAAGGAATTGGCGAGATGGTTGCACTCAAAGAGTAGCGGTCAGAGGCTCAGTGTCCAGGCAGAAACCAGTAACGAGTGGCATTCCTCAGGGATCTGCATATTGACCAGTGGTCAGTAGCACCCAGGGGTGGGTCACTGCCCCCCATACCTGGATTTACCCCAGTAAATGCCCTGGTTCAAAGCGCATCCGTGCTGGCATCTCCTTCGGGCTGCGGGACACGAGCAGGGCCCAGCTGGGCTGTTTGAAATGCATCTTTTACTGTGCCTACAAGCCCTCCAAGCACCCCCGGTGTAGCTCCAGCACCGCCTGTTCCATTCAGTCCAGGGCCTTTGCTGGAGAGCTGCAACTGCAGGGGAAACATCTCCCCTTGGCCTCCCATGGGGCAGGCTGTAGCGTGAGTGTGGGGGGGATGAGGACGACCTGAATGCATGGGGACACCCCAGGCTGGCAGAGCTGATTTCTGCTTGTGCTGTTTACTATTACTGGGATGGAACAGAAGAGGTGTTTTTAGAAACAGAATCCTAGAATGCTTTGGGTTGGAGGGGACCTTAATGACCACTGACCTTAAGGACACCCCCCCCCCAGTGCCGGCTGTAGTGTGCCCCCCCAGGGCAGGCTGTAGTGTGTGAGTGTGGAGAAGAGATCGACACCTGCCTCTGCATTTGTCCTCCTCGGGAAGTTGTAGAAAGCAATGAGGGGAACATGTCTCAAAAAAACAACAAAAAAAACCCAAACCTGTCTCAAAAGACCGACCTTGCGGTTTGGACAAGAGCCATGGAGCAGCTGAGTCTGTACAAAGGCAGGGGGTCGGCTAGTGGTGATGAAGAAGAGCCACCAACCTTCATCCCCACGACCCCCCGACGACCACCACCAGAAGGCACTGCGCGCGGGGATAGGTTATGCATATGTATAGGCATATTGGGAAACTTCATGCCTATGTAACTCTTTACTGTCTATAACGCAAGCAAGTTGCCGCGTTGGGGTGCGCATGCCTTTGGGAGCTGTCCCGCATGTGCCTGGTGCTGAAATAAACCACATACCTACTTTATAATTCATTTGCTTTGAGTTATCATAGAATCATAGAATATCCTGAGTTGGAAGGGACCCTTAAGGATCATCAAGTCCAACTCTTGATACCGCACAGGTCTACCCAAAAGTTCAGACCATGTGACTAAGTGCACAGTCCAATCTCTTCTTAAATTCAGACAGGCTCGGTGCAGTGACCACTTCCCTGGGGAGCCTGTTCCAGTGTGCAACCACCCTCTCTGTGAGGAACCCCCTCCTGATGTCGAGCCTAAATTTTCCCTGCCTCAGCTTAACCCCGTTCCCGCGGGTCCTGTCACTGGTGTTAATGGAGAAAAGGTCTCCTGCCTCTCGACACCCCCTTACGAGGAAGTTGTAGACTGTGATGAGGTCTCCCCTCAGCCTCGTCTTCTCCAGGCTGAACAGGCCCAGTGACCTCAGCCGTTCCTCGTACGTCTTCCCCTCCAGGCCTTTCACCATCTTCGTAGCCCTCCTCTGTACACTCTCCAACAGTTTCATGTCCTTTTTATACTGTGGTGCCCAGAACTGCACACAGTACTCGAGGTGAGGCCGCACCAGCGCAGAGTAGAGCGGGACAATCACCTCCCTTGACCTACTAGCGATGCCGTGCTTGATGCACCCCAGGACACGGTTGGCCCTCCTGGCCGCCAGGGCACACTGCTGGCTCATATTCAACTTGCTGTCTACCACGACCCCCAGATCCCTCTCTTCTAGGCTGCTCTCTAGCGTCTCATCGCCCAGTCTGTATGTGCAGCCAGGGTTTCCCAGTCCCAGGTGCAGGACCCGGCACTTGCTCTTATTGAACTTCATGCGGTTGGTGATCGCCCAGCTCTCCAACCTATCCAGATCCCTCTGCAAGGCCTTTCCACCCTCATTCGAGTCCACAACTCCTCCAAGTTTGGTGTCATCAGCAAACTTGCTCAAAATACCTTCTATTCCTACATCCAGATCGTTTATAAAAATATTGAAAAGTACCGGCCCTAATATGGAGCCTTGAGGGACCCCACTGGTGACCGCCCGCCAGCCTGACGCAGCCCCATTTACCATAACCCTTTGGGCCCTGCCCGTTAGCCAATTGCTCACCCATCGTATGATGTTTTTATTTAGCTGTATGGTGGACATTTTGTCCAGTAGGATCCTATGGGAAACCGTGTCAAAAGCCTTGCTGAAGTCCAAAAAAATCACATCAGCTGGTTTCCCTTGGTCCATCATACGGGTGATCTTATCATAGAAGGAAATCAGGTTAGTTAGGCAGGACCTGCCCTTCACAAACCCATGCTGGCTGGGACCAATGACTGCTTTGTCCCCCAGGTGAGCCTCAATAAGTTCGAGAACCATCTTCTCCATGATTTTACCAGGCACTGACGTGAGACTGACAGGCCTGTAATTGCTAGGGTCTTCTTTCTGACCCTTCTTGTAAATCGGCACAACATTTGCCAGCTTCCAGTCTACCGGGACCTCTCCAAATTCCCAGGATCGTTGAAAAATAATTGAGAGAGGTTCCGCGATGACGTCCGCCAGCTCTTTCAGCACCCGGGGATGAATCCCATCCGGACCCATGGACTTGTAGGGATCCAGGTGGAGTAGCAAATCCCGCACACGTTCAGGGTCGGTTGGGAGTTTGTCATCCCCACCATCCCGGTCCTCTAGCTCAGGGCACCCTGGGTCCCGAAGCCCATCATCGGCATTGAAGACAGAGGCAAAGAAGGCGTTAAGCGTCTCTGCTTTGCCTATGTCATTGTCTGTGAGGAGACCTTCCCTATCAAGGAGCGGTATTCTTTAGTTTAGCTATGTATTCTTTAGTTCTCCTTTTTCCATTCACATATCTGAAAAAGCCCTTTTTATTTTCTCTCACAGACACAGCCAGCTTCAACTCTAGGTGTGCTTTGGCCACACGAATTTTCTGCCTACAAACACGAACGGCATCCCTGTATTCTTTCCATGACACCTGGCCCTCCTTCCAGTAGCGAAACACTCTCTGTTTCCGCCTAATCTCCATTAGAATGTTCCTGGTCAGCCACGCCGGCCTCCTGCCCCGCCTGCCTGACTTGCGATATTTAGGAATTGCTTGATCATGTGCTTCTAGGAGGCATCGTTTAAAGAATGACCAGCACTGGTGGACATCGAGGCCTTCAAGAGCAGTTTCCCAGGGGACCTTGCTGACTAGTTCCCTGAGCAGCCTGAAGTCCGCTTTCCCCATATCTAGGGAAGAGGTTTTGGTGGCACTTTTCCTTCTGTCACCGTAAATTTTGAACTCAACCACTTCATGGTCGCTTTGACCAAGGCGGCCACCAATCACCACATCTCCCACCAGACCCTCTCTGTTTTCTAGCAACAGGTCTAGGAGGGCACCTTTCCTAGTTGGCTCCGTTAGCATCTGCACCAAGAAGTTATCATCTAGGTGCTTCATGAACCTCCTGGACTTGCTCGTGTCAGCCGTGTGGCACTCCCAGTTAACGTCTGGCAAGTTGAAGTCCCCCATAAGGACAAGGGGAGTTAATCTCGAGGCCTCTCTTAGTTCTGTAAAGAATAATTTATCGGCGCTATCGTCCTGGCCAGGCGGTCTGTAATAGACTCCCACAACGACATCCCCTTTATTCGTTCGTCCCTTGATCCTTACCCAGAGGCTCTCAACTTTGCCATCGCCGACCTGAAGTTCCACACAGTCCAGCCCCTGCTTCACATATATCGCCACCCCACCACCTCGCCTACCCTGCCTGTCCCTCCTGAAGAGCCTGTAACCATCTATCGCAACACCCCAGTCACAGGACTCATCCCACCAGGTTTCGCTTATGCCGATGATATCGTAGTTGCAGTATCGAGTTGTGGAGTTCTTCCACGAATCAGTGTCATAAGCAGCAATTTTCTATCCAGAGAGGCCTCTGTCTGCTCTCACCTGCTCCAGATCATGCTTACTGCCTGCAGCACTTGCTTGGCACCAACACAGGCAGAGAGCTAGGAGCAGGGCTGAGCGTGAGGGAGAGGCCAAGCCCTGCAGCTGCTGCTTGCAGCTCATCTCTTACTCTCAGGAGCACCGGGAACGGATGGGAACACCTCACTAAGGTGGCCTTGTCCCACGCCAGCGCACACAGCCTGGCCAGAGACGTGACAGATGCAGAAGGGGTTCTGAGAGCAAGCCCATTCCCCAGTATCCCAAGCACGGGGAGAGGAGAGCCGCATGAAGGGAGAGCCAGTGTTGGGCTGGGGCATGAGCCCCCTGTCAGGCTCTTTCTCACCTGCATCTTGTCATAAGTCTTTGCAAAGACTTATGCAAGTCTTTGTCCGAGTCTTTTCAAAATGAGGGGGGTGTAGCTGCTTCTCCCTCAGGCGGTGGTGGCTTCTCCCATTCTCTTGCTTGTCAGAGGCATTCTGGGGTGATGTGGAGCTCCACAAGTGGAAGCGGCTCGGGCACCTGCTTCACAGAGTGCCTGTGGGATGGATGAGCTGTAACTGATGAGAACAGCCCCAAAGGCCTCCAGCCGTGGCCTGCTCCCCTGTACTGCGTCTGGCTGGGATAGAGTTAATATTCTTAATAGCAGCTTGTAAGGTGCTGTGTTTTAGAGCTGTGGCCAAAACGATGCTGGTAGTGCGCTGAAGTTGTTCGCTTTTGCTGACCAGTGTTTGCACAGCATCGAGGCCTTCTCTAGTTCTTTTACACCTATTTTTACACCTATTTACACTATATTTGTCTATTACACCCGCCCCTCGAGTGAATGGCCGTGGGGTGAGCCAGAGGTTGGGAGGAGACATAACCAGGCAGAGCAACCGTACTAACCAACAAGACGTTCCACGCCATGTAATGTCATGCTCAGCAATAAAAGGGTAAAAGAGGGGGTTTAGAGAGTTATGCAACACATCCTTTCCAGGATTGGTCCCATCACTGGGGATCGGTCATTTTAGAATAGAATGGAATAGAATAGCTCGAGTCGGAAGGGATCGTCAAAGATCATCCAGTCCAACAGCTGAACCACTCCAGAGTTAACTAAAAGTTAAAGCTTATTATTGAGGGCATCATCCAAATGCCTCTCGAACACTGACAGGCATGGGGAGTTACCACCTCACCAGGAAGCCTGTGCCAGTGTTTGACCACCCTCATGGTAAGGCAGTTTTTCCTCAGGTACAGTCTGAACCTCTCCTTGCGCAGCTTTGTGCCATTCCCGTGCATCCTTTCATCGGTTACCAGGGAGAAGAGATCGACACCTGCCTCTGCATTTCTCCTCCTCGGGAAGTTGTAGAAAGCAATGAGGTGGCCTCTTTGCCTTCTCTTCTCCAGCCTAGACAACCCAGGTGACCTCAGCCTGTCCTCACAGGACGTGGCTTCCAGCCCTTTTGCCAGCTTTGTTGCCCTGCTCCGGACACTTTCAAGGACGTCCACATCCCTTTTGTGTTGTGGAGCCCAGAAGTGCACACAATACTCAAGGTGAGGCTGCACACGTACTAAATACAGCAAGAAAATTAATTATTAATTAATTAATTAAGATAATTAAATGCAGCAAGACAATTAACGGCTGGCTTTACTGGGTTGAATGCACTCCAGAATGCATTTTGCCCTCGTGGCTGCCAGGACTTGGCTGCTGGCTCACGCTGAGCCTGCTGTGGAGCTGCACCTCCAGAGCCCGTTCTGCTGAGCTGCTCTCTCCAGCCACTCGTCTCCCAGCCTGTGCTTGCATCCAGCATTACGCTGTCCCAGGTGCAGCACCTGGCATCTTCCGTTGTTGAACTTCATGCCGTTACTAATCTCCCAGTGTGCCAATCTGTCTAGATCCTTCTGCAAAGCCTCTCAGCCCTCCACGGAGTCAACGGTGCCTCCCAGTTTAGTGTCATTGGCAAACTTGCTGAGGACCCATTCCTCTCCTGCACCTAGATCTTTGTTAAACATGTTGAAGGTAATTGGCCCCAGAACTGAGCCCTGGGGAAGACCGCTAGTGACTGGCCACCAGCCAGATGTAGCCCCACTCGCTAAGAAACTTGAGGTTGCGCGCCAAGAAACGTTTCCCGCATCGGGACAAGAGGTTCCCAGCAGGCCCAACAGACCTCTCATTCGTACAGCAAGCCAGCGTGTATGAGTTGTGCGCTCAGTAGTGCCCAGATAATGATGGGGTGTGCCAGGCCCCTGTGTGCACTGCACCCTGTAAGGCTGGGCTGACTTGTGGTCACACTGAGGTCTGTTTGATGCCCTCTGCTAGCCCCACACACTGGTAAGCTGCCAAGCAGCCATTCAGCAGGCATATTTGGCTTTGCTCCATCACTGTTTTCAGCAATAAATCTATTGCTGCTTCTCTCTTAGGAGTGAAGCGCATCATTCCTTTTGCGACACATGGACGAGCACAGATTTCTGAGCTGGGATTCAGTGCTGCTGCCCACTGGGACATGGCTGTCACTGCTCTGGGGCTGGTGCCAGAAGTGAGTTGTGGAGGGACGCTTCCCAGCCCTCCATTAGCACCCAGGGGTGGGTCACTGCCCCCCATACCTGGATTTACCCCAGTAAATGCCCTGGTTCAAAGCGCGTCCGTGCTGGCATCTCCTTCGGGCTGCGGGACACGAGCAGGGCCCAGCTGGGCTGTTTGAAATGCATCTTTTACTGTGCCTACAAGCCCTCCAAGCACCCCCGGTGTAGCTCCAGCACCGCCTGTTCCATTCAGTCCAGGGCCTTTGCTGGAGAGCTGCAACTGCAGGGGAAACATCTCCCCTTGGCCTCCCATGGGGCAGGCTGTAGCGTGAGTGTGGGGGGGATGAGGACGACCTGAATGCATGGGGACACCCCAGGCTGGCAGAGCTGATTTCTGCTTGTGCTGTTTATTATTACTGGGATGGAACAGAAGAGGTGTTTTTAGAAACAGAATCCTAGAAGGCTTTGGGTTGGAGGGGACCTTAATGACCACTGACCTTAAGGACACCCCCTCCCAGTGCCCCCCCCCAGCACGCCCCACAGCACAGAACCTTCCAGAGCGCCCCCCCCCACCCAGCCCGGCCCTGCCTCAGCTCTGCCTCCCGCCTGAGGGTGGTGAAGGCTCTGCACCCCCACAAAGGGAGGAAGGCTTGTAGCTCCCAGGTCTTCCATTTTCCCCTTTGTAGAATGGGGGCTATGTTTCCTCTCCTCCAGTCAGTGGGAACTACTTAAACAGACTTCCACAGCCTCTCCTGTATGATGGCCAGTGGCTTAGCAAGTCCACCGGTTCCCTCAGGCCCCGTGGACGTAGCTCACTGGGAAACTACTGGTGGGGACATGGGAGTTGAAATAGTGAGGGGAAAGGGGGACATATGGGAGCGGGGGCACAGGCGAGTGAAAATGGGGGGCACGCTGGGGGGCACGGGGGATTCTCAGGGAGCCTGTTGGTTGTGCTCCCAGATGGCTGCACGACGGCGGTGCTGTAGCGCAGGTTTGCGCTTTTGTTCCAAAGGGCAAAGTGACAGCGGAGCCCAGCAGAGCCTTCTCTTTGAGGCCCCTGAAGCTCTCCTGCAGGCAGCCAGGAGGGGACAGCTCACTCGAGGCCACACCTGAGGAGAAACAAGGTGCTTGTGGCAGAGCCGGGTGAACGATGGCGGCAGCAGGCACGGTGGGCCTGCAGCAGGCTTCCAGAAGCAGCAATGGTGTGAAATGCGTCACAGCTGGCACAGACCGCTGCCCCGAGCACACCTGGGCCGTTGGTCCAAAGGGGAAAGTGGGTTCTGAAAGAGCCGGGCCTTTCCAAGCAGCTCGTAGCAGGGAGCAGAAGCTTCACAAGTTACAGGCTGAGCAGCCTTTCCACAGCCCCCTGACGACTTTTTCAGTGGGGATCCAGCCACCCCTCTAGACCCTGCCTGGTCATACCATCCCCACCACGGTGGGTATGGTGTTCTGGGTCTGCCTGGGATGGACTCAACCTTCCCCACAGCAGCCCATGCAGCACTATGCTCTGTACTTCTGGCTAGAACTGACTTGATATTGCACCAATGTGTTTTGTCTACTGCTGAGCCGTGCTGGCACAGCATCAGGACTCCCACAGCGCCCTCCCTCTGCCACCCCCCAGCCCCAAATCCAGTCGGCTGGCTGTGGGCAAGAGGTGGGGAGGGGGCATTGCCAGGGCAGCTGACCCAAAAAGACCAAAGGGATAGTCCATACGGCAACGTCACGCTCAGCAATAAAAGCTGTGGAAGGGGAGGGAGAAGGGGGGGAGACACAGGGGACACAGATTCCTTGGTCAAGATCTTTATTTATTCCTCCGATTCCTCCGTTTCTTCCTTCCTCTCCTGCTGCAAGATCTCAGTTCATCATCGCTATCCTGCAGGAGATCACGTAGCTCTGGAGGCACAGTTGTCACCAGGTCATCGTCTGAAACTTCTTCTACCAAATTAGAGGGGACAAATCCTCTCGTGCCATCCGTCAGCTCTCCCACAAACCAGCCGTCTTCATCCATGTCTCCATAGACATAGACGTATTCTCCCGCAGTCAGAGGAAGCTCTGCTTCGGGGTGCTCATTAGGACCCTCGAAAGGATCGTAGCTGTATCGAGCTAAAAATTTTCGAAGTTTTAGCGATTCTTCTTCCGAGGACTGCAGGATGAAGGACACATGCTCTGCTCCTGCTTCTTCGTTCCCATGCACAGGGCCCTGGTCTGAAAGAAGGCGGCACCCAGGACTGTTGTGTGCGGCATCTGATGTCGAGGTGCTTGTGTGGGATGCCGGGACCTTGGTTGCCTCCTCAGAAACATCAGAGCTGTCTTCGCGGTTGCAAAGGTCATGGGACTGCTCTGCATAGGCCTGTGCTGTGGGAGAAGATGTCACCTGTGGTAGTCCTGAACCGACACGGTTGGATTCTTTTCTTTTTTCTTGCTCAAGTTGCTGAGAGAGCAGCTCCCATTGTTGACTTTGGTGCTGATTCTGTTTCTCTAATTCTCTCAGCTGCGCTTGAGACGCTTGCGTGTCTTCCTCATGTGTCCTTCTTTGCTCTGCCCAAGCCCTCTGCAAATGCTCAACTTCCTCTTTCTTCTTCTGCAGCAGTCGCCTTGTTTCCTCGAGGTCGTTCTCCTGTTGTTGCCTTCGTCCTGCCAGTTGTCTCATGGCTTTCAGTTCACAACCCAGATCTTGCAGTCGTGTTTGAAGACGTTTGGCCTCTCCGATGGCAGAATTTCGCTGCTCTGTCACTTGCACGAGTTTCCCCTTCAGAGCAGCGTTGTCAGATCGAACCTCGTCTATCCGCTCCTTCTGCCCACGGAGCTGAGAATTTTCTTCTGCGCGCCTGGCATTTTCATTTGTCATCTCTCTCAGACGCACTTTCAGCTCCTCGTACCTTTGCTGCAGTCTTGAGCGTTCCTGATCCAGGTTCCTGTGAGGCCTAAGTTTTGTCCCAGCCTCGGTTTCCGATTCCCCTCTCTGCTGCTGGTCGACCTGCTCTGTCTTTGCAGCAGTCTTTCCAGATTTCAGGTCGGTCTCTTTCAGTTGCCTGGTGTTTTCTTTCAGGTGCTTGGTAAGGAGGCCTAGCATACTAGTCTTCTGCTGGAGCCTCTCCACCTCCTCCCCCAGTTCCAGAGCGCTTTCCTTCCCCAGAAGGCGGGTCTCCTCTTGAAGGACACCGCATTGCCTCTGCAGGTCCTCCAGGGCATGCTGCAGATGAGCTTTCTCCTGCAGCAGCTGGCTGTCTCCACTGCCAGGTGGGCAGGCCTCTTGTTGCGCTGCCACCTGAACACCCACGTCTGTGACCGCCCGCCCGCAGCTCTTCCCTTCTCCCTGGAGGTGAGCTTTTAAGCTGGAGTGGGTTGTCTGCTGCCCTCCTCCCCCAGCAGCACCAGATGCACCGGGGCTCTTCGAAGAGCAGGTCCCGGTGGTCCCTGCGCCCAGGCGAGTCTGCAGGCGGTGCCAGGCCGCAGCCCTGTCTTCGCTGTGGGAGGCAGACGGCCTCCCCTCAGCCTGCTCCAGGATGTACTGCTGGAAGAGCCTTCTCTGCAGTTCCAGTTCATTTTGGAGGCTTACGATGCGGGCGGTCTGCTTGCTGTCCTTCCGCCAGTGGAGCTGCCTGTGGACCTCCTGCAGCTTGCTGCGGGCCTCGCTGCTGCTGCTGCAGCCGTGCCTCACCAGCTCCTCGGCCAGCTCCTGCTGCAGGTCCCGCGCCTGGCGGACGGCGTCGTCCCGCTGCTCTTGGAGCAACTCCTGTGCCTGGCGCCACTCGGCCTCCTTCTCACGCAGCAGCTGACGGATCTCTGTTGCCCGCTGCTTCTGGCTCAGCTCCCACAGCCGCTGCAGCTCCCGTGCCCGTTGCTGCTCCCATCTGGAGCGTAGCTTCTCAGCCAGAAGCTGCCGCTCCTGCTCTGCCATCTTCTTTATCTGGCGGGTTTCATCAGCAAAGCGGCGGTGCAGCTCCTGCGAGTGGAGACGCTCGGCCTCCAGCTGGGCCCGCAGCGCCTCCAGCTCCTGCCTGTGCTCCTCCTGCTGCACAGGCCCGCTGGGGGGTCGCGCTGGGCCCCGACGGGATGAGGGGTGACTGTGCGCCACGGGCCCCTGGCCCACACCACCCCGGATCATGGCTTAAGGGATGAGAACGATGAACGTTCACCAAACGCTGCCAGCAATAGCCACCAGCGATCGCACGGCCTGGACCTCTGAGGGACAGCAGCCTCTGAGCCCTCAGCAGACACCGGCTCCCAGCACCGCGCAGCAGCAGAGGTCGCCTCTGCCACTGGCCCGGCCTGGGCGAGCGTGGCCTTATATAGTGTCCGGGTGATGGCGTCATAGAGGAGGGATGACGTCAAATGACCTCGTTAACAACCCTTCTAGGGGTTGTTAACCCTCGTTAACAGCCCATGCTAATGGCTGTGTAATGCTGTATGTCATCACTACCACGCTTCCCCCACTAAAGGACAGACGTGGCCCAGACCCGTAAGCTGTGCCCGTGCCTGAGGCCTCACAGACACATTCTCGTTGCGCACCTGCGCGGGGGCTCCGTCTGCACTCGTTAACAACCCTTCACCTCCCTCCTCTGCACCCCTTGCGCTGAGGCTGTCGGGGTGTGTCCGGGCGGGCACGCACCATATAAGGTCATATGACGTCATCCCTCCTCTATGACGCCATCACCCGGACACTATATAAGGCCGCGCTCGCCCAGGCCGGGCCAGTGGCAGAGGCGACCTCTGCTGCTGCGCGGTGCTGGGAGCCGGTGTCTGCTGAGGGCTCAGAGGCTGCTGTCCCTCAGAGGCCCAGGCCGCGCGATCGCTGGTGGCTATTGCTGGCAGCGTTTGGTGAACGTTCATCGTTCTCATCCCTTAAGCCATGATCCGGGGTGGTGTGGGCCAGGGGCCCGTGGCGCACAGTCACCCCTCATCCCGTCGGGGCCCAGCGCGACCCCCCAGCAGGCCTGTGCAGCAGGAGGAGCACAGGCAGGAGCTGGAGGCGCTGCGGGCCCAGCTGGAGGCCGAGCGTCTCCACTCGCAGGAGCTGCACCGCCGCTTTGCTGATGAAACCCGCCAGATAAAGAAGATGGCAGAGCAGGAGCGGCAGCTTCTGGCTGAGAAGCTACGCTCCAGATGGGAGCAGCAACGGGCACGGGAGCTGCAGCGGCTGTGGGAGCTGAGCCAGAAGCAGCGGGCAACAGAGATCCGTCAGCTGCTGCGTGAGAAGGAGGCCGAGTGGCGCCAGGCACAGGAGTTGCTCCAAGAGCAGCGGGACGACGCCGTCCGCCAGGCGCGGGACCTGCAGCAGGAGCTGGCCGAGGAGCTGGTGAGGCACGGCTGCAGCAGCAGCAGCGAGGCCCGCAGCAAGCTGCAGGAGGTCCACAGGCAGCTCCACTGGCGGAAGGACAGCAAGCAGACCGCCCGCATCGTAAGCCTCCAAAATGAACTGGAACTGCAGAGAAGGCTCTTCCAGCAGTACATCCTGGAGCAGGCTGAGGGGAGGCCGTCTGCCTCCCACAGCGAAGACAGGGCTGCGGCCTGGCACCGCCTGCAGACTCGCCTGGGCGCAGGGACCACCGGGACCTGCTCTTCGAAGAGCCCCGGTGCATCTGGTGCTGCTGGGGGAGGAGGGCAGCAGACAACCCACTCCAGCTTAAAAGCTCACCTCCAGGGAGAAGGGAAGAGCTGCGGGCGGGCGGTCACAGACGTGGGTGTTCAGGTGGCAGCGCAACAAGAGGCCTGCCCACCTGGCAGTGGAGACAGCCAGCTGCTGCAGGAGAAAGCTCATCTGCAGCATGCCCTGGAGGACCTGCAGAGGCAATGCGGTGTCCTTCAAGAGGAGACCCGCCTTCTGGGGAAGGAAAGCGCTCTGGAACTGGGGGAGGAGGTGGAGAGGCTCCAGCAGAAGACTAGTATGCTAGGCCTCCTTACCAAGCACCTGAAAGAAAACACCAGGCAACTGAAAGAGACCGACCTGAAATCTGGAAAGACTGCTGCAAAGACAGAGCAGGTCGACCAGCAGCAGAGAGGGGAATCGGAAACCGAGGCTGGGAAAAAACTTAGGCCTCACAGGAACCTGGATCAGGAACGCTCAAGACTGCAGCAAAGGTACGAGGAGCTGAAAGTGCGTCTGAGAGAGATGACAAATGAAAATGCCAGGCGCGCAGAAGAAAATTCTCAGCTCCGTGGGCAGAAGGAGCGGATAGACGAGGTTCGATCTGACAACGCTGCTCTGAAGGGGAAACTCGTGCAAGTGACAGAGCAGCGAAATTCTGCCATCGGAGAGGCCAAACGTCTTCAAACACGACTGCAAGATCTGGGTTGTGAACTGAAAGCCATGAGACAACTGGCAGGACGAAGGCAACAACAGGAGAACGACCTCGAGGAAACAAGGCGACTGCTGCAGAAGAAGAAAGAGGAAGTTGAGCATTTGCAGAGGGCTTGGGCAGAGCAAAGAAGGACACATGAGGAAGACACGCAAGCGTCTCAAGCGCAGCTGAGAGAATTAGAGAAACAGAATCAGCACCAAAGTCAACAATGGGAGCTGCTCTCTCAGCAACTTGAGCAAGAAAAAAGAAAAGAATCCAACCGTATCGGTTCAGGACTACCACAGGTGACATCTTCTCCCACAGCACAGGCCTATGCAGAACAGTCCCATGACCTTTGCAACCGCGAAGACAGCTCTGATGTTTCTGAGGAGGCAACCAAGGTCCCGGCATCCCACACAAGCACCTCGACATCAGATGCCGCACACAACAGTCCTGGGTGCCGCCTTCTTTCAGACCAGGGCCCTGTGCATGGGAACGAAGAAGCAGGAGCAGAGCATGTGTCCTTCATCCTGCAGTCCTCGGAAGAAGAATCGCTAAAACTTCGAAAATTTTTAGCTCGATACAGCTACGATCCTTTCGAGGGTCCTAATGAGCACCCCGAAGCAGAGCTTCCTCTGACTGCGGGAGAATACGTCTATGTCTATGGAGACATGGATGAAGACGGCTGGTTTGTGGGAGAGCTGACGGATGGCACGAGAGGATTTGTCCCCTCTAATTTGGTAGAAGAAGTTTCAGACGATGACCTGGTGACAACTGTGCCTCCAGAGCTACGTGATCTCCTGCAGGATAGCGATGATGAACTGAGATCTTGCAGCAGGAGAGGAAGGAAGAAACGGAGGAATCGGAGGAATAAATAAAGATCTTGACCAAGGAATCTGTGTCCCCTGTGTCTCCCCCCCTTCTCCCTCCCCTTCCACAGCTTTTATTGCTGAGCGTGACGTTGCCGTATGGACTATCCCTTTGGTCTTTTTGGGTCAGCTGCCCTGGCAATGCCCCCTCCCCACCTCTTGCCCACAGCCAGCCGACTGGATTTGGGGCTGGGGGGTGGCAGAGGGAGGGCGCTGTGGGAGTCCTGATGCTGTGCCAGCACGGCTCAGCAGTAGACAAAACACATTGGTGCAATATCAAGTCAGTTCTAGCCAGAAGTACAGAGCATAGTGCTGCATGGGCTGCTGTGGGGAAGGTTGAGTCCATCCCAGGCAGACCCAGAACACCATACCCACCGTGGTGGGGATGGTATGACCAGGCAGGGTCTAGAGGGGTGGCTGGATCCCCACTGAAAAAGTCGTCAGGGGGCTGTGGAAAGGCTGCTCAGCCTGTAACTTGTGAAGCTTCTGCTCCCTGCTACGAGCTGCTTGGAAAGGCCCGGCTCTTTCAGAACCCACTTTCCCCTTTGGACCAACGGCCCAGGTGTGCTCGGGGCAGCGGTCTGTGCCAGCTGTGACGCATTTCACACCATTGCTGCTTCTGGAAGCCTGCTGCAGGCCCACCGTGCCTGCTGCCGCCATCGTTCACCCGGCTCTGCCACAAGCACCTTGTTTCTCCTCAGGTGTGGCCTCGAGTGAGCTGTCCCCTCCTGGCTGCCTGCAGGAGAGCTTCAGGGGCCTCAAAGAGAAGGCTCTGCTGGGCTCCGCTGTCACTTTGCCCTTTGGAACAAAAGCGCAAACCTGCGCTACAGCACCGCCGTCGTGCAGCCATCTGGGAGCACAACCAACAGGCTCCCTGAGAATCCCCCGTGCCCCCCAGCGTGCCCCCCATTTTCACTCGCCTGTGCCCCCGCTCCCATATGTCCCCCTTTCCCCTCACTATTTCAACTCCCATGTCCCCACCAGTAGTTTCCCAGTGAGCTACGTCCACAGGGCCTGAGGGAACCGGTGGACTTGCTAAGCCACTGGCCATCATACAGGAGAGGCTGTGGAAGTCTGTTTAAGTAGTTCCCACTGACTGGAGGAGAGGAAACATAGCCCCCATTCTACAAAGGGGAAAATGGAAGACCTGGGAGCTACAAGCCTTCCTCCCTTTGTGGGGGTGCACAGCCTTCACCACCCACTGTCCGTCGTACCTGAGAAGTTGTTGCTGAGGGCTATAGAAAATAAGGAGGCGATTGGTGACAGACAACACGGCTTCACTCGGGGCAGATCATGCCTGACAAATCTGGTGCCCTTCTATGATGGGGTTGCAGCATTGGTGGGTAGGGAAAGAGCAACGGACATCATCTACCTGGACTCGTGCAAAGCACTTGCACTGTCCCCCATGATCTCTAAACTGGAGAGACATGGATCGGATGGACGGACAACTCGGTGGGTAAGGAATTGGCGAGATGGTTGCACTCAAAGAGTAGCGGTCAGAGGCTCAGTGTCCAGGCAGAAACCAGTAACGAGTGGCATTCCTCAGGGATCTGCATATTGACCAGTGGTCAGTAGCACCCAGGGGTGGGTCACTGCCCCCCATACCTGGATTTACCCCAGTAAATGCCCTGGTTCAAAGCGCGTCCGTGCTGGCATCTCCTTCGGGCTGCGGGACACGAGCAGGGCCCAGCTGGGCTGTTTGAAATGCATCTTTTACTGTGCCTACAAGCCCTCCAAGCACCCCCGGTGTAGCTCCAGCACCGCCTGTTCCATTCAGTCCAGGGCCTTTGCTGGAGAGCTGCAACTGCAGGGGAAACATCTCCCCTTGGCCTCCCATGGGGCAGGCTGTAGCGTGAGTGTGGGGCGGATGAGGACGACCTGAATGCATGGGGACACCCCAGGCTGGCAGAGCTGATTTCTGCTTGTGCTGTTTATTATTACTGGGATGGAACAGAAGAGGTGTTTTTAGAAACAGAATCCTAGAATGCTTTGGGTTGGAGGGGACCTTAATGACCACTGACCTTAAGGACACCCCCCCCCAGTGCCGGCTGTAGTGTGCCCCCCCAGGGCAGGCTGTAGTGTGTGAGTGTGGAGAAGAGATCGACACCTGCCTCTGCATTTGTCCTCCTCGGGAAGTTGTAGAAAGCAACGAGGTGAACATGTCTCAAAAAAACAACAAAAAAAACCCAAACCTGTCTCAAAAGACCGACCTTGCGGTTTGGACAAGAGCCATGGAGCAGCTGAGTCTGTACAAAGGCAGGGGGTCGGCTAGTGGTGATGAAGAAGAGCCACCAACCTTCATCCCCACGACCCCCCGACGACCACCACCAGAAGGCACTGCGCGCGGGGATAGGTTATGCATATGTATAGGCATATTGGGAAACTTCATGCCTATGTAACTCTTTACTGTCTATAACGCAAGCAAGTTGCCGCGTTGGGGTGCGCATGCCTTTGGGAGCTGTCCCGCATGTGCCTGGTGCTGAAATAAACCACATACCTACTTTATAATTCATTTGCTTTGAGTTGTGGAGTTCTTCCACGAATCAGTGTCATAAGCAGCAATTTTCTATCCAGAGAGGCCTCTGTCTGCTCTCACCTGCTCCAGATCATGCTTACTGCCTGCAGCACTTGCTTGGCACCAACACAGGCAGAGAGCTAGGAGCAGGGCTGAGCGTGAGGGAGAGGCCAAGCCCTGCAGCTGCTGCTTGCAGCTCATCTCTTACTCTCAGGAGCACCGGGAACGGATGGGAACACCTCACTAAGGTGGCCTTGTCCCACGCCAGCGCACACAGCCTGGTCAGAGACGTGACAGATGCAGGAGGGGTTCTGAGAGCAAGCCCATTCCCCAGTATCCCAAGCACGGGGAGAGGAGAGCCGCATGAAGGGAGAGCCAGTGTTGGGCTGGGGCATGAGCCCCCTGTCAGGCTCTTTCTCACCTGCATCTTGTCATAAGTCTTGGCAAAGACTTATGCAAGTCTTTGTCCGAGTCTTTTCAAAATGAGGGGGGTGTAGCTGCTTCTCCCTCAGGCGGTGGTGGCTTCTCCCATTCTCTTGCTTGTCAGAGGCATTCTGGGGTGATGTGGAGCTCCACAAGAGGAAGCGGCTCGGGCACCTGCTTCACAGAGTGCCTGTGGGATGGATGAGCTGTAACTGATGAGAACAGCCCCAAAGGCCTCCAGCCGTGGCCTGCTCCCCTGTACTGCGTCTGGCTGGGATAGAGTTAATATTCTTAATAGCAGCTTGTAAGGTGCTGTGTTTTAGAGCTGTGGCCAAAACGATGCTGGTAGTGCGCTGAAGTTGTTCGCTTTTGCTGACCAGTGTTTGCACAGCATCGAGGCCTTCTCTAGTTCTTTTACACCTATTTTTACACCTATTTACACTATATTTGTCTATTACACCCGCCCCTCGAGTGAATGGCCGTGGGGTGAGCCAGAGGTTGGGAGGAGACATAACCAGGCAGAGCAACCGTACTAACCAACAAGACGTTCCACGCCATGTAATGTCATGCTCAGCAATAAAAGGGTAAAAGAGGGGGTTTAGAGAGTTATGCAACACATCCTTTCCAGGATTGGTCCCATCACTGGGGATCGGTCATTTTAGAATAGAATGGAATAGAATAGCTCGAGTCGGAAGGGATCGTCAAAGATCATCCAGTCCAACAGCTGAACCACTCCAGAGTTAACTAAAAGTTAAAGCTTATTATTGAGGGCATCATCCAAATGCCTCTCGAACACTGACAGGCATGGGGAGTTACCACCTCACCAGGAAGCCTGTGCCAGTGTTTGACCACCCTCATGGTAAGGCAGTTTTTCCTCAGGTACCGTCTGAACCTCTCCTTGCGCAGCTTTGTGCCATTCCCGTGCATCCTTTCATCGGTTACCAGGGAGAAGAGATCGACACCTGCCTCTGCATTTCTCCTCCTCGGGAAGTTGTAGAAAGCAATGAGGTGGCCTCTTTGCCTTCTCTTCTCCAGCCTAGACAACCCAGGTGACCTCAGCCTGTCCTCACAGGACGTGGCTTCCAGCCCTTTTGCCAGCTTTGTTGCCCTGCTCCGGACACTTTCAAGGACGTCCACATCCCTTTTGTGTTGTGGAGCCCAGAAGTGCACACAATACTCAAGGTGAGGCTGCACACGTACTAAATACAGCAAGAAAATTAATTATTAATTAATTAATTAAGATAATTAAATGCAGCAAGACAATTAACGGCTGGCTTTACTGGGTTGAATGCACTCCAGAATGCATTTTGCCCTCGTGGCTGCCAGGACTTGGCTGCTGGCTCACGCTGAGCCTGCTGTGGAGCTGCACCTCCAGAGCCCTTTCTGCTGAGCTGCTCTCTCCAGCCACTCGTCTCCCAGCCTGTGCTTGCATCCAGCATTACGCTGTCCCAGGGGCAGCACCTGGCATCTTCCGTTGTTGAACTTCATGCCGTTACTAATCTCCCAGTGTGCCAATCTGTCTAGATCCTTCTGCAAAGCCTCTCAGCCCTCCACGGAGTCAACGGTGCCTCCCAGTTTAGTGTCATTGGCAAACTTGCTGAGGACCCATTCCTCTCCTGCACCTAGATCTTTGTTAAACATGTTGAAGGTAATTGGCCCCAGAACTGAGCCCTGGGGAAGACCGCTAGTGACTGGCCACCAGCCAGATGTAGCCCCACTCACTAAGAAACTTGAGGTTGCGCGCCAAGAAACGTTTCCCGCATCGGGACAAGAGGTTCCCAGCAGGCCCAACAGACCTCTCATTCGTACAGCAGGCCAGCGTGTATGAGTTGTGCGCTCAGTAGTGCCCAGATAATGATGGGGTGTGCCAGGCCCCTGTGTGCACTGCACCCTGTAAGGCTGGGCTGACTTGTGGTCACACTGAGGTCTGTTTGATGCCCTCTGCTAGCCCCACACACTGGTAAGCTGCCAAGCAGCCATTCAGCAGGCATATTTGGCTTTGCTCCATCACTGTTTTCAGCAATAAATCTATTGCTGCTTCTCTCTTAGGAGTGAAGCGCATCATTCCTTTTGCGACACATGGACGAGCACAGATTTCTGAGCTGGGATTCAGTGCTGCTGCCCACTGGGACATGGCTGTCACTGCTCTGGGGCTGGTGCCAGAAGTGAGTTGTGGAGGGACGCTTCCCAGCCCTCCATTAGCACCCAGGGGTGGGTCACTGCCCCCCATACCTGGATTTACCCCAGTAAATGCCCTGGTTCAAAGCGCAAGGAGCTGTGAGGACCAGTTCAGTCCTGACTTGTTCCTACCATCTTCTTTAAACCCTTCCCTAGACTCTATGCCATGCTGGGAACAGCAGCCCCCGCTCAGCATTGGGGTGAGGGGCTGCTCACCCCATACATATCCACTGCTCGGGATAGCAGGCAGGTGAGGAAGCTGCCATCAGCGCACCCCAGGACCCTCCCGGATTGCTGATGTCTTGCGGTGTTATCCCTCCAGCAGACAGATGGTGCTTGAAGTCCCCCGGGGCCCTGCAAACGTGAAGTTTCTCCTACCTATCTGTAGAGGGACTCAGTACTTGTTTTTTTCCTGGTCAGTTCCCTTTCTTGCACAGGCACAGAGGAACTGGGTAGAGCAGCCTCGGTTTTATTTAGAGGAGATGTCAGTGGGGCAGCACGCCCTCACTGACCAGAGACGGGGTCTCTTCAAGGAAGTGTGCCAGGTCAGTGAAGATGTCTTCTGGCAGCACATGAAGCAGCAGGTGGAAGAACTCCCGGTCGTAATAGGAGGCGTAGAGCACCGCGACACCGAGCATGAAAGTGACGGCCAGCTCCACGCACAGGAAGATCAGGCAGAATGTCCTGTGGGGCAGAAAAAGAGCTGGAAAAAGGGCAGGCTGGACGCATCCCGCACCCATGCCAGAGGGGGCTGTTCTGGGAGCCCCACAGGCTGCCCCTCCAGGCATTTCTCATTGCTCATTCGGACAGGCTTGGACGTGAGCCTCCACAAGCCAGGGAAGACACCTCGGCATTGGGCAAACACGCCGCAGCAGGCGTCCTGGCCATCCCAGTCGCTGCAGGGGAACCTGGGTGGGCACAGGGCACCTGAGGGGACACTCACCACAGCCAGGAAAAGGCACCTCTTCTCCTCGCCAGTTCCTCCGTCTTCTGTAGGTCAACACAAGGTAGGGACACTTGTCAGGCCCCACCGCACAGTCCGGTTCAGTACCCCACAGTAAATGCCAGTAACACACAGTACCCCAGTAAATGCCCTGGTTCAAAGCGCGTCCGTGCTGGCATCTCCTTCGGGCTGCGGGACACGAGCAGGGCCCAGCTGGGCTGTTTGAAATGCATCTTTTACTGTGCCTACAAGCCCTCCAAGCACCCCCGGTGTAGCTCCAGCACCGCCTGTTCCATTCAGTCCAGGGCCTTTGCTGGAGAGCTGCAACTGCAGGGGAAACATCTCCCCTTGGCCTCCCATGGGGCAGGCTGTAGCGTGAGTGTGGGGGGGATGAGGACGACCTGAATGCATGGGGACACCCCAGGCTGGCAGAGCTGATTTCTGCTTGTGCTGTTTATTATTACTGGGATGGAACAGAAGAGGTGTTTTTAGAAACAGAATCCTAGAATGCTTTGGGTTGGAGGGGACCTTAATGACCACTGACCTTAAGGACACCCCCTCCCAGTGCCCCCCCCCAGCACGCCCCACAGCACAGAAGCTTTCCGAGCGCCCCCCCCACCCAGCCCGGCCCTGCCTCAGCTCTGCCTCCCGCCTGAGGGTGGTGAAGGCTCTGCACCCCCACAAAGGGAGGAAGGCTTGTAGCTCCCAGGTCTTCCATTTTCCCCTTTGTAGAATGGGGGCTATGTTTCCTCTCCTCCAGTCAGTGGGAACTACTTAAACAGACTTCCACAGCCTCTCCTGTATGATGGCCAGTGGCTTAGCAAGTCCACCGGTTCCCTCAGGCCCCGTGGACGTAGCTCACTGGGAAACTACTGGTGGGGACATGGGAGTTGAAATAGTGAGGGGAAAGGGGGACATATGGGAGCGGGGGCACAGGCGAGTGAAAATGGGGGGCACGCTGGGGGGCACGGGGGATTCTCAGGGAGCCTGTTGGTTGTGCTCCCAGATGGCTGCACGACGGCGGTGCTGTAGCGCAGGTTTGCGCTTTTGTTCCAAAGGGCAAAGTGACAGCGGAGCCCAGCAGAGCCTTCTCTTTGAGGCCCCTGAAGCTCTCCTGCAGGCAGCCAGGAGGGGACAGCTCACTCGAGGCCACACCTGAGGAGAAACAAGGTGCTTGTGGCAGAGCCGGGTGAACGATGGCGGCAGCAGGCACGGTGGGCCTGCAGCAGGCTTCCAGAAGCAGCAATGGTGTGAAATGCGTCACAGCTGGCACAGACCGCTGCCCCGAGCACACCTGGGCCGTTGGTCCAAAGGGGAAAGTGGGTTCTGAAAGAGCCGGGCCTTTCCAAGCAGCTCGTAGCAGGGAGCAGAAGCTTCACAAGTTACAGGCTGAGCAGCCTTTCCACAGCCCCCTGACGACTTTTTCAGTGGGGATCCAGCCACCCCTCTAGACCCTGCCTGGTCATACCATCCCCACCACGGTGGGTATGGTGTTCTGGGTCTGCCTGGGATGGACTCAACCTTCCCCACAGCAGCCCATGCAGCACTATGCTCTGTACTTCTGGCTAGAACTGACTTGATATTGCACCAATGTGTTTTGTCTACTGCTGAGCCGTGCTGGCACAGCATCAGGACTCCCACAGCGCCCTCCCTCTGCCACCCCCCAGCCCCAAATCCAGTCGGCTGGCTGTGGGCAAGAGGTGGGGAGGGGGCATTGCCAGGGCAGCTGACCCAAAAAGACCAAAGGGATAGTCCATACGGCAACGTCACGCTCAGCAATAAAAGCTGTGGAAGGGGAGGGAGAAGGGGGGGAGACACAGGGGACACAGATTCCTTGGTCAAGATCTTTATTTATTCCTCCGATTCCTCCGTTTCTTCCTTCCTCTCCTGCTGCAAGATCTCAGTTCATCATCGCTATCCTGCAGGAGATCACGTAGCTCTGGAGGCACAGTTGTCACCAGGTCATCGTCTGAAACTTCTTCTACCAAATTAGAGGGGACAAATCCTCTCGTGCCATCCGTCAGCTCTCCCACAAACCAGCCGTCTTCATCCATGTCTCCATAGACATAGACGTATTCTCCCGCAGTCAGAGGAAGCTCTGCTTCGGGGTGCTCATTAGGACCCTCGAAAGGATCGTAGCTGTATCGAGCTAAAAATTTTCGAAGTTTTAGCGATTCTTCTTCCGAGGACTGCAGGATGAAGGACACATGCTCTGCTCCTGCTTCTTCGTTCCCATGCACAGGGCCCTGGTCTGAAAGAAGGCGGCACCCAGGACTGTTGTGTGCGGCATCTGATGTCGAGGTGCTTGTGTGGGATGCCGGGACCTTGGTTGCCTCCTCAGAAACATCAGAGCTGTCTTCGCGGTTGCAAAGGTCATGGGACTGCTCTGCATAGGCCTGTGCTGTGGGAGAAGATGTCACCTGTGGTAGTCCTGAACCGACACGGTTGGATTCTTTTCTTTTTTCTTGCTCAAGTTGCTGAGAGAGCAGCTCCCATTGTTGACTTTGGTGCTGATTCTGTTTCTCTAATTCTCTCAGCTGCGCTTGAGACGCTTGCGTGTCTTCCTCATGTGTCCTTCTTTGCTCTGCCCAAGCCCTCTGCAAATGCTCAACTTCCTCTTTCTTCTTCTGCAGCAGTCGCCTTGTTTCCTCGAGGTCGTTCTCCTGTTGTTGCCTTCGTCCTGCCAGTTGTTTCATGGCTTTCAGTTCACAACCCAGATCTTGCAGTCGTGTTTGAAGACGTTTGGCCTCTCCGATGGCAGAATTTCGCTGCTCTGTCACTTGCACGAGTTTCCCCTTCAGAGCAGCGTTGTCAGATCGAACCTCGTCTATCCGCTCCTTCTGCCCACGGAGCTGAGAATTTTCTTCTGCGCGCCTGGCATTTTCATTTGTCATCTCTCTCAGACGCACTTTCAGCTCCTCGTACCTTTGCTGCAGTCTTGAGCGTTCCTGATCCAGGTTCCTGTGAGGCCTAAGTTTTTTCCCAGCCTCGGTTTCCGATTCCCCTCTCTGCTGCTGGTCGACCTGCTCTGTCTTTGCAGCAGTCTTTCCAGATTTCAGGTCGGTCTCTTTCAGTTGCCTGGTGTTTTCTTTCAGGTGCTTGGTAAGGAGGCCTAGCATACTAGTCTTCTGCTGGAGCCTCTCCACCTCCTCCCCCAGTTCCAGAGCGCTTTCCTTCCCCAGAAGGCGGGTCTCCTCTTGAAGGACACCGCATTGCCTCTGCAGGTCCTCCAGGGCATGCTGCAGATGAGCTTTCTCCTGCAGCAGCTGGCTGTCTCCACTGCCAGGTGGGCAGGCCTCTTGTTGCGCTGCCACCTGAACACCCACGTCTGTGACCGCCCGCCCGCAGCTCTTCCCTTCTCCCTGGAGGTGAGCTTTTAAGCTGGAGTGGGTTGTCTGCTGCCCTCCTCCCCCAGCAGCACCAGATGCACCGGGGCTCTTCGAAGAGCAGGTCCCGGTGGTCCCTGCGCCCAGGCGAGTCTGCAGGCGGTGCCAGGCCGCAGCCCTGTCTTCGCTGTGGGAGGCAGACGGCCTCCCCTCAGCCTGCTCCAGGATGTACTGCTGGAAGAGCCTTCTCTGCAGTTCCAGTTCATTTTGGAGGCTTACGATGCGGGCAGTCTGCTTGCTGTCCTTCCGCCAGTGGAGCTGCCTGTGGACCTCCTGCAGCTTGCTGCGGGCCTCGCTGCTGCTGCTGCAGCCGTGCCTCACCAGCTCCTCGGCCAGCTCCTGCTGCAGGTCCCGCGCCTGGCGGACGGCGTCGTCCCGCTGCTCTTGGAGCAACTCCTGTGCCTGGCGCCACTCGGCCTCCTTCTCACGCAGCAGCTGACGGATCTCTGTTGCCCGCTGCTTCTGGCTCAGCTCCCACAGCCGCTGCAGCTCCCGTGCCCGTTGCTGCTCCCATCTGGAGCGTAGCTTCTCAGCCAGAAGCTGCCGCTCCTGCTCTGCCATCTTCTTTATCTGGCGGGTTTCATCAGCAAAGCGGCGGTGCAGCTCCTGCGAGTGGAGACGCTCGGCCTCCAGCTGGGCCCGCAGCGCCTCCAGCTCCTGCCTGTGCTCCTCCTGCTGCACAGGCCTGCTGGGGGGTCGCGCTGGGCCCCGACGGGATGAGGGGTGACTGTGCGCCACGGGCCCCTGGCCCACACCACCCCGGATCATGGCTTAAGGGATGAGAACGATGAACGTTCACCAAACGCTGCCAGCAATAGCCACCAGCGATCGCACGGCCTGGACCTCTGAGGGACAGCAGCCTCTGAGCCCTCAGCAGACACCGGCTCCCAGCACCGCGCAGCAGCAGAGGTCGCCTCTGCCACTGGCCCGGCCTGGGCGAGCGCGGCCTTATATAGTGTCCGGGTGATGGCGTCATAGAGGAGGGATGACGTCAAATGACCTCGTTAACAACCCTTCTAGGGGTTGTTAACCCTCGTTAACAGCCCATGCTAATGGCTGTGTAATGCTGTATGTCATCACTACCACGCTTCCCCCACTAAAGGACAGACGTGGCCCAGACCCGTAAGCTGTGCCCGTGCCTGAGGCCTCACAGACACATTCTCGTTGCGCACCTGCGCGGGGGCTCCGTCTGCACTCGTTAACAACCCTTCACCTCCCTCCTCTGCACCCCTTGCGCTGAGGCTGTCGGGGTGTGTCCGGGCGGGCACGCACCATATAAGGTCATATGACGTCATCCCTCCTCTATGACGCCATCACCCGGACACTATATAAGGCCGCGCTCGCCCAGGCCGGGCCAGTGGCAGAGGCGACCTCTGCTGCTGCGCGGTGCTGGGAGCCGGTGTCTGCTGAGGGCTCAGAGGCTGCTGTCCCTCAGAGGCCCAGGCCGTGCGATCGCTGGTGGCTATTGCTGGCAGCGTTTGGTGAACGTTCATCGTTCTCATCCCTTAAGCCATGATCCGGGGTGGTGTGGGCCAGGGGCCCGTGGCGCACAGTCACCCCTCATCCCGTCGGGGCCCAGCGCGACCCCCCAGCAGGCCTGTGCAGCAGGAGGAGCACAGGCAGGAGCTGGAGGCGCTGCGGGCCCAGCTGGAGGCCGAGCGTCTCCACTCGCAGGAGCTGCACCGCCGCTTTGCTGATGAAACCCGCCAGATAAAGAAGATGGCAGAGCAGGAGCGGCAGCTTCTGGCTGAGAAGCTACGCTCCAGATGGGAGCAGCAACGGGCACGGGAGCTGCAGCGGCTGTGGGAGCTGAGCCAGAAGCAGCGGGCAACAGAGATCCGTCAGCTGCTGCGTGAGAAGGAGGCCGAGTGGCGCCAGGCACAGGAGTTGCTCCAAGAGCAGCGGGACGACGCCGTCCGCCAGGCGCGGGACCTGCAGCAGGAGCTGGCCGAGGAGCTGGTGAGGCACGGCTGCAGCAGCAGCAGCGAGGCCCGCAGCAAGCTGCAGGAGGTCCACAGGCAGCTCCACTGGCGGAAGGACAGCAAGCAGACCGCCCGCATCGTAAGCCTCCAAAATGAACTGGAACTGCAGAGAAGGCTCTTCCAGCAGTACATCCTGGAGCAGGCTGAGGGGAGGCCGTCTGCCTCCCACAGCGAAGACAGGGCTGCGGCCTGGCACCGCCTGCAGACTCGCCTGGGCGCAGGGACCACCGGGACCTGCTCTTCGAAGAGCCCCGGTGCATCTGGTGCTGCTGGGGGAGGAGGGCAGCAGACAACCCACTCCAGCTTAAAAGCTCACCTCCAGGGAGAAGGGAAGAGCTGCGGGCGGGCGGTCACAGACGTGGGTGTTCAGGTGGCAGCGCAACAAGAGGCCTGCCCACCTGGCAGTGGAGACAGCCAGCTGCTGCAGGAGAAAGCTCATCTGCAGCATGCCCTGGAGGACCTGCAGAGGCAATGCGGTGTCCTTCAAGAGGAGACCCGCCTTCTGGGGAAGGAAAGCGCTCTGGAACTGGGGGAGGAGGTGGAGAGGCTCCAGCAGAAGACTAGTATGCTAGGCCTCCTTACCAAGCACCTGAAAGAAAACACCAGGCAACTGAAAGAGACCGACCTGAAATCTGGAAAGACTGCTGCAAAGACAGAGCAGGTCGACCAGCAGCAGAGAGGGGAATCGGAAACCGAGGCTGGGACAAAACTTAGGCCTCACAGGAACCTGGATCAGGAACGCTCAAGACTGCAGCAAAGGTACGAGGAGCTGAAAGTGCGTCTGAGAGAGATGACAAATGAAAATGCCAGGCGCGCAGAAGAAAATTCTCAGCTCCGTGGGCAGAAGGAGCGGATAGACGAGGTTCGATCTGACAACGCTGCTCTGAAGGGGAAACTCGTGCAAGTGACAGAGCAGCGAAATTCTGCCATCGGAGAGGCCAAACGTCTTCAAACACGACTGCAAGATCTGGGTTGTGAACTGAAAGCCATGAGACAACTGGCAGGACGAAGGCAACAACAGGAGAACGACCTCGAGGAAACAAGGCGACTGCTGCAGAAGAAGAAAGAGGAAGTTGAGCATTTGCAGAGGGCTTGGGCAGAGCAAAGAAGGACACATGAGGAAGACACGCAAGCGTCTCAAGCGCAGCTGAGAGAATTAGAGAAACAGAATCAGCACCAAAGTCAACAATGGGAGCTGCTCTCTCAGCAACTTGAGCAAGAAAAAAGAAAAGAATCCAACCGTGTCGGTTCAGGACTACCACAGGTGACATCTTCTCCCACAGCACAGGCCTATGCAGAGCAGTCCCATGACCTTTGCAACCGCGAAGACAGCTCTGATGTTTCTGAGGAGGCAACCAAGGTCCCGGCATCCCACACAAGCACCTCGACATCAGATGCCGCACACAACAGTCCTGGGTGCCGCCTTCTTTCAGACCAGGGCCCTGTGCATGGGAACGAAGAAGCAGGAGCAGAGCATGTGTCCTTCATCCTGCAGTCCTCGGAAGAAGAATCGCTAAAACTTCGAAAATTTTTAGCTCGATACAGCTACGATCCTTTCGAGGGTCCTAATGAGCACCCCGAAGCAGAGCTTCCTCTGACTGCGGGAGAATACGTCTATGTCTATGGAGACATGGATGAAGACGGCTGGTTTGTGGGAGAGCTGACGGATGGCACGAGAGGATTTGTCCCCTCTAATTTGGTAGAAGAAGTTTCAGACGATGACCTGGTGACAACTGTGCCTCCAGAGCTACGTGATCTCCTGCAGGATAGCGATGATGAACTGAGATCTTGCAGCAGGAGAGGAAGGAAGAAACGGAGGAATCGGAGGAATAAATAAAGATCTTGACCAAGGAATCTGTGTCCCCTGTGTCTCCCCCCCTTCTCCCTCCCCTTCCACAGCTTTTATTGCTGAGCGTGACGTTGCCGTATGGACTATCCCTTTGGTCTTTTTGGGTCAGCTGCCCTGGCAATGCCCCCTCCCCACCTCTTGCCCACAGCCAGCCGACTGGATTTGGGGCTGGGGGGTGGCAGAGGGAGGGCGCTGTGGGAGTCCTGATGCTGTGCCAGCACGGCTCAGCAGTAGACAAAACACATTGGTGCAATATCAAGTCAGTTCTAGCCAGAAGTACAGAGCATAGTGCTGCATGGGCTGCTGTGGGGAAGGTTGAGTCCATCCCAGGCAGACCCAGAACACCATACCCACCGTGGTGGGGATGGTATGACCAGGCAGGGTCTAGAGGGGTGGCTGGATCCCCACTGAAAAAGTCGTCAGGGGGCTGTGGAAAGGCTGCTCAGCCTGTAACTTGTGAAGCTTCTGCTCCCTGCTACGAGCTGCTTGGAAAGGCCCGGCTCTTTCAGAACCCACTTTCCCCTTTGGACCAACGGCCCAGGTGTGCTCGGGGCAGCGGTCTGTGCCAGCTGTGACGCATTTCACACCATTGCTGCTTCTGGAAGCCTGCTGCAGGCCCACCGTGCCTGCTGCCGCCATCGTTCACCCGGCTCTGCCACAAGCACCTTGTTTCTCCTCAGGTGTGGCCTCGAGTGAGCTGTCCCCTCCTGGCTGCCTGCAGGAGAGCTTCAGGGGCCTCAAAGAGAAGGCTCTGCTGGGCTCCGCTGTCACTTTGCCCTTTGGAACAAAAGCGCAAACCTGCGCTACAGCACCGCCGTCGTGCAGCCATCTGGGAGCACAACCAACAGGCTCCCTGAGAATCCCCCGTGCCCCCCAGCGTGCCCCCCATTTTCACTCGCCTGTGCCCCCGCTCCCATATGTCCCCCTTTCCCCTCACTATTTCAACTCCCATGTCCCCACCAGTAGTTTCCCAGTGAGCTACGTCCACGGGGCCTGAGGGAACCGGTGGACTTGCTAAGCCACTGGCCATCATACAGGAGAGGCTGTGGAAGTCTGTTTAAGTAGTTCCCACTGACTGGAGGAGAGGAAACATAGCCCCCATTCTAAAAAGGGGAAAATGGAAGACCTGGGAGCTACAAGCCTTCCTCCCTTTGTGGGGGTGCACAGCCTTCACCACCCACTGTCCGTCGTACCTGAGAAGTTGTTGCTGAGGGCTATAGAAAATAAGGAGGCGATTGGTGACAGACAACACGGCTTCACTCGGGGCAGATCATGCCTGACAAATCTGGTGCCCTTCTATGATGGGGTTGCAGCATTGGTGGGTAGGGAAAGAGCAACGGACATCATCTACCTGGACTCGTGCAAAGCACTTGCACTGTCCCCCATGATCTCTAAACTGGAGAGACATGGATCGGATGGACGGACAACTCGGTGGGTAAGGAATTGGCGAGATGGTTGCACTCAAAGAGTAGCGGTCAGAGGCTCAGTGTCCAGGCAGAAACCAGTAACGAGTGGCATTCCTCAGGGATCTGCATATTGACCAGTGGTCAGTAGCACCCAGGGGTGGGTCACTGCCCCCCATACCTGGATTTACCCCAGTAAATGCCCTGGTTCAAAGCGCGTCCGTGCTGGCATCTCCTTCGGGCTGCGGGACACGAGCAGGGCCCAGCTGGGCTGTTTGAAATGCATCTTTTACTGTGCCTACAAGCCCTCCAAGCACCCCCGGTGTAGCTCCAGCACCGCCTGTTCCATTCAGTCCAGGGCCTTTGCTGGAGAGCTGCAACTGCAGGGGAAACATCTCCCCTTGGCCTCCCATGGGGCAGGCTGTAGCGTGAGTGTGGGGGGGATGAGGACGACCTGAATGCATGGGGACACCCCAGGCTGGCAGAGCTGATTTCTGCTTGTGCTGTTTATTATTACTGGGATGGAACAGAAGAGGTGTTTTTAGAAACAGAATCCTAGAATGCTTTGGGTTGGAGGGGACCTTAATGACCACTGACCTTAAGGACAGCCCCTCCCAGTGCCCCCCCCCAGCACGCCCCACAGCACAGAACCTTCCAGAGCGCCCCCCCCCACCCAGCCCGGCCCTGCCTCAGCTCTGCCTCCCGCCTGAGGGTGGTGAAGGCTCTGCACCCCCACAAAGGGAGGAAGGCTTGTAGCTCCCAGGTCTTCCATTTTCCCCTTTGTAGAATGGGGGCTATGTTTCCTCTCCTCCAGTCAGTGGGAACTACTTAAACAGACTTCCACAGCCTCTCCTGTATGATGGCCAGTGGCTTAGCAAGTCCACCGGTTCCCTCAGGCCCCGTGGACGTAGCTCACTGGGAAACTACTGGTGGGGACATGGGAGTTGAAATAGTGAGGGGAAAGGGGGACATATGGGAGCGGGGGCACAGGCGAGTGAAAATGGGGGGCACGCTGGGGGGCACGGGGGATTCTCAGGGAGCCTGTTGGTTGTGCTCCCAGATGGCTGCACGACGGCGGTGCTGTAGCGCAGGTTTGCGCTTTTGTTCCAAAGGGCAAAGTGACAGCGGAGCCCAGCAGAGCCTTCTCTTTGAGGCCCCTGAAGCTCTCCTGCAGGCAGCCAGGAGGGGACAGCTCACTCGAGGCCACACCTGAGGAGAAACAAGGTGCTTGTGGCAGAGCCGGGTGAACGATGGCGGCAGCAGGCACGGTGGGCCTGCAGCAGGCTTCCAGAAGCAGCAATGGTGTGAAATGCGTCACAGCTGGCACAGACCGCTGCCCCGAGCACACCTGGGCCGTTGGTCCAAAGGGGAAAGTGGGTTCTGAAAGAGCCGGGCCTTTCCAAGCAGCTCGTAGCAGGGAGCAGAAGCTTCACAAGTTACAGGCTGAGCAGCCTTTCCACAGCCCCCTGACGACTTTTTCAGTGGGGATCCAGCCACCCCTCTAGACCCTGCCTGGTCATACCATCCCCACCACGGTGGGTATGGTGTTCTGGGTCTGCCTGGGATGGACTCAACCTTCCCCACAGCAGCCCATGCAGCACTATGCTCTGTACTTCTGGCTAGAACTGACTTGATATTGCACCAATGTGTTTTGTCTACTGCTGAGCCGTGCTGGCACAGCATCAGGACTCCCACAGCGCCCTCCCTCTGCCACCCCCCAGCCCCAAATCCAGTCGGCTGGCTGTGGGCAAGAGGTGGGGAGGGGGCATTGCCAGGGCAGCTGACCCAAAAAGACCAAAGGGATAGTCCATACGGCAACGTCACGCTCAGCAATAAAAGCTGTGGAAGGGGAGGGAGAAGGGGGGGAGACACAGGGGACACAGATTCCTTGGTCAAGATCTTTATTTATTCCTCCGATTCCTCCGTTTCTTCCTTCCTCTCCTGCTGCAAGATCTCAGTTCATCATCGCTATCCTGCAGGAGATCACGTAGCTCTGGAGGCACAGTTGTCACCAGGTCATCGTCTGAAACTTCTTCTACCAAATTAGAGGGGACAAATCCTCTCGTGCCATCCGTCAGCTCTCCCACAAACCAGCCGTCTTCATCCATGTCTCCATAGACATAGACGTATTCTCCCGCAGTCAGAGGAAGCTCTGCTTCGGGGTGCTCATTAGGACCCTCGAAAGGATCGTAGCTGTATCGAGCTAAAAATTTTCGAAGTTTTAGCGATTCTTCTTCCGAGGACTGCAGGATGAAGGACACATGCTCTGCTCCTGCTTCTTCGTTCCCATGCACAGGGCCCTGGTCTGAAAGAAGGCGGCACCCAGGACTGTTGTGTGCGGCATCTGATGTCGAGGTGCTTGTGTGGGATGCCGGGACCTTGGTTGCCTCCTCAGAAACATCAGAGCTGTCTTCGCGGTTGCAAAGGTCATGGGACTGCTCTGCATAGGCCTGTGCTGTGGGAGAAGATGTCACCTGTGGTAGTCCTGAACCGACACGGTTGGATTCTTTTCTTTTTTCTTGCTCAAGTTGCTGAGAGAGCAGCTCCCATTGTTGACTTTGGTGCTGATTCTGTTTCTCTAATTCTCTCAGCTGCGCTTGAGACGCTTGCGTGTCTTCCTCATGTGTCCTTCTTTGCTCTGCCCAAGCCCTCTGCAAATGCTCAACTTCCTCTTTCTTCTTCTGCAGCAGTCGCCTTGTTTCCTCGAGGTCGTTCTCCTGTTGTTGCCTTCGTCCTGCCAGTTGTCTCATGGCTTTCAGTTCACAACCCAGATCTTGCAGTCGTGTTTGAAGACGTTTGGCCTCTCCGATGGCAGAATTTCGCTGCTCTGTCACTTGCACGAGTTTCCCCTTCAGAGCAGCGTTGTCAGATCGAACCTCGTCTATCCGCTCCTTCTGCCCACGGAGCTGAGAATTTTCTTCTGCGCGCCTGGCATTTTCATTTGTCATCTCTCTCAGACGCACTTTCAGCTCCTCGTACCTTTGCTGCAGTCTTGAGCGTTCCTGATCCAGGTTCCTGTGAGGCCTAAGTTTTGTCCCAGCCTCGGTTTCCGATTCCCCTCTCTGCTGCTGGTCGACCTGCTCTGTCTTTGCAGCAGTCTTTCCAGATTTCAGGTCGGTCTCTTTCAGTTGCCTGGTGTTTTCTTTCAGGTGCTTGGTAAGGAGGCCTAGCATACTAGTCTTCTGCTGGAGCCTCTCCACCTCCTCCCCCAGTTCCAGAGCGCTTTCCTTCCCCAGAAGGCGGGTCTCCTCTTGAAGGACACCGCATTGCCTCTGCAGGTCCTCCAGGGCATGCTGCAGATGAGCTTTCTCCTGCAGCAGCTGGCTGTCTCCACTGCCAGGTGGGCAGGCCTCTTGTTGCGCTGCCACCTGAACACCCACGTCTGTGACCGCCCGCCCGCAGCTCTTCCCTTCTCCCTGGAGGTGAGCTTTTAAGCTGGAGTGGGTTGTCTGCTGCCCTCCTCCCCCAGCAGCACCAGATGCACCGGGGCTCTTCGAAGAGCAGGTCCCGGTGGTCCCTGCGCCCAGGCGAGTCTGCAGGCGGTGCCAGGCCGCAGCCCTGTCTTCGCTGTGGGAGGCAGACGGCCTCCCCTCAGCCTGCTCCAGGATGTACTGCTGGAAGAGCCTTCTCTGCAGTTCCAGTTCATTTTGGAGGCTTACGATGCGGGCGGTCTGCTTGCTGTCCTTCCGCCAGTGGAGCTGCCTGTGGACCTCCTGCAGCTTGCTGCGGGCCTCGCTGCTGCTGCTGCAGCCGTGCCTCACCAGCTCCTCGGCCAGCTCCTGCTGCAGGTCCCGCGCCTGGCGGACGGCGTCGTCCCGCTGCTCTTGGAGCAACTCCTGTGTCTGGCGCCACTCGGCCTCCTTCTCACGCAGCAGCTGACGGATCTCTGTTGCCCGCTGCTTCTGGCTCAGCTCCCACAGCCGCTGCAGCTCCCGTGCCCGTTGCTGCTCCCATCTGGAGCGTAGCTTCTCAGCCAGAAGCTGCCGCTCCTGCTCTGCCATCTTCTTTATCTGGCGGGTTTCATCAGCAAAGCGGCGGTGCAGCTCCTGCGAGTGGAGACGCTCGGCCTCCAGCTGGGCCCGCAGCGCCTCCAGCTCCTGCCTGTGCTCCTCCTGCTGCACAGGCCCGCTGGGGGGTCGCGCTGGGCCCCGACGGGATGAGGGGTGACTGTGCGCCACGGGCCCCTGGCCCACACCACCCCGGATCATGGCTTAAGGGATGAGAACGATGAACGTTCACCAAACGCTGCCAGCAATAGCCACCAGCGATCGCACGGCCTGGACCTCTGAGGGACAGCAGCCTCTGAGCCCTCAGCAGACACCGGCTCCCAGCACCGCGCAGCAGCAGAGGTCGCCTCTGCCACTGGCCCGGCCTGGGCGAGCGCGGCCTTATATAGTGTCCGGGTGATGGCGTCATAGAGGAGGGATGACGTCATATGACCTTATATGGTGCGTGCCCGCCCGGACACACCCCGACAGCCTCAGCGCAAGGGGTGCAGAGGAGGGAGGTGAAGGGTTGTTAACGAGTGCAGACGGAGCCCCCGCGCAGGTGCGCAACGAGAATGTGTCTGTGAGGCCTCAGGCACGGGCACAGCTTACGGGTCTGGGCCACGTCTGTCCTTTAGTGGGGGAAGCGTGGTAGTGATGACATACAGCATTACACAGCCATTAGCATGGGCTGTTAACGAGGGTTAACAACCCCTAGAAGGGTTGTTAACGAGGTCATATGACGTCATCCCTCCTCTATGACGTCATCACCCGGACACTATATAAGGCCGCGCTCGCCCAGGCCGGGCCAGTGGCAGAGGCGACCTCTGCTGCTGCGCGGTGCTGGGAGCCGGTGTCTGCTGAGGGCTCAGAGGCTGCTGTCCCTCAGAGGCCCAGGCCGTGCGATCGCTGGTGGCTATTGCTGGCAGCGTTTGGTGAACGTTCATCGTTCTCATTCCTTAAGCCATGATCCGGGGTGGTGTGGGCCAGGGGCCCGTGGCGCACAGTCACCCCTCATCCCGTCGGGGCCCAGCGCGACCCCCCAGCGGGCCTGTGCAGCAGGAGGAGCACAGGCAGGAGCTGGAGGCGCTGCGGGCCCAGCTGGAGGCCGAGCGTCTCCACTCGCAGGAGCTGCACCGCCGCTTTGCTGATGAAACCCGCCAGATAAAGAAGATGGCAGAGCAGGAGCGGCAGCTTCTGGCTGAGAAGCTACGCTCCAGATGGGAGCAGCAACGGGCACGGGAGCTGCAGCGGCTGTGGGAGCTGAGCCAGAAGCAGCGGGCAACAGAGATCCGTCAGCTGCTGCGTGAGAAGGAGGCCGAGTGGCGCCAGGCACAGGAGTTGCTCCAAGAGCAGCGGGACGACGCCGTCCGCCAGGCGCGGGACCTGCAGCAGGAGCTGGCCGAGGAGCTGGTGAGGCACGGCTGCAGCAGCAGCAGCGAGGCCCGCAGCAAGCTGCAGGAGGTCCACAGGCAGCTCCACTGGCGGAAGGACAGCAAGCAGACCGCCCGCATCGTAAGCCTCCAAAATGAACTGGAACTGCAGAGAAGGCTCTTCCAGCAGTACATCCTGGAGCAGGCTGAGGGGAGGCCGTCTGCCTCCCACAGCGAAGACAGGGCTGCGGCCTGGCACCGCCTGCAGACTCGCCTGGGCGCAGGGACCACCGGGACCTGCTCTTCGAAGAGCCCCGGTGCATCTGGTGCTGCTGGGGGAGGAGGGCAGCAGACAACCCACTCCAGCTTAAAAGCTCACCTCCAGGGAGAAGGGAAGAGCTGCGGGCGGGCGGTCACAGACGTGGGTGTTCAGGTGGCAGCGCAACAAGAGGCCTGCCCACCTGGCAGTGGAGACAGCCAGCTGCTGCAGGAGAAAGCTCATCTGCAGCATGCCCTGGAGGACCTGCAGAGGCAATGCGGTGTCCTTCAAGAGGAGACCCGCCTTCTGGGGAAGGAAAGCGCTCTGGAACTGGGGGAGGAGGTGGAGAGGCTCCAGCAGAAGACTAGTATGCTAGGCCTCCTTACCAAGCACCTGAAAGAAAACACCAGGCAACTGAAAGAGACCGACCTGAAATCTGGAAAGACTGCTGCAAAGACAGAGCAGGTCGACCAGCAGCAGAGAGGGGAATCGGAAACCGAGGCTGGGACAAAACTTAGGCCTCACAGGAACCTGGATCAGGAACGCTCAAGACTGCAGCAAAGGTACGAGGAGCTGAAAGTGCGTCTGAGAGAGATGACAAATGAAAATGCCAGGCGCGCAGAAGAAAATTCTCAGCTCCGTGGGCAGAAGGAGCGGATAGACGAGGTTCGATCTGACAACGCTGCTCTGAAGGGGAAACTCGTGCAAGTGACAGAGCAGCGAAATTCTGCCATCGGAGAGGCCAAACGTCTTCAAACACGACTGCAAGATCTGGGTTGTGAACTGAAAGCCATGAGACAACTGGCAGGACGAAGGCAACAACAGGAGAACGACCTCGAGGAAACAAGGCGACTGCTGCAGAAGAAGAAAGAGGAAGTTGAGCATTTGCAGAGGGCTTGGGCAGAGCAAAGAAGGACACATGAGGAAGACACGCAAGCGTCTCAAGCGCAGCTGAGAGAATTAGAGAAACAGAATCAGCACCAAAGTCAACAATGGGAGCTGCTCTCTCAGCAACTTGAGCAAGAAAAAAGAAAAGAATCCAACCGTGTCGGTTCAGGACTACCACAGGTGACATCTTCTCCCACAGCACAGGCCTATGCAGAGCAGTCCCATGACCTTTGCAACCGCGAAGACAGCTCTGATGTTTCTGAGGAGGCAACCAAGGTCCCGGCATCCCACACAAGCACCTCGACATCAGATGCCGCACACAACAGTCCTGGGTGCCGCCTTCTTTCAGACCAGGGCCCTGTGCATGGGAACGAAGAAGCAGGAGCAGAGCATGTGTCCTTCATCCTGCAGTCCTCGGGAGAAGAATCGCTAAAACTTCGAAAATTTTTAGCTCGATATAGCTACGATCCTTTCGAGGGTCCTAATGAGCACCCCGAAGCAGAGCTTCCTCTGACTGCGGGAGAATACGTCTATGTCTATGGAGACATGGATGAAGACGGCTGGTTTGTGGGAGAGCTGACGGATGGCACGAGAGGATTTGTCCCCTCTAATTTGGTAGAAGAAGTTTCAGACGATGACCTGGTGACAACTGTGCCTCCAGAGCTACGTGATCTCCTGCAGGATAGCGATGATGAACTGAGATCTTGCAGCAGGAGAGGAAGGAAGAAACGGAGGAATCGGAGGAATAAATAAAGATCTTGACCAAGGAATCTGTGTCCCCTGTGTCTCCCCCCCTTCTCCCTCCCCTTCCACAGCTTTTATTGCTGAGCGTGACGTTGCCGTATGGACTATCCCTTTGGTCTTTTTGGGTCAGCTGCCCTGGCAATGCCCCCTCCCCACCTCTTGCCCACAGCCAGCCGACTGGATTTGGGGCTGGGGGGTGGCAGAGGGAGGGCGCTGTGGGAGTCCTGATGCTGTGCCAGCACGGCTCAGCAGTAGACAAAACACATTGGTGCAATATCAAGTCAGTTCTAGCCAGAAGTACAGAGCATAGTGCTGCATGGGCTGCTGTGGGGAAGGTTGAGTCCATCCCAGGCAGACCCAGAACACCATACCCACCGTGGTGGGGATGGTATGACCAGGCAGGGTCTAGAGGGGTGGCTGGATCCCCACTGAAAAAGTCGTCAGGGGGCTGTGGAAAGGCTGCTCAGCCTGTAACTTGTGAAGCTTCTGCTCCCTGCTACGAGCTGCTTGGAAAGGCCCGGCTCTTTCAGAACCCACTTTCCCCTTTGGACCAACGGCCCAGGTGTGCTCGGGGCAGCGGTCTGTGCCAGCTGTGACGCATTTCACACCATTGCTGCTTCTGGAAGCCTGCTGCAGGCCCACCGTGCCTGCTGCCGCCATCGTTCACCCGGCTCTGCCACAAGCACCTTGTTTCTCCTCAGGTGTGGCCTCGAGTGAGCTGTCCCCTCCTGGCTGCCTGCAGGAGAGCTTCAGGGGCCTCAAAGAGAAGGCTCTGCTGGGCTCCGCTGTCACTTTGCCCTTTGGAACAAAAGCGCAAACCTGCGCTACAGCACCGCCGTCGTGCAGCCATCTGGGAGCACAACCAACAGGCTCCCTGAGAATCCCCCGTGCCCCCCAGCGTGCCCCCCATTTTCACTCGCCTGTGCCCCCGCTCCCATATGTCCCCCTTTCCCCTCACTATTTCAACTCCCATGTCCCCACCAGTAGTTTCCCAGTGAGCTACGTCCACGGGGCCTGAGGGAACCGGTGGACTTGCTAAGCCACTGGCCATCATACAGGAGAGGCTGTGGAAGTCTGTTTAAGTAGTTCCCACTGACTGGAGGAGAGGAAACATAGCCCCCATTCTACAAAGGGGAAAATGGAAGACCTGGGAGCTACAAGCCTTCCTCCCTTTGTGGGGGTGCAGAGCCTTCACCACCCTCAGGCGGGAGGCAGAGCTGAGGCAGGGCCGGGCCGGGGGGGGGGGGGCGCTCTGGAAGGTTCTGTGCTGTGGGGCGTGCTGGGGGGGGGCACTGGGAGGGGCTGTCCTTAAGGTCAGTGGTCATTAAGGTCCCCTCCAACCCAAAGCATTCTAGGATTCTGTTTCTAAAAACACCTCTTCTGTTCCATCCCAGTAATAATAAACAGCACAAGCAGAAATCAGCTCTGCCAGCCTGGGGTGTCCCCATGCATTCAGGTCGTCCTCATCCCCCCCACACTCACGCTACAGCCTGCCCCATGGGAGGCCAAGGGGAGATGTTTCCCCTGCAGTTGCAGCTCTCCAGCAAAGGCCCTGGACTGAATGGAACAGGCGGTGCTGGAGCTACACCGGGGGTGCTTGGAGGGCTTGTAGGTACAGTAAAAGATGCATTTCAAACAGCCCAGCTGGGCCCTGCTTGTGTCCCGCAGCCCGAAGGAGATGCCAGCACGGACGCGCTTTGAACCAGGGCATTTACTGGGGTACTGTGTGTTACTGGCATTTACTGTGGGGTACTGAACCGGACTGTGCGGTGGGGCCTGACAAGTGTCCCTACCTTGTGTTGACCTACAGAAGACGGAGGAACTGGCGAGGAGAAGCGGTGCCTTTTCCTGGCTGTGGTGAGTGTCCCCTCAGATGCCCTGTGCCCACCCAGGTTCCCCTGCAGCGACTGGGATGGCCAGGACGCCTGCTGCGGCGTGTTTGCCCAATGCCGAGGTGTCTTCCTGGGCTTGTGGAGGCTCACGTCCAAGCCTGTCCGAATGAGCAATGAGAAATGCCTGGAGGGGCAGCCTGTGGGGCTCCCAGAACAGCCCCCTCTGGCATGGGTGCGGGATGCGTCCAGCCTGCCCTTTTTCCAGCTCTTTTTCTGCCCCACAGGACATTCTGCCTGATCTTCCTGTGCGTGGAGCTGGCCGTCACTTTCATGCTGGGTGTCACGGTGCTCTACGCCTCCTATTACGACCGGGAGTTCTTCCACCTGCTGCTTCATGTGCTGCCAGAAGACATCTTCACTGACCTGGCACACTTCCTTGAAGAGACCCCGTCTCTGGTCAGTGAGGGCGTGCTGCCCCACTGACATCCCCTCTAAATAAAACCGAGGCTGCTCTACCCAGTTCCTCTGTGCCTGTGCAAGAAAGGGAACTGACCAGGAAAAAAACAAGTACTGAGTCCCTCTACAGATAGGTAGGAGAAACTTCACGTTTGCAGGGCCCCGTCCTCCCAGGGGACTTCAAGCACCATCTGTCTGCTGGAGGGATAACACCGCAAGACATCAGCAATCCGGGAGGGTCCTGGGGTGCGCTGATGGCAGCTTCCTCACCTGCCTGCTATCCCGAGTAGTGGATATGTATGGGGTGAGCAGCCCCTCACCCCAATGCTGAGCGGGGGCTGCTGTTCCCAGCATGGCATAGAGTCTAGGGAAGGGTTTAAAGAAGATGGTAGGAACAAGTCAGGACTGAACTGGTCCTCACAGCTCCTCGCGTTTTGAACCAGGGCATTTACTGGGGTAAATCCAGGTATGGGGTGCAGTGACCCACCCCTGGGTGCTAATGGAGGGCTGGGAAGCGTCCCTCCACAACTCACTTCTGGCACCAGCCCCAGAGCAGTGACAGCCATGTCCCAGTGGGCAGCAGCACTGAATCCCAGCTCAGAAATCTGTGCTCGTCCATGTGTCGCAAAAGGAATGATGCGCTTCACTCCTAAGAGAGAAGCAGCAATAGATTTATTGCTGAAAACAGTGATGGAGCAAAGCCAAATATGCCTGCTGAATGGCTGCTTGGCAGCTTACCAGTGTGTGGGGCTAGCAGAGGGCATCAAACAGACCTCAGTGTGACCACAAGTCAGCCCAGCCTTACAGGGTGCAGTGCACACAGGGGCCTGGCACACCCCATCATTATCTGGGCACTACTGAGCGCACAACTCATACACGCTGGCTTGCTGTACGAATGAGAGGTCTGTTGGGCCTGCTGGGAACCTCTTGTCCCGATGCGGGAAACGTTTCTTGGCGCGCAACCTCAAGTTTCTTAGTGAGTGGGGCTACATCTGGCTGGTGGCCAGTCACTAGCGGTCTTCCCCAGGGCTCAGTTCTGGGGCCAATTACCTTCAACATGTTTATCAAAGATCTAGGTGCAGGAGAGGAATGGGTCCTCAGCAGGTTTGCCAATGACACTAAACTGGGAGGCACCGTTGACTCCGTGGAGGGCTGAGAGGCTTTGCAGAAGGATCTAGACAGATTGGCACACTGGGAGATTAGTAACGGCATGAAGTTCAACAACGGAAGATGCCAGGTGCTGCACCTGGGACAGCGTAATGCTGGATGCAAGCACAGGCTGGGAGACGAGTGGCTGGAGAGAGCAGCTCAGCAGAACGGGCTCTGGAGGTGCAGCTCCACAGCAGGCTCAGCGTGAGCCAGCAGCCAAGTCCTGGCAGCCACGAGGGCAAAATGCATTCTGGAGTGCATTCAACCCAGTAAAGCCAGCCGTTAATTGTCTTGCTGCATTTAATTATCTTAATTAATTAATTAATAATTAATTTTCTTGCTGTATTTAGTACGTGTGCAGCCTCACCTTGAGTATTGTGTGCACTTCTGGGCTCCACAACACAAAAGGGATGTGGACGTCCTTGAAAGTGTCCGGAGCAGGGCAACAAAGCTGGCAAAAGGGCTGGAAGCCACGTCCTGTGAGGACAGGCTGAGGTCACCTGGCTTGTCTAGGCTGGAGAAGAGAAGGCAAAGAGGCCACCTCATTGCTTTCTACAACTTCCCGAGGAGGAGAAATGCAGAGGCAGGTGTCGATCTCTTCTCCCTGGTAACCGATGAAAGGATGCACGGGAATGGCACAAAGCTGCGCAAGGAGAGGTTCAGACGGTACCTGAGGAAAAACTGCCTTACCATGAGGGTGGTCAAACACTGGCACAGGCTTCCTGGTGAGGTGGTAACTCCCCATGCCTGTCAGTGTTCGAGAGGCATTTGGATGATGCCCTCAATAATAAGCTTTAACTTTTAGTTAACTCTGGAGTGGTTCAGCTGTTGGACTGGATGATCTTTGACGATCCCTTCCGACTCGAGCTATTCTATTCCATTCTATTCTAAAATGACCGATCCCCAGTGATGGGACCAATCCTGGAAAGGATGTGTTGCATAACTCTCTAAACCCCCTCTTTTACCCTTTTATTGCTGAGCATGACATTACATGGCGTGGAACGTCTTGTTGGTTAGTACGGTTGCTCTGCCTGGTTATGTCTCCTCCCAACCTCTGGCTCACCCCACGGCCATTCACTCGAGGGGCGGGTGTAATAGACAAATATAGTGTAAATAGGTGTAAAAATAGGTGTAAAAGAACTAGAGAAGGCCTCGATGCTGTGCAAACACTGGTCAGCAAAAGCGAACAACTTCAGCGCACTACCAGCATCGTTTTGGCCACAGCTCTAAAACACAGCACCTTACAAGCTGCTATTAAGAATATTAACTCTATCCCAGCCAGACGCAGTACAGGGGAGCAGGCCACGGCTGGAGGCCTTTGGGGCTGTTCTCATCAGTTACAGCTCATCCATCCCACAGGCACTCTGTGAAGCAGGTGCCCGAGCCGCTTCCACTTGTGGAGCTCCACATCACCCCAGAATGCCTCTGACAAGCAAGAGAATGGGAGAAGCCACCACCGCCTGAGGGAGAAGCAGCTACACCCCCCTCATTTTGAAAAGACTCGGACAAAGACTTGCATAAGTCTTTGCCAAGACTTATGACAAGATGCAGGTGAGAAAGAGCCTGACAGGGGGCTCATGCCCCAGCCCAACACTGGCTCTCCCTTCATGCGGCTCTCCTCTCCCCGTGCTTGGGATACTGGGGAATGGGCTTGCTCTCAGAACCCCTCCTGCATCTGTCACGTCTCTGACCAGGCTGTGTGCGCTGGCGTGGGACAAGGCCACCTTAGTGAGGTGTTCCCATCCGTTCCCGGTGCTCCTGAGAGTAAGAGATGAGCTGCAAGCAGCAGCTGCAGGGCTTGGCCTCTCCCTCACGCTCAGCCCTGCTCCTAGCTCTCTGCCTGTGTTGGTGCCAAGCAAGTGCTGCAGGCAGTAAGCATGATCTGGAGCAGGTGAGAGCAGACAGAGGCCTCTCTGGATAGAAAATTGCTGCTTATGACACTGATTCGTGGAAGAACTCCACAACTCAAAGCAAATGAATTATAAAGTAGGTATGTGGTTTATTTCAGCACCAGGCACATGCGGGACAGCTCCCAAAGGCATGCGCACCCCAACGCGGCAACTTGCTTGCGTTATAGACAGTAAAGAGTTACATAGGCATGAAGTTTCCCAATATGCCTATACATATGCATAACCTATCCCCGCGCGCAGTGCCTTCTGGTGGTGGTCGTCGGGGGGTCGTGGGGATGAAGGTTGGTGGCTCTTCTTCATCACCACTAGCCGACCCCCTGCCTTTGTACAGACTCAGCTGCTCCATGGCTCTTGTCCAAACCGCAAGGTCGGTCTTTTGAGACAGGTTTGGGTTTTTTTTGTTGTTTTTTTGAGACATGTTCACTTCGTTGCTTTCTACAACTTCCCGAGGAGGACAAATGCAGAGGCAGGTGTCGATCTCTTCTCCACACTCACACACTACAGCCTGCCCTGGGGGGGCACACTACAGCCGGCACTGGGGGGGGGTGTCCTTAAGGTCAGTGGTCATTAAGGTCCCCTCCAACCCAAAGCATTCTAGGATTCTGTTTCTAAAAACACCTCTTCTGTTCCATCCCAGTAATAATAAACAGCACAAGCAGAAATCAGCTCTGCCAGCCTGGGGTGTCCCCATGCATTCAGGTCGTCCTCATCCCCCCCACACTCACGCTACAGCCTGCCCCATGGGAGGCCAAGGGGAGATGTTTCCCCTGCAGTTGCAGCTCTCCAGCAAAGGCCCTGGACTGAATGGAACAGGCGGTGCTGGAGCTACACCGGGGGTGCTTGGAGGGCTTGTAGGCACAGTAAAAGATGCATTTCAAACAGCCCAGCTGGGCCCTGCTCGTGTCCCGCAGCCCGAAGGAGATGCCAGCACGGACGCGCTTTGAACCAGGGCATTTACTGGGGTAAATCCAGGTATGGGGGGCAGTGACCCACCCCTGGGTGCTACTGACCACTGGTCAATATGCAGATCCCTGAGGAATGCCACTCGTTACTGGTTTCTGCCTGGACACTGAGCCTCTGACCGCTACTCTTTGAGTGCAACCATCTCGCCAATTCCTTACCCACCGAGTTGTCCGTCCATCCGATCCATGTCTCTCCAGTTTAGAGATCATGGGGGACAGTGCAAGTGCTTTGCACGAGTCCAGGTAGATGATGTCCGTTGCTCTTTCCCTACCCACCAATGCTGCAACCCCATCATAGAAGGGCACCAGATTTGTCAGGCATGATCTGCCCCGAGTGAAGCCGTGTTGTCTGTCACCAATCGCCTCCTTATTTTCTATAGCCCTCAGCAACAACTTCTCAGGTACGACGGACAGTGGGTGGTGAAGGCTGTGCACCCCCACAAAGGGAGGAAGGCTTGTAGCTCCCAGGTCTTCCATTTTCCCCTTTTTAGAATGGGGGCTATGTTTCCTCTCCTCCAGTCAGTGGGAACTACTTAAACAGACTTCCACAGCCTCTCCTGTATGATGGCCAGTGGCTTAGCAAGTCCACCGGTTCCCTCAGGCCCCGTGGACGTAGCTCACTGGGAAACTACTGGTGGGGACATGGGAGTTGAAATAGTGAGGGGAAAGGGGGACATATGGGAGCGGGGGCACAGGCGAGTGAAAATGGGGGGCACGCTGGGGGGCACGGGGGATTCTCAGGGAGCCTGTTGGTTGTGCTCCCAGATGGCTGCACGACGGCGGTGCTGTAGCGCAGGTTTGCGCTTTTGTTCCAAAGGGCAAAGTGACAGCGGAGCCCAGCAGAGCCTTCTCTTTGAGGCCCCTGAAGCTCTCCTGCAGGCAGCCAGGAGGGGACAGCTCACTCGAGGCCACACCTGAGGAGAAACAAGGTGCTTGTGGCAGAGCCGGGTGAACGATGGCGGCAGCAGGCACGGTGGGCCTGCAGCAGGCTTCCAGAAGCAGCAATGGTGTGAAATGCGTCACAGCTGGCACAGACCGCTGCCCCGAGCACACCTGGGCCGTTGGTCCAAAGGGGAAAGTGGGTTCTGAAAGAGCCGGGCCTTTCCAAGCAGCTCGTAGCAGGGAGCAGAAGCTTCACAAGTTACAGGCTGAGCAGCCTTTCCACAGCCCCCTGACGACTTTTTCAGTGGGGATCCAGCCACCCCTCTAGACCCTGCCTGGTCATACCATCCCCACCACGGTGGGTATGGTGTTCTGGGTCTGCCTGGGATGGACTCAACCTTCCCCACAGCAGCCCATGCAGCACTATGCTCTGTACTTCTGGCTAGAACTGACTTGATATTGCACCAATGTGTTTTGTCTACTGCTGAGCCGTGCTGGCACAGCATCAGGACTCCCACAGCGCCCTCCCTCTGCCACCCCCCAGCCCCAAATCCAGTCGGCTGGCTGTGGGCAAGAGGTGGGGAGGGGGCATTGCCAGGGCAGCTGACCCAAAAAGACCAAAGGGATAGTCCATACGGCAACGTCACGCTCAGCAATAAAAGCTGTGGAAGGGGAGGGAGAAGGGGGGGAGACACAGGGGACACAGATTCCTTGGTCAAGATCTTTATTTATTCCTCCGATTCCTCCGTTTCTTCCTTCCTCTCCTGCTGCAAGATCTCAGTTCATCATCGCTATCCTGCAGGAGATCACGTAGCTCTGGAGGCACAGTTGTCACCAGGTCATCGTCTGAAACTTCTTCTACCAAATTAGAGGGGACAAATCCTCTCGTGCCATCCGTCAGCTCTCCCACAAACCAGCCGTCTTCATCCATGTCTCCATAGACATAGACGTATTCTCCCGCAGTCAGAGGAAGCTCTGCTTCGGGGTGCTCATTAGGACCCTCGAAAGGATCGTAGCTGTATCGAGCTAAAAATTTTCGAAGTTTTAGCGATTCTTCTTCCGAGGACTGCAGGATGAAGGACACATGCTCTGCTCCTGCTTCTTCGTTCCCATGCACAGGGCCCTGGTCTGAAAGAAGGCGGCACCCAGGACTGTTGTGTGCGGCATCTGATGTCGAGGTGCTTGTGTGGGATGCCGGGACCTTGGTTGCCTCCTCAGAAACATCAGAGCTGTCTTCGCGGTTGCAAAGGTCATGGGACTGCTCTGCATAGGCCTGTGCTGTGGGAGAAGATGTCACCTGTGGTAGTCCTGAACCGACACGGTTGGATTCTTTTCTTTTTTCTTGCTCAAGTTGCTGAGAGAGCAGCTCCCATTGTTGACTTTGGTGCTGATTCTGTTTCTCTAATTCTCTCAGCTGCGCTTGAGACGCTTGCGTGTCTTCCTCATGTGTCCTTCTTTGCTCTGCCCAAGCCCTCTGCAAATGCTCAACTTCCTCTTTCTTCTTCTGCAGCAGTCGCCTTGTTTCCTCGAGGTCGTTCTCCTGTTGTTGCCTTCGTCCTGCCAGTTGTCTCATGGCTTTCAGTTCACAACCCAGATCTTGCAGTCGTGTTTGAAGACGTTTGGCCTCTCCGATGGCAGAATTTCGCTGCTCTGTCACTTGCACGAGTTTCCCCTTCAGAGCAGCGTTGTCAGATCGAACCTCGTCTATCCGCTCCTTCTGCCCACGGAGCTGAGAATTTTCTTCTGCGCGCCTGGCATTTTCATTTGTCATCTCTCTCAGACGCACTTTCAGCTCCTCGTACCTTTGCTGCAGTCTTGAGCGTTCCTGATCCAGGTTCCTGTGAGGCCTAAGTTTTTTCCCAGCCTCGGTTTCCGATTCCCCTCTCTGCTGCTGGTCGACCTGCTCTGTCTTTGCAGCAGTCTTTCCAGATTTCAGGTCGGTCTCTTTCAGTTGCCTGGTGTTTTCTTTCAGGTGCTTGGTAAGGAGGCCTAGCATACTAGTCTTCTGCTGGAGCCTCTCCACCTCCTCCCCCAGTTCCAGAGCCCTTTCCTTCCCCAGAAGGCGGGTCTCCTCTTGAAGGACACCGCATTGCCTCTGCAGGTCCTCCAGGGCATGCTGCAGATGAGCTTTCTCCTGCAGCAGCTGGCTGTCTCCACTGCCAGGTGGGCAGGCCTCTTGTTGCGCTGCCACCTGAACACCCACGTCTGTGACCGCCCGCCCGCAGCTCTTCCCTTCTCCCTGGAGGTGAGCTTTTAAGCTGGAGTGGGTTGTCTGCTGCCCTCCTCCCCCAGCAGCACCAGATGCACCGGGGCTCTTCGAAGAGCAGGTCCCGGTGGTCCCTGCGCCCAGGCGAGTCTGCAGGCGGTGCCAGGCCGCAGCCCTGTCTTCGCTGTGGGAGGCAGACGGCCTCCCCTCAGCCTGCTCCAGGATGTACTGCTGGAAGAGCCTTCTCTGCAGTTCCAGTTCATTTTGGAGGCTTACGATGCGGGCGGTCTGCTTGCTGTCCTTCCGCCAGTGGAGCTGCCTGTGGACCTCCTGCAGCTTGCTGCGGGCCTCGCTGCTGCTGCTGCAGCCGTGCCTCACCAGCTCCTCGGCCAGCTCCTGCTGCAGGTCCCGCGCCTGGCGGACGGCGTCGTCCCGCTGCTCTTGGAGCAACTCCTGTGCCTGGCGCCACTCGGCCTCCTTCTCACGCAGCAGCTGACGGATCTCTGTTGCCCGCTGCTTCTGGCTCAGCTCCCACAGCCGCTGCAGCTCCCGTGCCCGTTGCTGCTCCCATCTGGAGCGTAGCTTCTCAGCCAGAAGCTGCCGCTCCTGCTCTGCCATCTTCTTTATCTGGCGGGTTTCATCAGCAAAGCGGCGGTGCAGCTCCTGCGAGTGGAGACGCTCGGCCTCCAGCTGGGCCCGCAGCGCCTCCAGCTCCTGCCTGTGCTCCTCCTGCTGCACAGGCCTGCTGGGGGGTCGCGCTGGGCCCCGACGGGATGAGGGGTGACTGTGCGCCACGGGCCCCTGGCCCACACCACCCCGGATCATGGCTTAAGGATTCAGAACGATGAACGTTCACCAAACGCTGCCAGCAATAGCCACCAGCGATCGCACGGCCTGGGCCTCTGAGGGACAGCAGCCTCTGAGCCCTCAGCAGACACCGGCTCCCAGCACCGCGCAGCAGCAGAGGTCGCCTCTGCCACTGGCCCGGCCTGGGCGAGCGCGGCCTTATATAGTGTCCGGGTGATGGCGTCATAGAGGAGGGATGACGTCATATGACCTTATATGGTGCGTGCCCGCCCGGACACACCCCGACAGCCTCAGCGCAAGGGGTGCAGAGGAGGGAGGTGAAGGGTTGTTAACGAGTGCAGACGGAGCCCCCGCGCAGGTGCGCAACGAGAATGTGTCTGTGAGGCCTCAGGCACGGGCACAGCTTACGGGTCTGGGCCACGTCTGTCCTTTAGTGGGGGAAGCGTGGTAGTGATGACATACAGCATTACACAGCCATTAGCATGGGCTGTTAACGAGGGTTAACAACCCCTAGAAGGGTTGTTAACGAGGTCATTTGACGTCATCCCTCCTCTATGACGCCATCACCCGGACACTATATAAGGCCGCGCTCGCCCAGGCCGGGCCAGTGGCAGAGGCGACCTCTGCTGCTGCGCGGTGCTGGGAGCCGGTGTCTGCTGAGGGCTCAGAGGCTGCTGTCCCTCAGAGGTCCAGGCCGTGCGATCGCTGGTGGCTATTGCTGGCAGCGTTTGGTGAACGTTCATCGTTCTCATTCCTTAAGCCATGATCCGGGGTGGTGTGGGCCAGGGGCCCGTGGCGCACAGTCACCCCTCATCCCGTCGGGGCCCAGCGCGACCCCCCAGCGGGCCTGTGCAGCAGGAGGAGCACAGGCAGGAGCTGGAGGCGCTGCGGGCCCAGCTGGAGGCCGAGCGTCTCCACTCGCAGGAGCTGCACCGCCGCTTTGCTGATGAAACCCGCCAGATAAAGAAGATGGCAGAGCAGGAGCGGCAGCTTCTGGCTGAGAAGCTACGCTCCAGATGGGAGCAGCAACGGGCACGGGAGCTGCAGCGGCTGTGGGAGCTGAGCCAGAAGCAGCGGGCAACAGAGATCCGTCAGCTGCTGCGTGAGAAGGAGGCCGAGTGGCGCCAGGCACAGGAGTTGCTCCAAGAGCAGCGGGACGACGCCGTCCGCCAGGCGCGGGACCTGCAGCAGGAGCTGGCCGAGGAGCTGGTGAGGCACGGCTGCAGCAGCAGCAGCGAGGCCCGCAGCAAGCTGCAGGAGGTCCACAGGCAGCTCCACTGGCGGAAGGACAGCAAGCAGACCGCCCGCATCGTAAGCCTCCAAAATGAACTGGAACTGCAGAGAAGGCTCTTCCAGCAGTACATCCTGGAGCAGGCTGAGGGGAGGCCGTCTGCCTCCCACAGCGAAGACAGGGCTGCGGCCTGGCACCGCCTGCAGACTCGCCTGGGCGCAGGGACCACCGGGACCTGCTCTTCGAAGAGCCCCGGTGCATCTGGTGCTGCTGGGGGAGGAGGGCAGCAGACAACCCACTCCAGCTTAAAAGCTCACCTCCAGGGAGAAGGGAAGAGCTGCGGGCGGGCGGTCACAGACGTGGGTGTTCAGGTGGCAGCGCAACAAGAGGCCTGCCCACCTGGCAGTGGAGACAGCCAGCTGCTGCAGGAGAAAGCTCATCTGCAGCATGCCCTGGAGGACCTGCAGAGGCAATGCGGTGTCCTTCAAGAGGAGACCCGCCTTCTGGGGAAGGAAAGCGCTCTGGAACTGGGGGAGGAGGTGGAGAGGCTCCAGCAGAAGACTAGTATGCTAGGCCTCCTTACCAAGCACCTGAAAGAAAACACCAGGCAACTGAAAGAGACCGACCTGAAATCTGGAAAGACTGCTGCAAAGACAGAGCAGGTCGACCAGCAGCAGAGAGGGGAATCGGAAACCGAGGCTGGGACAAAACTTAGGCCTCACAGGAACCTGGATCAGGAACGCTCAAGACTGCAGCAAAGGTACGAGGAGCTGAAAGTGCGTCTGAGAGAGATGACAAATGAAAATGCCAGGCGCGCAGAAGAAAATTCTCAGCTCCGTGGGCAGAAGGAGCGGATAGACGAGGTTCGATCTGACAACGCTGCTCTGAAGGGGAAACTCGTGCAAGTGACAGAGCAGCGAAATTCTGCCATCGGAGAGGCCAAACGTCTTCAAACACGACTGCAAGATCTGGGTTGTGAACTGAAAGCCATGAGACAACTGGCAGGACGAAGGCAACAACAGGAGAACGACCTCGAGGAAACAAGGCGACTGCTGCAGAAGAAGAAAGAGGAAGTTGAGCATTTGCAGAGGGCTTGGGCAGAGCAAAGAAGGACACATGAGGAAGACACGCAAGCGTCTCAAGCGCAGCTGAGAGAATTAGAGAAACAGAATCAGCACCAAAGTCAACAATGGGAGCTGCTCTCTCAGCAACTTGAGCAAGAAAAAAGAAAAGAATCCAACCGTGTCGGTTCAGGACTACCACAGGTGACATCTTCTCCCACAGCACAGGCCTATGCAGAGCAGTCCCATGACCTTTGCAACCGCGAAGACAGCTCTGATGTTTCTGAGGAGGCAACCAAGGTCCCGGCATCCCACACAAGCACCTCGACATCAGATGCCGCACACAACAGTCCTGGGTGCCGCCTTCTTTCAGACCAGGGCCCTGTGCATGGGAACGAAGAAGCAGGAGCAGAGCATGTGTCCTTCATCCTGCAGTCCTCGGAAGAAGAATCGCTAAAACTTCGAAAATTTTTAGCTCGATACAGCTACGATCCTTTCGAGGGTCCTAATGAGCACCCCGAAGCAGAGCTTCCTCTGACTGCGGGAGAATACGTCTATGTCTATGGAGACATGGATGAAGACGGCTGGTTTGTGGGAGAGCTGACGGATGGCACGAGAGGATTTGTCCCCTCTAATTTGGTAGAAGAAGTTTCAGACGATGACCTGGTGACAACTGTGCCTCCAGAGCTACGTGATCTCCTGCAGGATAGCGATGATGAACTGAGATCTTGCAGCAGGAGCGGAAGGAAGAAACGGAGGAATCGGAGGAATAAATAAAGATCTTGACCAAGGAATCTGTGTCCCCTGTGTCTCCCCCCCTTCTCCCTCCCCTTCCACAGCTTTTATTGCTGAGCGTGACGTTGCCGTATGGACTATCCCTTTGGTCTTTTTGGGTCAGCTGCCCTGGCAATGCCCCCTCCCCACCTCTTGCCCACAGCCAGCCGACTGGATTTGGGGCTGGGGGGTGGCAGAGGGAGGGCGCTGTGGGAGTCCTGATGCTGTGCCAGCACGGCTCAGCAGTAGACAAAACACATTGGTGCAATATCAAGTCAGTTCTAGCCAGAAGTACAGAGCATAGTGCTGCATGGGCTGCTGTGGGGAAGGTTGAGTCCATCCCAGGCAGACCCAGAACACCATACCCACCGTGGTGGGGATGGTATGACCAGGCAGGGTCTAGAGGGGTGGCTGGATCCCCACTGAAAAAGTCGTCAGGGGGCTGTGGAAAGGCTGCTCAGCCTGTAACTTGTGAAGCTTCTGCTCCCTGCTACGAGCTGCTTGGAAAGGCCCGGCTCTTTCAGAACCCACTTTCCCCTTTGGACCAACGGCCCAGGTGTGCTCGGGGCAGCGGTCTGTGCCAGCTGTGACGCATTTCACACCATTGCTGCTTCTGGAAGCCTGCTGCAGGCCCACCGTGCCTGCTGCCGCCATCGTTCACCCGGCTCTGCCACAAGCACCTTGTTTCTCCTCAGGTGTGGCCTCGAGTGAGCTGTCCCCTCCTGGCTGCCTGCAGGAGAGCTTCAGGGGCCTCAAAGAGAAGGCTCTGCTGGGCTCCGCTGTCACTTTGCCCTTTGGAACAAAAGCGCAAACCTGCGCTACAGCACCGCCGTCGTGCAGCCATCTGGGAGCACAACCAACAGGCTCCCTGAGAATCCCCCGTGCCCCCCAGCGTGCCCCCCATTTTCACTCGCCTGTGCCCCCGCTCCCATATGTCCCCCTTTCCCCTCACTATTTCAACTCCCATGTCCCCACCAGTAGTTTCCCAGTGAGCTACGTCCACGGGGCCTGAGGGAACCGGTGGACTTGCTAAGCCACTGGCCATCATACAGGAGAGGCTGTGGAAGTCTGTTTAAGTAGTTCCCACTGACTGGAGGAGAGGAAACATAGCCCCCATTCTACAAAGGGGAAAATGGAAGACCTGGGAGCTACAAGCCTTCCTCCCTTTGTGGGGGTGCAGAGCCTTCACCACCCTCAGGCGGGAGGCAGAGCTGAGGCAGGGCCGGGCTGGGTGGGGGGGGCGCTCGGAAAGCTTCTGTGCTGTGGGGCGTGCTGGGGGGGGGCACTGGGAGGGGGTGTCCTTAAGGTCAGTGGTCATTAAGGTCCCCTCCAACCCAAAGCCTTCTAGGATTCTGTTTCTAAAAACACCTCTTCTGTTCCATCCCAGTAATAATAAACAGCACAAGCAGAAATCAGCTCTGCCAGCCTGGGGTGTCCCCATGCATTCAGGTCGTCCTCATCCCCCCCACACTCACGCTACAGCCTGCCCCATGGGAGGCCAAGGGGAGATGTTTCCCCTGCAGTTGCAGCTCTCCAGCAAAGGCCCTGGACTGAATGGAACAGGCGGTGCTGGAGCTACACCGGGGGTGCTTGGAGGGCTTGTAGGCACAGTAAAAGATGCATTTCAAACAGCCCAGCTGGGCCCTGCTTGTGTCCCGCAGCCCGAAGGAGATGCCAGCACGGACGCGCTTTGAACCAGGGCATTTACTGGGGTACTGTGTGTTACTGGCATTTACTGTGGGGTACTGAACCGGACTGTGCGGTGGGGCCTGACAAGTGTCCCTACCTTGTGTTGACCTACAGAAGACGGAGGAACTGGCGAGGAGAAGAGGTGCCTTTTCCTGGCTGTGGTGAGTGTCCCCTCAGGTGCCCTGTGCCCACCCAGGTTCCCCTGCAGCGACTGGGATGGCCAGGACGCCTGCTGCGGCGTGTTTGCCCAATGCCGAGGTGTCTTCCTGGGCTTGTGGAGGCTCACGTCCAAGCCTGTCCGAATGAGCAATGAGAAATGCCTGGAGGGGCAGCCTGTGGGGCTCCCAGAACAGCCCCCTCTGGCATGGGTGCGGGATGCGTCCAGCCTGCCCTTTTTCCAGCTCTTTTTCTGCCCCACAGGACATTCTGCCTGATCTTCCTGTGCGTGGAGCTGGCCGTCACTTTCATGCTGGGTGTCGCGGTGCTCTACGCCTCCTATTACGACCGGGAGTTCTTCTACCACCTGCTGCTTCATGTGCTGCCAGAAGACATCTTCACTGACCTGGCACACTTCCTTGAAGAGACCCTGTCTCTGGTCAGTGAGGGCGTGCTGCCCCACTGACATCTCCTCTAAATAAAACCGAGGCTGCTCTGCCCAGTTCCTCTGTGCCTGTGCAAGAAAGGGAACTGACCAGGAAAAAAACAAGTACTGAGTCCCTCTACAGATAGGTAGGAGAAACTTCACGTTTGCAGGGCCCCGGGGGACTTCAAGCACCATCTGTCTGCTGGAGGGATAACACCGCAAGACATCAGCAATCCGGGAGGGTCCTGGGGTGCGCTGATGGCAGCTTCCTCACCTGCCTGCTATCCCGAGCAGTGGATATGTATGGGGTGAGCAGCCCCTCACCCCAATGCTGAGCGGGGGCTGCTGTTCCCAGCATGGCATAGAGTCTAGGGAAGGGTTTAAAGAAGATGGTAGGAACAAGTCAGGACTGAACTGGTCCTCACAGCTCCTCGCGTTTTGAACCAGGGCATTTACTGGGGTAAATCCAGGTATGGGGGGCCGTGACCCACCCCTGGGTGCTAATGGAGGGCTGGGAAGCGTCCCTCCACAACTCACTTCTGGCACCAGCCCCAGAGCAGTGACAGCCATGTCCCAGTGGGCAGCAGCACTGAATCCCAGCTCAGAAATCTGTGCTCGTCCATGTGTCGCAAAAGGAATGATGCGCTTCACTCCTAAGAGAGAAGCAGCAATAGATTTATTGCTGAAAACAGTGATGGAGCAAAGCCAAATATGCCTGCTGAATGGCTGCTTGGCAGCTTACCAGTGTGTGGGGCTAGCAGAGGGCATCAAACAGACCTCAGTGTGACCACAAGTCAGCCCAGCCTTACAGGGTGCAGTGCACACAGGGGCCTGGCACACCCCATCATTATCTGGGCACTACTGAGCGCACAACTCATACACGCTGGCTTGCTGTACGAATGAGAGGTCTGTTGGGCCTGCTGGGAACCTCTTGTCCCGATGCGGGAAACGTTTCTTGGCGCGCAACCTCAAGTTTCTTAGTGAGTGGGGCTACATCTGGCTGGTGGCCAGTCACTAGCGGTCTTCCCCAGGGCTCAGTTCTGGGGCCAATTACCTTCAACATGTTTATCAAAGATCTAGGTGCAGGAGAGGAATGGGTCCTCAGCAGGTTTGCCAATGACACTAAACTGGGAGGCACCGTTGACTCCGTGGAGGGCTGAGAGGCTTTGCAGAAGGATCTAGACAGATTGGCACACTGGGAGATTAGTAACGGCATGAAGTTCAACAACGGAAGATGCCAGGTGCTGCACCTGGGACAGCGTAATGCTGGATGCAAGCACAGGCTGGGAGACGAGTGGCTGGAGAGAGCAGCTCAGCAGAACGGGCTCTGGAGGTGCAGCTCCACAGCAGGCTCAGCGTGAGCCAGCAGCCAAGTCCTGGCAGCCACGAGGGCAAAATGCATTCTGGAGTGCATTCAACCCAGTAAAGCCAGCCGTTAATTGTCTTGCTGCATTTAATTATCTTAATTAATTAATTAATAATTAATTTTCTTGCTGTATTTAGTACGTGTGCAGCCTCACCTTGAGTATTGTGTGCACTTCTGGGCTCCACAACACAAAAGGGATGTGGACGTCCTTGAAAGTGTCCGGAGCAGGGCAACAAAGCTGGCAAAAGGGCTGGAAGCCACGTCCTGTGAGGACAGGCTGAGGTCACCTGGGTTGTCTAGGCTGGAGAAGAGAAGGCAAAGAGGCCACCTCATTGCTTTCTACAACTTCCCGAGGAGGAGAAATGCAGAGGCAGGTGTCGATCTCTTCTCCCTGGTAACCGATGAAAGGATGCACGGGAATGGCACAAAGCTGCGCAAGGAGAGGTTCAGACGGTACCTGAGGAAAAACTGCCTTACCATGAGGGTGGTCAAACACTGGCACAGGCTTCCTGGTGAGGTGGTAACTCCCCATGCCTGTCAGTGTTCGAGAGGCATTTGGATGATGCCCTCAATAATAAGCTTTAACTTTTAGTTAACTCTGGAGTGGTTCAGCTGTTGGACTGGATGATCTTTGACGATCCCTTCCGACTCGAGCTATTCTATTCCATTCTATTCTAAAATGACCGATCCCCAGTGATGGGACCAATCCTGGAAAGGATGTGTTGCATAACTCTCTAAACCCCCTCTTTTACCCTTTTATTGCTGAGCATGACATTACATGGCGTGGAACGTCTTGTTGGTTAGTACGGTTGCTCTGCCTGGTTATGTCTCCTCCCAACCTCTGGCTCACCCCACGGCCATTCACTCGAGGGGCGGGTGTAATAGACAAATATAGTGTAAATAGGTGTAAAAATAGGTGTAAAAGAACTAGAGAAGGCCTCGATGCTGTGCAAACACTGGTCAGCAAAAGCGAACAACTTCAGCGCACTACCAGCATCGTTTTGGCCACAGCTCTAAAACACAGCACCTTACAAGCTGCTATTAAGAATATTAACTCTATCCCAGCCAGACGCAGTACAGGGGAGCAGGCCACGGCTGGAGGCCTTTGGGGCTGTTCTCATCAGTTACAGCTCATCCATCCCACAGGCACTCTGTGAAGCAGGTGCCCGAGCCGCTTCCTCTTGTGGAGCTCCACATCACCCCAGAATGCCTCTGACAAGCAAGAGAATGGGAGAAGCCACCACCGCCTGAGGGAGAAGCAGCTACACCCCCCTCATTTTGAAAAGACTCGGACAAAGACTTGCATAAGTCTTTGCCAAGACTTATGACAAGATGCAGGTGAGAAAGAGCCTGACAGGGGGCTCATGCCCCAGCCCAACACTGGCTCTCCCTTCATGCGGCTCTCCTCTCCCCGTGCTTGGGATACTGGGGAATGGGCTTGCTCTCAGAACCCCTCCTGCATCTGTCACGTCTCTGACCAGGCTGTGTGCGCTGGCGTGGGACAAGGCCACCTTAGTGAGGTGTTCCCATCCGTTCCCGGTGCTCCTGAGAGTAAGAGATGAGCTGCAAGCAGCAGCTGCAGGGCTTGGCCTCTCCCTCACGCTCAGCCCTGCTCCTAGCTCTCTGCCTGTGTTGGTGCCAAGCAAGTGCTGCAGGCAGTAAGCATGATCTGGAGCAGGTGAGAGCAGACAGAGGCCTCTCTGGATAGAAAATTGCTGCTTATGACACTGATTCGTGGAAGAACTCCACAACTCAAAGCAAATGAATTATAAAGTAGGTATGTGGTTTATTTCAGCACCAGGCACATGCGGGACAGCTCCCAAAGGCATGCGCACCCCAACGCGGCAACTTGCTTGCGTTATAGACAGTAAAGAGTTACATAGGCATGAAGTTTCCCAATATGCCTATACATATGCATAACCTATCCCCGCGCGCAGTGCCTTCTGGTGGTGGTCGTCGGGGGGTCGTGGGGATGAAGGTTGGTGGCTCTTCTTCATCACCACTAGCCGACCCCCTGCCTTTGTACAGACTCAGCTGCTCCATGGCTCTTGTCCAAACCGCAAGGTCGGTCTTTTGAGACAGGTTTGGGTTTTTTTTGTTGTTTTTTTGAGACATGTTCACTTCGTTGCTTTCTACAACTTCCCGAGGAGGACAAATGCAGAGGCAGGTGTCGATCTCTTCTCCACACTCACACACTACAGCCTGCCCTGGGGGGGCACACTACAGCCGGCACTGGGGGGGGGTGTCCTTAAGGTCAGTGGTCATTAAGGTCCCCTCCAACCCAAAGCATTCTAGGATTCTGTTTCTAAAAACACCTCTTCTGTTCCATCCCAGTAATAATAAACAGCACAAGCAGAAATCAGCTCTGCCAGCCTGGGGTGTCCCCATGCATTCAGGTCGTCCTCATCCGCCCCACACTCACGCTACAGCCTGCCCCATGGGAGGCCAAGGGGAGATGTTTCCCCTGCAGTTGCAGCTCTCCAGCAAAGGCCCTGGACTGAATGGAACAGGCGGTGCTGGAGCTACACCGGGGGTGCTTGGAGGGCTTGTAGGCACAGTAAAAGATGCATTTCAAACAGCCCAGCTGGGCCCTGCTCGTGTCCCGCAGCCCGAAGGAGATGCCAGCACGGACGCGCTTTGAACCAGGGCATTTACTGGGGTAAATCCAGGTATGGGGGGCAGTGACCCACCCCTGGGTGCTACTGACCACTGGTCAATATGCAGATCCCTGAGGAATGCCACTCGTTACTGGTTTCTGCCTGGACACTGAGCCTCTGACCGCTACTCTTTGAGTGCAACCATCTCGCCAATTCCTTACCCACCGAGTTGTCCGTCCATCCGATCCATGTCTCTCCAGTTTAGAGATCATGGGGGACAGTGCAAGTGCTTTGCACGAGTCCAGGTAGATGATGTCCGTTGCTCTTTCCCTACCCACCAATGCTGCAACCCCATCATAGAAGGGCACCAGATTTGTCAGGCATGATCTGCCCCGAGTGAAGCCGTGTTGTCTGTCACCAATCGCCTCCGTATTTTCTATAGCCCTCAGCAACAACTTCTCAGGTACGACGGACAGTGGGTGGTGAAGGCTGTGCACCCCCACAAAGGGAGGAAGGCCATGGGGGGAGCTTTGCTCCCCTTTAACAGGGAGGAGGAGAACTCCATTTTCACTTGCGTGTGCCCCCACTCCTATATGACCCCCTTTCCCCTCACCAGTTCAACTCCTACTCTAGGGCATCCCCCCCACAGTTACCCCCAACTACGTGCCCCGGGTGCCCCCCAGCACCGTGTGTTCCCTCCCCTAGTGCCCCCCCCCAGCACGCCCCACAGCACAGAACCTTCCAGAGCGCCCCCCCCACCCAGCCCGGCCCTGCCTCAGCTCTGCTCATTCGGACAGGCTTGGACCTGTTCAGTACCGGTTCAGTACCCCACAGTAAATGCCAGTAACACACAGTACCCCAGTAAATGCCCTGGTTCAAAGCGCGTCCGTGCTGGCATCTCCTTCGGGCTGCGGGACACGAGCAGGGCCCAGCTGGGCTGTTTGAAATGCATCTTTTACTGTGCCTACAAGCCCTCCAAGCACCCCCGGTGTAGCTCCAGCACCGCCTGTTCCATTCAGTCCAGGGCCTTTGCTGGAGAGCTGCAACTGCAGGGGAAACATCTCCCCTTGGCCTCCCATGGGGCAGGCTGTAGCGTGAGTGTGGGGGGGATGAGGACGACCTGAATGCATGGGGACACCCCAGGCTGGCAGAGCTGATTTCTGCTTGTGCTGTTTATTATTACTGGGATGGAACAGAAGAGGTGTTTTTAGAAACAGAATCCTAGAAGGCTTTGGGTTGGAGGGGACCTTAATGACCACTGACCTTAAGGACACCCCCTCCCAGTGCCCCCCCCCAGCACGCCCCACAGCACAGAACCTTCCAGAGCGCCCCCCCCCACCCAGCCCGGCCCTGCCTCAGCTCTGCCTCCCGCCTGAGGGTGGTGAAGGCTCTGCACCCCCACAAAGGGAGGAAGGCTTGTAGCTCCCAGGTCTTCCATTTTCCCCTTTGTAGAATGGGGGCTATGTTTCCTCTCCTCCAGTCAGTGGGAACTACTTAAACAGACTTCCACAGCCTCTCCTGTATGATGGCCAGTGGCTTAGCAAGTCCACCGGTTCCCTCAGGCCCCGTGGACGTAGCTCACTGGGAAACTACTGGTGGGGACATGGGAGTTGAAATAGTGAGGGGAAAGGGGGACATATGGGAGCGGGGGCACAGGCGAGTGAAAATGGGGGGCACGCTGGGGGGCACGGGGGATTCTCAGGGAGCCTGTTGGTTGTGCTCCCAGATGGCTGCACGACGGCGGTGCTGTAGCGCAGGTTTGCGCTTTTGTTCCAAAGGGCAAAGTGACAGCGGAGCCCAGCAGAGCCTTCTCTTTGAGGCCCCTGAAGCTCTCCTGCAGGCAGCCAGGAGGGGACAGCTCACTCGAGGCCACACCTGAGGAGAAACAAGGTGCTTGTGGCAGAGCCGGGTGAACGATGGCGGCAGCAGGCACGGTGGGCCTGCAGCAGGCTTCCAGAAGCAGCAATGGTGTGAAATGCGTCACAGCTGGCACAGACCGCTGCCCCGAGCACACCTGGGCCGTTGGTCCAAAGGGGAAAGTGGGTTCTGAAAGAGCCGGGCCTTTCCAAGCAGCTCGTAGCAGGGAGCAGAAGCTTCACAAGTTACAGGCTGAGCAGCCTTTCCACAGCCCCCTGACGACTTTTTCAGTGGGGATCCAGCCACCCCTCTAGACCCTGCCTGGTCATACCATCCCCACCACGGTGGGTATGGTGTTCTGGGTCTGCCTGGGATGGACTCAACCTTCCCCACAGCAGCCCATGCAGCACTATGCTCTGTACTTCTGGCTAGAACTGACTTGATATTGCACCAATGTGTTTTGTCTACTGCTGAGCCGTGCTGGCACAGCATCAGGACTCCCACAGCGCCCTCCCTCTGCCACCCCCCAGCCCCAAATCCAGTCGGCTGGCTGTGGGCAAGAGGTGGGGAGGGGGCATTGCCAGGGCAGCTGACCCAAAAAGACCAAAGGGATAGTCCATACGGCAACGTCACGCTCAGCAATAAAAGCTGTGGAAGGGGAGGGAGAAGGGGGGGAGACACAGGGGACACAGATTCCTTGGTCAAGATCTTTATTTATTCCTCCGATTCCTCCGTTTCTTCCTTCCTCTCCTGCTGCAAGATCTCAGTTCATCATCGCTATCCTGCAGGAGATCACGTAGCTCTGGAGGCACAGTTGTCACCAGGTCATCGTCTGAAACTTCTTCTACCAAATTAGAGGGGACAAATCCTCTCGTGCCATCCGTCAGCTCTCCCACAAACCAGCCGTCTTCATCCATGTCTCCATAGACATAGACGTATTCTCCCGCAGTCAGAGGAAGCTCTGCTTCGGGGTGCTCATTAGGACCCTCGAAAGGATCGTAGCTGTATCGAGCTAAAAATTTTCGAAGTTTTAGCGATTCTTCTTCCGAGGACTGCAGGATGAAGGACACATGCTCTGCTCCTGCTTCTTCGTTCCCATTCACAGGGCCCTGGTCTGAAAGAAGGCGGCACCCAGGACTGTTGTGTGCGGCATCTGATGTCGAGGTGCTTGTGTGGGATGCCGGGACCTTGGTTGCCTCCTCAGAAACATCAGAGCTGTCTTCGCGGTTGCAAAGGTCATGGGACTGCTCTGCATAGGCCTGTGCTGTGGGAGAAGATGTCACCTGTGGTAGTCCTGAACCGACACGGTTGGATTCTTTTCTTTTTTCTTGCTCAAGTTGCTGAGAGAGCAGCTCCCATTGTTGACTTTGGTGCTGATTCTGTTTCTCTAATTCTCTCAGCTGCGCTTGAGACGCTTGCGTGTCTTCCTCATGTGTCCTTCTTTGCTCTGCCCAAGCCCTCTGCAAATGCTCAACTTCCTCTTTCTTCTTCTGCAGCAGTCGCCTTGTTTCCTCGAGGTCGTTCTCCTGTTGTTGCCTTCGTCCTGCCAGTTGTCTCATGGCTTTCAGTTCACAACCCAGATCTTGCAGTCGTGTTTGAAGACGTTTGGCCTCTCCGATGGCAGAATTTCGCTGCTCTGTCACTTGCACGAGTTTCCCCTTCAGAGCAGCGTTGTCAGATCGAACCTCGTCTATCCGCTCCTTCTGCCCACGGAGCTGAGAATTTTCTTCTGCGCGCCTGGCATTTTCATTTGTCATCTCTCTCAGACGCACTTTCAGCTCCTCGTACCTTTGCTGCAGTCTTGAGCGTTCCTGATCCAGGTTCCTGTGAGGCCTAAGTTTTTTCCCAGCCTCGGTTTCCGATTCCCCTCTCTGCTGCTGGTCGACCTGCTCTGTCTTTGCAGCAGTCTTTCCAGATTTCAGGTCGGTCTCTTTCAGTTGCCTGGTGTTTTCTTTCAGGTGCTTGGTAAGGAGGCCTAGCATACTAGTCTTCTGCTGGAGCCTCTCCACCTCCTCCCCCAGTTCCAGAGCGCTTTCCTTCCCCAGAAGGCGGGTCTCCTCTTGAAGGACACCGCATTGCCTCTGCAGGTCCTCCAGGGCATGCTGCAGATGAGCTTTCTCCTGCAGCAGCTGGCTGTCTCCACTGCCAGGTGGGCAGGCCTCTTGTTGCGCTGCCACCTGAACACCCACGTCTGTGACCGCCCGCCCGCAGCTCTTCCCTTCTCCCTGGAGGTGAGCTTTTAAGCTGGAGTGGGTTGTCTGCTGCCCTCCTCCCCCAGCAGCACCAGATGCACCGGGGCTCTTCGAAGAGCAGGTCCCGGTGGTCCCTGCGCCCAGGCGAGTCTGCAGGCGGTGCCAGGCCGCAGCCCTGTCTTCGCTGTGGGAGGCAGACGGCCTCCCCTCAGCCTGCTCCAGGATGTACTGCTGGAAGAGCCTTCTCTGCAGTTCCAGTTCATTTTGGAGGCTTACGATGCGGGCGGTCTGCTTGCTGTCCTTCCGCCAGTGGAGCTGCCTGTGGACCTCCTGCAGCTTGCTGCGGGCCTCGCTGCTGCTGCTGCAGCCGTGCCTCACCAGCTCCTCGGCCAGCTCCTGCTGCAGGTCCCGCGCCTGGCGGACGGCGTCGTCCCGCTGCTCTTGGAGCAACTCCTGTGCCTGGCGCCACTCGGCCTCCTTCTCACGCAGCAGCTGACGGATCTCTGTTGCCCGCTGCTTCTGGCTCAGCTCCCACAGCCGCTGCAGCTCCCGTGCCCGTTGCTGCTCCCATCTGGAGCGTAGCTTCTCAGCCAGAAGCTGCCGCTCCTGCTCTGCCATCTTCTTTATCTCGCGGGTTTCATCAGCAAAGCGGCGGTGCAGCTCCTGCGAGTGGAGACGCTCGGCCTCCAGCTGGGCCCGCAGCGCCTCCAGCTCCTGCCTGTGCTCCTCCTGCTGCACAGGCCTGCTGGGGGGTCGCGCTGGGCCCCGACGGGATGAGGGGTGACTGTGCGCCACGGGCCCCTGGCCCACACCACCCCGGATCATGGCTTAAGGAATGAGAACGATGAACGGTCACCAAACGCTGCCAGCAATAGCCACCAGCGATCGCACGGCCTGGGCCTCTGAGGGACAGCAGCCTCTGAGCCCTCAGCAGACACCGGCTCCCAGCACCGCGCAGCAGCAGAGGTCGCCTCTGCCACTGGCCCGGCCTGGGCGAGCGCGGCCTTATATAGTGTCCGGGTGATGGCGTCATAGAGGAGGGATGACGTCATATGACCTTATATGGTGCGTGCCCGCCCGGACACACCCCGACAGCCTCAGCGCAAGGGGTGCAGAGGAGGGAGGTGAAGGGTTGTTAACGAGTGCAGACGGAGCCCCCGCGCAGGTGCGCAACGAGAATGTGTCTGTGAGGCCTCAGGCACGGGCACAGCTTACGGGTCTGGGCCACGTCTGTCCTTTAGTGGGGGAAGCGTGGTAGTGATGACATACAGCATTACACAGCCATTAGCATGGGTTGTTAACGAGGGTTAACAACACCTAGAAGGGTTGTTAACGAGGTCATTTGACGTCATCCCTCCTCTATGACGCCATCACCCGGACACTAACAAGTCCTCCACTAAACCACGTCACCGAGCTCTACATCTAAACGTCTTTTAAAGGCCTCCAGGGACGGCGACTCAACCACCTCCCTGGGCAGCCCATTCCGATGCCCAACAACCCTTTCGGTAAATAAGTTCTTCTTAATACCCAACCGAAACCTGCCCTGGCGCAACTTTAGTCCGTTCCCCCTTGTCCCGTCCCCAGGCACGTGGGAGAATAGACCAACCCCCGCCTCGCTACAGCCTCCTTTAAGGTACTTATAGAGCGCGATACGGTCGCCCCTGAGCCTCCTCTTTTCCAGGCTGAACAATGCCAGCTCCCTCAGCCGCTCCTCGTAAGACTTGTTCTCCAGACCCCTCACCAGCTTCGTTGCCCTTCTCTGGACGTTTATTCGGAACTGGGCAGCACGGGGGGTTGTCTCACCAAAGCCGTGAGTCGTGCTCTCACGACGCGGCAACTTGCCGTGGTTATATGCAACAAAGCGTTACATGTGCCTGAAGTTTCACAATAAGCCTCTCCATATGCATAACCTGTCCCCGCTTTATATTAAAATTAGATCCAAGAAGTCATTTCCACAAGCTCCTACCATCTGTGCTTGCGCAGTGTCTCCTGGTAGTGGTCGCCAGGGGTTGTGGGGATGAAGGTTGGTGACTCTTCCTCACCACCGCTAGCTGACCTCTTGTCTTTGCGCAGACTCAGTTGCTGCTTGGCTCTTGTCCAAACTGCAGGACCAATTTCTGCCACTTTCTTAAGATTACTTCACGTTCTTATGAGGAACTAAACATGGTAAGGGGCCCAAGGCTTCTTGCTTCAGTTAATTTGCACGATGCAAAATGGTTAGCAAAGACATTCAGCAGCATCCACTAGTTTAATACTGTCAGCGCTCTATCTCTATTTGCTAAGATTCTCTGAACTCCCTCTCTCAGCGGCCACGTCCTCCCGCGCCTCCGAGAACTCCCCCTCCTCCATGCCCTCGCCCACGTACCAGTGCACAAAGGCACGCTTGGCGTACATCAGGTCGAACTTGTGGTCCAGGCGGGCCCAGGCCTCGGCGATGGCCGTGGTGTTGCTCAGCATGCAGACGGCGCGCTGCACCTTGGCCAGGTCCCCCCCGGGCACCACCGTGGGAGGCAGGCAGTTGATGCCCACCTTGAAACCACTCGGGCACCAGTCCGCAAACTGGATGCTGCGCTTGGTCTTGATGGTGGCGATGGCGGCGTTGATGTGCTAGGGCACCACGTCCCCGCGGTACAGCAGGCAGCACGCCATGTACTTGCCGTGCCGCGGGTCGCACTTCACCATCTGGTTGGCCGGCTCGAAGCAGGCGTTGGTGATCTCGGCCACCGAGAGCTGCTCGTGGTAAGCCTTCTCGGCCGAGATGACGGGGGCATAGGTGGCCAGGGGGAAGTGGATGCGCGGGTACGGCACCAGGTTGGTCTGGAACTCGGTCAGGTCAACATTCAGGGCCCCGTCGAAGCGCAGGGAGGCCGTGATGGAGGACACGATCTGGCCTATCAACCTGTTGAGGTTGGTGTAGGTGGGCCTCTCGATGTCCAGGTTCCTGCGGCAGATGTCGTAGATGGCCTCGTTGTCCACCATGAAGGCGCAGTCAGAGTGCTCCAGCGTGGTGTGGGTGGTGAGGATGGAGTTGTAGGGCTCCACCACGGCCGTGGAGACCTGCGGGGCCGGGTAGATGGAGAACTCCAGCTTGGACTTCTTGCCGTAGTCGACCGAGAGGCATAGGTGGCCAGGGGGAAGTGGATGTAGGGGTATGGGTGCAGTGACCCACCCCTGGGTGCTAATGGAGGGCTGGGAAGCGTCCCTCCACAGCTCACTTCTGGCACCAGCCCCAGAGCAGTGGCAGCCATGTCCCAGTGGGCAGCCGTGGCCATGTCACCATGGTGTCACCATGGTTGTCATTGTGACACGGCCGCCTCGAAGGGTACAAAGAGGGCTGCTCCCCCAGGTGCAGGTGCAGGTGAAGCCATGGAGGCAGAGGGTGCGAAGGGGTCCCTGGAGCATGCACAGGAGTCCCTGGAGAACATGGCGGAGGTCTTGGCGCAGGTCGCTCAGGCAAGGGCTGGTGTGGAAGCGGCGCTGGAGGAGTTCCTAAAGGTCTGTAACCCAGAGGCAGAAGTCCAACAGGGGCAGGGCAGAGCTGCTGGGGAGTGGTGCGATCCCCAGAATGCCTTAGTGCTTGCTGCCCTGGTTCTGGCCTGGCCTTGCAGAGCCCTGGGGATAGACTGGGGATGCCCTTTCCCACCCTGACTCCGTGCAATCTGTCCCGGTTGCTTTGCAGTGCAAACGGAGACGTGCAGAGCTGGAAGAGGCTGTTGCTGAAAGAGCCAGTATCAACAAGGTCCTGAGGGCAGGAGGGAGGGGAGATCAACATGTTTGGGGGGGGGGGGGAAGCCCCATCCAAGCATGTGTGGGTAGTCTCAGAACCTGATCCTTTGCTTCTCCAGGCTCTGAGGGAGGAGATTAAGAACCTCCAGGAGAGAAGGGAGGTTTTCAAAACGCAAACTGCCAGGTGAGTGGGGACAGGGCCCTGACCCCGACCAGGGGTAGACGGCGGGGAGGAGCTGTACAGCTTCCAGGCACCCGTGTCACAGACAGTTTGGGGGCTCCTTTCAGCTCCTCATGGCTGCTCTGGAGAGCCCTTTGCCTTCTCCTAAGCAGCTCCAAGCTTCTCTGAGCAACTCTTGACTCCTTTTAGCAATGCTGCACGACTGTGAGCAGCTCCCAGCCTCTTGTCAGAGCCCCCAAGGCCTGGGGCACGGAGAAGGCAGAGGGTGCAGGGGGTGAGTGTGGGTTTGTGCGGTGCTGGGACAATGAGATGCCTCATCCCTGCTCCAGCAGAGGCTGGGCAGCACCCTGAGCTCCTCCTGGCCACCTCAGTCAAGGGGGAGGTCCTGGCCGAGGTCTCTTCTCACAGCCCAGAAACTCTGTGGTGTCTGTAGCAGGGGGAAGAGGATGCAGGCGGCCGAGGCGCCCAAGACCTGGATGCAGGAGATGGTGGCTGCGCAGCTGGTAGGAGCTATACCCCTGCTGTGGGCCTGCGGGGGGAGGGTCTGGACTTGGCCCCAGAGGACATGGGGCCATTCACCTCAGTGGGAACGAGGGAGGGGGTCTGAGCGCCCCCAACGCCTTCCCTGGCTCACGTGCCCTAACACGTGGCCCTGCTTTGCCTTGTCCTGTAGGATGAAGAGTTGGCGTCAAGGAGGCACAGAATCAGTACTTGGCTGCGGTGAGTTGCTCTCGCAGGTCGTGGCTCCCAAGGCATTAGGCAGCTTTTGACCTCTCCAGGATAAACTGCCTCAGCATTTCTTTGTTTCCTGGGTTGGGGAAGCAGGTGGGGGGTGGCCCTCAAAGTACAGCAGAGCCAAGGGGGATAGGCAGGTTCCTCACCCCAATCCTGAGCGGCACATGTTGCTCCCAGCATGGCACGGGGTCCCATGGCAGGGTTTAAAGAGGATGAATTTATCCCTGGCTCTGTCTGAACCTTCTTCTGTTCTGCAGGAGATTAGTGCTGTCCTTTGCCGGCCTGCAGCTCGCCTTCCTCATCCTGGTCCTGCTGAAGAGGGACATCCTCCACTGGATCCTTCCTCCAGGGCTGGCATCTGCCCTTGGAAGCCATCCACCAGATGAACTGTGAAAAGAAAAGGGAACCTTGAAGAAAAGGGAAGACCCTTTCTCTTCTAACCCTGCCAATAAACTGTGGCCCTTTATCAATAACCCTACCAATAAACTGTGGTCTTTTATTAGTGGGGAAGGGCCTGCGCAGACATTCTGCACGGCTGGTGCTGACTGCATGATGCTGCTGGGCAGTTGGTGGCCTGCTGGGTATTTGATGCACCCCATTCTGAGCGATACAAAACAACAAGAATCCCAGCTCAGAAATCTGTGCTCGTCCATGTGTCGCAAAAGGAATGATGCGCTTCACTCCTAAGAGAGAAGCAGCAATAGATTTATTGCTGAAAACAGTGATGGAGCAAAGCCAAATATGCCTGCTGAATGGCTGCTTGGCAGCTTACCAGTGTGTGGGGCTAGCAGAGGGCATCAAACAGACCTCAGTGTGACCACAAGTCAGCCCAGCCTTACAGGGTGCAGTGCACACAGGGGCCTGGCACACCCCATCATTATCTGGGCACTACTGAGCGCACAACTCATACATGCTGGCCTGCTGTACGAATGAGAGGTCTGTTGGGCCTGCTGGGAACCTCTTGTCCCGATGCGGGAAACGTTTCTTGGCGCGCAACCTCAAGTTTCTTAGTGAGTGGGGCTACATCTGGCTGGTGGCCAGTCACTAGCGGTCTTCCCCAGGGCTCAGTTCTGGGGCCAATTACCTTCAACATGTTTAACAAAGATCTAGGTGCAGGAGAGGAATGGGTCCTCAGCAAGTTTGCCAATGACACTAAACTGGGAGGCACCGTTGGCTCCGTGGAAGGCTGAGAGGCTTTGCAGAAGGATCTAGACAGATTGGCACACTGGGAGATTAGTAACGGCATGAAGTTCAACAACGGAAGATGCCAGGTGCTGCACCTGGGACAGCGTAATGCTGGATGCAAGCACAGGCTGGGAGACGAGTGGCTGGAGAGAGCAGCTCAGCAGAACGGGCTCTGGAGGTGCAGCTCCACAGCAGGCTCAGCGTGAGCCAGCAGCCAAGTCCTGGCAGCCACGAGGGCAAAATGCATTCTGGAGTGCATTCAACCCAGTAAAGCCAGCCGTTAATTGTCTTGCTGCATTTAATTATCTTAATTAATTAATTAATAATTAATTTTCTTGCTGTATTTAGTACGTGTGCAGCCTCACCTTGAGTATTGTGTGCACTTCTGGGCTCCACAACACAAAAGGGATGTGGACGTCCTTGAAAGTGTCTGGAGCAGGGCAACAAAGCTGGCAAAAGGGCTGGAAGCCACGTCCTGTGAGGACAGGCTGAGGTCACCTGGGTTGTCTAGGCTGGAGAAGAGAAGGCAAAGAGGCCACCTCATTGCTTTCTACAACTTCCCGAGGAGGAGAAATGCAGAGGCAGGTGTCGATCTCTTCTCCCTGGTAACCGATGAAAGGATGCACGGGAATGGCACAAAGCTGCGCAAGGAGAGGTTCAGACTGTACCTGAGGAAAAACTGCCTTACCATGAGGGTGGTCAAACACTGGCACAGGCTTCCTGGTGAGGTGGTAACTCCCCATGCCTGTCAGTGTTCGAGAGGCATTTGGATGATGCCCTCAATAATAAGCTTTAACTTTTAGTTAACTCTGGAGTGGTTCAGCTGTTGGACTGGATGATCTTTGACGATCCCTTCCGACTCGAGCTATTCTATTCCATTCTATTCTAAAATGACCGATCCCCAGTGATGGGACCAATCCTGGAAAGGATGTGTTGCATAACTCTCTAAACCCCCTCTTTTACCCTTTTATTGCTGAGCATGACATTACATGGCGTGGAACGTCTTGTTGGTTAGTACGGTTGCTCTGCCTGGTTATGTCTCCTCCCAACCTCTGGCTCACCCCACGGCCATTCACTCGAGGGGCGGGTGTAATAGACAAATATAGTGTAAATAGGTGTAAAAATAGGTGTAAAAGAACTAGAGAAGGCCTCGATGCTGTGCAAACACTGGTCAGCAAAAGCGAACAACTTCAGCGCACTACCAGCATCGTTTTGGCCACAGCTCTAAAACACAGCACCTTACAAGCTGCTATTAAGAATATTAACTCTATCCCAGCCAGACGCAGTACAGGGGAGCAGGCCACGGCTGGAGGCCTTTGGGGCTGTTCTCATCAGTTACAGCTCATCCATCCCACAGGCACTCTGTGAAGTAGGTGCCCGAGCCGCTTCCACTTGTGGAGCTCCACATCACCCCAGAATGCCTCTGACAAGCAAGAGAATGGGAGAAGCCACCACCGCCTGAGGGAGAAGCAGCTACACCCCCCTCATTTTGAAAAGACTCGGACAAAGACTTGCATAAGTCTTTGCAAAGACTTATGACAAGATGCAGGTGAGAAAGAGCCTGACAGGGGGCTCATGCCCCAGCCCAACACTGGCTCTCCCTTCATGCGGCTCTCCTCTCCCCGTGCTTGGGATACTGGGGAATGGGCTTGCTCTCAGAACCCCTTCTGCATCTGTCACGTCTCTGGCCAGGCTGTGTGCGCTGGCGTGGGACAAGGCCACCTTAGTGAGGTGTTCCCATCCGTTCCCGGTGCTCCTGAGAGTAAGAGATGAGCTGCAAGCAGCAGCTGCAGGGCTTGGCCTCTCCCTCACGCTCAGCCCTGCTCCTAGCTCTCTGCCTGTGTTGGTGCCAAGCAAGTGCTGCAGGCAGTAAGCATGATCTGGAGCAGGTGAGAGCAGACAGAGGCCTCTCTGGATAGAAAATTGCTGCTTATGACACTGATTCGTGGAAGAACTCCACAACTCGATACTGCAACTACGATATCATCGGCATAAGCGAAACCTGGTGGGATGAGTCCTGTGACTGGGGTGTTGCGATAGATGGTTACAGGCTCTTCAGGAGGGACAGGCAGGGTAGGCGAGGTGGTGGGGTGGCGATATATGTGAAGCAGGGGCTGGACTGTGTGGAACTTCAGGTCGGCAATGGCAAAGTTGAGAGCCTCTGGGTAAGGATCAAGGGACGAACGAATAAAGGGGATGTCGTTGTGGGAGTCTATTACAGACCGCCTGGCCAGGACGATAGCGCCGATAAATTATTCTTTACAGAACTAAGAGAGGCCTCGAGATTAACTCCCCTTGTCCTTATGGGGGACTTCAACTTGCCAGACGTTAACTGGGAGTGCCACACGGCTGACACGAGCAAGTCCAGGAGGTTCATGAAGCACCTAGATGATAACTTCTTGGTGCAGATGCTAACGGAGCCAACTAGGAAAGGTGCCCTCCTAGACCTGTTGCTAGAAAACAGAGAGGGTCTGGTGGGAGATGTGGTGATTGGTGGCCGCCTTGGTCAAAGCGACCATGAAGTGGTTGAGTTCAAAATTTACGGTGACAGAAGGAAAAGTGCCACCAAAACCTCTTCCCTAGATATGGGGAAAGCGGACTTCAGGCTGCTCAGGGAACTAGTCAGCAAGGTCCCCTGGGAAACTGCTCTTGAAGGCCTCGATGTCCACCAGTGCTGGTCATTCTTTAAACGATGCCTCCTAGAAGCACAAGATCAAGCAATTCCTAAATATCGCAAGTCAGGCAGGCGGGGCAGGAGGCCGGCGTGGCTGACCAGGAACATTCTAATGGAGATTAGGCGGAAACAGAGAGTGTTTCGCTACTGGAAGGAGGGCCAGGTGTCATGGAAAGAATACAGGGATGCCGTTCGTGTTTGTAGGCAGAAAATTCGTGTGGCCAAAGCACACCTAGAGTTGAAGCTGGCTGTGTCTGTGAGAGAAAATAAAAAGGGCTTTTTCAGATATGTGAATGGAAAAAGGAGAACTAAAGAATACATAGCTAAACTAAAGAATACCGCTCCTTGATAGGGAAGGTCTCCTCACAGACAATGACATAGGCAAAGCAGAGACGCTTAACGCCTTCTTTGCCTCTGTCTTCAATGCCGATGATGGGCTTCGGGACCCAGGGTGCCCTGAGCTAGAGGACCGGGATGGTGGGGATGACAAACTCCCAACCGACCTTGAACGTGTGCGGGATTTGCTACTCCACCTGGATCCCTACAAGTCCATGGGTCCGGATGGGATTCATCCCCGGGTGCTGAAAGAGCTGGCGGACGTCATCGCGGAACCTCTCTCAATTATTTTTCAACGATCCTGGGAATTTGGAGAGGTCCCGGTAGACTGGAAGCTGGCAAATGTTGTGCCGATTTACAAGAAGGGTCAGAAAGAAGACCCTAGCAATTACAGGCCTGTCAGTCTCACGTCAGTGCCTGGTAAAATCATGGAGAAGATGGTTCTCGAACTTATTGAGGCTCACCTGGGGGACAAAGCAGTCATTGGTCCCAGCCAGCATGGGTTTGTGAAGGGCAGGTCCTGCCTAACTAACCTGATTTCCTTCTATGATAAGATCACCCGTATGATGGACCAAGGGAAACCAGCTGATGTGATTTTTTTGGACTTCAGCAAGGCTTTTGACACGGTTTCCCATAGGATCCTACTGGACAAAATGTCCACCATACAGCTAAATAAAAACATCATACGATGGGTGAGCAATTGGCTAACGGGCAGGGCCCAAAGGGTTATGGTAAATGGGGCTGCGTCAGGCTGGCGGGCGGTCACCAGTGGGGTCCCTCAAGGCTCCATATTAGGGCCGGTACTTTTCAATATTTTTATAAACGATCTGGATGTAGGAATAGAAGGTATTTTGAGCAAGTTTGCTGATGACACCAAACTTGGAGGAGTTGTGGACTCGAATGAGGGTGGAAAGGCCTTGCAGAGGGATCTGGATAGGTTGGAGAGCTGGGCGATCACCAACCGCATGAAGTTCAATAAGAGCAAGTGCCGGGTCCTGCACCTGGGACTGGGAAACCCTGGCTGCACATACAGACTGGGCGATGAGACGCTAGAGAGCAGCCTAGAAGAGAGGGATCTGGGGGTCGTGGTAGACAGCAAGTTGAATATGAGCCAGCAGTGTGCCCTGGCGGCCAGGAGGGCCAACCGTGTCCTGGGGTGCATCAAGCACGGCATCGCTAGTAGGTCAAGGGAGGTGATTGTCCCGCTCTACTCTGCGCTGGTGCGGCCTCACCTCGAGTACTGTGTGCAGTTCTGGGCACCACAGTATAAAAAGGACATGAAACTGTTGGAGAGTGTACAGAGGAGGGCTACGAAGATGGTGAAAGGCCTGGAGGGGAAGACGTACGAGGAACGGCTGAGGTCACTGGGCCTGTTCAGCCTGGAGAAGACGAGGCTGAGGGGAGACCTCATCACAGTCTACAGCTTCCTCGTAAGGGGGTGTCGAGAGGCAGGAGACCTTTTCTCCATTAACACCAGTGACAGGACCCGCGGGAACGGGGTTAAGCTGAGGCAGGGAAAATTTAGGCTCGACATCAGGAGGGGGTTCCTCACAGAGAGGGTGGTTGCACACTGGAACAGGCTCCCCAGGGAAGTGGTCACTGCACCGAGCCTGTCTGAATTTAAGAAGAGATTGGACTGTGCACTTAGTCACATGGTCTGAACTTTTGGGTAGACCTGTGCGGTATCAAGAGTTGGACTTGATGATCCTTAAGGGTCCCTTCCAACTCAGGATATTCTATGATTCTATGATAACTCAAAGCAAATGAATTATAAAGTAGGTATGTGGTTTATTTCAGCACCAGGCACATGCGGGACAGCTCCCAAAGGCATGCGCACCCCAACGCGGCAACTTGCTTGCGTTATAGACAGTAAAGAGTTACATAGGCATGAAGTTTCCCAATATGCCTATACATATGCATAACCTATCCCCGCGCGCAGTGCCTTCTGGTGGTGGTCGTCGGGGGGTCGTGGGGATGAAGGTTGGTGGCTCTTCTTCATCACCACTAGCCGACCCCCTGCCTTTGTACAGACTCAGCTGCTCCATGGCTCTTGTCCAAACCGCAAGGTCGGTCTTTTGAGACAGGTTTGGGTTTTTTTTGTTGTTTTTTTGAGACATGTTCCCCTCATTGCTTTCTACAACTTCCCGAGGAGGACAAATGCAGAGGCAGGTGTCGATCTCTTCTCCACACTCACACACTACAGCCTGCCCTGGGGGGGCACACTACAGCCGGCACTGGGGGGGGGGTGTCCTTAAGGTCAGTGGTCATTAAGGTCCCCTCCAACCCAAAGCATTCTAGGATTCTGTTTCTAAAAACACCTCTTCTGTTCCATCCCAGTAATAGTAAACAGCACAAGCAGAAATCAGCTCTGCCAGCCTGGGGTGTCCCCATGCATTCAGGTCGTCCTCATCCCCCCCGACACTCACGCTACAGCCTGCCCCATGGGTGGCCAAGGGGAGATGTTTCCCCTGCAGTTGCAGCTCTCCAGCAAAGGCCCTGGACTGAATGGAACAGGCGGTGCTGGAGCTACACCGGGGGTGCTTGGAGGGCTTGTAGGCACAGTAAAAGATGCATTTCAAACAGCCCAGCTGGGCCCTGCTCGTGTCCCGCAGCCCGAAGGAGATGCCAGCACGGATGCGCTTTGAACCAGGCCATTTACTGGGGTACTGTGTGTTACTGGCATTTACTGTGGGGTACTGAACCGGACTGTGCGGTGGGGCCTGACAAGTGTCCCTACCTTGTGTTGACCTACAGAAGACGGAGGAACTGGCGAGGAGAAGAGGTGCCTTTTCCTGGCTGTGGTGAGTGTCCCCTCAGGTGCCCTGTGCCCACCCAGGTTCCCCTGCAGCGACTGGGATGGCCAGGACGCCTGCTGCGGCGTGTTTGCCCAATGCCGAGGTGTCTTCCTGGGCTTGTGGAGGCTCACGTCCAAGCCTGTCCGAATGAGCAATGAGAAATGCCTGGAGGGGCAGCCTGTGGGGCTCCCAGAACAGCCCCCTCTGGCATGGGTGCGGGATGCGTCCAGCCTGCCCTTTTTCCAGCTCTTTTTCTGCCCCACAGGACGTTCTGCCTGATCTTTGTGTGCGTGGAGCTGGCCGTCACTTTCATGCTCGGTGTCGCGGTGCTCTACGCCTCCTATTACGACCGGGAGTTCTTCTACCACCTGCTGCTTCATGTGCTGCCAGAAGACATCTTCACTGACCTGGCACACTTCCTTGAAGAGACCCTGTCTCTGGTCAGTGAGGGCGTGCTGTCCCACTGACATCTCCTCTAAATAAAACCGAGGCTGCTCTGCCCAGTTCCTCTGTGCCTGTGCAAGAAAGGGAACTGACCAGGAAAAAAACAAGTACTGAGTCCCTCTACAGATAGGTAGGAGAAACTTCACGTTTGCAGGGCCCCGGGGGACTTCAAGCACCATCTGTCTGCTGGAGGGATAACACCGCAAGACATCAGCAATCCGGGAGGGTCCTGGGGTGCGCTGATGGCAGCTTCCTCACCTGCCTGCTATCCCGAGCAGTGGATATGTATGGGGTGAGCAGCCCCTCACCCCAATCCTGAGCGGGGGCTGCTGTTCCCAGCATGGCATAGAGTCTAGGGAAGGGTTTAAAGAAGATGGTAGGAACAAGTCAGGACTGAACTGGTCCTCACAGCTCCTCGCGCTTTGAACCAGGGCATTTAGTGGGGTAAATCCAGGTATGGGGGGCAGTGACCCACCCCTGGGTGCTGTTGACCACTGGTCAATATGCAGATCCCTGAGGAATGCCACTCGTTACTGGTTTCTGGCTGGACACTGAGCCTCTGACCGCTACTCTTTGAGTGCAACCATCTCGCCAATTCCTTACCCACCGAGTTGTCCGTCCATCCGATCCATGTCTCTCCAGTTTAGAGATCATGGGGGACAGTGCAAGTGCTTTGCACGAGTCCAGGTAGATGATGTCCGTTGCTCTTTCCCTACCCACCAATGCTGCAACCCCATCATAGAAGGGCACCAGATTTGTCAGGCATGATCTGCCCCGAGTGAAGCCGTGTTGTCTGTCACCAATCGCCTCCTTATTTTCTATAGCCCTCAGCAACAACTTCTCAGGTACGACGGACAGTGGGTGGTGAAGGCTGTGCACCCCCACAAAGGGAGGAAGGCCATGGGGGGAGCTTTGCTCCCCTTTAACAGGGAGGAGGAGAACTCCATTTTCACTTGCGTGTGCCCCCACTCCTATATGACCCCCTTTCCCCTCACCAGTTCAACTCCTACTCTAGGGCATCCCCCCCACAGTTACCCCCAACTACGTGCCCCGGGTGCCCCCAGCACCGTGTGTTCCCTCCCCTAGTGCCCCCCCCCAGCACGCCCCACAGCACAGAACCTTCCAGAGCGCCCCCCCCCACCCAGCCCGGCCCTGCCTCAGCTCTGCTCATTCGGACAGGCTTGGACCTGTTCAGTACCGGTTCAGTACCCCACAGTAAATGCCAGTAACACACAGTACCCCAGTAAATGCCCTGGTTCAAAGCGCGTCCGTGCTGGCATCTCCTTCGGGCTGCGGGACACGAGCAGGGCCCAGCTGGGCTGTTTGAAATGCATCTTTTACTGTGCCTACAAGCCCTCCAAGCACCCCCGGTGTAGCTCCAGCACCGCCTGTTCCATTCAGTCCAGGGCCTTTGCTGGAGAGCTGCAACTGCAGGGGAAACATCTCCCCTTGGCCTCCCATGGGGCAGGCTGTAGCGTGAGTGTGGGGGGGATGAGGACGACCTGAATGCATGGGGACACCCCAGGCTGGCAGAGCTGATTTCTGCTTGTGCTGTTTATTATTACTGGGATGGAACAGAAGAGGTGTTTTTAGAAACAGAATCCTAGAAGGCTTTGGGTTGGAGGGGACCTTAATGACCACTGACCTTAAGGACACCCCCTCCCAGTGCCCCCCCCCAGCACGCCCCACAGCACAGAACCTTCCAGAGCGCCCCCCCCCACCCAGCCCGGCCCTGCCTCAGCTCTGCCTCCCGCCTGAGGGTGGTGAAGGCTCTGCACCCCCACAAAGGGAGGAAGGCTTGTAGCTCCCAGGTCTTCCATTTTCCCCTTTGTAGAATGGGGGCTATGTTTCCTCTCCTCCAGTCAGTGGGAACTACTTAAACAGACTTCCACAGCCTCTCCTGTATGATGGCCAGTGGCTTAGCAAGTCCACCGGTTCCCTCAGGCCCCGTGGACGTAGCTCACTGGGAAACTACTGGTGGGGACATGGGAGTTGAAATAGTGAGGGGAAAGGGGGACATATGGGAGTGGGGGCACAGGCGAGTGAAAATGGGGGGCACGCTGGGGGGCACGGGGGATTCTCAGGGAGCCTGTTGGTTGTGCTCCCAGATGGCTGCACGACGGCGGTGCTGTAGCGCAGGTTTGCGCTTTTGTTCCAAAGGGCAAAGTGACAGCGGAGCCCAGCAGAGCCTTCTCTTTGAGGCCCCTGAAGCTCTCCTGCAGGCAGCCAGGAGGGGACAGCTCACTCGAGGCCACACCTGAGGAGAAACAAGGTGCTTGTGGCAGAGCCGGGTGAACGATGGCGGCAGCAGGCACGGTGGGCCTGCAGCAGGCTTCCAGAAGCAGCAATGGTGTGAAATGCGTCACAGCTGGCACAGACCGCTGCCCCGAGCACACCTGGGCCGTTGGTCCAAAGGGGAAAGTGGGTTCTGAAAGAGCCGGGCCTTTCCAAGCAGCTCGTAGCAGGGAGCAGAAGCTTCACAAGTTACAGGCTGAGCAGCCTTTCCACAGCCCCCTGACGACTTTTTCAGTGGGGATCCAGCCACCCCTCTAGACCCTGCCTGGTCATACCATCCCCACCACGGTGGGTATGGTGTTCTGGGTCTGCCTGGGATGGACTCAACCTTCCCCACAGCAGCCCATGCAGCACTATGCTCTGTACTTCTGGCTAGAACTGACTTGATATTGCACCAATGTGTTTTGTCTACTGCTGAGCCGTGCTGGCACAGCATCAGGACTCCCACAGCGCCCTCCCTCTGCCACCCCCCAGCCCCAAATCCAGTCGGCTGGCTGTGGGCAAGAGGTGGGGAGGGGGCATTGCCAGGGCAGCTGACCCAAAAAGACCAAAGGGATAGTCCATACGGCAACGTCACGCTCAGCAATAAAAGCTGTGGAAGGGGAGGGAGAAGGGGGGGAGACACAGGGGACACAGATTCCTTGGTCAAGATCTTTATTTATTCCTCCGATTCCTCCGTTTCTTCCTTCCTCTCCTGCTGCAAGATCTCAGCTCATCATCGCTATCCTGCAGGAGATCACGTAGCTCTGGAGGCACAGTTGTCACCAGGTCATCGTCTGAAACTTCTTCTACCAAATTAGAGGGGACAAATCCTCTCGTGCCATCCGTCAGCTCTCCCACAAACCAGCCGTCTTCATCCATGTCTCCATAGACATAGACGTATTCTCCCGCAGTCAGAGGAAGCTCTGCTTCGGGGTGCTCATTAGGACCCTCGAAAGGATCGTAGCTGTATCGAGCTAAAAATTTTCGAAGTTTTAGCGATTCTTCTTCCGAGGACTGCAGGATGAAGGACACATGCTCTGCTCCTGCTTCTTCGTTCCCATGCACAGGGCCCTGGTCTGAAAGAAGGCGGCACCCAGGACTGTTGTGTGCGGCATCTGATGTCGAGGTGCTTGTGTGGGATGCCGGGACCTTGGTTGCCTCCTCAGAAACATCAGAGCTGTCTTCGCGGTTGCAAAGGTCATGGGACTGCTCTGCATAGGCCTGTGCTGTGGGAGAAGATGTCACCTGTGGTAGTCCTGAACCGACACGGTTGGATTCTTTTCTTTTTTCTTGCTCAAGTTGCTGAGAGAGCATCTCCCATTGTTGACTTTGGTGCTGATTCTGTTTCTCTAATTCTCTCAGCTGCGCTTGAGACGCTTGCGTGTCTTCCTCATGTGTCCTTCTTTGCTCTGCCCAAGCCCTCTGCAAATGCTCAACTTCCTCTTTCTTCTTCTGCAGCAGTCGCCTTGTTTCCTCGAGGTCGTTCTCCTGTTGTTGCCTTCGTCCTGCCAGTTGTTTCATGGCTTTCAGTTCACAACCCAGATCTTGCAGTCGTGTTTGAAGACGTTTGGCCTCTCCGATGGCAGAATTTCGCTGCTCTGTCACTTGCACGAGTTTCCCCTTCAGAGCAGCGTTGTCAGATCGAACCTCGTCTATCCGCTCCTTCTGCCCACGGAGCTGAGAATTTTCTTCTGCGCGCCTGGCATTTTCATTTGTCATCTCTCTCAGACGCACTTTCAGCTCCTCGTACCTTTGCTGCAGTCTTGAGCGTTCCTGATCCAGGTTCCTGTGAGGCCTAAGTTTTGTCCCAGCCTCGGTTTCCGATTCCCCTCTCTGCTGCTGGTCGACCTGCTCTGTCTTTGCAGCAGTCTTTCCAGATTTCAGGTCGGTCTCTTTCAGTTGCCTGGTGTTTTCTTTCAGGTGCTTGGTAAGGAGGCCTAGCATACTAGTCTTCTGCTGGAGCCTCTCCACCTCCTCCCCCAGTTCCAGAGCGCTTTCCTTCCCCAGAAGGCGGGTCTCCTCTTGAAGGACACCGCATTGCCTCTGCAGGTCCTCCAGGGCATGCTGCAGATGAGCTTTCTCCTGCAGCAGCTGGCTGTCTCCACTGCCAGGTGGGCAGGCCTCTTGTTGCGCTGCCACCTGAACACCCACGTCTGTGACCGCCCGCCCGCAGCTCTTCCCTTCTCCCTGGAGGTGAGCTTTTAAGCTGGAGTGGGTTGTCTGCTGCCCTCCTCCCCCAGCAGCACCAGATGCACCGGGGCTCTTCGAAGAGCAGGTCCCGGTGGTCCCTGCGCCCAGGCGAGTCTGCAGGCGGTGCCAGGCCGCAGCCCTGTCTTCGCTGTGGGAGGCAGACGGCCTCCCCTCAGCCTGCTCCAGGATGTACTGCTGGAAGAGCCTTCTCTGCAGTTCCAGTTCATTTTGGAGGCTTACGATGCGGGCGGTCTGCTTGCTGTCCTTCCGCCAGTGGAGCTGCCTGTGGACCTCCTGCAGCTTGCTGCGGGCCTCGCTGCTGCTGCTGCAGCCGTGCCTCACCAGCTCCTCGGCCAGCTCCTGCTGCAGGTCCCGCGCCTGGCGGACGGCGTCGTCCCGCTGCTCTTGGAGCAACTCCTGTGCCTGGCGCCACTCGGCCTCCTTCTCACGCAGCAGCTGACGGATCTCTGTTGCCCGCTGCTTCTGGCTCAGCTCCCACAGCCGCTGCAGCTCCCGTGCCCGTTGCTGCTCCCATCTGGAGCGTAGCTTCTCAGCCAGAAGCTGCCGCTCCTGCTCTGCCATCTTCTTTATCTGGCGGGTTTCATCAGCAAAGCGGCGGTGCAGCTCCTGCGAGTGGAGACGCTCGGCCTCCAGCTGGGCCCGCAGCGCCTCCAGCTCCTGCCTGTGCTCCTCCTGCTGCACAGGCCTGCTGGGGGGTCGCGCTGGGCCCCGACGGGATGAGGGGTGACTGTGCGCCACGGGCCCCTGGCCCACACCACCCCGGATCATGGCTTAAGGAATGAGAACAATGAACGTTCACCAAACGCTGCCAGCAATAGCCACCAGCAATCGCACGGCCTGGGCCTCTGAGGGACAGCAGCCTCTGAGCCCTCAGCAGACACCGGCTCCCAGCACCGCGCAGCAGCAGAGGTCGCCTCTGCCACTGGCCCGGCCTGGGCGAGCGCGGCCTTATATAGTGTCCAGGTGATGGCATCATAGAGGAGGGATGACGTCATATGACCTCGTTAACAACCCTTCTAGGGGTTGTTAACCCTCGTTAACAGCCCATGCTAATGGCTGTGTAATGCTGTATGTCATCACTACCACGCTTCCCCCACTAAAGGACAGACGTGGCCCAGACCCGTAAGCTGTGCCCGTGCCTGAGGCCTCACAGACACATTCTCGTTGCGCACCTGCGCGGGGGCTGCGTCTGCACTCGTTAACAACCCTTCACCTCCCTCCTCTGCACCCCTTGCGCTGAGGCTGTCGGGGTGTGTCCGGGCGGGCACGCACCATATAAGGTCATATGACGTCATCCCTCCTCTATGACGCCATCACCCGGACACTATATAAGGCCGCGCTCGCCCAGGCCGGGCCAGTGGCAGAGGCGACCTCTGCTGCTGCGCGGTGCTGGGAGCCGGTGTCTGCTGAGGGCTCAGAGGCTGCTGTCCCTCAGAGGCCCAGGCCGTGCGATCGCTGGTGGCTATTGCTGGCAGCGTTTGGTGAACGTTCATCGTTCTGAATCCTTAAGCCATGATCCGGGGTGGTGTGGGCCAGGGGCCCGTGGCGCACAGTCACCCCTCATCCCGTCGGGGCCCAGCGCGACCCCCCAGCAGGCCTGTGCAGCAGGAGGAGCACAGGCAGGAGCTGGAGGCGCTGCGGGCCCAGCTGGAGGCCGAGCGTCTCCACTCGCAGGAGCTGCACCGCCGCTTTGCTGATGAAACCCGCCAGATAAAGAAGATGGCAGAGCAGGAGCGGCAGCTTCTGGCTGAGAAGCTACGCTCCAGATGGGAGCAGCAACGGGCATGGGAGCTGCAGCGGCTGTGGGAGCTGAGCCAGAAGCAGCGGGCAACAGAGATCCGTCAGCTGCTGCGTGAGAAGGAGGCCGAGTGGCGCCAGACACAGGAGTTGCTCCAAGAGCAGCGGGACGACGCCGTCCGCCAGGCGCGGGACCTGCAGCAGGAGCTGGCCGAGGAGCTGGTGAGGCACGGCTGCAGCAGCAGCAGCGAGGCCCGCAGCAAGCTGCAGGAGGTCCACAGGCAGCTCCACTGGCGGAAGGACAGCAAGCAGACCGCCCGCATCGTAAGCCTCCAAAATGAACTGGAACTGCAGAGAAGGCTCTTCCAGCAGTACATCCTGGAGCAGGCTGAGGGGAGGCCGTCTGCCTCCCACAGCGAAGACAGGGCTGCGGCCTGGCACCGCCTGCAGACTCGCCTGGGCGCAGGGACCACCGGGACCTGCTCTTCGAAGAGCCCCGGTGCATCTGGTGCTGCTGGGGGAGGAGGGCAGCAGACAACCCACTCCAGCTTAAAAGCTCACCTCCAGGGAGAAGGGAAGAGCTGCGGGCGGGCGGTCACAGACGTGGGTGTTCAGGTGGCAGCGCAACAAGAGGCCTGCCCACCTGGCAGTGGAGACAGCCAGCTGCTGCAGGAGAAAGCTCATCTGCAGCATGCCCTGGAGGACCTGCAGAGGCAATGCGGTGTCCTTCAAGAGGAGACCCGCCTTCTGGGGAAGGAAAGCGCTCTGGAACTGGGGGAGGAGGTGGAGAGGCTCCAGCAGAAGACTAGTATGCTAGGCCTCCTTACCAAGCACCTGAAAGAAAACACCAGGCAACTGAAAGAGACCGACCTGAAATCTGGAAAGACTGCTGCAAAGACAGAGCAGGTCGACCAGCAGCAGAGAGGGGAATCGGAAACCGAGGCTGGGAAAAAACTTAGGCCTCACAGGAACCTGGATCAGGAACGCTCAAGACTGCAGCAAAGGTACGAGGAGCTGAAAGTGCGTCTGAGAGAGATGACAAATGAAAATGCCAGGCGCGCAGAAGAAAATTCTCAGCTCCGTGGGCAGAAGGAGCGGATAGACGAGGTTCGATCTGACAACGCTGCTCTGAAGGGGAAACTCGTGCAAGTGACAGAGCAGCGAAATTCTGCCATCGGAGAGGCCAAACGTCTTCAAACACGACTGCAAGATCTGGGTTGTGAACTGAAAGCCATGAGACAACTGGCAGGACGAAGGCAACAACAGGAGAACGACCTCGAGGAAACAAGGCGACTGCTGCAGAAGAAGAAAGAGGAAGTTGAGCATTTGCAGAGGGCTTGGGCAGAGCAAAGAAGGACACATGAGGAAGACACGCAAGCGTCTCAAGCGCAGCTGAGAGAATTAGAGAAACAGAATCAGCACCAAAGTCAACAATGGGAGCTGCTCTCTCAGCAACTTGAGCAAGAAAAAAGAAAAGAATCCAACCGTGTCGGTTCAGGACTACCACAGGTGACATCTTCTCCCACAGCACAGGCCTATGCAGAGCAGTCCCATGACCTTTGCAACCGCGAAGACAGCTCTGATGTTTCTGAGGAGGCAACCAAGGTCCCGGCATCCCACACAAGCACCTCGACATCAGATGCCGCACACAACAGTCCTGGGTGCCGCCTTCTTTCAGACCAGGGCCCTGTGCATGGGAACGAAGAAGCAGGAGCAGAGCATGTGTCCTTCATCCTGCAGTCCTCGGGAGAAGAATCGCTAAAACTTCGAAAATTTTTAGCTCGATACAGCTACGATCCTTTCGAGGGTCCTAATGAGCACCCCGAAGCAGAGCTTCCTCTGACTGCGGGAGAATACGTCTATGTCTATGGAGACATGGATGAAGACGGCTGGTTTGTGGGAGAGCTGACGGATGGCACGAGAGGATTTGTCCCCTCTAATTTGGTAGAAGAAGTTTCAGACGATGACCTGGTGACAACTGTGCCTCCAGAGCTACGTGATCTCCTGCAGGATAGCGATGATGAACTGAGATCTTGCAGCAGGAGAGGAAGGAAGAAACGGAGGAATCGGAGGAATAAATAAAGATCTTGACCAAGGAATCTGTGTCCCCTGTGTCTCCCCCCCTTCTCCCTCCCCTTCCACAGCTTTTATTGCTGAGCGTGACGTTGCCGTATGGACTATCCCTTTGGTCTTTTTGGGTCAGCTGCCCTGGCAATGCCCCCTCCCCACCTCTTGCCCACAGCCAGCCGACTGGATTTGGGGCTGGGGGGTGGCAGAGGGAGGGCGCTGTGGGAGTCCTGATGCTGTGCCAGCACGGCTCAGCAGTAGACAAAACACATTGGTGCAATATCAAGTCAGTTCTAGCCAGAAGTACAGAGCATAGTGCTGCATGGGCTGCTGTGGGGAAGGTTGAGTCCATCCCAGGCAGACCCAGAACACCATACCCACCGTGGTGGGGATGGTATGACCAGGCAGGGTCTAGAGGGGTGGCTGGATCCCCACTGAAAAAGTCGTCAGGGGGCTGTGGAAAGGCTGCTCAGCCTGTAACTTGTGAAGCTTCTGCTCCCTGCTACGAGCTGCTTGGAAAGGCCCGGCTCTTTCAGAACCCACTTTCCCCTTTGGACCAACGGCCCAGGTGTGCTCGGGGCAGCGGTCTGTGCCAGCTGTGACGCATTTCACACCATTGCTGCTTCTGGAAGCCTGCTGCAGGCCCACCGTGCCTGCTGCCGCCATCGTTCACCCGGCTCTGCCACAAGCACCTTGTTTCTCCTCAGGTGTGGCCTCGAGTGAGCTGTCCCCTCCTGGCTGCCTGCAGGAGAGCTTCAGGGGCCTCAAAGAGAAGGCTCTGCTGGGCTCCGCTGTCACTTTGCCCTTTGGAACAAAAGCGCAAACCTGCGCTACAGCACCGCCGTCGTGCAGCCATCTGGGAGCACAACCAACAGGCTCCCTGAGAATCCCCCGTGCCCCCCAGCGTGCCCCCCATTTTCACTCGCCTGTGCCCCCACTCCCATATGTCCCCCTTTCCCCTCACTATTTCAACTCCCATGTCCCCACCAGTAGTTTCCCAGTGAGCTACGTCCACGGGGCCTGAGGGAACCGGTGGACTTGCTAAGCCACTGGCCATCATACAGGAGAGGCTGTGGAAGTCTGTTTAAGTAGTTCCCACTGACTGGAGGAGAGGAAACATAGCCCCCATTCTAAAAAGGGGAAAATGGAAGACCTGGGAGCTACAAGCCTTCCTCCCTTTGTGGGGGTGCACAGCCTTCACCACCCACTGTCCGTCGTACCTGAGAAGTTGTTGCTGAGGGCTATAGAAAATAAGGAGGCGATTGGTGACAGACAACACGGCTTCACTCGGGGCAGATCATGCCTGACAAATCTGGTGCCCTTCTATGATGGGGTTGCAGCATTGGTGGGTATGGAAAGAGCAACGGACATCATCTACCTGGACTCGTGCAAAGCACTTGCACTGTCCCCCATGATCTCTAAACTGGAGAGACATGGATCGGATGGACGGACAACTCGGTGGGTAAGGAATTGGCGAGATGGTTGCACTCAAAGAGTAGCGGTCAGAGGCTCAGTGTCCAGGCAGAAACCAGTAACGAGTGGCATTCCTCAGGGATCTGCATATTGACCAGTGGTCAGTAGCACCCAGGGGTGGGTCACTGCCCCCCATACCTGGATTTACCCCAGTAAATGCCCTGGTTCAAAGCGCGTCCGTGCTGGCATCTCCTTCGGGCTGCGGGACACGAGCAGGGCCCAGCTGGGCTGTTTGAAATGCATCTTTTACTGTGCCTACAAGCCCTCCAAGCACCCCTGGTGTAGCTCCAGCACCGCCTGTTCCATTCAGTCCAGGGCCTTTGCTGGAGAGCTGCAACTGCAGGGGAAACATCTCCCCTTGGCCTCCCATGGGGCAGGCTGTAGCGTGAGTGTCGGGGGGATGAGGACGACCTGAATGCATGGGGACACCCCAGGCTGGCAGAGCTGATTTCTGCTTGTGCTGTTTATTATTACTGGGATGGAACAGAAGAGGTGTTTTTAGAAACAGAATCCTAGAATGCTTTGGGTTGGAGGGGACCTTAATGACCACTGACCTTAAGGACACCCCCCCCCAGTGCCGGCTGTAGTGTGCCCCCCCAGGGCAGGCTGTAGTGTGTGAGTGTGGAGAAGAGATCGACACCTGCCTCTGCATTTGTCCTCCTCGGGAAGTTGTAGAAAGCAACGAAGTGAACATGTCTCAAAAAAACAACAAAAAAAACCCAAACCTGTCTCAAAAGACCGACCTTGCGGTTTGGACAAGAGCCATGGAGCAGCTGAGTCTGTACAAAGGCAGGGGGTCGGCTAGTGGTGATGAAGAAGAGCCACCAACCTTCATCCCCACGACCCCCCGACGACCACCACCAGAAGGCACTGCGCGCGGGGATAGGTTATGCATATGTATAGGCATATTGGGAAACTTCATGCCTATGTAACTCTTTACTGTCTATAACGCAAGCAAGTTGCCGCGTTGGGGTGCGCATGCCTTTGGGAGCTATCCCGCATGTGCCTGGTGCTGAAATAAACCACATACCTACTTTATAATTCATTTGCTTTGAGTTGTGGAGTTCTTCCACGAATCAGTGTCATAAGCAGCAATTTTCTATCCAGAGAGGCCTCTGTCTGCTCTCACCTGCTCCAGATCATGCTTACTGCCTGCAGCACTTGCTTGGCACCAACACAGGCAGAGAGCTAGGAGCAGGGCTGAGCGTGAGGGAGAGGCCAAGCCCTGCAGCTGCTGCTTGCAGCTCATCTCTTACTCTCAGGAGCACCGGGAACGGATGGGAACACCTCACTAAGGTGGCCTTGTCCCACGCCAGCGCACACAGCCTGGTCAGAGACGTGACAGATGCAGGAGGGGTTCTGAGAGCAAGCCCATTCCCCAGTATCCCAAGCACGGGGAGAGGAGAGCCGCATGAAGGGAGAGCCAGTGTTGGGCTGGGGCATGAGCCCCCTGTCAGGCTCTTTCTCACCTGCATCTTGTCATAAGTCTTGGCAAAGACTTATGCAAGTCTTTGTCCGAGTCTTTTCAAAATGAGGGGGGTGTAGCTGCTTCTCCCTCAGGCGGTGGTGGCTTCTCCCATTCTCTTGCTTGTCAGAGGCATTCTGGGGTGATGTGGAGCTCCACAAGAGGAAGCGGCTCGGGCACCTGCTTCACAGAGTGCCTGTGGGATGGATGAGCTGTAACTGATGAGAACAGCCCCAAAGGCCTCCAGCCGTGGCCTGCTCCCCTGTACTGCGTCTGGCTGGGATAGAGTTAATATTCTTAATAGCAGCTTGTAAGGTGCTGTGTTTTAGAGCTGTGGCCAAAACGATGCTGGTAGTGCGCTGAAGTTGTTCGCTTTTGCTGACCAGTGTTTGCACAGCATCGAGGCCTTCTCTAGTTCTTTTACACCTATTTTTACACCTATTTACACTATATTTGTCTATTACACCCGCCCCTCGAGTGAATGGCCGTGGGGTGAGCCAGAGGTTGGGAGGAGACATAACCAGGCAGAGCAACCGTACTAACCAACAAGACGTTCCACGCCATGTAATGTCATGCTCAGCAATAAAAGGGTAAAAGAGGGGGTTTAGAGAGTTATGCAACACATCCTTTCCAGGATTGGTCCCATCACTGGGGATCGGTCATTTTAGAATAGAATGGAATAGAATAGCTCGAGTCGGAAGGGATCGTCAAAGATCATCCAGTCCAACAGCTGAACCACTCCAGAGTTAACTAAAAGTTAAAGCTTATTATTGAGGGCATCATCCAAATGCCTCTCGAACACTGACAGGCATGGGGAGTTACCACCTCACCAGGAAGCCTGTGCCAGTGTTTGACCACCCTCATGGTAAGGCAGTTTTTCCTCAGGTACAGTCTGAACCTCTCCTTGCGCAGCTTTGTGCCATTCCCGTGCATCCTTTCATCGGTTACCAGGGAGAAGAGATCGACACCTGCCTCTGCATTTCTCCTCCTCGGGAAGTTGTAGAAAGCAATGAGGTGGCCTCTTTGCCTTCTCTTCTCCAGCCTAGACAACCCAGGTGACCTCAGCCTGTCCTCACAGGACGTGGCTTCCAGCCCTTTTGCCAGCTTTGTTGCCCTGCTCCGGACACTTTCAAGGACGTCCACATCCCTTTTGTGTTGTGGAGCCCAGAAGTGCACACAATACTCAAGGTGAGGCTGCACACGTACTAAATACAGCAAGAAAATTAATTATTAATTAATTAATTAAGATAATTAAATGCAGCAAGACAATTAACGGCTGGCTTTACTGGGTTGAATGCACTCCAGAATGCATTTTGCCCTCGTGGCTGCCAGGACTTGGCTGCTGGCTCACGCTGAGCCTGCTGTGGAGCTGCACCTCCAGAGCCCGTTCTGCTGAGCTGCTCTCTCCAGCCACTCGTCTCCCAGCCTGTGCTTGCATCCAGCATTACGCTGTCCCAGGTGCAGCACCTGGCATCTTCCGTTGTTGAACTTCATGCCGTTACTAATCTCCCAGTGTGCCAATCTGTCTAGATCCTTCTGCAAAGCCTCTCAGCCCTCCACGGAGTCAACGGTGCCTCCCAGTTTAGTGTCATTGGCAAACTTGCTGAGGACCCATTCCTCTCCTGCACCTAGATCTTTGTTAAACATGTTGAAGGTAATTGGCCCCAGAACTGAGCCCTGGGGAAGACCGCTAGTGACTGGCCACCAGCCAGATGTAGCCCCACTCGCTAAGAAACTTGAGGTTGCACGCCAAGAAACGTTTCCCGCATCGGGACAAGAGGTTCCCAGCAGGCCCAACAGACCTCTCATTCGTACAGCAGGCCAGCGTGTATGAGTTGTGCGCTCAGTAGTGCCCAGATAATGATGGGGTGTGCCAGGCCCCTGTGTGCACTGCACCCTGTAAGGCTGGGCTGACTTGTGGTCACACTGAGGTCTGTTTGATGCCCTCTGCTAGCCCCACACACTGGTAAGCTGCCAAGCAGCCATTCAGCAGGCATATTTGGCTTTGCTCCATCACTGTTTTCAGCAATAAATCTATTGCTGCTTCTCTCTTAGGAGTGAAGCGCATCATTCCTTTTGCGACACATGGACGAGCACAGATTTCTGAGCTGGGATTCAGTGCTGCTGCCCACTGGGACATGGCTGTCACTGCTCTGGGGCTGGTGCCAGAAGTGAGTTGTGGAGGGACGCTTCCCAGCCCTCCATTAGCACCCAGGGGTGGGTCACTGCCCCCCATACCTGGATTTACCCCAGTAAATGCCCTGGTTCAAAGCGCAAGGAGCTGTGAGGACCAGTTCAGTCCTGACTTGTTCCTACCATCTTCTTTAAACCCTTCCCTAGACTCTATGCCATGCTGGGAACAGCAGCCCCCGCTCAGCATTGGGGTGAGGGGCTGCTCACCCCATACATATCCACTGCTCGGGATAGCAGGCAGGTGAGGAAGCTGCCATCAGCGCACCCCAGGACCCTCCCGGATTGCTGATGTCTTGCGGTGTTATCCCTCCAGCAGACAGATGGTGCTTGAAGTCCCCCGGGGCCCTGCAAACGTGAAGTTTCTCCTACCTATCTGTAGAGGGACTCAGTACTTGTTTTTTTCCTGGTCAGTTCCCTTTCTTGCACAGGCACAGAGGAACTGGGTAGAGCAGCCTCGGTTTTATTTAGAGGAGATGTCAGTGGGGCAGCACGCCCTCACTGACCAGAGACGGGGTCTCTTCAAGGAAGTGTGCCAGGTCAGTGAAGATGTCTTCTGGCAGCACATGAAGCAGCAGGTGGAAGAACTCCCGGTCGTAATAGGAGGCGTAGAGCACCGCGACACCGAGCATGAAAGTGACGGCCAGCTCCACGCACAGGAAGATCAGGCAGAATGTCCTGTGGGGCAGAAAAAGAGCTGGAAAAAGGGCAGGCTGGACGCATCCCGCACCCATGCCAGAGGGGGCTGTTCTGGGAGCCCCACAGGCTGCCCCTCCAGGCATTTCTCATTGCTCATTCGGACAGGCTTGGACGTGAGCCTCCACAAGCCCAGGAAGACACCTCGGCATTGGGCAAACACGCCGCAGCAGGCGTCCTGGCCATCCCAGTCGCTGCAGGGGAACCTGGGTGGGCACAGGGCACCTGAGGGGACACTCACCACAGCCAGGAAAAGGCACCTCTTCTCCTCGCCAGTTCCTCCGTCTTCTGTAGGTCAACACAAGGTAGGGACACTTGTCAGGCCCCACCGCACAGTCCGGTTCAGTACCCCACAGTAAATGCCAGTAACACACAGTACCCCAGTAAATGCCCTGGTTCAAAGCGTGTCCGTGCTGGCATCTCCTTCGGGCTGCGGGACACGAGCAGGGCCCAGCTGGGCTGTTTGAAATGCATCTTTTACTGTGCCTACAAGCCCTCCAAGCACCCCCGGTGTAGCTCCAGCACCGCCTGTTCCATTCAGTCCAGGGCCTTTGCTGGAGAGCTGCAACTGCAGGGGAAACATCTCCCCTTGGCCTCCCATGGGGCAGGCTGTAGCGTGAGTGTGGGGGGGATGAGGACGACCTGAATGCATGGGGACACCCCAGGCTGGCAGAGCTGATTTCTGCTTGTGCTGTTTATTATTACTGGGATGGAACAGAAGAGGTGTTTTTAGAAACAGAATCCTAGAATGCTTTGGGTTGGAGGGGACCTTAATGACCACTGACCTTAAGGACACCCCCTCCCAGTGCCCCCCCCCAGCACGCCCCACAGCACAGAACCTTTCCGAGCGCCCCCCCCACCCAGCCCGGCCCTGCCTCAGCTCTGCCTCCCGCCTGAGGGTGGTGAAGGCTCTGCACCCCCACAAAGGGAGGAAGGCTTGTAGCTCCCAGGTCTTCCATTTTCCCCTTTGTAGAATGGGGGCTATGTTTCCTCTCCTCCAGTCAGTGGGAACTACTTAAACAGACTTCCACAGCCTCTCCTGTATGATGGCCAGTGGCTTAGCAAGTCCACCGGTTCCCTCAGGCCCCGTGGACGTAGCTCACTGGGAAACTACTGGTGGGGACATGGGAGTTGAAATAGTGAGGGGAAAGGGGGACATATGGGAGCGGGGGCACAGGCGAGTGAAAATGGGGGGCACGCTGGGGGGCACGGGGGATTCTCAGGGAGCCTGTTGGTTGTGCTCCCAGATGGCTGCACGACGGCGGTGCTGTAGCGCAGGTTTGCGCTTTTGTTCCAAAGGGCAAAGTGACAGCGGAGCCCAGCAGAGCCTTCTCTTTGAGGCCCCTGAAGCTCTCCTGCAGGCAGCCAGGAGGGGACAGCTCACTCGAGGCCACACCTGAGGAGAAACAAGGTGCTTGTGGCAGAGCCGGGTGAACGATGGCGGCAGCAGGCACGGTGGGCCTGCAGCAGGCTTCCAGAAGCAGCAATGGTGTGAAATGCGTCACAGCTGGCACAGACCGCTGCCCCGAGCACACCTGGGCCGTTGGTCCAAAGGGGAAAGTGGGTTCTGAAAGAGCCGGGCCTTTCCAAGCAGCTCGTAGCAGGGAGCAGAAGCTTCACAAGTTACAGGCTGAGCAGCCTTTCCACAAGCCGCGTAAAGCAGAGTCTTGGTCACCATTGTGACCGAGAATGAAGGAAAAAGGAGGCTCCAAAGCGAGCTGTGGAGCTGGCCACGCTGTGCTCTCACCCCTAGAGATTGACCGGCGCATGCACGCGCAGAGCTGACATCCCTTGGAGAACACTCATACTGCTTGCTCACTTGGGTGAGCGTAGGAGCTCCCACCACACCATCCAGACCCTTCCCCATCATTCCCAGCCCCCCGACGACTTTTTCAGTGGGGATCCAGCCACCCCTCTAGACCCTGCCTGGTCATACCATCCCCACCACGGTGGGTATGGTGTTCTGGGTCTGCCTGGGATGGACTCAACCTTCCCCACAGCAGCCCATGCAGCACTATGCTCTGTACTTCTGGCTAGAACTGACTTGATATTGCACCAATGTGTTTTGTCTACTGCTGAGCCGTGCTGGCACAGCATCAGGACTCCCACAGCGCCCTCCCTCTGCCACCCCCCAGCCCCAAATCCAGTCGGCTGGCTGTGGGCAAGAGGTGGGGAGGGGGCATTGCCAGGGCAGCTGACCCAAAAAGACCAAAGGGATAGTCCATACGGCAACGTCACGCTCAGCAATAAAAGCTGTGGAAGGGGAGGGAGAAGGGGGAGAGACACAGGGGACACAGATTCCTTGGTCAAGATCTTTATTTATTCCTCCGATTCCTCCGTTTCTTCCTTCCTCTCCTGCTGCAAGATCTCAGTTCATCATCGCTATCCTGCAGGAGATCACGTAGCTCTGGAGGCACAGTTGTCACCAGGTCATCGTCTGAAACTTCTTCTACCAAATTAGAGGGGACAAATCCTCTCGTGCCATCCGTCAGCTCTCCCACAAACCAGCCGTCTTCATCCATGTCTCCATAGACATAGACGTATTCTCCCGCAGTCAGAGGAAGCTCTGCTTCGGGGTGCTCATTAGGACCCTCGAAAGGATCGTAGCTGTATCGAGCTAAAAATTTTCGAAGTTTTAGCGATTCTTCTTCCGAGGACTGCAGGATGAAGGACACATGCTCTGCTCCTGCTTCTTCGTTCCCATGCACAGGGCCCTGGTCTGAAAGAAGGCGGCACCCAGGACTGTTGTGTGCGGCATCTGATGTCGAGGTGCTTGTGTGGGATGCCGGGACCTTGGTTGCCTCCTCAGAAACATCAGAGCTGTCTTCGCGGTTGCAAAGGTCATGGGACTGTTCTGCATAGGCCTGTGCTGTGGGAGAAGATGTCACCTGTGGTAGTCCTGAACCGATACGGTTGGATTCTTTTCTTTTTTCTTGCTCAAGTTGCTGAGAGAGCAGCTCCCATTGTTGACTTTGGTGCTGATTCTGTTTCTCTAATTCTCTCAGCTGCGCTTGAGACGCTTGCGTGTCTTCCTCATGTGTCCTTCTTTGCTCTGCCCAAGCCCTCTGCAAATGCTCAACTTCCTCTTTCTTCTTCTGCAGCAGTCGCCTTGTTTCCTCGAGGTCGTTCTCCTGTTGTTGCCTTCGTCCTGCCAGTTGTCTCATGGCTTTCAGTTCACAACCCAGATCTTGCAGTCGTGTTTGAAGACGTTTGGCCTCTCCGATGGCAGAATTTCGCTGCTCTGTCACTTGCACGAGTTTCCCCTTCAGAGCAGCGTTGTCAGATCGAACCTCGTCTATCCGCTCCTTCTGCCCACGGAGCTGAGAATTTTCTTCTGCGCGCCTGGCATTTTCATTTGTCATCTCTCTCAGACGCACTTTCAGCTCCTCGTACCTTTGCTGCAGTCTTGAGCGTTCCTGATCCAGGTTCCTGTGAGGCCTAAGTTTTTTCCCAGCCTCGGTTTCCGATTCCCCTCTCTGCTGCTGGTCGACCTGCTCTGTCTTTGCAGCAGTCTTTCCAGATTTCAGGTCGGTCTCTTTCAGTTGCCTGGTGTTTTCTTTCAGGTGCTTGGTAAGGAGGCCTAGCATACTAGTCTTCTGCTGGAGCCTCTCCACCTCCTCCCCCAGTTCCAGAGCGCTTTCCTTCCCCAGAAGGCGGGTCTCCTCTTGAAGGACACCGCATTGCCTCTGCAGGTCCTCCAGGGCATGCTGCAGATGAGCTTTCTCCTGCAGCAGCTGGCTGTCTCCACTGCCAGGTGGGCAGGCCTCTTGTTGCGCTGCCACCTGAACACCCACGTCTGTGACCGCCCGCCCGCAGCTCTTCCCTTCTCCCTGGAGGTGAGCTTTTAAGCTGGAGTGGGTTGTCTGCTGCCCTCCTCCCCCAGCAGCACCAGATGCACCGGGGCTCTTCGAAGAGCAGGTCCCGGTGGTCCCTGCGCCCAGGCGAGTCTGCAGGCGGTGCCAGGCCGCAGCCCTGTCTTCGCTGTGGGAGGCAGACGGCCTCCCCTCAGCCTGCTCCAGGATGTACTGCTGGAAGAGCCTTCTCTGCAGTTCCAGTTCATTTTGGAGGCTTACGATGCGGGCGGTCTGCTTGCTGTCCTTCCGCCAGTGGAGCTGCCTGTGGACCTCCTGCAGCTTGCTGCGGGCCTCGCTGCTGCTGCTGCAGCCGTGCCTCACCAGCTCCTCGGCCAGCTCCTGCTGCAGGTCCCGCGCCTGGCGGACGGCGTCGTCCCGCTGCTCTTGGAGCAACTCCTGTGCCTGGCGCCACTCGGCCTCCTTCTCACGCAGCAGCTGACGGATCTCTGTTGCCCGCTGCTTCTGGCTCAGCTCCCACAGCCGCTGCAGCTCCCGTGCCCGTTGCTGCTCCCATCTGGAGCGTAGCTTCTCAGCCAGAAGCTGCCGCTCCTGCTCTGCCATCTTCTTTATCTGGCGGGTTTCATCAGCAAAGCGGCGGTGCAGCTCCTGCGAGTGGAGACGCTCGGCCTCCAGCTGGGCCCGCAGCGCCTCCAGCTCCTGCCTGTGCTCCTCCTGCTGCACAGGCCTGCTGGGGGGTCGCGCTGGGCCCCGACGGGATGAGGGGTGACTGTGCGCCACGGGCCCCTGGCCCACACCACCCCGGATCATGGCTTAAGGAATGAGAACAATGAACGTTCACCAAACGCTGCCAGCAATAGCCACCAGCGATCGCACGGCCTGGGCCTCTGAGGGACAGCAGCCTCTGAGCCCTCAGCAGACACCGGCTCCCAGCACCGCGCAGCAGCAGAGGTCGCCTCTGCCACTGGCCCGGCCTGGGCGAGCGCGGCCTTATATAGTGTCCGGGTGATGGCGTCATAGAGGAGGGATGACGTCATATGACCTCGTTAACAACCCTTCTAGGGGTTGTTAACCCTCGTTAACAGCCCATGCTAATGGCTGTGTAATGCTGTATGTCATCACTACCACGCTTCCCCCACTAAAGGACAGACGTGGCCCAGACCCGTAAGCTGTGCCCGTGCCTGAGGCCTCACAGACACATTCTCGTTGCGCACCTGCGCGGGGGCTGCGTCTGCACTCGTTAACAACCCTTCACCTCCCTCCTCTGCACCCCTTGCGCTGAGGCTGTCGGGGTGTGTCCGGGCGGGCACGCACCATATAAGGTCATATGACGTCATCCCTCCTCTATGACGCCATCACCCGGACACTATATAAGGCCGCGCTCGCCCAGGCCGGGCCAGTGGCAGAGGCGACCTCTGCTGCTGCGCGGTGCTGGGAGCCGGTGTCTGCTGAGGGCTCAGAGGCTGCTGTCCCTCAGAGGCCCAGGCCGTGCGATCGCTGGTGGCTATTGCTGGCAGCGTTTGGTGAACGTTCATCGTTCGCATTCCTTAAGCCATGATCCGGGGTGGTGTGGGCCAGGGGCCCGTGGCGCACAGTCACCCCTCATCCCGTCGGGGCCCAGCGCGACCCCCCAGCAGGCCTGTGCAGCAGGAGGAGCACAGGCAGGAGCTGGAGGCGCTGCGGGCCCAGCTGGAGGCCGAGCGTCTCCACTCGCAGGAGCTGCACCGCCGCTTTGCTGATGAAACCCGCCAGATAAAGAAGATGGCAGAGCAGGAGCGGCAGCTTCTGGCTGAGAAGCTACGCTCCAGATGGGAGCAGCAACGGGCACGGGAGCTGCAGCGGCTGTGGGAGCTGAGCCAGAAGCAGCGGGCAACAGAGATCCGTCAGCTGCTGCGTGAGAAGGAGGCCGAGTGGCGCCAGACACAGGAGTTGCTCCAAGAGCAGCGGGACGACGCCGTCCGCCAGGCGCGGGACCTGCAGCAGGAGCTGGCCGAGGAGCTGGTGAGGCACGGCTGCAGCAGCAGCAGCGAGGCCCGCAGCAAGCTGCAGGAGGTCCACAGGCAGCTCCACTGGCGGAAGGACAGCAAGCAGACCGCCCGCATCGTAAGCCTCCAAAATGAACTGGAACTGCAGAGAAGGCTCTTCCAGCAGTACATCCTGGAGCAGGCTGAGGGGAGGCCGTCTGCCTCCCACAGCGAAGACAGGGCTGCGGCCTGGCACCGCCTGCAGACTCGCCTGGGCGCAGGGACCACCGGGACCTGCTCTTCGAAGAGCCCCGGTGCATCTGGTGCTGCTGGGGGAGGAGGGCAGCAGACAACCCACTCCAGCTTAAAAGCTCACCTCCAGGGAGAAGGGAAGAGCTGCGGGCGGGCGGTCACAGACGTGGGTGTTCAGGTGGCAGCGCAACAAGAGGCCTGCCCACCTGGCAGTGGAGACAGCCAGCTGCTGCAGGAGAAAGCTCATCTGCAGCATGCCCTGGAGGACCTGCAGAGGCAATGCGGTGTCCTTCAAGAGGAGACCCGCCTTCTGGGGAAGGAAAGCGCTCTGGAACTGGGGGAGGAGGTGGAGAGGCTCCAGCAGAAGACTAGTATGCTAGGCCTCCTTACCAAGCACCTGAAAGAAAACACCAGGCAACTGAAAGAGACCGACCTGAAATCTGGAAAGACTGCTGCAAAGACAGAGCAGGTCGACCAGCAGCAGAGAGGGGAATCGGAAACCGAGGCTGGGACAAAACTTAGGCCTCACAGGAACCTGGATCAGGAACGCTCAAGACTGCAGCAAAGGTACGAGGAGCTGAAAGTGCGTCTGAGAGAGATGACAAATGAAAATGCCAGGCGCGCAGAAGAAAATTCTCAGCTCCGTGGGCAGAAGGAGCGGATAGACGAGGTTCGATCTGACAACGCTGCTCTGAAGGGGAAACTCGTGCAAGTGACAGAGCAGCGAAATTCTGCCATCGGAGAGGCCAAACGTCTTCAAACACGACTGCAAGATCTGGGTTGTGAACTGAAAGCCATGAGACAACTGGCAGGACGAAGGCAACAACAGGAGAACGACCTCGAGGAAACAAGGCGACTGCTGCAGAAGAAGAAAGAGGAAGTTGAGCATTTGCAGAGGGCTTGGGCAGAGCAAAGAAGGACACATGAGGAAGACACGCAAGCGTCTCAAGCGCAGCTGAGAGAATTAGAGAAACAGAATCAGCACCAAAGTCAACAATGGGAGCTGCTCTCTCAGCAACTTGAGCAAGAAAAAAGAAAAGAATCCAACCGTGTCGGTTCAGGACTACCACAGGTGACATCTTCTCCCACAGCACAGGCCTATGCAGAGCAGTCCCATGACCTTTGCAACCGCGAAGACAGCTCTGATGTTTCTGAGGAGGCAACCAAGGTCCCGGCATCCCACACAAGCACCTCGACATCAGATGCCGCACACAACAGTCCTGGGTGCCGCCTTCTTTCAGACCAGGGCCCTGTGCATGGGAACGAAGAAGCAGGAGCAGAGCATGTGTCCTTCATCCTGCAGTCCTCGGAAGAAGAATCGCTAAAACTTCGAAAATTTTTAGCTCGATACAGCTACGATCCTTTCGAGGGTCCTAATGAGCACCCCGAAGCAGAGCTTCCTCTGACTGCGGGAGAATACGTCTATGTCTATGGAGACATGGATGAAGACGGCTGGTTTGTGGGAGAGCTGACGGATGGCACGAGAGGATTTGTCCCCTCTAATTTGGTAGAAGAAGTTTCAGACGATGACCTGGTGACAACTGTGCCTCCAGAGCTACGTGATCTCCTGCAGGATAGCGATGATGAACTGAGATCTTGCAGCAGGAGAGGAAGGAAGAAACGGAGGAATCGGAGGAATAAATAAAGATCTTGACCAAGGAATCTGTGTCCCCTGTGTCTCCCCCCCTTCTCCCTCCCCTTCCACAGCTTTTATTGCTGAGCGTGACGTTGCCGTATGGACTATCCCTTTGGTCTTTTTGGGTCAGCTGCCCTGGCAATGCCCCCTCCCCACCTCTTGCCCACAGCCAGCCGACTGGATTTGGGGCTGGGGGGTGGCAGAGGGAGGGCGCTGTGGGAGTCCTGATGCTGTGCCAGCACGGCTCAGCAGTAGACAAAACACATTGGTGCAATATCAAGTCAGTTCTAGCCAGAAGTACAGAGCATAGTGCTGCATGGGCTGCTGTGGGGAAGGTTGAGTCCATCCCAGGCAGACCCAGAACACCATACCCACCGTGGTGGGGATGGTATGACCAGGCAGGGTCTAGAGGGGTGGCTGGATCCCCACTGAAAAAGTCGTCAGGGGGCTGTGGAAAGGCTGCTCAGCCTGTAACTTGTGAAGCTTCTGCTCCCTGCTACGAGCTGCTTGGAAAGGCCCGGCTCTTTCAGAACCCACTTTCCCCTTTGGACCAACGGCCCAGGTGTGCTCGGGGCAGCGGTCTGTGCCAGCTGTGACGCATTTCACACCATTGCTGCTTCTGGAAGCCTGCTGCAGGCCCACCGTGCCTGCTGCCGCCATCGTTCACCCGGCTCTGCCACAAGCACCTTGTTTCTCCTCAGGTGTGGCCTCGAGTGAGCTGTCCCCTCCTGGCTGCCTGCAGGAGAGCTTCAGGGGCCTCAAAGAGAAGGCTCTGCTGGGCTCCGCTGTCACTTTGCCCTTTGGAACAAAAGCGCAAACCTGCGCTACAGCACCGCCGTCGTGCAGCCATCTGGGAGCACAACCAACAGGCTCCCTGAGAATCCCCCGTGCCCCCCAGCGTGCCCCCCATTTTCACTCGCCTGTGCCCCCGCTCCCATATGTCCCCCTTTCCCCTCACTATTTCAACTCCCATGTCCCCACCAGTAGTTTCCCAGTGAGCTACGTCCACGGGGCCTGAGGGAACCGGTGGACTTGCTAAGCCACTGGCCATCATACAGGAGAGGCTGTGGAAGTCTGTTTAAGTAGTTCCCACTGACTGGAGGAGAGGAAACATAGCCCCCATTCTACAAAGGGGAAAATGGAAGACCTGGGAGCTACAAGCCTTCCTCCCTTTGTGGGGGTGCAGAGCCTTCACCACCCTCAGGCGGGAGGCAGAGCTGAGGCAGGGCCGGGCTGGGTGGGGGGGGCGCTCGGAAAGGTTCTGTGCTGTGGGGCGTGCTGGGGGGGGGCACTGGGAGGGGGTGTCCTTAAGGTCAGTGGTCATTAAGGTCCCCTCCAACCCAAAGCATTCTAGGATTCTGTTTCTAAAAACACCTCTTCTGTTCCATCCCAGTAATAATAAACAGCACAAGCAGAAATCAGCTCTGCCAGCCTGGGGTGTCCCCATGCATTCAGGTCGTCCTCATCCCCCCCACACTCACGCTACAGCCTGCCCCATGGGAGGCCAAGGGGAGATGTTTCCCCTGCACTTGCAGCTCTCCAGCAAAGGCCCTGGACTGAATGGAACAGGCGGTGCTGGAGCTACACCGGGGGTGCTTGGAGGGCTTGTAGGCACAGTAAAAGATGCATTTCAAACAGCCCAGCTGGGCCCTGCTCGTGTCCCGCAGCCCGAAGGAGATGCCAGCACGGACGCGCTTTGAACCAGGGCATTTACTGGGGTACTGTGTGTTACTGGCATTTACTGTGGGGTACTGAACCGGACTGTGCGGTGGGGCCTGACAAGTGTCCCTACCTTGTGTTGACCTACAGAAGACGGAGGAACTGGCGAGGAGAAGAGGTGCCTTTTCCTGGCTGTGGTGAGTGTCCCCTCAGGTGCCCTGTGCCCACCCAGGTTCCCCTGCAGCGACTGGGATGGCCAGGACGCCTGCTGCGGCGTGTTTGCCCAATGCCGAGGTGTCTTCCTGGGCTTGTGGAGGCTCACGTCCAAGCCTGTCCGAATGAGCAATGAGAAATGCCTGGAGGGGCAGCCTGTGGGGCTCCCAGAACAGCCCCCTCTGGCATGGGTGCGGGATGCGTCCAGCCTGCCCTTTTTCCAGCTCTTTTTCTGCCCCACAGGACATTCTGCCTGATCTTCCTGTGCGTGGAGCTGGCCGTCACTTTCATGCTCGGTGTCACGGTGCTCTACGCCTCCTATTACGACCGGGAGTTCTTCCACCTGCTGCTTCATGTGCTGCCAGAAGACATCTTCACTGACCTGGCACACTTCCTTGAAGAGACCCCGCCTCTGGTCAGTGAGGGCGTGCCGCCCCACTGACATCTCCTCTAAATAAAACCGAGGCTGCTCTACCCAGTTCCTCTGTGCCTGTGCAAGAAAGGGAACTGACCAGGAAAAAAACAAGTACTGAGTCCCTCTACAGATAGGTAGGAGAAACTTCACGTTTGCAGGGCCCCGGGGGACTTCAAGCACCATCTGTCTGCTGGAGGGATAACACCGCAAGACATCAGCAATCCGGGAGGGTCCTGGGGTGCGCTGATGGCAGCTTCCTCACCTGCCTGCTATCCCGAGCAGTGGATATGTATGGGGTGAGCAGCCCCTCACCCCAATGCTGAGCGGGGGCTGCTGTTCCCAGCATGGCATAGAGTCTAGGGAAGGGTTTAAAGAAGATGGTAGGAACAAGTCAGGACTGAACTGGTCCTCACAGCTCCTCGCGTTTTGAACCAGGGCATTTAGTGGGGTAAATCCAGGTATGGGGGGCCGTGACCCACCCCTGGGTGCTAATGGAGGGCTGGGAAGCGTCCCTCCACAACTCACTTCTGGCACCAGCCCCAGAGCAGTGACAGCCATGTCCCAGTGGGCAGCAGCACTGAATCCCAGCTCAGAAATCTGTGCTCGTCCATGTGTCGCAAAAGGAATGATGCGCTTCACTCCTAAGAGAGAAGCAGCAATAGATTTATTGCTGAAAACAGTGATGGAGCAAAGCCAAATATGCCTGCTGAATGGCTGCTTGGCAGCTTACCAGTGTGTGGGGCTAGCAGAGGGCATCAAACAGACCTCAGTGTGACCACAAGTCAGCCCAGCCTTACAGGGTGCAGTGCACACAGGGGCCTGGCACACCCCATCATTATCTGGGCACTACTGAGCGCACAACTCATACACGCTGGCTTGCTGTACGAATGAGAGGTCTGTTGGGCCTGCTGGGAACCTCTTGTCCCGATGCGGGAAACGTTTCTTGGCGCGCAACCTCAAGTTTCTTAGTGAGTGGGGCTACATCTGGCTGGTGGCCAGTCACTAGCGGTCTTCCCCAGGGCTCAGTTCTGGGGCCAATTACCTTCAACATGTTTATCAAAGATCTAGGTGCAGGAGAGGAATGGGTCCTCAGCAGGTTTGCCAATGACACTAAACTGGGAGGCACCGTTGGCTCCGTGGAGGGCTGAGAGGCTTTGCAGAAGGATCTAGACAGATTGGCACACTGGGAGATTAGTAACGGCATGAAGTTCAACAACGGAAGATGCCAGGTGCTGCACCTGGGACAGCGTAATGCTGGATGCAAGCACAGGCTGGGAGACGAGTGGCTGGAGAGAGCAGCTCAGCAGAACGGGCTCTGGAGGTGCAGCTCCACAGCAGGCTCAGCGTGAGCCAGCAGCCAAGTCCTGGCAGCCACGAGGGCAAAATGCATTCTGGAGTGCATTCAACCCAGTAAAGCCAGCCGTTAATTGTCTTGCTGCATTTAATTATCTTAATTAATTAATTAATAATTAATTTTCTTGCTGTATTTAGTACGTGTGCAGCCTCACCTTGAGTATTGTGTGCACTTCTGGGCTCCACAACACAAAAGGGATGTGGACGTCCTTGAAAGTGTCCGGAGCAGGGCAACAAAGCTGGCAAAAGGGCTGGAAGCCACGTCCTGTGAGGACAGGCTGAGGTCACCTGGGTTGTCTAGGCTGGAGAAGAGAAGGCAAAGAGGCCACCTCATTGCTTTCTACAACTTCCCGAGGAGGAGAAATGCAGAGGCAGGTGTCGATCTCTTCTCCCTGGTAACCGATGAAAGGATGCACGGGAATGGCACAAAGCTGCGCAAGGAGAGGTTCAGACGGTACCTGAGGAAAAACTGCCTTACCATGAGGGTGGTCAAACACTGGCACAGGCTTCCTGGTGAGGTGGTAACTCCCCATGCCTGTCAGTGTTCGAGAGGCATTTGGATGATGCCCTCAATAATAAGCTTTAACTTTTAGTTAACTCTGGAGTGGTTCAGCTGTTGGACTGGATGATCTTTGACGATCCCTTCCGACTCGAGCTATTCTATTCCATTCTATTCTAAAATGACCGATCCCCAGTGATGGGACCAATCCTGGAAAGGATGTGTTGCATAACTCTCTAAACCCCCTCTTTTACCCTTTTATTGCTGAGCATGACATTACATGGCGTGGAACGTCTTGTTGGTTAGTACGGTTGCTCTGCCTGGTTATGTCTCCTCCCAACCTCTGGCTCACCCCACGGCCATTCACTCGAGGGGCGGGTGTAATAGACAAATATAGTGTAAATAGGTGTAAAAATAGGTGTAAAAGAACTAGAGAAGGCCTCGATGCTGTGCAAACACTGGTCAGCAAAAGCGAACAACTTCAGCGCACTACCAGCATCGTTTTGGCCACAGCTCTAAAACACAGCACCTTACAAGCTGCTATTAAGAATATTAACTCTATCCCAGCCAGACGCAGTACAGGGGAGCAGGCCACGGCTGGAGGCCTTTGGGGCTGTTCTCATCAGTTACAGCTCATCCATCCCACAGGCACTCTGTGAAGCAGGTGCCCGAGCCGCTTCCTCTTGTGGAGCTCCACATCACCCCAGAATGCCTCTGACAAGCAAGAGAATGGGAGAAGCCACCACCGCCTGAGGGAGAAGCAGCTACACCCCCCTCATTTTGAAAAGACTCGGACAAAGACTTGCATAAGTCTTTGCCAAGACTTATGACAAGATGCAGGTGAGAAAGAGCCTGACAGGGGGCTCATGCCCCAGCCCAACACTGGCTCTCCCTTCATGCGGCTCTCCTCTCCCCGTGCTTGGGATACTGGGGAATGGGCTTGCTCTCAGAACCCCTCCTGCATCTGTCACGTCTCTGACCAGGCTGTGTGCGCTGGCGTGGGACAAGGCCACCTTAGTGAGGTGTTCCCATCCGTTCCCGGTGCTCCTGAGAGTAAGAGATGAGCTGCAAGCAGCAGCTGCAGGGCTTGGCCTCTCCCTCACGCTCAGCCCTGCTCCTAGCTCTCTGCCTGTGTTGGTGCCAAGCAAGTGCTGCAGGCAGTAAGCATGATCTGGAGCAGGTGAGAGCAGACAGAGGCCTCTCTGGATAGAAAATTGCTGCTTATGACACTGATTCGTGGAAGAACTCCACAACTCAAAGCAAATGAATTATAAAGTAGGTATGTGGTTTATTTCAGCACCAGGCACATGCGGGACAGCTCCCAAAGGCATGCGCACCCCAACGCGGCAACTTGCTTGCGTTATAGACAGTAAAGAGTTACATAGGCATGAAGTTTCCCAATATGCCTATACATATGCATAACCTATCCCCGCGCGCAGTGCCTTCTGGTGGTGGTCGTCGGGGGGTCGTGGGGATGAAGGTTGGTGGCTCTTCTTCATCACCACTAGCCGACCCCCTGCCTTTGTACAGACTCAGCTGCTCCATGGCTCTTGTCCAAACCGCAAGGTCGGTCTTTTGAGACAGGTTTGGGTTTTTTTTGTTGTTTTTTTGAGACATGTTCACTTCGTTGCTTTCTACAACTTCCCGAGGAGGACAAATGCAGAGGCAGGTGTCGATCTCTTCTCCACACTCACACACTACAGCCTGCCCTGGGGGGGCACACTACAGCCGGCACTGGGGGGGGGTGTCCTTAAGGTCAGTGGTCATTAAGGTCCCCTCCAACCCAAAGCATTCTAGGATTCTGTTTCTAAAAACACCTCTTCTGTTCCATCCCAGTAATAATAAACAGCACAAGCAGAAATCAGCTCTGCCAGCCTGGGGTGTCCCCATGCATTCAGGTCGTCCTCATCCCCCCCACACTCACGCTACAGCCTGCCCCATGGGAGGCCAAGGGGAGATGTTTCCCCTGCAGTTGCAGCTCTCCAGCAAAGGCCCTGGACTGAATGGAACAGGCGGTGCTGGAGCTACACCGGGGGTGCTTGGAGGGCTTGTAGGCACAGTAAAAGATGCATTTCAAACAGCCCAGCTGGGCCCTGCTCGTGTCCCGCAGCCCGAAGGAGATGCCAGCACGGACGCGCTTTGAACCAGGGCATTTACTGGGGTAAATCCAGGTATGGGGGGCAGTGACCCACCCCTGGGTGCTACTGACCACTGGTCAATATGCAGATCCCTGAGGAATGCCACTCGTTACTGGTTTCTGCCTGGACACTGAGCCTCTGACCGCTACTCTTTGAGTGCAACCATCTCGCCAATTCCTTACCCACCGAGTTGTCCGTCCATCCGATCCATGTCTCTCCAGTTTAGAGATCATGGGGGACAGTGCAAGTGCTTTGCACGAGTCCAGGTAGATGATGTCCGTTGCTCTTTCCCTACCCACCAATGCTGCAACCCCATCATAGAAGGGCACCAGATTTGTCAGGCATGATCTGCCCCGAGTGAAGCCGTGTTGTCTGTCACCAATCGCCTCCTTATTTTCTATAGCCCTCAGCAACAACTTCTCAGGTACGACGGACAGTGGGTGGTGAAGGCTGTGCACCCCCACAAAGGGAGGAAGGCTTGTAGCTCCCAGGTCTTCCATTTTCCCCTTTTTAGAATGGGGGCTATGTTTCCTCTCCTCCAGTCAGTGGGAACTACTTAAACAGACTTCCACAGCCTCTCCTGTATGATGGCCAGTGGCTTAGCAAGTCCACCGGTTCCCTCAGGCCCCGTGGACGTAGCTCACTGGGAAACTACTGGTGGGGACATGGGAGTTGAAATAGTGAGGGGAAAGGGGGACATATGGGAGCGGGGGCACAGGCGAGTGAAAATGGGGGGCACGCTGGGGGGCACGGGGGATTCTCAGGGAGCCTGTTGGTTGTGCTCCCAGATGGCTGCACGACGGCGGTGCTGTAGCGCAGGTTTGCGCTTTTGTTCCAAAGGGCAAAGTGACAGCGGAGCCCAGCAGAGCCTTCTCTTTGAGGCCCCTGAAGCTCTCCTGCAGGCAGCCAGGAGGGGACAGCTCACTCGAGGCCACACCTGAGGAGAAACAAGGTGCTTGTGGCAGAGCCGGGTGAACGATGGCGGCAGCAGGCACGGTGGGCCTGCAGCAGGCTTCCAGAAGCAGCAATGGTGTGAAATGCGTCACAGCTGGCACAGACCGCTGCCCCGAGCACACCTGGGCCGTTGGTCCAAAGGGGAAAGTGGGTTCTGAAAGAGCCGGGCCTTTCCAAGCAGCTCGTAGCAGGGAGCAGAAGCTTCACAAGTTACAGGCTGAGCAGCCTTTCCACAGCCCCCTGACGACTTTTTCAGTGGGGATCCAGCCACCCCTCTAGACCCTGCCTGGTCATACCATCCCCACCACGGTGGGTATGGTGTTCTGGGTCTGCCTGGGATGGACTCAACCTTCCCCACAGCAGCCCATGCAGCACTATGCTCTGTACTTCTGGCTAGAACTGACTTGATATTGCACCAATGTGTTTTGTCTACTGCTGAGCCGTGCTGGCACAGCATCAGGACTCCCACAGCGCCCTCCCTCTGCCACCCCCCAGCCCCAAATCCAGTCGGCTGGCTGTGGGCAAGAGGTGGGGAGGGGGCATTGCCAGGGCAGCTGACCCAAAAAGACCAAAGGGATAGTCCATACGGCAACGTCACGCTCAGCAATAAAAGCTGTGGAAGGGGAGGGAGAAGGGGGGGAGACACAGGGGACACAGATTCCTTGGTCAAGATCTTTATTTATTCCTCCGATTCCTCCGTTTCTTCCTTCCTCTCCTGCTGCAAGATCTCAGTTCATCATCGCTATCCTGCAGGAGATCACGTAGCTCTGGAGGCACAGTTGTCACCAGGTCATCGTCTGAAACTTCTTCTACCAAATTAGAGGGGACAAATCCTCTCGTGCCATCCGTCAGCTCTCCCACAAACCAGCCGTCTTCATCCATGTCTCCATAGACATAGACGTATTCTCCCGCAGTCAGAGGAAGCTCTGCTTCGGGGTGCTCATTAGGACCCTCGAAAGGATCGTAGCTGTATCGAGCTAAAAATTTTCGAAGTTTTAGCGATTCTTCTTCCGAGGACTGCAGGATGAAGGACACATGCTCTGCTCCTGCTTCTTCGTTCCCATGCACAGGGCCCTGGTCTGAAAGAAGGCGGCACCCAGGACTGTTGTGTGCGGCATCTGATGTCGAGGTGCTTGTGTGGGATGCCGGGACCTTGGTTGCCTCCTCAGAAACATCAGAGCTGTCTTCGCGGTTGCAAAGGTCATGGGACTGCTCTGCATAGGCCTGTGCTGTGGGAGAAGATGTCACCTGTGGTAGTCCTGAATCGACACGGTTGGATTTTTTTCTTTTTTCTTGCTCAAGTTGCTGAGAGAGCAGCTCCCATTGTTGACTTTGGTGCTGATTCTGTTTCTCTAATTCTCTCAGCTGCGCTTGAGACGCTTGCGTGTCTTCCTCATGTGTCCTTCTTTGCTCTGCCCAAGCCCTCTGCAAATGCTCAACTTCCTCTTTCTTCTTCTGCAGCAGTCGCCTTGTTTCCTCGAGGTCGTTCTCCTGTTGTTGCCTTCGTCCTGCCAGTTGTCTCATGGCTTTCAGTTCACAACCCAGATCTTGCAGTCGTGTTTGAAGACGTTTGGCCTCTCCGATGGCAGAATTTCGCTGCTCTGTCACTTGCACGAGTTTCCCCTTCAGAGCAGCGTTGTCAGATCGAACCTCGTCTATCCGCTCCTTCTGCCCACGGAGCTGAGAATTTTCTTCTGCGCGCCTGGCATTTTCATTTGTCATCTCTCTCAGACGCACTTTCAGCTCCTCGTACCTTTGCTGCAGTCTTGAGCGTTCCTGATCCAGGTTCCTGTGAGGCCTAAGTTTTTTCCCAGCCTCGGTTTCCGATTCCCCTCTCTGCTGCTGGTCGACCTGCTCTGTCTTTGCAGCAGTCTTTCCAGATTTCAGGTCGGTCTCTTTCAGTTGCCTGGTGTTTTCTTTCAGGTGCTTGGTAAGGAGGCCTAGCATACTAGTCTTCTGCTGGAGCCTCTCCACCTCCTCCCCCAGTTCCAGAGCGCTTTCCTTCCCCAGAAGGCGGGTCTCCTCTTGAAGGACACCGCATTGCCTCTGCAGGTCCTCCAGGGCATGCTGCAGATGAGCTTTCTCCTGCAGCAGCTGGCTGTCTCCACTGCCAGGTGGGCAGGCCTCTTGTTGCGCTGCCACCTGAACACCCACGTCTGTGACCGCCCGCCCGCAGCTCTTCCCTTCTCCCTGGAGGTGAGCTTTTAAGCTGGAGTGGGTTGTCTGCTGCCCTCCTCCCCCAGCAGCACCAGATGCACCGGGGCTCTTCGAAGAGCAGGTCCCGGTGGTCCCTGCGCCCAGGCGAGTCTGCAGGCGGTGCCAGGCCGCAGCCCTGTCTTCGCTGTGGGAGGCAGACGGCCTCCCCTCAGCCTGCTCCAGGATGTACTGCTGGAAGAGCCTTCTCTGCAGTTCCAGTTCATTTTGGAGGCTTACGATGCGGGCGGTCTGCTTGCTGTCCTTCCGCCAGTGGAGCTGCCTGTGGACCTCCTGCAGCTTGCTGCGGGCCTCGCTGCTGCTGCTGCAGCCGTGCCTCACCAGCTCCTCGGCCAGCTCCTGCTGCAGGTCCCGCGCCTGGCGGATGGCGTCGTCCCGCTGCTCTTGGAGCAACTCCTGTGCCTGGCGCCACTCGGCCTCCTTCTCACGCAGCAGCTGACGGATCTCTGTTGCCCGCTGCTTCTGGCTCAGCTCCCACAGCCGCTGCAGCTCCCGTGCCCGTTGCTGCTCCCATCTGGAGCGTAGCTTCTCAGCCAGAAGCTGCCGCTCCTGCTCTGCCATCTTCTTTATCTGGCGGGTTTCATCAGCAAAGCGGCGGTGCAGCTCCTGCGAGTGGAGAGGCTCGGCCTCCAGCTGGGCCCGCAGCGCCTCCAGCTCCTGCCTGTGCTCCTCCTGCTGCACAGGCCTGCTGGGGGGTCGCGCTGGGCCCCGACGGGATGAGGGGTGACTGTGCGCCACGGGCCCCTGGCCCACACCACCCCGGATCATGGCTTAAGGGATGAGAACGATGAACGTTCACCAAACGCTGCCAGCAATAGCCACCAGCGATCGCGCGGCCTGGGCCTCTGAGGGACAGCAGCCTCTGAGCCCTCAGCAGACACCGGCTCCCAGCACCGCGCAGCAGCAGAGGTCGCCTCTGCCACTGGCCCGGCCTGGGCGAGCGCGGCCTTATATAGTGTCCGGGTGATGACGTCATAGAGGAGGGATGACGTCATATGACCTCGTTAACAACCCTTCTAGGGGTTGTTAACCCTCGTTAACAGCCCATGCTAATGGCTGTGTAATGCTGTATGTCATCACTACCACGCTTCCCCCACTAAAGGACAGACGTGGCCCAGACCCGTAAGCTGTGCCCGTGCCTGAGGCCTCACAGACACATTCTCGTTGCGCACCTGCGCGGGGGCTGCGTCTGCACTCGTTAACAACCCTTCACCTCCCTCCTCTGCACCCCTTGCGCTGAGGCTGTCGGGGTGTGTCCGGGCGGGCACGCACCATATAAGGTCATATGACGTCATCCCTCCTCTATGACGCCATCACCCGGACACTATATAAGGCCGCGCTCGCCCAGGCCGGGCCAGTGGCAGAGGCGACCTCTGCTGCTGCGCGGTGCTGGGAGCCGGTGTCTGCTGAGGGCTCAGAGGCTGCTGTCCCTCAGAGGTCCAGGCCGTGCGATCGCTGGTGGCTATTGCTGGCAGCGTTTGGTGAACGTTCATCGTTCTGAATCCTTAAGCCATGATCCGGGGTGGTGTGGGCCAGGGGCCCGTGGCGCACAGTCACCCCTCATCCCGTTGGGGCCCAGCGCGACCCCCCAGCAGGCCTGTGCAGCAGGAGGAGCACAGGCAGGAGCTGGAGGCGCTGCGGGCCCAGCTGGAGGCCGAGCGTCTCCACTCGCAGGAGCTGCACCGCCGCTTTGCTGATGAAACCCGCCAGATAAAGAAGATGGCAGAGCAGGAGCGGCAGCTTCTGGCTGAGAAGCTACGCTCCAGATGGGAGCAGCAACGGGCATGGGAGCTGCAGCGGCTGTGGGAGCTGAGCCAGAAGCAGCGGGCAACAGAGATCCGTCAGCTGCTGCGTGAGAAGGAGGCCGAGTGGCGCCAGACACAGGAGTTGCTCCAAGAGCAGCGGGACGACGCCGTCCGCCAGGCGCGGGACCTGCAGCAGGAGCTGGCCGAGGAGCTGGTGAGGCACGGCTGCAGCAGCAGCAGCGAGGCCCGCAGCAAGCTGCAGGAGGTCCACAGGCAGCTCCACTGGCGGAAGGACAGCAAGCAGACCGCCCGCATCGTAAGCCTCCAAAATGAACTGGAACTGCAGAGAAGGCTCTTCCAGCAGTACATCCTGGAGCAGGCTGAGGGGAGGCCATCTGCCTCCCACAGCGAAGACAGGGCTGCGGCCTGGCACCGCCTGCAGACTCGCCTGGGCGCAGGGACCACCGGGACCTGCTCTTCGAAGAGCCCCGGTGCATCTGGTGCTGCTGGGGGAGGAGGGCAGCAGACAACCCACTCCAGCTTAAAAGCTCACCTCCAGGGAGAAGGGAAGAGCTGCGGGCGGGCGGTCACAGACGTGGGTGTTCAGGTGGCAGCGCAACAAGAGGCCTGCCCACCTGGCAGTGGAGACAGCCAGCTGCTGCAGGAGAAAGCTCATCTGCAGCATGCCCTGGAGGACCTGCAGAGGCAATGCGGTGTCCTTCAAGAGGAGACCCGCCTTCTGGGGAAGAAAAGCGCTCTGGAACTGGGGGAGGAGGTGGAGAGGCTCCAGCAGAAGACTAGTATGCTAGGCCTCCTTACCAAGCACCTGAAAGAAAACACCAGGCAACTGAAAGAGACCGACCTGAAATCTGGAAAGACTGCTGCAAAGACAGAGCAGGTCGACCAGCAGCAGAGAGGGGAATCGGAAACCGAGGCTGGGACAAAACTTAGGCCTCACAGGAACCTGGATCAGGAACGCTCAAGACTGCAGCAAAGGTACGAGGAGCTGAAAGTGCGTCTGAGAGAGATGACAAATGAAAATGCCAGGCGCGCAGAAGAAAATTCTCAGCTCCGTGGGCAGAAGGAGCGGATAGACGAGGTTCGATCTGACAACGCTGCTCTGAAGGGGAAACTCGTGCAAGTGACAGAGCAGCGAAATTCTGCCATCGGAGAGGCCAAACGTCTTCAAACACGACTGCAAGATCTGGGTTGTGAACTGAAAGCCATGAGACAACTGGCAGGACGAAGGCAACAACAGGAGAACGACCTCGAGGAAACAAGGCGACTGCTGCAGAAGAAGAAAGAGGAAGTTGAGCATTTGCAGAGGGCTTGGGCAGAGCAAAGAAGGACACATGAGGAAGACACGCAAGCGTCTCAAGCGCAGCTGAGAGAATTAGAGAAACAGAATCAGCACCAAAGTCAACAATGGGAGCTGCTCTCTCAGCAACTTGAGCAAGAAAAAAGAAAAGAATCCAACCGTGTCGGTTCAGGACTACCACAGGTGACATCTTCTCCCACAGCACAGGCCTATGCAGAGCAGTCCCATGACCTTTGCAACCGCGAAGACAGCTCTGATGTTTCTGAGGAGGCAACCAAGGTCCCGGCATCCCACACAAGCACCTCGACATCAGATGCCGCACACAACAGTCCTGGGTGCCGCCTTCTTTCAGACCAGGGCCCTGTGCATGGGAACGAAGAAGCAGGAGCAGAGCATGTGTCCTTCATCCTGCAGTCCTCGGAAGAAGAATCGCTAAAACTTCGAAAATTTTTAGCTCGATACAGCTACGATCCTTTCGAGGGTCCTAATGAGCACCCCGAAGCAGAGCTTCCTCTGACTGCGGGAGAATACGTCTATGTCTATGGAGACATGGATGAAGACGGCTGGTTTGTGGGAGAGCTGACGGATGGCACGAGAGGATTTGTCCCCTCTAATTTGGTAGAAGAAGTTTCAGACGATGACCTGGTGACAACTGTGCCTCCAGAGCTACGTGATCTCCTGCAGGATAGCGATGATGAACTGAGATCTTGCAGCAGGAGAGGAAGGAAGAAACGGAGGAATCGGAGGAATAAATAAAGATCTTGACCAAGGAATCTGTGTCCCCTGTGTCTCCCCCCCTTCTCCCTCCCCTTCCACAGCTTTTATTGCTGAGCGTGACGTTGCCGTATGGACTATCCCTTTGGTCTTTTTGGGTCAGCTGCCCTGGCAATGCCCCCTCCCCACCTCTTGCCCACAGCCAGCCGACTGGATTTGGGGCTGGGGGGTGGCAGAGGGAGGGCGCTGTGGGAGTCCTGATGCTGTGCCAGCACGGCTCAGCAGTAGACAAAACACATTGGTGCAATATCAAGTCAGTTCTAGCCAGAAGTACAGAGCATAGTGCTGCATGGGCTGCTGTGGGGAAGGTTGAGTCCATCCCAGGCAGACCCAGAACACCATACCCACCGTGGTGGGGATGGTATGACCAGGCAGGGTCTAGAGGGGTGGCTGGATCCCCACTGAAAAAGTCGTCAGGGGGCTGTGGAAAGGCTGCTCAGCCTGTAACTTGTGAAGCTTCTGCTCCCTGCTACGAGCTGCTTGGAAAGGCCCGGCTCTTTCAGAACCCACTTTCCCCTTTGGACCAACGGCCCAGGTGTGCTCGGGGCAGCGGTCTGTGCCAGCTGTGACGCATTTCACACCATTGCTGCTTCTGGAAGCCTGCTGCAGGCCCACCGTGCCTGCTGCCGCCATCGTTCACTCGGCTCTGCCACAAGCACCTTGTTTCTCCTCAGGTGTGGCCTCGAGTGAGCTGTCCCCTCCTGGCTGCCTGCAGGAGAGCTTCAGGGGCCTCAAAGAGAAGGCTCTGCTGGGCTCCGCTGTCACTTTGCCCTTTGGAACAAAAGCGCAAACCTGCGCTACAGCACCGCCGTCGTGCAGCCATCTGGGAGCACAACCAACAGGCTCCCTGAGAATCCCCCGTGCCCCCCAGCGTGCCCCCCATTTTCACTCGCCTGTGCCCCCGCTCCCATATGTCCCCCTTTCCCCTCACTATTTCAACTCCCATGTCCCCACCAGTAGTTTCCCAGTGAGCTACGTCCACGGGGCCTGAGGGAACCGGTGGACTTGCTAAGCCACTGGCCATCATACAGGAGAGGCTGTGGAAGTCTGTTTAAGTAGTTCCCACTGACTGGAGGAGAGGAAACATAGCCCCCATTCTACAAAGGGGAAAATGGAAGACCTGGGAGCTACAAGCCTTCCTCCCTTTGTGGGGGTGCAGAGCCTTCACCACCCTCAGGCGGGAGGCAGAGCTGAGGCAGGGCCGGGCTGGGTGGGGGGGGCGCTCTGGAAGGTTCTGTGCTGTGGGAGTGCTGGGGGGGGGCACTGGGAGGGGGTGTCCTTAAGGTCAGTGGTCATTAAGGTCCCCTCCAACCCAAAGCCTTCTAGGATTCTGTTTCTAAAAACACCTCTTCTGTTCCATCCCAGTAATAATAAACAGCACAAGCAGAAATCAGCTCTGCCAGCCTGGGGTGTCCCCATGCATTCAGGTCGTCCTCATCCCCCCCACACTCACGCTACAGCCTGCCCCATGGGAGGCCAAGGGGAGATGTTTCCCCTGCAGTTGCAGCTCTCCAGCAAAGGCCCTGGACTGAATGGAACAGGCGGTGCTGGAGCTACACCGGGGGTGCTTGGAGGGCTTGTAGGCACAGTAAAAGATGCATTTCAAACAGCCCAGCTGGGCCCTGCTCGTGTCCCGCAGCCCGAAGGAGATGCCAGCACGGACGCGCTTTGAACCAGGGCATTTACTGGGGTACTGTGTGTTACTGGCATTTACTGTGGGGTACTGAACCGGACTGTGCGGTGGGGCCTGACAAGTGTCCCTACCTTGTGTTGACCTACAGAAGACGGAGGAACTGGCGAGGAGAAGAGGTGCCTTTTCCTGGCTGTGGTGAGTGTCCCCTCAGGTGCCCTGTGCCCACCCAGGTTCCCCTGCAGCGACTGGGATGGCCAGGACGCCTGCTGCGGCGTGTTTGCCCAATGCCGAGGTGTCTTCCTGGGCTTGTGGAGGCTCACGTCCAAGCCTGTCCGAATGAGCAATGAGAAATGCCTGGAGGGGCAGCCTGTGGGGCTCCCAGAACAGCCCCCTCTGGCATGGGTGCGGGATGCGTCCAGCCTGCCCTTTTTCCAGCTCTTTTTCTGCCCCACAGGACATTCTGCCTGATCTTCCTGTGCGTGGAGCTGGCCGTCGCTTTCATGCTGGGTGTTGCGGTGCTCTACGCCTCCTATTACGACCAGGAGTTCTACCACCTGCTGCTTCATGTGCTGCCAGAAGACATCTTCACTGACCTGGCACACTTCCTTGAAGAGACCCCGCCTCTGGTCAGTGAGGGCGTGCCGCCCCACTGACATCTCCTCTAAATAAAACCGAGGCTGCTCTGCCCAGTTCCTCTGTGCCTGTGCAAGAAAGGGAACTGACCAGGAAAAAAACAAGTACTGAGTCCCTCTACAGATAGGTAGGAGAAACTTCACGTTTGCAGGGCCCCGTCCTCCCAGGGGACTTCAAGCACCATCTGTCTGCTGGAGGGATAACACCGCAAGACATCAGCAATCCGGGAGGGTCCTGGGGTGCGCTGATGGCAGCTTCCTCACCTGCCTGCTATCCCGAGCAGTGGATATGTATGGGGTGAGCAGCCCCTCACCCCAATGCTGAGCGGGGGCTGCTGTTCCCAGCATGGCATAGAGTCTAGGGAAGGGTTTAAAGAAGATGGTAGGAACAAGTCAGGACTGAACTGGTCCTCACAGCTCCTCGCGTTTTGAACCAGGGCATTTACTGGGGTAAATCCAGGTATGGGGGGCAGTGACCCACCCCTGGGTGCTAATGGAGGGCTGGGAAGCGTCCCTCCACAGCTCACTTCTGGCACCAGCCCCAGAGCAGTGGCAGCCATGTCCCAGTGGGCAGCCGTGGCCATGTCACCATGGTGTCACCATGGTTGTCATTGTGACACGGCCGCCTCGAAGGGTACAAAGAGGGCTGCTCCCCCAGGTGCAGGTGCAGGTGAAGCCATGGAGGCAGAGGGTGCGAAGGGGTCCCTGGAGCATGCACAGGAGTCCCTGGAGAACATGGCGGAGGTCTTGGCGCAGGTCGCTCAGGCAAGGGCTGGTGTGGAAGCGGCGCTGGAGGAGTTCCTAAAGGTCTGTAACCCAGAGGCAGAAGTCCAACAGGGGCAGGGCAGAGCTGCTGGGGAGTGGTGCGATCCCCAGAATGCCTTAGTGCTTGCTGCCCTGGTTCTGGCCTGGCCTTGCAGAGCCCTGGGGATAGACTGGGGATGCCCTTTCCCACCCTGACTCCGTGCAATCTGTCCCGGTTGCTTTGCAGTGCAAACGGAGACGTGCAGAGCTGGAAGAGGCTGTTGCTGAAAGAGCCAGTATCAACAAGGTCCTGAGGGCAGGAGGGAGGGGAGATCAACATGTTTGGGGGGGGGGGGGAAGCCCCATCCAAGCATGTGTGGGTAGTCTCAGAACCTGATCCTTTGCTTCTCCAGGCTCTGAGGGAGGAGATTAAGAACCTCCAGGAGAGAAGGGAGGTTTTCAAAACGCAAACTGCCAGGTGAGTGGGGACAGGGCCCTGACCCCGACCAGGGGTAGACGGCGGGGAGGAGCTGTACAGCTTCCAGGCACCCGTGTCACAGACAGTTTGGGGGCTCCTTTCAGCTCCTCATGGCTGCTCTGGAGAGCCCTTTGCCTTCTCCTAAGCAGCTCCAAGCTTCTCTGAGCAACTCTTGACTCCTTTTAGCAATGCTGCACGACTGTGAGCAGCTCCCAGCCTCTTGTCAGAGCCCCCAAGGCCTGGGGCACGGAGAAGGCAGAGGGTGCAGGGGGTGAGTGTGGGTTTGTGCGGTGCTGGGACAATGAGATGCCTCATCCCTGCTCCAGCAGAGGCTGGGCAGCACCCTGAGCTCCTCCTGGCCACCTCAGTCAAGGGGGAGGTCCTGGCCGAGGTCTCTTCTCACAGCCCAGAAACTCTGTGGTGTCTGTAGCAGGGGGAAGAGGATGCAGGCGGCCGAGGCGCCCAAGACCTGGATGCAGGAGATGGTGGCTGCGCAGCTGGTAGGAGCTATACCCCTGCTGTGGGCCTGCGGGGGGAGGGTCTGGACTTGGCCCCAGAGGACATGGGGCCATTCACCTCAGTGGGAACGAGGGAGGGGGTCTGAGCGCCCCCAACGCCTTCCCTGGCTCACGTGCCCTAACACGTGGCCCTGCTTTGCCTTGTCCTGTAGGATGAAGAGTTGGCGTCAAGGAGGCACAGAATCAGTACTTGGCTGCGGTGAGTTGCTCTCGCAGGTCGTGGCTCCCAAGGCATTAGGCAGCTTTTGACCTCTCCAGGATAAACTGCCTCAGCATTTCTTTGTTTCCTGGGTTGGGGAAGCAGGTGGGGGGTGGCCCTCAAAGTACAGCAGAGCCAAGGGGGATAGGCAGGTTCCTCACCCCAATCCTGAGCGGCACATGTTGCTCCCAGCATGGCACGGGGTCCCATGGCAGGGTTTAAAGAGGATGAATTTATCCCTGGCTCTGTCTGAACCTTCTTCTGTTCTGCAGGAGATTAGTGCTGTCCTTTGCCGGCCTGCAGCTCGCCTTCCTCATCCTGGTCCTGCTGAAGAGGGACATCCTCCACTGGATCCTTCCTCCAGGGCTGGCATCTGCCCTTGGAAGCCATCCACCAGATGAACTGTGAAAAGAAAAGGGAACCTTGAAGAAAAGGGAAGACCCTTTCTCTTCTAACCCTGCCAATAAACTGTGGCCCTTTATCAATAACCCTACCAATAAACTGTGGTCTTTTATTAGTGGGGAAGGGCCTGCGCAGACATTCTGCACGGCTGGTGCTGACTGCATGATGCTGCTGGGCAGTTGGTGGCCTGCTGGGTATTTGATGCACCCCATTCTGAGCGATACAAAACAACAAGAATCCCAGCTCAGAAATCTGTGCTCGTCCATGTGTCGCAAAAGGAATGATGCACTTCACTCCTAAGAGAGAAGCAGCAATAGATTTATTGCTGAAAACAGTGATGGAGCAAAGCCAAATATGCCTGCTGAATGGCTGCTTGGCAGCTTACCAGTGTGTGGGGCTAGCAGAGGGCATCAAACAGACCTCAGTGTGACCACAAGTCAGCCCAGCCTTACAGGGTGCAGTGCACACAGGGGCCTGGCACACCCCACCATTATCTGGGCACTACTGAGCGCACAACTCATACATGCTGGCCTGCTGTACGAATGAGAGGTCTGTTGGGCCTGCTGGGAACCTCTTGTCCCGATGCGGGAAACGTTTCTTGGCGCGCAACCTCAAGTTTCTTAGTGAGTGCGTCTACATCTGGCTGGTGGCCAGTCTCTAGCGGTCTTCCCCAGGGCTCAGTTCTGGGGCCAATTACCTTCAACATGTTTATCAAAGATCTAGGTGCAGGAGAGGAATGGGTCCTCAGCAAGTTTGCCAATGACACTAAACTGGGAGGCACCGTTGACTCCGTGGAGGGCTGAGAGGCTTTGCAGAAGGATCTAGACAGATTGGCACACTGGGAGATTAGTAACGGCATGAAGTTCAACAACGGAAGATGCCAGGTGCTGCACCTGGGACAGCGTAATGCTGGATGCAAGCACAGGCTGGGAGACGAGTGGCTGGAGAGAGCAGCTCAGCAGAACGGGCTCTGGAGGTGCAGCTCCACAGCAGGCTCAGCGTGAGCCAGCAGCCAAGTCCTGGCAGCCACGAGGGCAAAATGCATTCTGGAGTGCATTCAACCCAGTAAAGCCAGCCGTTAATTGTCTTGCTGCGTTTAATTATCTTAATTAATTAATTAATAATTAATTTTCTTGCTGTATTTAGTACGTGTGCAGCCTCACCTTGAGTATTGTGTGCACTTCTGGGCTCCACAACACAAAAGGGATGTGGACGTCCTTGAAAGTGTCCGGAGCAGGGCAACAAAGCTGACAAAAGGGCTGGAAGCCACGTCCTGTGAGGACAGGCTGAGGTCACCTGGGTTGTCTAGGCTGGAGAAGAGAAGGCAAAGAGGCCACCTCATTGCTTTCTACAACTTCCCGAGGAGGAGAAATGCAGAGGCAGGTGTCGATCTCTTCTCCCTGGTAACCGATGAAAGGATGCACGGGAATGGCACAAAGCTGCGCAAGGAGAGGTTCAGACGGTACCTGAGGAAAAACTGCCTTACCATGAGGGTGGTCAAACACTGGCACAGGCTTCCTGGTGAGGTGGTAACTCCCCATGCCTGTCAGTGTTCGAGAGGCATTTGGATGATGCCCTCAATAATAAGCTTTAACTTTTAGTTAACTCTGGAGTGGTTCAGCTGTTGGACTGGATGATCTTTGACGATCCCTTCCGACTCGAGCTATTCTATTCCATTCTATTCTAAAATGACCGATCCCCAGTGATGGGACCAATCCTGGAAAGGATGTGTTGCATAACTCTCTAAACCCCCTCTTTTACCCTTTTATTGCTGAGCATGACATTACATGGCGTGGAACGTCTTGTTGGTTAGTACGGTTGCTCTGCCTGGTTATGTCTCCTCCCAACCTCTGGCTCACCCCACGGCCATTCACTCGAGGGGCGGGTGTAATAGACAAATATAGTGTAAATAGGTGTAAAAATAGGTGTAAAAGAACTAGAGAAGGCCTCGATGCTGTGCAAACACTGGTCAGCAAAAGCGAACAACTTCAGCGCACTACCAGCATCGTTTTGGCCACAGCTCTAAAACACAGCACCTTACAAGCTGCTATTAAGAATATTAACTCTATCCCAGCCAGACGCAGTACAGGGGAGCAGGCCACGGCTGGAGGCCTTTGGGGCTGTTCTCATCAGTTACAGCTCATCCATCCCACAGGCACTCTGTGAAGCAGGTGCCCGAGCCGCTTCCACTTGTGGAGCTCCACATCACCCCAGAATGCCTCTGACAAGCAAGAGAATGGGAGAAGCCACCACAGCCTGAGGGAGAAGCAGCTACACCCCCCTCATTTTGAAAAGACTCGGACAAAGACTTGCATAAGTCTTTGCCAAGACTTATGACAAGATGCAGGTGAGAAAGAGCCTGACAGGGGGCTCATGCCCCAGCCCAACACTGGCTCTCCCTTCATGCGGCTCTCCTCTCCCCGTGCTTGGGATACTGGGGAATGGGCTTGCTCTCAGAACCCCTTCTACATCTGTCACGTCTCTGACCAGGCTGTGTGCGCTGGCGTGGGACAAGGCCACCTTAGTGAGGTGTTCCCATCCGTTCCCGGTGCTCCTGAGAGTAAGAGATGAGCTGCAAGCAGCAGCTGCAGGGCTTGGCCTCTCCCTCACGCTCAGCCCTGCTCCTAGCTCTCTGCCTGTGTTGGTGCCAAGCAAGTGCTGCAGGCAGTAAGCATGATCTGGAGCAGGTGAGAGCAGACAGAGGCCTCTCTGGATAGAAAATTGCTGCTTATGACACTGATTCGTGGAAGAACTCCACAACTCAAAGCAAATGAATTATAAAGTAGGTATGTGGTTTATTTCAGCACCAGGCACGTGCGGGACAGCTCCCAAAGGCATGCGCACCCCAACGCGGCAACTTGCTTGCGTTATAGACAGTAAAGAGTTACATAGGCATGAAGTTTCCCAATATGCCTATACATATGCATAACCTATCCCCGCGCGCAGTGCCTTCTGGTGGTGGTCGTCGGGGGGTCGTGGGGATGAAGGTTGGTGGCTCTTCTTCATCACCACTAGCCGACCCCCTGCCTTTGTACAGACTCAGCTGCTCCATGGCTCTTGTCCAAACCGCAAGGTCGGTCTTTTGAGACAGGTTTGGGTTTTTTTTGTTGTTTTTTTGAGACATGTTCACCTCATTGCTTTATACAACTTCCCGAGGAGGACAAATGCAGAGGCAGGTGTCGATCTCTTCTCCACACTCACACACTACAGCCTGCCCTGGGGGGGCACACTACAGCCGGCACTGGGGGGGGGTGTCCTTAAGGTCAGTGGTCATTAAGGTCCCCTCCAACCCAAAGCATTCTAGGATTCTGTTTCTAAAAACACCTCTTCTGTTCCATCCCAGTAATAGTAAACAGCACAAGCAGAAATCAGCTCTGCCAGCCTGGGGTGTCCCCATGCATTCAGGTCGTCCTCATCCCCCCCACACTCACGCTACAGCCTGCCCCATGGGAGGCCAAGGGGAGATGTTTCCCCTGCAGTTGCAGCTCTCCAGCAAAGGCCCTGGACTGAATGGAACAGGCGGTGCTGGAGCTACACCGGGGGTGCTTGGAGGGCTTGTAGGCACAGTAAAAGATGCATTTCAAACAGCCCAGCTGGGCCCTGCTCGTGTCCCGCAGCCCGAAGGAGATGCCAGCACGGACGCGCTTTGAACCAGGGCATTTACTGGGGTAAATCCAGGTATGGGGGGCAGTGACCCACCCCTGGGTGCTGTTGACCACTGGTCAATATGCAGATCCCTGAGGAATGCCACTCGTTACTGGTTTCTGCCTGGACACTGAGCCTCTGACCGCTACTCTTTGAGTGCAACCATCTCGCCAATTCCTTACCCACCGAGTTGTCCGTCCATCCGATCCATGTCTCTCCAGTTTAGAGATCATGGGGGACAGTGCAAGTGCTTTGCACGAGTCCAGGTAGATGATGTCCGTTGCTCTTTCCCTACCCACCAATGCTGCAACCCCATCATAGAAGGGCACCAGATTTGTCAGGCATGATCTGCCCCGAGTGAAGCCGTGTTGTCTGTCACCAATCGCCTCCTTATTTTCTATAGCCCTCAGCAACAACTTCTCAGGTACGACGGACAGTGGGTGGTGAAGGCTGTGCACCCCCACAAAGGGAGGAAGGCCATGGGGGGAGCTTTGCTCCCCTTTAACAGGGAGGAGGAGAACTCCTCCATTTTCACTTGCGTGTGCCCCCACTCCTATATGACCCCCTTTCCCCTCACCAGTTCAACTCCTACTCTAGGGCATCCCCCCCACAGTTACCCCCAGCTACGTGCCCCGGGTGCCCCCCAGCACCGTGTGTTCCCTCCCCTAGTGCCCCCCCCCAGCACGCCCCACAGCACAGAACCTTCCAGAGCGCCCCCCCCCACCCAGCCCGGCCCTGCCTCAGCTCTGCTCATTCGGACAGGCTTGGACCTGTTCAGTACCGGTTCAGTACCCCACAGTAAATGCCAGTAACACACAGTACCCCAGTAAATGCCCTGGTTCAAAGCGCGTCCGTGCTGGCATCTCCTTCGGGCTGCGGGACACGAGCAGGGCCCAGCTGGGCTGTTTGAAATGCATCTTTTACTGTGCCTACAAGCCCTCCAAGCACCCCCGGTGTAGCTCCAGCACCGCCTGTTCCATTCAGTCCAGGGCCTTTGCTGGAGAGCTGCAACTGCAGGGGAAACATCTCCCCTTGGCCTCCCATGGGGCAGGCTGTAGCGTGAGTGTCGGGGGGATGAGGACGACCTGAATGCATGGGGACACCCCAGGCTGGCAGAGCTGATTTCTGCTTGTGCTGTTTATTATTACTGGGATGGAACAGAAGAGGTGTTTTTAGAAACAGAATCCTAGAATGCTTTGGGTTGGAGGGGACCTTAATGACCACTGACCTTAAGGACAGCCCCTCCCAGTGCCCCCCCCCAGCACGCCCCACAGCACAGAACCTTCCAGAGCGCCCCCCCCCACCCAGCCCGGCCCTGCCTCAGCTCTGCCTCCCGCCTGAGGGTGGTGAAGGCTGTGCACCCCCACAAAGGGAGGAAGGCTTGTAGCTCCCAGGTCTTCCATTTTCCCCTTTGTAGAATGGGGGCTATGTTTCCTCTCCTCCAGTCAGTGGGAACTACTTAAACAGACTTCCACAGCCTCTCCTGTATGATGGCCAGTGGCTTAGCAAGTCCACCGGTTCCCTCAGGCCCCGTGGACGTAGCTCACTGGGAAACTACTGGTGGGGACATGGGAGTTGAAATAGTGAGGGGAAAGGGGGACATATGGGAGCGGGGGCACAGGCGAGTGAAAATGGGGGGCACGCTGGGGGGCACGGGGGATTCTCAGGGAGCCTGTTGGTTGTGCTCCCAGATGGCTGCACGACGGCGGTGCTGTAGCGCAGGTTTGCGCTTTTGTTCCAAAGGGCAAAGTGACAGCGGAGCCCAGCAGAGCCTTCTCTTTGAGGCCCCTGAAGCTCTCCTGCAGGCAGCCAGGAGGGGACAGCTCACTCGAGGCCACACCTGAGGAGAAACAAGGTGCTTGTGGCAGAGCCGGGTGAACGATGGCGGCAGCAGGCACGGTGGGCCTGCAGCAGGCTTCCAGAAGCAGCAATGGTGTGAAATGTGTCACAGCTGGCACAGACCGCTGCCCCGAGCACACCTGGGCCGTTGGTCCAAAGGGGAAAGTGGGTTCTGAAAGAGCCGGGCCTTTCCAAGCAGCTCGTAGCAGGGAGCAGAAGCTTCACAAGTTACAGGCTGAGCAGCCTTTCCACAGCCCCCTGACGACTTTTTCAGTGGGGATCCAGCCACCCCTCTAGACCCTGCCTGGTCATACCATCCCCACCACGGTGGGTATGGTGTTCTGGGTCTGCCTGGGATGGACTCAACCTTCCCCACAGCAGCCCATGCAGCACTATGCTCTGTACTTCTGGCTAGAACTGACTTGATATTGCACCAATGTGTTTTGTCTACTGCTGAGCCGTGCTGGCACAGCATCAGGACTCCCACAGCGCCCTCCCTCTGCCACCCCCCAGCCCCAAATCCAGTCGGCTGGCTGTGGGCAAGAGGTGGGGAGGGGGCATTGCCAGGGCAGCTGACCCAAAAAGACCAAAGGGATAGTCCATACGGCAACGTCACGCTCAGCAATAAAAGCTGTGGAAGGGGAGGGAGAAGGGGGGGAGACACAGGGGACACAGATTCCTTGGTCAAGATCTTTATTTATTCCTCCGATTCCTCCGTTTCTTCCTTCCTCTCCTGCTGCAAGATCTCAGTTCATCATCGCTATCCTGCAGGAGATCACGTAGCTCTGGAGGCACAGTTGTCACCAGGTCATCGTCTGAAACTTCTTCTACCAAATTAGAGGGGACAAATCCTCTCGTGCCATCCGTCAGCTCTCCCACAAACCAGCCGTCTTCATCCATGTCTCCATAGACATAGACGTATTCTCCCGCAGTCAGAGGAAGCTCTGCTTCGGGGTGCTCATTAGGACCCTCGAAAGGATCGTAGCTGTATCGAGCTAAAAATTTTCGAAGTTTTAGCGATTCTTCTTCCGAGGACTGCAGGATGAAGGACACATGCTCTGCTCCTGCTTCTTCGTTCCCATGCACAGGGCCCTGGTCTGAAAGAAGGCGGCACCCAGGACTGTTGTGTGCGGCATCTGATGTCGAGGTGCTTGTGTGGGATGCCGGGACCTTGGTTGCCTCCTCAGAAACATCAGAGCTGTCTTCGCGGTTGCAAAGGTCATGGGACTGCTCTGCATAGGCCTGTGCTGTGGGAGAAGATGTCACCTGTGGTAGTCCTGAACCGACACGGTTGGATTCTTTTCTTTTTTCTTGCTCAAGTTGCTGAGAGAGCAGCTCCCATTGTTGACTTTGGTGCTGATTCTGTTTCTCTAATTCTCTCAGCTGCGCTTGAGACGCTTGCGTGTCTTCCTCATGTGTCCTTCTTTGCTCTGCCCAAGCCCTCTGCAAATGCTCAACTTCCTCTTTCTTCTTCTGCAGCAGTCGCCTTGTTTCCTCGAGGTCGTTCTCCTGTTGTTGCCTTCGTCCTGCCAGTTGTCTCATGGCTTTCAGTTCACAACCCAGATCTTGCAGTCGTGTTTGAAGACGTTTGGCCTCTCCGATGGCAGAATTTCGCTGCTCTGTCACTTGCACGAGTTTCCCCTTCAGAGCAGCGTTGTCAGATCGAACCTCGTCTATCCGCTCCTTCTGCCCACGGAGCTGAGAATTTTCTTCTGCGCGCCTGGCATTTTCATTTGTCATCTCTCTCAGACGCACTTTCAGCTCCTCGTACCTTTGCTGCAGTCTTGAGCGTTCCTGATCCAGGTTCCTGTGAGGCCTAAGTTTTTTCCCAGCCTCGGTTTCCGATTCCCCTCTCTGCTGCTGGTCGACCTGCTCTGTCTTTGCAGCAGTCTTTCCAGATTTCAGGTCGGTCTCTTTCAGTTGCCTGGTGTTTTCTTTCAGGTGCTTGGTAAGGAGGCCTAGCATACTAGTCTTCTGCTGGAGCCTCTCCACCTCCTCCCCCAGTTCCAGAGCGCTTTCCTTCCCCAGAAGGCGGGTCTCCTCTTGAAGGACACCGCATTGCCTCTGCAGGTCCTCCAGGGCATGCTGCAGATGAGCTTTCTCCTGCAGCAGCTGGCTGTCTCCACTGCCAGGTGGGCAGGCCTCTTGTTGCGCTGCCACCTGAACACCCACGTCTGTGACCGCCCGCCCGCAGCTCTTCCCTTCTCCCTGGAGGTGAGCTTTTAAGCTGGAGTGGGTTGTCTGCTGCCCTCCTCCCCCAGCAGCACCAGATGCACCGGGGCTCTTCGAAGAGCAGGTCCCGGTGGTCCCTGCGCCCAGGCGAGTCTGCAGGCGGTGCCAGGCCGCAGCCCTGTCTTCGCTGTGGGAGGCAGACGGCCTCCCCTCAGCCTGCTCCAGGATGTACTGCTGGAAGAGCCTTCTCTGCAGTTCCAGTTCATTTTGGAGGCTTACGATGCGGGCGGTCTGCTTGCTGTCCTTCCGCCAGTGGAGCTGCCTGTGGACCTCCTGCAGCTTGCTGCGGGCCTCGCTGCTGCTGCTGCAGCCGTGCCTCACCAGCTCCTCGGCCAGCTCCTGCTGCAGGTCCCGCGCCTGGCGGACGGCGTCGTCCCGCTGCTCTTGGAGCAACTCCTGTGCCTGGCACCACTCGGCCTCCTTCTCACGCAGCAGCTGACGGATCTCTGTTGCCCGCTGCTTCTGGCTCAGCTCCCACAGCCGCTGCAGCTCCCGTGCCCGTTGCTGCTCCCATCTGGAGCGTAGCTTCTCAGCCAGAAGCTGCCGCTCCTGCTCTGCCATCTTCTTTATCTGGCGGGTTTCATCAGCAAAGCGGCGGTGCAGCTCCTGCGAGTGGAGACGCTCGGCCTCCAGCTGGGCCCGCAGCGCCTCCAGCTCCTGCCTGTGCTCCTCCTGCTGCACAGGCCTGCTGGGGGGTCGCGCTGGGCCCCGACGGGATGAGGGGTGACTGTGCGCCACGGGCCCCTGGCCCACACCACCCCGGATCATGGCTTAAGGAATGAGAACGATGAACGGTCACCAAACGCTGCCAGCAATAGCCACCAGCGATCGCACGGCCTGGGCCTCTGAGGGACAGCAGCCTCTGAGCCCTCAGCAGACACCGGCTCCCAGCACCGCGCAGCAGCAGAGGTCGCCTCTGCCACTGGCCCGGCCTGGGCGAGCGCGGCCTTATATAGTGTCCGGGTGATGGCGTCATAGAGGAGGGATGACGTCATATGACCTTATATGGTGCGTGCCCGCCCGGACACACCCCGACAGCCTCAGCGCAAGGGGTGCAGAGGAGGGAGGTGAAGGGTTGTTAACGAGTGCAGACGGAGCCCCCGCGCAGGTGCGCAACGAGAATGTGTCTGTGAGGCCTCAGGCACGGGCACAGCTTACGGGTCTGGGCCACGTCTGTCCTTTAGTGGGGGAAGCGTGGTAGTGATGACATACAGCATTACACAGCCATTAGCATGGGCTGTTAACGAGGGTTAACAACCCCTAGAAGGGTTGTTAACGAGGTCATATGACGTCATCCCTCCTCTATGACGCCATCACCCGGACACTAACAAGTCCTCCACTAAACCACGTCACCGAGCTCTACATCTAAACGTCTTTTAAAGGCCTCCAGGGACGGCGACTCAACCACCTCCCTGGGCAGCCCATTCCGATGCCCAACAACCCTTTCGGTAAATAAGTTCTTCTTAATACCCAACCGAAACCTGCCCTGGTGCAACTTTAGTCCGTTCCCCCTTGTCCCGTCCCCAGGCACGTGGGAGAATAGACCAACCCCCGCCTTGCTACAGCCTCCTTTAAGGTACTTATAGAGCACGATACGGTCGCCCCTGAGCCTCCTCTTTTCCAGGCTGAACAATGCCAGCTCCCTCAGCCGCTCCTCGTAAGACTTGTTCTCCAGACCCCTCACCAGCTTCGTTGCCCTTCTCTGGACGTTTATTCGGAACTGGGCAGCACGGGGGGTTGTCTCACCAAAGCCGTGAGTCGTGCTCTCACGACGCGGCAACTTGCCGTGGTTATATGCAACAAAGCGTTACATGTGCCTGAAGTTTCACAATAAGCCTCTCCATATGCATAACCTGTCCCCGCTTTATATTAAAATTAGATCCAAGAAGTCATTTCCACAAGCTCCTACCATCTGTGCTTGCGCAGTGTCTCCTGGTAGTGGTCGCCAGGGGTTGTGGGGATGAAGGTTGGTGACTCTTCCTCACCACCGCTAGCTGACCTCTTGTCTTTGCGCAGACTCAGTTGCTGCTTGGCTCTTGTCCAAACTGCAGGACCAATTTCTGCCACTTTCTTAAGATTACTTCACGTTCTTATGAGGAACTAAACGTGGTAAGGGGCCCAAGGCTTCTTGCTTCAGTTAATTTGCACGATGCAAAATGGTTAGCAAAGACATTCAGCAGCATCCACTAGTTTAATACTGTCAGCGCTCTATCTCTATTTGCTAAGATTCTCTGAACTCCCTCTCTCAGCGGCCACGTCCTCCCGCGCCTCCGAGAACTCCCCCTCCTCCATGCCCTCGCCCACGTACCAGTGCACAAAGGCACGCTTGGCGTACATCAGGTCGAACTTGTGGTCCAGGCGGGCCCAGGCCTCGGCGATGGCCGTGGTGTTGCTCAGCATGCAGACGGCGCGCTGCACCTTGGCCAGGTCCCCCCCGGGCACCACCGTGGGAGGCAGGCAGTTGATGCCCACCTTGAAACCACTCGGGCACCAGTCCGCAAACTGGATGCTGCGCTTGGTCTTGATGGTGGCGATGGCGGCGTTGGTGTGCTAGGGCACCACGTCCCCGCGGTACAGCAGGCAGCACGCCATGTACTTGCCGTGCCGCGGGTCGCACTTCACCATCTGGTTGGCCGGCTCGAAGCAGGCGTTGGTGATCTCGGCCACCGAGAGCTGCTCGTGGTAAGCCTTCTCGGCCGAGATGACGGGGGCATAGGTGGCCAGGGGGAAGTGGATGCGCGGGTACGGCACCAGGTTGGTCTGGAACTCGGTCAGGTCAACATTCAGGGCCCCGTCGAAGCGCAGGGAGGCCGTGATGGAGGACACGATCTGGCCTATCAACCTGTTGAGGTTGGTGTAGGTGGGCCTCTCGATGTCCAGGTTCCTGCGGCAGATGTCGTAGATGGCCTCGTTGTCCACCATGAAGGCGCAGTCAGAGTGCTCCAGCGTGGTGTGGGTGGTGAGGATGGAGTTGTAGGGCTCCACCACGGCCGTGGAGACCTGCGGGGCCGGGTAGATGGAGAACTCCAGCTTGGACTTCTTGCCGTAGTCGACCGAGAGGCATAGGTGGCCAGGGGGAAGTGGATGTAGGGGTATGGGTGCAGTGACCCACCCCTGGGTGCTAATGGAGGGCTGGGAAGCGTCCCTCCACAGCTCACTTCTGGCACCAGCCCCAGAGCAGTGGCAGCCATGTCCCAGTGGGCAGCCGTGGCCATGTCACCATGGTGTCACCATGGTTGTCATTGTGACACGGCCGCCTCGAAGGGTACAAAGAGGGCTGCTCCCCCAGGTGCAGGTGCAGGTGAAGCCATGGAGGCAGAGGGTGCGAAGGGGTCCCTGGAGCATGCACAGGAGTCCCTGGAGAACATGGCGGAGGTCTTGGCGCAGGTCGCTCAGGCAAGGGCTGGTGTGGAAGCGGCGCTGGAGGAGTTCCTAAAGGTCTGTAACCCAGAGGCAGAAGTCCAACAGGGGCAGGGCAGAGCTGCTGGGGAGTGGTGCGATCCCCAGAATGCCTTAGTGCTTGCTGCCCTGGTTCTGGCCTGGCCTTGCAGAGCCCTGGGGATAGACTGGGGATGCCCTTTCCCACCCTGACTCCGTGCAATCTGTCCCGGTTGCTTTGCAGTGCAAACGGAGACGTGCAGAGCTGGAAGAGGCTGTTGCTGAAAGAGCCAGTATCAACAAGGTCCTGAGGGCAGGAGGGAGGGGAGATCAACATGTTTGGGGGGGGGGGGGGAAGCCCCATCCAAGCATGTGTGGGTAGTCTCAGAACCTGATCCTTTGCTTCTCCAGGCTCTGAGGGAGGAGATTAAGAACCTCCAGGAGAGAAGGGAGGTTTTCAAAACGCAAACTGCCAGGTGAGTGGGGACAGGGCCCTGACCCCGACCAGGGGTAGACGGCGGGGAGGAGCTGTACAGCTTCCAGGCACCCGTGTCACAGACAGTTTGGGGGCTCCTTTCAGCTCCTCATGGCTGCTCTGGAGAGCCCTTTGCCTTCTCCTAAGCAGCTCCAAGCTTCTCTGAGCAACTCTTGACTCCTTTTAGCAATGCTGCACGACTGTGAGCAGCTCCCAGCCTCTTGTCAGAGCCCCCCGCGCCCCCAAGGCCTGGGGCACGGAGAAGGCAGAGGGTGCAGGGGGTGAGTGTGGGTTTGTGCGGTGCTGGGACAATGAGATGCCTCATCCCTGCTCCAGCAGAGGCTGGGCAGCACCCTGAGCTCCTCCTGGCCACCTCAGTCAAGGGGGAGGTCCTGGCCGAGGTCTCTTCTCACAGCCCAGAAACTCTGTGGTGTCTGTAGCAGGGGGAAGAGGATGCAGGCGGCCGAGGCGCCCAAGACCTGGATGCAGGAGATGGTGGCTGCGCAGCTGGTAGGAGCTATACCCCTGCTGTGGGCCTGCGGGGGGAGGGTCTGGACTTGGCCCCAGAGGACATGGGGCCATTCACCTCAGTGGGAACGAGGGAGGGGGTCTGAGCGCCCCCAACGCCTTCCCTGGCTCACGTGCCCTAACACGTGGCCCTGCTTTGCCTTGTCCTGTAGGATGAAGAGTTGGCGTCAAGGAGGCACAGAATCAGTACTTGGCTGCGGTGAGTTGCTCTCGCAGGTCGTGGCTCCCAAGGCATTAGGCAGCTTTTGACCTCTCCAGGATAAACTGCCTCAGCATTTCTTTGTTTCCTGGGTTGGGGAAGCAGGTGGGGGGTGGCCCTCAAAGTACAGCAGAGCCAAGGGGGATAGGCAGGTTCCTCACCCCAATCCTGAGCGGCACATGTTGCTCCCAGCATGGCACGGGGTCCCATGGCAGGGTTTAAAGAGGATGAATTTATCCCTGGCTCTGTCTGAACCTTCTTCTGTTCTGCAGGAGATTAGTGCTGTCCTTTGCCGGCCTGCAGCTCGCCTTCCTCATCCTGGTCCTGCTGAAGAGGGACATCCTCCACTGGATCCTTCCTCCAGGGCTGGCATCTGCCCTTGGAAGCCATCCACCAGATGAACTGTGAAAAGAAAAGGGAACCTTGAAGAAAAGGGAAGACCCTTTCTCTTCTAACCCTGCCAATAAACTGTGGCCCTTTATCAATAACCCTACCAATAAACTGTGGTCTTTTATTAGTGGGGAAGGGCCTGCGCAGACATTCTGCACGGCTGGTGCTGACTGCATGATGCTGCTGGGCAGTTGGTGGCCTGCTGGGTATTTGATGCACCCCATTCTGAGCGATACAAAACAACAAGAATCCCAGCTCAGAAATCTGTGCTCGTCCATGTGTCGCAAAAGGAATGATGCACTTCACTCCTAAGAGAGAAGCAGCAATAGATTTATTGCTGAAAACAGTGATGGAGCAAAGCCAAATATGCCTGCTGAATGGCTGCTTGGCAGCTTACCAGTGTGTGGGGCTAGCAGAGGGCATCAAACAGACCTCAGTGTGACCACAAGTCAGCCCAGCCTTACAGGGTGCAGTGCACACAGGGGCCTGGCACACCCCATCATTATCTGGGCACTACTGAGCGCACAACTCATACATGCTGGCCTGCTGTACGAATGAGAGGTCTGTTGGGCCTGCTGGGAACCTCTTGTCCCGATGCGGGAAACGTTTCTTGGCGTGCAACCTCAAGTTTCTTAGTGAGTGCATCTACATCTGGCTGGTGGCCAGTCTCTAGCGGTCTTCCCCAGGGCTCAGTTCTGGGGCCAATTACCTTCAACATGTTTATCAAAGATCTAGGTGCAGGAGAGGAATGGGTCCTCAGCAAGTTTGCCAATGACACTAAACTGGGAGGCACCGTTGGCTCCGTGGAGGGCTGAGAGGCTTTGCAGAAGGATCTAGACAGATTGGCACACTGGGAGATTAGTAACGGCATGAAGTTCAACAACGGAAGATGCCAGGTGCTGCCCCTGGGACAGCGTAATGCTGGATGCAAGCACAGGCTGGGAGACGAGTGGCTGGAGAGAGCAGCTCAGCAGAAAGGGCTCTGGTGGTGCAGCTCCACAGCAGGCTCAGCGTGAGCCAGCAGCCAAGTCCTGGCAGCCACGAGGGCAAAATGCATTCTGGAGTGCATTCAACCCAGTAAAGCCAGCCGTTAATTGTCTTGCTGCATTTAATTATCTTAATTAATTAATTAATAATTAATTTTCTTGCTGTATTTAGTACGTGTGCAGCCTCACCTTGAGTATTGTGTGCACTTCTGGGCTCCACAACACAAAAGGGATGTGGACGTCCTTGAAAGTGTCCGGAGCAGGGCAACAAAGCTGGCAAAAGGGCTGGAAGCCACGTCCTGTGAGGACAGGCTGAGGTCACCTGGGTTGTCTAGGCTGGAGAAGAGAAGGCAAAGAGGCCACCTCATTGCTTTCTACAACTTCCCGAGGAGGAGAAATGCAGAGGCAGGTGTCGATCTCTTCTCCCTGGTAACCGATGAAAGGATGCACGGGAATGGCACAAAGCTGCGCAAGGAGAGGTTCAGACGGTACCTGAGGAAAAACTGCCTTACCATGAGGGTGGTCAAACACTGGCACAGGCTTCCTGGTGAGGTGGTAACTCCCCATGCCTGTCAGTGTTCGAGAGGCATTTGGATGATGCCCTCAATAATAAGCTTTAACTTTTAGTTAACTCTGGAGTGGTTCAGCTGTTGGACTGGATGATCTTTGACGATCCCTTCCGACTCGAGCTATTCTATTCCATTCTATTCTAAAATGACCGATCCCCAGTGATGGGACCAATCCTGGAAAGGATGTGTTGCATAACTCTCTAAACCCCCTCTTTTACCCTTTTATTGCTGAGCATGACATTACATGGCGTGGAACGTCTTGTTGGTTAGTACGGTTGCTCTGCCTGGTTATGTCTCCTCCCAACCTCTGGCTCACCCCACGGCCATTCACTCGAGGGGCGGGTGTAATAGACAAATATAGTGTAAATAGGTGTAAAAATAGGTGTAAAAGAACTAGAGAAGGCCTCGATGCTGTGCAAACACTGGTCAGCAAAAGCGAACAACTTCAGCGCACTACCAGCATCGTTTTGGCCACAGCTCTAAAACACAGCACCTTACAAGCTGCTATTAAGAATATTAACTCTATCCCAGCCAGACGCAGTACAGGGGAGCAGGCCACGGCTGGAGGCCTTTGGGGCTGTTCTCATCAGTTACAGCTCATCCATCCCACAGGCACTCTGTGAAGCAGGTGCCCGAGCCGCTTCCTCTTGTGGAGCTCCACATCACCCCAGAATGCCTCTGACAAGCAAGAGAATGGGAGAAGCCACCACCGCCTGAGGGAGAAGCAGCTACACCCCCCTCATTTTGAAAAGACTCGGACAAAGACTTGCATAAGTCTTTGCCAAGACTTATGACAAGATGCAGGTGAGAAAGAGCCTGACAGGGGGCTCATGCCCCAGCCCAACACTGGCTCTCCCTTCATGCGGCTCTCCTCTCCCCGTGCTTGGGATACTGGGGAATGGGCTTGCTCTCAGAACCCCTTCTGCATCTGTCACGTCTCTGACCAGGCTGTGTGCGCTGGCGTGGGACAAGGCCACCTTAGTGAGGTGTTCCCATCCGTTCCCGGTGCTCCTGAGAGTAAGAGATGAGCTGCAAGCAGCAGCTGCAGGGCTTGGCCTCTCCCTCACGCTCAGCCCTGCTCCTAGCTCTCTGCCTGTGTTGGTGCCAAGCAAGTGCTGCAGGCAGTAAGCATGATCTGGAGCAGGTGAGAGCAGACAGAGGCCTCTCTGGATAGAAAATTGCTGCTTATGACACTGATTCGTGGAAGAACTCCACAACTCAAAGCAAATGAATTATAAAGTAGGTATGTGGTTTATTTCAGCACCAGGCACATGCGGGACAGCTCCCAAAGGCATGCGCACCCCAACGCGGCAACTTGCTTGCGTTATAGACAGTAAAGAGTTACATAGGCATGAAGTTTCCCAATATGCCTATACATATGCATAACCTATCCCCGCGCGCAGTGCCTTCTGGTGGTGGTCGTCGGGGGGTCGTGGGGATGAAGGTTGGTGGCTCTTCTTCATCACCACTAGCCGACCCCCTGCCTTTGTACAGACTCAGCTGCTCCATGGCTCTTGTCCAAACCGCAAGGTCGGTCTTTTGAGACAGGTTTGGGTTTTTTTTGTTGTTTTTTTGAGACATGTTCACTTCGTTGCTTTCTACAACTTCCCGAGGAGGACAAATGCAGAGGCAGGTGTCGATCTCTTCTCCACACTCACACACTACAGACTGCCCTGGGGGGGGCACACTACAGCCGGCACTGCGGGGGGGTGTCCTTAAGGTCAGTGGTCATTAAGGTCCCCTCCAACCCAAAGCCTTCTAGGATTCTGTTTCTAAAAACACCTCTTCTGTTCCATCCCAGTAATAATAAACAGCACAAGCAGAAATCAGCTCTGCCAGCCTGGGGTGTCCCCATGCATTCAGGTCGTCCTCATCCCCCCCACACTCACGCTACAGCCTGCCCCATGGGAGGCCAAGGGGAGATGTTTCCCCTGCAGTTGCAGCTCTCCAGCAAAGGCCCTGGACTGAATGGAACAGGCGGTGCTGGAGCTACACCGGGGGTGCTTGGAGGGCTTGTAGGCACAGTAAAAGATGCATTTCAAACAGCCCAGCTGGGCCCTGCTCGTGTCCCGCAGCCCGAAGGAGATGCCAGCACGGACGCGCTTTGAACCAGGGCATTTACTGGGGTAAATCCAGGTATGGGGGGCAGTGACCCACCCCTGGGTGCTACTGACCACTGGTCAATATGCAGATCCCTGAGGAATGCCACTCGTTACTGGTTTCTGCCTGGACACTGAGCCTCTGACCGCTACTCTTTGAGTGCAACCATCTCGCCAATTCCTTACCCACCGAGTTGTCCGTCCATCCGATCCATGTCTCTCCAGTTTAGAGATCATGGGGGACAGTGCAAGTGCTTTGCACGAGTCCAGGTAGATGATGTCCGTTGCTCTTTCCCTACCCACCAATGCTGCAACCCCATCATAGAAGGGCACCAGATTTGTCAGGCATGATCTGCCCCGAGTGAAGCCGTGTTGTCTGTCACCAATCGCCTCCTTATTTTCTATAGCCCTCAGCAACAACTTCTCAGGTACGACGGACAGTGGGTGGTGAAGGCTGTGCACCCCCACAAAGGGAGGAAGGCCATGGGGGGAGCTTTGCTCCCCTTTAACAGGGAGGAGGAGAACTCCATTTTCACTTGCGTGTGCCCCCACTCCTATATGACCCCCTTTCCCCTCACCAGTTCAACTCCTACTCTAGGGCATCCCCCCCACAGTTACCCCCAACTACGTGCCCCGGGTGCCCCCAGCACCGTGTGTTCCCTCCCCTAGTGCCCCCCCCCAGCACGCCCCACAGCACAGAACCTTCCAGAGCGCCCCCCCCCACCCAGCCCGGCCCTGCCTCAGCTCTGCCTCCCGCCTGAGGGTGGTGAAGGCTCTGCACCCCCACAAAGGGAGGAAGGCTTTTAGCTCCCAGGTCTTCCATTTTCCCCTTTGTAGAATGGGGGCTATGTTTCCTCTCCTCCAGTCAGTGGGAACTACTTAAACAGACTTCCACAGCCTCTCCTGTATGATGGCCAGTGGCTTAGCAAGTCCACCGGTTCCCTCAGGCCCCGTGGACGTAGCTCACTGGGAAACTACTGGTGGGGACATGGGAGTTGAAATAGTGAGGGGAAAGGGGGACATATGGGAGCGGGGGCACAGGCGAGTGAAAATGGGGGGCACGCTGGGGGGCACGGGGGATTCTCAGGGAGCCTGTTGGTTGTGCTCCCAGATGGCTGCACGACGGCGGTGCTGTAGCGCAGGTTTGCGCTTTTGTTCCAAAGGGCAAAGTGACAGCGGAGCCCAGCAGAGCCTTCTCTTTGAGGCCCCTGAAGCTCTCCTGCAGGCAGCCAGGAGGGGACAGCTCACTCGAGGCCACACCTGAGGAGAAACAAGGTGCTTGTGGCAGAGCCGGGTGAACGATGGCGGCAGCAGGCACGGTGGGCCTGCAGCAGGCTTCCAGAAGCAGCAATGGTGTGAAATGCGTCACAGCTGGCACAGACCGCTGCCCCGAGCACACCTGGGCCGTTGGTCCAAAGGGGAAAGTGGGTTCTGAAAGAGCCGGGCCTTTCCAAGCAGCTCGTAGCAGGGAGCAGAAGCTTCACAAGTTACAGGCTGAGCAGCCTTTCCACAGCCCCCTGACGACTTTTTCAGTGGGGATCCAGCCACCCCTCTAGACCCTGCCTGGTCATACCATCCCCACCACGGTGGGTATGGTGTTCTGGGTCTGCCTGGGATGGACTCAACCTTCCCCACAGCAGCCCATGCAGCACTATGCTCTGTACTTCTGGCTAGAACTGACTTGATATTGCACCAATGTGTTTTGTCTACTGCTGAGCCGTGCTGGCACAGCATCAGGACTCCCACAGCGCCCTCCCTCTGCCACCCCCCAGCCCCAAATCCAGTCGGCTGGCTGTGGGCAAGAGGTGGGGAGGGGGCATTGCCAGGGCAGCTGACCCAAAAAGACCAAAGGGATAGTCCATACGGCAACGTCACGCTCAGCAATAAAAGCTGTGGAAGGGGAGGGAGAAGGGGGGGAGACACAGGGGACACAGATTCCTTGGTCAAGATCTTTATTTATTCCTCCGATTCCTCCGTTTCTTCCTTCCTCTCCTGCTGCAAGATCTCAGTTCATCATCGCTATCCTGCAGGAGATCACGTAGCTCTGGAGGCACAGTTGTCACCAGGTCATCGTCTGAAACTTCTTCTACCAAATTAGAGGGGACAAATCCTCTCGTGCCATCCGTCAGCTCTCCCACAAACCAGCCGTCTTCATCCATGTCTCCATAGACATAGACGTATTCTCCCGCAGTCAGAGGAAGCTCTGCTTCGGGGTGCTCATTAGGACCCTCGAAAGGATCGTAGCTGTATCGAGCTAAAAATTTTCGAAGTTTTAGCGATTCTTCTTCCGAGGACTGCAGGATGAAGGACACATGCTCTGCTCCTGATTCTTCGTTCCCATGCACAGGGCCCTCGTCTGAAAGAAGGCGGCACCCAGGACTGTTGTGTGCGGCATCTGATGTCCAGGTGCTTGTGTGGGATGCCGGGACCTTGGTTGCCTCCTCAGAAACATCAGAGCTGTCTTCGCGGTTGCAAAGGTCATGGGACTGCTCTGCATAGGCCTGTGCTGTGGGAGAAGATGTCACCTGTGGTAGTCCTGAACCGATACGGTTGGATTCTTTTCTTTTTTCTTGCTCAAGTTGCTGAGAGAGCAGCTCCCATTGTTGACTTTGGTGCTGATTCTGTTTCTCTAATTCTCTCAGCTGCGCTTGAGACGCTTGCGTGTCTTCCTCATGTGTCCTTCTTTGCTCTGCCCAAGCCCTCTGCAAATGCTCAACTTCCTCTTTCTTCTTCTGCAGCAGTCGCCTTGTTTCCTCGAGGTCGTTCTCCTGTTGTTGCCTTCGTCCTGCCAGTTGTCTCATGGCTTTCAGTTCACAACCCAGATCTTGCAGTCGTGTTTGAAGACGTTTGGCCTCTCCGATGGCAGAATTTCGCTGCTCTGTCACTTGCACGAGTTTCCCCTTCAGAGCAGCGTTGTCAGATCGAACCTCGTCTATCCGCTCCTTCTGCCCACGGAGCTGAGAATTTTCTTCTGCGCGCCTGGCATTTTCATTTGTCATCTCTCTCAGACGCACTTTCAGCTCCTCGTACCTTTGCTGCAGTCTTGAGCGTTCCTGATCCAGGTTCCTGTGAGGCCTAAGTTTTGTCCCAGCCTCGGTTTCCGATTCCCCTCTCTGCTGCTGGTCGACCTGCTCTGTCTTTGCAGCAGTCTTTCCAGATTTCAGGTCGGTCTCTTTCAGTTGCCTGGTGTTTTCTTTCAGGTGCTTGGTAAGGAGGCCTAGCATACTAGTCTTCTGCTGGAGCCTCTCCACCTCCTCCCCCAGTTCCAGAGCGCTTTTCTTCCCCAGAAGGCGGGTCTCCTCTTGAAGGACACCGCATTGCCTCTGCAGGTCCTCCAGGGCATGCTGCAGATGAGCTTTCTCCTGCAGCAGCTGGCTGTCTCCACTGCCAGGTGGGCAGGCCTCTTGTTGCGCTGCCACCTGAACACCCACGTCTGTGACCGCCCGCCCGCAGCTCTTCCCTTCTCCCTGGAGGTGAGCTTTTAAGCTGGAGTGGGTTGTCTGCTGCCCTCCTCCCCCAGCAGCACCAGATGCACCGGGGCTCTTCGAAGAGCAGGTCCCGGTGGTCCCTGCGCCCAGGCGAGTCTGCAGGCGGTGCCAGGCCGCAGCCCTGTCTTCGCTGTGGGAGGCAGACGGCCTCCCCTCAGCCTGCTCCAGGATGTACTGCTGGAAGAGCCTTCTCTGCAGTTCCAGTTCATTTTGGAGGCTTACGATGCGGGCGGTCTGCTTGCTGTCCTTCCGCCAGTGGAGCTGCCTGTGGACCTCCTGCAGCTTGCTGCGGGCCTCGCTGCTGCTGCTGCAGCCGTGCCTCACCAGCTCCTCGGCCAGCTCCTGCTGCAGGTCCCGCGCCTGGCGGACGGCGTCGTCCCGCTGCTCTTGGAGCAACTCCTGTGCCTGGCGCCACTCGGCCTCCTTCTCACGCAGCAGCTGACGGATCTCTGTTGCCCGCTGCTTCTGGCTCAGCTCCCACAGCCGCTGCAGCTCCCGTGCCCGTTGCTGCTCCCATCTGGAGCGTAGCTTCTCAGCCAGAAGCTGCCGCTCCTGCTCTGCCATCTTCTTTATCTGGCGGGTTTCATCAGCAAAGCGGCGGTGCAGCTCCTGCGAGTGGAGACGCTCGGCCTCCAGCTGGGCCCGCAGCGCCTCCAGTTCCTGCCTGTGCTCCTTCTGCTGCACAGGCCTGCTGGGGGGTCGCGCTGGGCCCCGACGGGATGAGGGGTGACTGTGCGCCACGGGCCCCTGGCCCACACCACCCCGGATCATGGCTTAAGGAATGAGAACGATGAACGGTCACCAAACGCTGCCAGCAATAGCCACCAGCGATCGCACGGCCTGGGCCTCTGAGGGACAGCAGCCTCTGAGCCCTCAGCAGACACCGGCTCCCAGCACCGCGCAGCAGCAGAGGTCGCCTCTGCCACTGGCCCGGCCTGGGCGAGCGCGGCCTTATATAGTGTCCGGGTGATGGCGTCATAGAGGAGGGATGACGTCATATGACCTTATATGGTGCGTGCCCGCCCGGACACACCCCGACAGCCTCAGCGCAAGGGGTGCAGAGGAGGGAGGTGAAGGGTTGTTAACGAGTGCAGACGGAGCCCCCGCGCAGGTGCGCAACGAGAATGTGTCTGTGAGGCCTCAGGCACGGGCACAGCTTACGGGTCTGGGCCACGTCTGTCCTTTAGTGGGGGAAGCGTGGTAGTGATGACATACAGCATTACACAGCCATTAGCATGGGTTGTTAACGAGGGTTAACAACCCCTAGAAGGGTTGTTAACGAGGTCATATGACGTCATCCCTCCTCTATGACGCCATCACCCGGACACTAACAAGTCCTCCACTAAACCACGTCACCGAGCTCTACATCTAAACGTCTTTTAAAGGCCTCCAGGGACGGCGACTCAACCACCTCCCTGGGCAGCCCATTCCGATGCCCAACAACCCTTTCGGTAAATAAGTTCTTCTTAATACCCAACCGAAACCTGCCCTGGCGCAACTTTAGTCCGTTCCCCCTTGTCCCGTCCCCAGGCACGTGGGAGAATAGACCAACCCCCGCCTCGCTACAGCCTCCTTTAAGGTACTTATAGAGCGCGATACGGTCGCCCCTGAGCCTCCTCTTTTCCAGGCTGAACAATGCCAGCTCCCTCAGCCGCTCCTCGTAAGACTTGTTCTCCAGACCCCTCACCAGCTTCGTTGCCCTTCTCTGGACGTTTATTCGGAACTGGGCAGCACGGGGGGTTGTCTCACCAAAGCCGTGAGTCGTGCTCTCACGACGCGGCAACTTGCCGTGGTTATATGCAACAAAGCGTTACATGTGCCTGAAGTTTCACAATAAGCCTCTCCATATGCATAACCTGTCCCCGCTTTATATTAAAATTAGATCCAAGAAGTCATTTCCACAAGCTCCTACCATCTGTGCTTGCGCAGTGTCTCCTGGTAGTGGTCGCCAGGGGTTGTGGGGATGAAGGTTGGTGACTCTTCCTCACCACCGCTAGCTGACCTCTTGTCTTTGCGCAGACTCAGTTGCTGCTTGGCTCTTGTCCAAACTGCAGGACCAATTTCTGCCACTTTCTTAAGATTACTTCACGTTCTTATGAGGAACTAAACGTGGTAAGGGGCCCAAGGCTTCTTGCTTCAGTTAATTTGCACGATGCAAAATGGTTAGCAAAGACATTCAGCAGCATCCACTAGTTTAATACTGTCAGCGCTCTATCTCTATTTGCTAAGATTCTCTGAACTCCCTCTCTCAGCGGCCACGTCCTCCCGCGCCTCCGAGAACTCCCCCTCCTCCATGCCCTCGCCCACGTACCAGTGCACAAAGGCACGCTTGGCGTACATCAGGTCGAACTTGTGGTCCAGGCGGGCCCAGGCCTCGGCGATGGCCGTGGTGTTGCTCAGCATGCAGACGGCGCGCTGCACCTTGGCCAGGTCCCCCCCGGGCACCACCGTGGGAGGCAGGCAGTTGATGCCCACCTTGAAACCACTCGGGCACCAGTCCGCAAACTGGATGCTGCGCTTGGTCTTGATGGTGGCGATGGCGGCGTTGATGTGCTAGGGCACCACGTCCCCGCGGTACAGCAGGCAGCACGCCATGTACTTGCCGTGCCGCGGGTCGCACTTCACCATCTGGTTGGCCGGCTCGAAGCAGGCGTTGGTGATCTCGGCCACCGAGAGCTGCTCGTGGTAAGCCTTCTCGGCCGAGATGACGGGGGCATAGGTGGCCAGGGGGAAGTGGATGCGCGGGTACGGCACCAGGTTGGTCTGGAACTCGGTCAGGTCAACATTCAGGGCCCCGTCGAAGCGCAGGGAGGCCGTGATGGAGGACACGATCTGGCCTATCAACCTGTTGAGGTTGGTGTAGGTGGGCCTCTCGATGTCCAGGTTCCTGCGGCAGATGTCGTAGATGGCCTCGTTGTCCACCATGAAGGCGCAGTCAGAGTGCTCCAGCGTGGTGTGGGTGGTGAGGATGGAGTTGTAGGGCTCCACCACGGCCGTGGAGACCTGCGGGGCCGGGTAGATGGAGAACTCCAGCTTGGACTTCTTGCCGTAGTCGACCGAGAGGCATAGGTGGCCAGGGGGAAGTGGATGTAGGGGTATGGGTGCAGTGACCCACCCCTGGGTGCTAATGGAGGGCTGGGAAGCGTCCCTCCACAGCTCACTTCTGGCACCAGCCCCAGAGCAGTGGCAGCCATGTCCCAGTGGGCAGCCGTGGCCATGTCACCATGGTGTCACCATGGTTGTCATTGTGACACGGCCGCCTCGAAGGGTACAAAGAGGGCTGCTCCCCCAGGTGCAGGTGCAGGTGAAGCCATGGAGGCAGAGGGTGCGAAGGGGTCCCTGGAGCATGCACAGGAGTCCCTGGAGAACATGGCGGAGGTCTTGGCGCAGGTCGCTCAGGCAAGGGCTGGTGTGGAAGCGGCGCTGGAGGAGTTCCTAAAGGTCTGTAACCCAGAGGCAGAAGTCCAACAGGGGCAGGGCAGAGCTGCTGGGGAGTGGTGCGATCCCCAGAATGCCTTAGTGCTTGCTGCCCTGGTTCTGGCCTGGCCTTGCAGAGCCCTGGGGATAGACTGGGGATGCCCTTTCCCACCCTGACTCCGTGCAATCTGTCCCGGTTGCTTTGCAGTGCAAACGGAGACGTGCAGAGCTGGAAGAGGCTGTTGCTGAAAGAGCCAGTATCAACAAGGTCCTGAGGGCAGGAGGGAGGGGAGATCAACATGTTTGGGGGGGGGGGGGGGGAAGCCCCATCCAAGCATGTGTGGGTAGTCTCAGAACCTGATCCTTTGCTTCTCCAGGCTCTGAGGGAGGAGATTAAGAACCTCCAGGAGAGAAGGGAGGTTTTCAAAACGCAAACTGCCAGGTGAGTGGGGACAGGGCCCTGACCCCGACCAGGGGTAGACGGCGGGGAGGAGCTGTACAGCTTCCAGGCACCCGTGTCACAGACAGTTTGGGGGCTCCTTTCAGCTCCTCATGGCTGCTCTGGAGAGCCCTTTGCCTTCTCCTAAGCAGCTCCAAGCTTCTCTGAGCAACTCTTGACTCCTTTTAGCAATGCTGCACGACTGTGAGCAGCTCCCAGCCTCTTGTCAGAGCCCCCCGCGCCCCCAAGGCCTGGGGCACGGAGAAGGCAGAGGGTGCAGGGGGTGAGTGTGGGTTTGTGCGGTGCTGGGACAATGAGATGCCTCATCCCTGCTCCAGCAGAGGCTGGGCAGCACCCTGAGCTCCTCCTGGCCACCTCAGTCAAGGGGGAGGTCCTGGCCGAGGTCTCTTCTCACAGCCCAGAAACTCTGTGGTGTCTGTAGCAGGGGGAAGAGGATGCAGGCGGCCGAGGCGCCCAAGACCTGGATGCAGGAGATGGTGGCTGCGCAGCTGGTAGGAGCTATACCCCTGCTGTGGGCCTGCGGGGGGAGGGTCTGGACTTGGCCCCAGAGGACATGGGGCCATTCACCTCAGTGGGAACGAGGGAGGGGGTCTGAGCGCCCCCAACGCCTTCCCTGGCTCACGTGCCCTAACACGTGGCCCTGCTTTGCCTTGTCCTGTAGGATGAAGAGTTGGCGTCAAGGAGGCACAGAATCAGTACTTGGCTGCGGTGAGTTGCTCTCGCAGGTCGTGGCTCCCAAGGCATTAGGCAGCTTTTGACCTCTCCAGGATAAACTGCCTCAGCATTTCTTTGTTTCCTGGGTTGGGGAAGCAGGTGGGGGGTGGCCCTCAAAGTACAGCAGAGCCAAGGGGGATAGGCAGGTTCCTCACCCCAATCCTGAGCGGCACATGTTGCTCCCAGCATGGCACGGGGTCCCATGGCAGGGTTTAAAGAGGATGAATTTATCCCTGGCTCTGTCTGAACCTTCTTCTGTTCTGCAGGAGATTAGTGCTGTCCTTTGCCGGCCTGCAGCTCGCCTTCCTCATCCTGGTCCTGCTGAAGAGGGACATCCTCCACTGGATCCTTCCTCCAGGGCTGGCATCTGCCCTTGGAAGCCATCCACCAGATGAACTGTGAAAAGAAAAGGGAACCTTGAAGAAAAGGGAAGACCCTTTCTCTTCTAACCCTGCCAATAAACTGTGGCCCTTTATCAATAACCCTACCAATAAACTGTGGTCTTTTATTAGTGGGGAAGGGCCTGCGCAGACATTCTGCACGGCTGGTGCTGACTGCATGATGCTGCTGGGCAGTTGGTGGCCTGCTGGGTATTTGATGCACCCCATTCTGAGCGATACAAAACAACAAGAATCCCAGCTCAGAAATCTGTGCTCGTCCATGTGTCGCAAAAGGAATGATGCGCTTCACTCCTAAGAGAGAAGCAGCAATAGATTTATTGCTGAAAACAGTGATGGAGCAAAGCCAAATATGCCTGCTGAATGGCTGCTTGGCAGCTTACCAGTGTGTGGGGCTAGCAGAGGGCATCAAACAGAAGTCAGTGTGACCACAAGTCAGCCCAGCCTTACAGGGTGCAGTGCACACAGGGGCCTGGCACACCCCATCATTATCTGGGCACTACTGAGCGCACAACTCATACATGCTGGCCTGCTGTACGAATGAGAGGTCTGTTGGGCCTGCTGGGAACCTCTTGTCCCGATGCGGGAAACGTTTCTTGGCGTGCAACCTCAAGTTTCTTAGTGAGTGCGTCTACATCTGGCTGGTGGCCAGTCTCTAGCGGTCTTCCCCAGGGCTCAGTTCTGGGGCCAATTACCTTCAACATGTTTATCAAAGATCTAGGTGCAGGAGAGGAATGGGTCCTCAGCAAGTTTGCCAATGACACTAAACTGGGAGGCACCGTTGGCTCCGTGGAGGGCTGAGAGGCTTTGCAGAAGGATCTAGACAGATTGGCACACTGGGAGATTAGTAACGGCATGAAGTTCAACAACGGAAGATGCCAGGTGCTGCCCCTGGGACAGCGTAATGCTGGATGCAAGCACAGGCTGGGAGACGAGTGGCTGGAGAGAGCAGCTCAGCAGAAAGGGCTCTGGAGGTGCAGCTCCACAGCAGGCTCAGCGTGAGCCAGCAGCCAAGTCCTGGCAGCCACGAGGGCAAAATGCATTCTGGAGTGCATTCAACCCAGTAAAGCCAGCCGTTAATTGTCTTGCTGCATTTAATTATCTTAATTAATTAATTAATAATTAATTTTCTTGCTGTATTTAGTACGTGTGCAGCCTCACCTTGAGTATTGTGTGCACTTCTGGGCTCCACAACACAAAAGGGATGTGGACGTCCTTGAAAGTGTCCGGAGCAGGGCAACAAAGCTGGCAAAAGGGCTGGAAGCCACGTCCTGTGAGGACAGGCTGAGGTCACCTGGGTTGTCTAGGCTGGAGAAGAGAAGGCAAAGAGGCCACCTCATTGCTTTCTACAACTTCCCGAGGAGGAGAAATGCAGAGGCAGGTGTCGATCTCTTCTCCCTGGTAACCGATGAAAGGATGCACGGGAATGGCACAAAGCTGCGCAAGGAGAGGTTCAGACGGTACCTGAGGAAAAACTGCCTTACCATGAGGGTGGTCAAACACTGGCACAGGCTTCCTGGTGAGGTGGTAACTCCCCATGCCTGTCAGTGTTCGAGAGGCATTTGGATGATGCCCTCAATAATAAGCTTTAACTTTTAGTTAACTCTGGAGTGGTTCAGCTGTTGGACTGGATGATCTTTGACGATCCCTTCCGACTCGAGCTATTCTATTCCATTCTATTCTAAAATGACCGATCCCCAGTGATGGGACCAATCCTGGAAAGGATGTGTTGCATAACTCTCTAAACCCCCTCTTTTACCCTTTTATTGCTGAGCATGACATTACATGGCGTGGAACGTCTTGTTGGTTAGTACGGTTGCTCTGCCTGGTTATGTCTCCTCCCAACCTCTGGCTCACCCCACGGCCATTCACTCGAGGGGCGGGTGTAATAGACAAATATAGTGTAAATAGGTGTAAAAATAGGTGTAAAAGAACTAGAGAAGGCCTCGATGCTGTGCAAACACTGGTCAGCAAAAGCGAACAACTTCAGCGCACTACCAGCATCGTTTTGGCCACAGCTCTAAAACACAGCACCTTACAAGCTGCTATTAAGAATATTAACTCTATCCCAGCCAGACGCAGTACAGGGGAGCAGGCCACGGCTGGAGGCCTTTGGGGCTGTTCTCATCAGTTACAGCTCATCCATCCCACAGGCACTCTGTGAAGCAGGTGCCCGAGCCGCTTCCTCTTGTGGAGCTCCACATCACCCCAGAATGCCTCTGACAAGCAAGAGAATGGGAGAAGCCACCACCGCCTGAGGGAGAAGCAGCTACACCCCCCTCATTTTGAAAAGACTCGGACAAAGACTTGCATAAGTCTTTGCCAAGACTTATGACAAGATGCAGGTGAGAAAGAGCCTGACAGGGGGCTCATGCCCCAGCCCAACACTGGCTCTCCCTTCATGCGGCTCTCCTCTCCCCGTGCTTGGGATACTGGGGAATGGGCTTGCTCTCAGAACCCCTTCTGCATCTGTCACGTCTCTGGCCAGGCTGTGTGCGCTGGCGTGGGACAAGGCCACCTTAGTGAGGTGTTCCCATCCGTTCCCGGTGCTCCTGAGAGTAAGAGATGAGCTGCAAGCAGCAGCTGCAGGGCTTGGCCTCTCCCTCACGCTCAGCCCTGCTCCTAGCTCTCTGCCTGTGTTGGTGCCAAGCAAGTGCTGCAGGCAGTAAGCATGATCTGGAGCAGGTGAGAGCAGACAGAGGCCTCTCTGGATAGAAAATTGCTGCTTATGACACTGATTCGTGGAAGAACTCCACAACTCGATACTGCAACTACGATATCATCGGCATAAGCGAAACCTGGTGGGATGAGTCCTGTGACTGGGGTGTTGCGATAGATGGTTACAGGCTCTTCAGGAGGGACAGGCAGGGTAGGCGAGGTGGTGGGGTGGCGATATATGTGAAGCAGGGGCTGGACTGTGTGGAACTTCAGGTCGGCGATGGCAAAGTTGAGAGCCTCTGGGTAAGGATCAAGGGACGAACGAATAAAGGGGATGTCGTTGTGGGAGTCTATTACAGACCGCCTGGCCAGGACGATAGCGCCGATAAATTATTCTTTACAGAACTAAGAGAGGCCTCGAGATTAACTCCCCTTGTCCTTATGGGGGACTTCAACTTGCCAGACGTTAACTGGGAGTGCCACACGGCTGACACGAGCAAGTCCAGGAGGTTCATGAAGCACCTAGATGATAACTTCTTGGTGCAGATGCTAACGGAGCCAACTAGGAAAGGTGCCCTCCTAGACCTGTTGCTAGAAAACAGAGAGGGTCTGGTGGGAGATGTGGTGATTGGTGGCCGCCTTGGTCAAAGCGACCATGAAGTGGTTGAGTTCAAAATTTACGGTGACAGAAGGAAAAGTGCCACCAAAACCTCATCCCTAGATATGGGGAAAGCGGACTTCAGGCTGCTCAGGGAACTAGTCAGCAAGGTCCCCTGGGAAACTGCTCTTGAAGGCCTCGATGTCCACCAGTGCTGGTCATTCTTTAAACGATGCCTCCTAGAAGCACAAGATCAAGCAATTCCTAAATATCGCAAGTCAGGCAGGCGGGGCAGGAGGCCGGCGTGGCTGACCAGGAACATTCTAATGGAGATTAGGCGGAAACAGAGAGTGTTTCGCTACTGGAAGGAGGGCCAGGTGTCATGGAAAGAATACAGGGATGCTGTTCGTGTTTGTAGGCAGAAAATTCGTGTGGCCAAAGCACACCTAGAGTTGAAGCTGGCTGTGTCTGTGAGAGAAAATAAAAAGGGCTTTTTCAGATATGTGAATGGAAAAAGGAGAACTAAAGAATACATAGGGCCGCTCCTTGATAGGGAAGGTCTCCTCACAGACAATGACATAGGCAAAGCAGAGACGCTTAACGCCTTCTTTGCCTCTGTCTTCAATGCCGATGATGGGCTTCGGGACCCAGGGTGCCCTGAGCTAGAGGACCGGGATGGTGGGGATGACAAACTCCCAACCGACCCTGAACGTGTGCGGGATTTGCTACTCCACCTGGATCCCTACAAGTCCATGGGTCCGGATGGGATTCATCCCCGGGTGCTGAAAGAGCTGGCGGACGTCATCGCGGAACCTCTCTCAATTATTTTTCAACGATCCTGGGAATTTGGAGAGGTCCCGGTAGACTGGAAGCTGGCAAATGTTGTGCCGATTTACAAGAAGGGTCAGAAAGAAGACCCTAGCAATTACAGGCCTGTCAGTCTCACGTCAGTGCCTGGTAAAATCATGGAGAAGATGGTTCTCGAACTTATTGAGGCTCACCTGGGGGACAAAGCAGTCATTGGTCCCAGCCAGCATGGGTTTGTGAAGGGCAGGTCCTGCCTAACTAACCTGATTTCCTTCTATGATAAGATCACCCGTATGATGGACCAAGGGAAACCAGCTGATGTGATTTTTTTGGACTTCAGCAAGGCTTTTGACACGGTTTCCCATAGGATCCTACTGGACAAAATGTCCACCATACAGCTAAATAAAAACATCATACGATGGGTGAGCAATTGGCTAACGGGCAGGGCCCAAAGGGTTATGGTAAATGGGGCTGCGTCAGGCTGGCGGGCGGTCACCAGTGGGGTCCCTCAAGGCTCCATATTAGGGCCGGTACTTTTCAATATTTTTATAAACGATCTGGATGTAGGAATAGAAGGTATTTTGAGCAAGTTTGCTGATGACACCAAACTTGGAGGAGTTGTGGACTCGAATGAGGGTGGAAAGGCCTTGCAGAGGGATCTGGATAGGTTGGAGAGCTGGGCGATCACCAACCGCATGAAGTTCAATAAGAGCAAGTGCCGGGTCCTGCACCTGGGACTGGGAAACCCTGGCTGCACATACAGACTGGGCGATGAGACGCTAGAGAGCAGCCTAGAAGAGAGGGATCTGGGGGTCGTGGTAGACAGCAAGTTGAATATGAGCCAGCAGTGTGCCCTGGCGGCCAGGAGGGCCAACCGTGTCCTGGGGTGCATCAAGCACGGCATCGCTAGTAGGTCAAGGGAGGTGATTGTCCCGCTCTACTCTGCGCTGGTGCGGCCTCACCTCGAGTACTGTGTGCAGTTCTGGGCACCACAGTATAAAAAGGACATGAAACTGTTGGAGAGTGTACAGAGGAGGGCTACGAAGATGGTGAAAGGCCTGGAGGGGAAGACGTACGAGGAACGGCTGAGGTCACTGGGCCTGTTCAGCCTGGAGAAGACGAGGCTGAGGGGAGACCTCATCACAGTCTACAACTTCCTCGTAAGGGGGTGTCGAGAGGCAGGAGACCTTTTCTCCATTAACACCAGTGACAGGACCCGCGGGAACGGGGTTAAGCTGAGGCAGGGAAAATTTAGGCTCGACATCAGGAGGGGGTTCCTCACAGAGAGGGTGGTTGCACGCTGGAACAGGCTCCCCAGGGAAGTGGTCACTGCACCGAGCCTGTCTGAATTTAAGAAGAGATTGGACTGTGCACTTAGTCACATGGTCTGAACTTTTGGGTAGACCTGTGCGGTATCAAGAGTTGGACTTGATGATCCTTAAGGGTCCCTTCCAACTCAGGATATTCTATGATTCTATGATAACTCAAAGCAAATGAATTATAAAGTAGGTATGTGGTTTATTTCAGCACCAGGCACATGCGGGACAGCTCCCAAAGGCATGCGCACCCCAACGCGGCAACTTGCTTGCGTTATAGACAGTAAAGAGTTACATAGGCATGAAGTTTCCCAATATGCCTATACATATGCATAACCTATCCCCGCGCGCAGTGCCTTCTGGTGGTGGTCGTCGGGGGGTCGTGGGGATGAAGGTTGGTGGCTCTTCTTCATCACCACTAGCCGACCCCCTGCCTTTGTACAGACTCAGCTGCTCCATGGCTCTTGTCCAAACCGCAAGGTCGGTCTTTTGAGACAGGTTTGGGTTTTTTTTGTTGTTTTTTTGAGACATGTTCACCTCGTTGCTTTCTACAACTTCCCGAGGAGGACAAATGCAGAGGCAGGTGTCGATCTCTTCTCCACACTCACACACTACAGCCTGCCCTGGGGGGGCACACTACAGCCGACACTGGGGGGGGGGTGTCCTTAAGGTCAGTGGTCATTAAGGTCCCCTCCAACCCAAAGCATTCTAGGATTCTGTTTCTAAAAACACCTCTTCTGTTCCATCCCAGTAATAGTAAACAGCACAAGCAGAAATCAGCTCTGCCAGCCTGGGGTGTCCCCATGCATTCAGGTCGTCCTCATCCCCCCGACACTCACGCTACAGCCTGCCCCATGGGTGGCCAAGGGGAGATGTTTCCCCTGCAGTTGCAGCTCTCCAGCAAAGGCCCTGGACTGAATGGAACAGGCGGTGCTGGAGCTACACCGGGGGTGCTTGGAGGGCTTGTAGGCACAGTAAAAGATGCATTTCAAACAGCCCAGCTGGGCCCTGCTCGTGTCCCGCAGCCCGAAGGAGATGCCAGCACGGACGCGCTTTGAACCAGGGCATTTACTGGGGTAAATCCAGGTATGGGGGGCAGTGACCCACCCCTGGGTGCTACTGACCACTGGTCAATATGCAGATCCCTGAGGAATGCCACTCGTTACTGGTTTCTGCCTGGACACTGAGCCTCTGACCGCTACTCTTTGAGTGCAACCATCTCGCCAATTCCTTACCCACCGAGTTGTCCGTCCATCCGATCCATGTCTCTCCGGTTTAGAGATCATGGGGGACAGTGCAAGTGCTTTGCACGAGTCCAGGTAGATGATGTCCGTTGCTCTTTCCCTACCCACCAATGCTGCAACCCCATCATAGAAGGGCACCAGATTTGTCAGGCATGATCTGCCCCGAGTGAAGCCGTGTTGTCTGTCACCAATCGCCTCCTTATTTTCTATAGCCCTCAGCAACAACTTCTCAGGTACGACGGACAGTGGGTGGTGAAGGCTGTGCACCCCCACAAAGGGAGGAAGGCCATGGGGGGAGCTTTGCTCCCCTTTAACAGGGAGGAGGAGAACTCCTCCATTTTCACTTGCGTGTGCCCCCACTCCTATATGACCCCCTTTCCCCTCACCAGTTCAACTCCTACTCTAGGGCATCCCCCCCACAGTTACCCCCAACTATGTGCCCTGGGTGCCCCCCAGCACCGTGTGTTCGCTCCCCTAGTGCCCCCCCCCCAGCACGCCCCACAGCACAGAACCTTCCAGAGCGCCCCCCCCCACCCAGCCCGGCCCTGCCTCAGCTCTGCCTCCCGCCTGAGGGTGGTGAAGGCTCTGCACCCCCACAAAGGGAGGAAGGCTTGTAGCTCCCAGGTCTTCCATTTTCCCCTTTGTAGAATGGGGGCTATGTTTCCTCTCCTCCAGTCAGTGGGAACTACTTAAACAGACTTCCACAGCCTCTCCTGTATGATGGCCAGTGGCTTAGCAAGTCCACCGGTTCCCTCAGGCCCCGTGGACGTAGCTCACTGGGAAACTACTGGTGGGGACATGGGAGTTGAAATAGTGAGGGGAAAGGGGGACATATGGGAGTGGGGGCACAGGCGAGTGAAAATGGGGGGCACGCTGGGGGGCACGGGGGATTCTCAGGGAGCCTGTTGGTTGTGCTCCCAGATGGCTGCACGACGGCGGTGCTGTAGCGCAGGTTTGCGCTTTTGTTCCAAAGGGCAAAGTGACAGCGGAGCCCAGCAGAGCCTTCTCTTTGAGGCCCCTGAAGCTCTCCTGCAGGCAGCCAGGAGGGGACAGCTCACTCGAGGCCACACCTGAGGAGAAACAAGGTGCTTGTGGCAGAGCCGGGTGAACGATGGCGGCAGCAGGCACGGTGGGCCTGCAGCAGGCTTCCAGAAGCAGCAATGGTGTGAAATGCGTCACAGCTGGCACAGACCGCTGCCCCGAGCACACCTGGGCCGTTGGTCCAAAGGGGAAAGTGGGTTCTGAAAGAGCCGGGCCTTTCCAAGCAGCTCGTAGCAGGGAGCAGAAGCTTCACAAGTTACAGGCTGAGCAGCCTTTCCACAAGCCGCGTAAAGCAGAGTCTTGGTCACCATTGTGACCGAGAATGAAGGAAAAAGGAGGCTCCAAAGCGAGCTGTGGAGCTGGCCACGCTGTGCTCTCACCCCTAGAGATTGACCGGCGCATGCACGCGCAGAGCTGACATCCCTTGGAGAACACTCATACTGCTTGCTCACTTGGGTGAGCGTAGGAGCTCCCACCACACCATCCAGACCCTTCCCCATCATTCCCAGCCCCCCGACGACTTTTTCAGTGGGGATCCAGCCACCCCTCTAGACCCTGCCTGGTCATACCATCCCCACCACGGTGGGTATGGTGTTCTGGGTCTGCCTGGGATGGACTCAACCTTCCCCACAGCAGCCCATGCAGCACTATGCTCTGTACTTCTGGCTAGAACTGACTTGATATTGCACCAATGTGTTTTGTCTACTGCTGAGCCGTGCTGGCACAGCATCAGGACTCCCACAGCGCCCTCCCTCTGCCACCCCCCAGCCCCAAATCCAGTCGGCTGGCTGTGGGCAAGAGGTGGGGAGGGGGCATTGCCAGGGCAGCTGACCCAAAAAGACCAAAGGGATAGTCCATACGGCAACGTCACGCTCAGCAATAAAAGCTGTGGAAGGGGAGGGAGAAGGGGGGGAGACACAGGGGACACAGATTCCTTGGTCAAGATCTTTATTTATTCCTCCGATTCCTCCGTTTCTTCCTTCCTCTCCTGCTGCAAGATCTCAGTTCATCATCGCTATCCTGCAGGAGATCACGTAGCTCTGGAGGCACAGTTGTCACCAGGTCATCGTCTGAAACTTCTTCTACCAAATTAGAGGGGACAAATCCTCTCGTGCCATCCGTCAGCTCTCCCACAAACCAGCCGTCTTCATCCATGTCTCCATAGACATAGACGTATTCTCCCGCAGTCAGAGGAAGCTCTGCTTCGGGGTGCTCATTAGGACCCTCGAAAGGATCGTAGCTGTATCGAGCTAAAAATTTTCGAAGTTTTAGCGATTCTTCTTCCGAGGACTGCAGGATGAAGGACACATGCTCTGCTCCTGCTTCTTCGTTCCCATGCACAGGGCCCTGGTCTGAAAGAAGGCGGCACCCAGGACTGTTGTGTGCGGCATCTGATGTCGAGGTGCTTGTGTGGGATGCCGGGACCTTGGTTGCCTCCTCAGAAACATCAGAGCTGTCTTCGCGGTTGCAAAGGTCATGGGACTGCTCTGCATAGGCCTGTGCTGTGGGAGAAGATGTCACCTGTGGTAGTCCTGAACCGACACGGTTGGATTCTTTTCTTTTTTCTTGCTCAAGTTGCTGAGAGAGCAGCTCCCATTGTTGACTTTGGTGCTGATTCTGTTTCTCTAATTCTCTCAGCTGCGCTTGAGACGCTTGCGTGTCTTCCTCATGTGTCCTTCTTTGCTCTGCCCAAGCCCTCTGCAAATGCTCAACTTCCTCTTTCTTCTTCTGCAGCAGTCGCCTTGTTTCCTCGAGGTCGTTCTCCTGTTGTTGCCTTCGTCCTGCCAGTTGTCTCATGGCTTTCAGTTCACAACCCAGATCTTGCAGTCGTGTTTGAAGACGTTTGGCCTCTCCGATGGCAGAATTTCGCTGCTCTGTCACTTGCACGAGTTTCCCCTTCAGAGCAGCGTTGTCAGATCGAACCTCGTCTATCCGCTCCTTCTGCCCACGGAGCTGAGAATTTTCTTCTGCGCGCCTGGCATTTTCATTTGTCATCTCTCTCAGACGCACTTTCAGCTCCTCGTACCTTTGCTGCAGTCTTGAGCGTTCCTGATCCAGGTTCCTGTGAGGCCTAAGTTTTTTCCCAGCCTCGGTTTCCGATTCCCCTCTCTGCTGCTGGTCGACCTGCTCTGTCTTTGCAGCAGTCTTTCCAGATTTCAGGTCGGTCTCTTTCAGTTGCCTGGTGTTTTCTTTCAGGTGCTTGGTAAGGAGGCCTAGCATACTAGTCTTCTGCTGGAGCCTCTCCACCTCCTCCCCCAGTTCCAGAGCGCTTTCCTTCCCCAGAAGGCGGGTCTCCTCTTGAAGGACACCGCATTGCCTCTGCAGGTCCTCCAGGGCATGCTGCAGATGAGCTTTCTCCTGCAGCAGCTGGCTGTCTCCACTGCCAGGTGGGCAGGCCTCTTGTTGCGCTGCCACCTGAACACCCACGTCTGTGACCGCCCGCCCGCAGCTCTTCCCTTCTCCCTGGAGGTGAGCTTTTAAGCTGGAGTGGGTTGTCTGCTGCCCTCCTCCCCCAGCAGCACCAGATGCACCGGGGCTCTTCGAAGAGCAGGTCCCGGTGGTCCCTGCGCCCAGGCGAGTCTGCAGGCGGTGCCAGGCCGCAGCCCTGTCTTCGCTGTGGGAGGCAGACGGCCTCCCCTCAGCCTGCTCCAGGATGTACTGCTGGAAGAGCCTTCTCTGCAGTTCCAGTTCATTTTGGAGGCTTACGATGCGGGCGGTCTGCTTGCTGTCCTTCCGCCAGTGGAGCTGCCTGTGGACCTCCTGCAGCTTGCTGCGGGCCTCGCTGCTGCTGCTGCAGCCGTGCCTCACCAGCTCCTCGGCCAGCTCCTGCTGCAGGTCCCGCGCCTGGCGGACGGCGTCGTCCCGCTGCTCTTGGAGCAACTCCTGTGCCTGGCGCCACTCGGCCTCCTTCTCACGCAGCAGCTGACGGATCTCTGTTGCCCGCTGCTTCTGGCTCAGCTCCCACAGCCGCTGCAGCTCCCGTGCCCGTTGCTGCTCCCATCTGGAGCGTAGCTTCTCAGCCAGAAGCTGCCGCTCCTGCTCTGCCATCTTCTTTATCTCGCGGGTTTCATCAGCAAAGCGGCGGTGCAGCTCCTGCGAGTGGAGACGCTCGGCCTCCAGCTGGGCCCGCAGCGCCTCCAGCTCCTGCCTGTGCTCCTCCTGCTGCACAGGCCTGCTGGGGGGTCGCGCTGGGCCCCGACGGGATGAGGGGTGACTGTGCGCCACGGGCCCCTGGCCCACACCACCCCGGATCATGGCTTAAGGATTCAGAACGATGAACGGTCACCAAACGCTGCCAGCAATAGCCACCAGCGATCGCACGGCCTGGGCCTCTGAGGGACAGCAGCCTCTGAGCCCTCAGCAGACACCGGCTCCCAGCACCGCGCAGCAGCAGAGGTCGCCTCTGCCACTGGCCCGGCCTGGGCGAGCGCGGCCTTATATAGTGTCCGGGTGATGGCGTCATAGAGGAGGGATGACGTCATATGACCTTATATGGTGCGTGCCCGCCCGGACACACCCCGACAGCCTCAGCGCAAGGGGTGCAGAGGAGGGAGGTGAAGGGTTGTTAACGAGTGCAGACGCAGCCCCCGCGCAGGTGCGCAACGAGAATGTGTCTGTGAGGCCTCAGGCACGGGCACAGCTTACGGGTCTGGGCCACGTCTGTCCTTTAGTGGGGGAAGCGTGGTAGTGATGACATACAGCATTACACAGCCATTAGCATGGGTTGTTAACGAGGGTTAACAACCCCTAGAAGGGTTGTTAACGAGGTCATTTGACGTCATCCCTCCTCTATGACGCCATCACCCGGACACTATATAAGGCCGCGCTCGCCCAGGCCGGGCCAGTGGCAGAGGCGACCTCTGCTGCTGCGCGGTGCTGGGAGCCGGTGTCTGCTGAGGGCTCAGAGGCTGCTGTCCCTCAGAGGTCCAGGCCGTGCGATCGCTGGTGGATCGCTCACCCAGAAGAGGGTGAGGGCAGAGTAACCTCCCCGGAGACCGCACAGCCCGCAGGCGGGCGAGGGCGTGAACAGGGCTCCGTGTGAGGCTGCAAGCGGTGAGGGGCAGGCAGGAGCCCCCCCGGCTGCCTGGGCGCAGCGCCTGGCCTCTACTTGTCTTGGGGCCGCGAGGGAGGGCCACGTGGGGCAGCCGTGTGTGCTGCTGAGGCTGGCAGGGGGGCCAAAGGAAAGGGGTCCCAGGGGCTGTGGGCACTGGTAACATCACAGGGTGGGATGCTGACATTGGAGGTGGCCTCACAGAGGCCCACGGGTCAAGCAGCCCTGTGCACGCTGTGCAGGTGCAGGCGCGAGGGGGGGGGGTCATGAAGGGGTCTTGGAGCACACGTAGGCCCGCATGTACACCCGTAGCCGGTGCTATCCCGATGGCGTCGGGCAGTGGCAGAGGGCCATGGTGTCACGTGGGAGGCGGGTGTCTGTCTGTGCACGGGGAATCTGATGGACCCTCATTCCTGCAGGCGGCAGAGATCCTCACGGCTACCCCGGGAGCCAAGAAATGCCCCGCGAGCTCCAGGAGCACCCGATGGAGCTCACCAGAGAGGTCAGTGTCCCCTCCTCTGTCCGTGTCCCTCAGCTGTGACAGCTAGGGCAGTGTCAGGGGCTAAGTGCCTCTCTCCCGCTCCTCTTTGCAGAAACGTTGCGTGGCCCAGCTTCAGGAGCTGGTGGAATCGTTGAAGGTGAGTTCACAGACCCTCAGAGTCAGAGAATCACAGAAGGCTTGAGGTAGGAAGAGATGGCTGGTGGCGATGATCTTATCAATGACAAATTCAAGGAGAATGGCAAGGATATCCTGCCAGGTGGAGAGGAAGCTCCAGGGAGACCTTTGGAACAACCTTCCGATACCTACAGCTGGAGAAAGCCGGGGAGCGCAGTGATACATGGCAAGGAGTAATGGCTTTAAACTAAAAGAGGGTAGATTTAGATGAGATACAAGGAAGAAATTCTTCACTCAGAGGGTGGTGAGGCACTGGAACAGGCTGCTCAGAGAAGCTGTGGATGCCCCATCCCTGGAAGTGTTTAAGGCCAGGCTGGACGGGGCTTGGAGCAAGCTGGTCTAGTGGAAGGTGTCCCTACCCACGGCAGGGGGACTGGAATTTGATTCTCTTGTAGGGCCTTTCCAACCCAACCCCTTCTATGGTTCTGTGATCCTATGAGCGTCCTTCCCATGGGTCTGGAGCTCCAGCAGCTGGAGGGATGGTTGCCCAGATGGAGGAGTTGGGTCCGGGGGTCCCTCTTCCTGCCCCTCAGTGCCTGCAGGGCTGGGTAGGAGAGGGGACGCGGTGCCCGAGGGCAGCCAGGAGGGGACACTGGCAAGGATCTCCAGCCAGGCAGAGATCTCACAGCAGTGCCCCAGTGCCCTGATGGCTGCTCCTCTTCCCTTCCTCTCCCACAGGAACTTGAGCTGAAAATGAAGGAAGCAACAGCTGACGAACTGAAGGTGGGCTGCAAGGCAGAGGGCAGAAGTTGGCCCATCCTTAGAGGGTCAGAGAGGGGGGTGCCAGCGCTGCTTCTGTGCAGCCCAGCGGCCTCAGGCAGCGGTGTAGCTGGGCCAGACATTTGTGCCAGAATGCGGTGGAGAGGGAAGGGGGGGGGACATCATTTCCCTGTGCCTGTCTCTGTGAGTCGCCAGGTCTCCCTGTGCCTTGGGGCAGTGGGGGAGCTAGACGGCATGGCCCCAGAGCTGGAGAGCAGTGAGGGTCCCTGGGTCCCAGCACCGCTGTCCAGAATGCTGTGCCTGTTGTTTTGCAGCACATTGCCCAACTGGAAGAGCAGCTGCGGGAGGAGGAGGAGCAGAGAAAGGTAGCGTGCAGGGGCCAAGGGGAACCGTGGGGGTGCCCGCTGGCACAGGGTGGGTGATGTGGAGGAGGGCTGGAGCGGGCACAGGGAGTCAACAATTCTGTCTCCCAGGTGCTGCGTCAGGAATTAAGGCATCTACAAGAGGATATAGAAGACAAGGAAATAGAACATGCCTGGTGAGTGAGGACTGCCCCCCTCCCCTCCCTTGCCCCACACTTGTACCCAGGGGGTTCTCCGCAGCACCCAGCGGAGCAATGGGACCGCCAGGGCTGGAGCCGGGCAACCAGGGATGGAGTGTGGGAGCGAGTTCTGATCAGCACCTGGCGTGACAGAGGAGCCCCATCCCGGTCCTGGGGTGTGCACGTGCTGCTGGGGAGCCCCCGTGGTGATGGAGTTCTGCACTCACCCAACCAAAAACCCTGTTACTTGCAGGCAGCAGCAGATGGAACTGGAGGCCGTGGCACAGGGGTGTGTGAAGTCAGAGGTGCTGGAAGCACGACGGGTAAGGGGGAGAGCCCATGACAACCCCTGCCCCTGCCCCCGCCAGCACGGGGCTCCCTAGGGACAGGAGCGAAATGGAGCGCCTGGTCCAGGCCCGGGCTGTGCTCCTGCAGGTAACTCCTGCTCTTGGGCACGAGCCCGGACTGTGCGGTGGGGCCTGACAAATGTCCCTACCTTGTGTTGACCTACAGAAGACGGAGGAACTGGCGAGGAGAAGAGGTGCCTTTTCCTGGCTGTGGTGAGTGTCCCCTCAGGTGCCCTGTGCCCACCCAGGTTCCCCTGCAGCGACTGGGATGGCCAGGACGCCTGCTGCGGCGTGTTTGCCCAATGCCGAGGTGTCTTCCTGGGCTTGTGGAGGCTCACGTCCAAGCCTGTCCGAATGAGCAATGAGAAATGCCTGGAGGGGCAGCCTGTGGGGCTCCCAGAACAGCCCTCTCTGGCATGGGTGCGGGATGCGTCCAGCCTGCCCTTTTTCCAGCTCTTTTTCTGCCCCACAGGACATTCTGCCTGATCTTCCTGTGCGTGGAGCTGGCCGTCACTTTCATGCTCGGTGTCGCGGTGCTCTACGCCTCCTATTACGACCGGGAGTTCTTCCACCTGCTGCTTCATGTGCTGCCAGAAGACATCTTCACTGACCTGGCACACTTCCTTGAAGAGACCCCGTCTCTGGTCAGTGAGGGCGTGCTGCCCCACTGACATCTCCTCTAAATAAAACCGAGGCTGTTCTACCCAGTTCCTCTGTGCCTGTGCAAGAAAGGGAACTGACCAGGAAAAAAACAAGTACTGAGTCCCTCTACAGATAGGTAGGAGAAACTTCACGTTTGCAGGGCCCCGGGGGACTTCAAGCACCATCTGTCTGCTGGAGGGATAACACCGCAAGACATCAGCAATCCGGGAGGGTCCTGGGGTGCGCTGATGGCAGCTTCCTCACCTGCCTGCTATCCCGAGCAGTGGATATGTATGGGGTGAGCAGCCCCTCACCCCAATGCTGAGCGGGGGCTGCTGTTCCCAGCATGGTATAGAGTCTAGGGAAGGGTTTAAAGAAGATGGTAGGAACAAGTCAGGACTGAACTGGTCCTCACAGCTCCTCGCGTTTTGAACCAGGGCATTTACTGGGGTAAATCCAGGTATGGGGTGCAGTGACCCACCCCTGGGTGCTAATGGAGGGCTGGGAAGCGTCCCTCCACAACTCACTTCTGGCACCAGCCCCAGAGCAGTGACAGCCATGTCCCAGTGGGCAGCAGCACTGAATCCCAGCTCAGAAATCTGTGCTCGTCCATGTGTCGCAAAAGGAATGATGCGCTTCACTCCTAAGAGAGAAGCAGCAATAGATTTATTGCTGAAAACAGTGATGGAGCAAAGCCAAATATGCCAGCTGAACGGCTGCTTGGCAGCTTACCAGTGTGTGGGGCTAGCAGAGGGCATCAAACAGACCTCAGTGTGACCCCAATCTGCCCAGCCTTACAGGGTGCAGTGCACACAGGGGCCTGGCACACCCCATCATTATCTGGGCACTACTGAGCGCACAACTCATACACGCTGGCCTGCTGTACGAATGAGAGGTCTGTTGGGCCTGCTGGGAACCTCTTGTCCCGATGCGGGAAACGTTTCTTGGCGTGCAACCTCAAGTTTCTTAGCGAGTGGGGCTACATCTGGCTGGTGGCCAGTCACTAGCGGTCTTCCCCAGGGCTCAGTTCTGGGGCCAATTACCTTCAACATGTTTATCAAAGATCTAGGTGCAGGAGAGGAATGGGTCCTCAGCAAGTTTGCCAATGACACTAAACTGGGAGGCACCGTTGACTCCGTGGAGGGCTGAGAGGCTTTGCAGAAGGATCTAGACAGATTGGCACACTGGGAGATTAGTAACGGCATGAAGTTCAACAACGGAAGATGCCAGGTGCTGCCCCTGGGACAGCGTAATGCTGGATGCAAGCACAGGCTGGGAGACGAGTGGCTGGAGAGAGCAGCTCAGCAGAAAGGGCTCTGGAGGTGCAGCTCCACAGCAGGCTCAGCGTGAGCCAGCAGCCAAGTCCTGGCAGCCACGAGGGCAAAATGCATTCTGGAGTGCATTCAACCCAGTAAAGCCAGCCGTTAATTGTCTTGCTGCATTTAATTATCTTAATTAATTAATTAATAATTAATTTTCTTGCTGTATTTAGTACGTGTGCAGCCTCACCTTGAGTATTGTGTGCACTTCTGGGCTCCACAACACAAAAGGGATGTGGACGTCCTTGAAAGTGTCCGGAGCAGGGCAACAAAGCTGGCAAAAGGGCTGGAAGCCACGTCCTGTGAGGACAGGCTGAGGTCACCTGGGTTGTCTAGGCTGGAGAAGAGAAGGCAAAGAGGCCACCTCATTGCTTTCTACAACTTCCCGAGGAGGAGAAATGCAGAGGCAGGTGTCGATCTCTTCTCCCTGGTAACCGATGAAAGGATGCACGGGAATGGCACAAAGCTGCGCAAGGAGAGGTTCAGACGGTACCTGAGGAAAAACTGCCTTACCATGAGGGTGGTCAAACACTGGCACAGGCTTCCTGGTGAGGTGGTAACTCCCCATGCCTGTCAGTGTTCGAGAGGCATTTGGATGATGCCCTCAATAATAAGCTTTAACTTTTAGTTAACTCTGGAGTGGTTCAGCTGTTGGACTGGATGATCTTTGACGATCCCTTCCGACTCGAGCTATTCTATTCCATTCTATTCTAAAATGACCGATCCCCAGTGATGGGACCAATCCTGGAAAGGATGTGTTGCATAACTCTCTAAACCCCCTCTTTTACCCTTTTATTGCTGAGCATGACATTACATGGCGTGGAACGTCTTGTTGGTTAGTACGGTTGCTCTGCCTGGTTATGTCTCCTCCCAACCTCTGGCTCACCCCACGGCCATTCACTCGAGGGGCGGGTGTAATAGACAAATATAGTGTAAATAGGTGTAAAAATAGGTGTAAAAGAACTAGAGAAGGCCTCGATGCTGTGCAAACACTGGTCAGCAAAAGCGAACAACTTCAGCGCACTACCAGCATCGTTTTGGCCACAGCTCTAAAACACAGCACCTTACAAGCTGCTATTAAGAATATTAACTCTATCCCAGCCAGACGCAGTACAGGGGAGCAGGCCACGGCTGGAGGCCTTTGGGGCTGTTCTCATCAGTTACAGCTCATCCATCCCACAGGCACTCTGTGAAGCAGGTGCCCGAGCCGCTTCCACTTGTGGAGCTCCACATCACCCCAGAATGCCTCTGACAAGCAAGAGAATGGGAGAAGCCACCAGACAAGCAAGAGAATGGGAGAAGCCACCACCGCCTGAGGGAGAAGCAGCTACACCCCCCTCATTTTGAAAAGACTCGGACAAAGACTTGCATAAGTCTTTGCCAAGACTTATGACAAGATGCAGGTGAGAAAGAGCCTGACAGGGGGCTCATGCCCCAGCCCAACACTGGCTCTCCCTTCATGCGGCTCTCCTCTCCCCGTGCTTGGGATACTGGGGAATGGGCTTGCTCTCAGAACCCCTTCTGCATCTGTCACGTCTCTGACCAGGCTGTGTGCGCTGGCGTGGGACAAGGCCACCTTAGTGAGGTGTTCCCATCCGTTCCCGGTGCTCCTGAGAGTAAGAGATGAGCTGCAAGCAGCAGCTGCAGGGCTTGGCCTCTCCCTCACGCTCAGCCCTGCTCCTAGCTCTCTGCCTGTGTTGGTGCCAAGCAAGTGCTGCAGGCAGTAAGCATGATCTGGAGCAGGTGAGAGCAGACAGAGGCCTCTCTGGATAGAAAATTGCTGCTTATGACACTGATTCGTGGAAGAACTCCACAACTCGATACTGCAACTACGATATCATCGGCATAAGCGAAACCTGGTGGGATGAGTCCTGTGACTGGGGTGTTGCGATAGATGGTTACAGGCTCTTCAGGAGGGACAGGCAGGGTAGGCGAGGTGGTGGGGTGGCGATATATGTGAAGCAGGGGCTGGACTGTGTGGAACTTCAGGTCGGCGATGGCAAAGTTGAGAGCCTCTGGGTAAGGATCAAGGGACGAACGAATAAAGGGGATGTCGTTGTGGGAGTCTATTACAGACCGCCTGGCCAGGACGATAGCGCCGATAAATTATTCTTTACAGAACTAAGAGAGGCCTCGAGATTAACTCCCCTTGTCCTTATGGGGGACTTCAACTTGCCAGACGTTAACTGGGAGTGCCACACGGCTGACACGAGCAAGTCCAGGAGGTTCATGAAGCACCTAGATGATAACTTCTTGGTGCAGATGCTAACGGAGCCAACTAGGAAAGGTGCCCTCCTAGACCTGTTGCTAGAAAACAGAGAGGGTCTGGTGGGAGATGTGGTGATTGGTGGCCGCCTTGGTCAAAGCGACCATGAAGTGGTTGAGTTCAAAATTTACGGTGACAGAAGGAAAAGTGCCACCAAAACCTCATCCCTAGATATGGGGAAAGCGGACTTCAGGCTGCTCAGGGAACTAGTCAGCAAGGTCCCCTGGGAAACTGCTCTTGAAGGCCTCGATGTCCACCAGTGCTGGTCATTCTTTAAACGATGCCTCCTAGAAGCACAAGATCAAGCAATTCCTAAATATCGCAAGTCAGGCAGGCGGGGCAGGAGGCCGGCGTGGCTGACCAGGAACATTCTAATGGAGATTAGGCGGAAACAGAGAGTGTTTCGCTACTGGAAGGAGGGCCAGGTGTCATGGAAAGAATACAGGGATGCTGTTCGTGTTTGTAGGCAGAAAATTCGTGTGGCCAAAGCACACCTAGAGTTGAAGCTGGCTGTGTCTGTGAGAGAAAATAAAAAGGGCTTTTTCAGATATGTGAATGGAAAAAGGAGAACTAAAGAATACATAGGGCCGCTCCTTGATAGGGAAGGTCTCCTCACAGACAATGACATAGGCAAAGCAGAGACGCTTAACGCCTTCTTTGCCTCTGTCTTCAATGCCGATGATGGGCTTCGGGACCCAGGGTGCCCTGAGCTAGAGGACCGGGATGGTGGGGATGACAAACTCCCAACCGACCCTGAACGTGTGCGGGATTTGCTACTCCACCTGGATCCCTACAAGTCCATGGGTCCGGATGGGATTCATCCCCGGGTGCTGAAAGAGCTGGCGGACGTCATCGCGGAACCTCTCTCAATTATTTTTCAACGATCCTGGGAATTTGGAGAGGTCCCGGTAGACTGGAAGCTGGCAAATGTTGTGCCGATTTACAAGAAGGGTCAGAAAGAAGACCCTAGCAATTACAGGCCTGTCAGTCTCACGTCAGTGCCTGGTAAAATCATGGAGAAGATGGTTCTCGAACTTATTGAGGCTCACCTGGGGGACAAAGCAGTCATTGGTCCCAGCCAGCATGGGTTTGTGAAGGGCAGGTCCTGCCTAACTAACCTGATTTCCTTTTATGATAAGATCACCCGTATGATGGACCAAGGGAAACCAGCTGATGTGATTTTTTTGGACTTCAGCAAGGCTTTTGACACGGTTTCCCATAGGATCCTACTGGACAAAATGTCCACCATACAGCTAAATAAAAACATCATACGATGGGTGAGCAATTGGCTAATGGGCAGGGCCCAAAGGGTTATGGTAAATGGGGCTGCGTCAGGCTGGCGGGCGGTCACCAGTGGGGTCCCTCAAGGCTCCATATTAGGGCCGGTACTTTTCAATATTTTTATAAACGATCTGGATGTAGGAATAGAAGGTATTTTGAGCAAGTTTGCTGATGACACCAAACTTGGAGGAGTTGTGGACTCGAATGAGGGTGGAAAGGCCTTGCAGAGGGATCTGGATAGGTTGGAGAGCTGGGCGATCACCAACCGCATGAAGTTCAATAAGAGCAAGTGCCGGGTCCTGCACCTGGGACGGGGAAACCCTGGCTGCACATACAGACTGGGCGATGAGACGCTAGAGAGCAGCCTAGAAGAGAGGGATCTGGGGGTCGTGGTAGACAGCAAGTTGAATATGAGCCAGCAGTGTGCCCTGGCGGCCAGGAGGGCCCACCGTGTCCTGGGGTGCATCAAGCACGGCATCGCTAGTAGGTCAAGGGAGGTGATTGTCCCGCTCTACTCTGCGCTGGTGCGGCCTCACCTCGAGTACTGTGTGCAGTTCTGGGCACCACAGTATAAAAAGGACATGAAACTGTTGGAGAGTGTACAGAGGAGGGCTACGAAGATGGTGAAAGGCCTGGAGGGGAAGACGTACGAGGAACGGCTGAGGTCACTGGGCCTGTTCAGCCTGGAGAAGACGAGGCTGAGGGGAGACCTCATCACAGTCTACAACTTCCTCGTAAGGGGGTGTCGAGAGGCAGGAGACCTTTTCTCCATTAACACCAGTGACAGGACCCGCGGGAACGGGGTTAAGCTGAGGCAGGGGAAATTTAGGCTCGACATCAGGAGGGGGTTCTTCACAGAGAGGGTGGTTGCACACTGGAACAGGCTCCCCAGGGAAGTGGTCACTGCACCGAGCCTGTCTGAATTTAAGAAGAGATTGGACTGTGCACTTAGTCACATGGTCTGAACTTTTGGGTAGACCTGTGCGGTATCAAGAGTTGGACTTGATGATCCTTAAGGGTCCCTTCCAACTCAGGATATTCTATGATTCTATGATAACTCAAAGCAAATGAATTATAAAGTAGGTATGTGGTTTATTTCAGCACCAGGCACATGCGGGACAGCTCCCAAAGGCATGCGCACCCCAACGCGGCAACTTGCTTGCGTTATAGACAGTAAAGAGTTACATAGGCATGAAGTTTCCCAATATGCCTATACATATGCATAACCTATCCCCGCGCGCAGTGCCTTCTGGTGGTGGTCGTCGGGGGGTCGTGGGGATGAAGGTTGGTGGCTCTTCTTCATCACCACTAGCCGACCCCCTGCCTTTGTACAGACTCAGCTGCTCCATGGCTCTTGTCCAAACCGCAAGGTCGGTCTTTTGAGACAGGTTTGGGTTTTTTTTGTTGTTTTTTTGAGACATGTTCACCTCGTTGCTATCTACAACTTCCCGAGGAGGACAAATGCAGAGGCAGGTGTCGATCTCTTCTCCACACTCACACACTACAGCCTGCCCTGGGGGGGCACACTACAGCCGGCACTGGGGGGGGGTGTCCTTAAGGTCAGTGGTCATTAAGGTCCCCTCCAACCCAAAGCATTCTAGGATTCTGTTTCTAAAAACACCTCTTCTGTTCCATCCCAGTAATAATAAACAGCACAAGCAGAAATCAGCTCTGCCAGCCTGGGGTGTCCCCATGCATTCAGGTCGTCCTCATCCCCCCCACACTCACGCTACAGCCTGCCCCATGGGAGGCCAAGGGGAGATGTTTCCCCTGCACTTGCAGCTCTCCAGCAAAGGCCCTGGACTGAATGGAACAGGCGGTGCTGGAGCTACACCGGGGGTGCTTGGAGGGCTTGTAGGCACAGTAAAAGATGCATTTCAAACAGCCCAGCTGGGCCCTGCTCGTGTCCCGCAGCCCGAAGGAGATGCCAGCACGGACGCGCTTTGAACCAGGGCATTTACTGGGGTAAATCCAGGTATGGGGGGCAGTGACCCACCCCTGGGTGCTGTTGACCACTGGTCAATATGCAGATCCCTGAGGAATGCCACTCGTTACTGGTTTCTGCCTGGACACTGAGCCTCTGACCGCTACTCTTTGAGTGCAACCATCTCGCCAATTCCTTACCCACCGAGTTGTCCGTCCATCCGATCCATGTCTCTCCAGTTTAGAGATCATGGGGGACAGTGCAAGTGCTTTGCACGAGTCCAGGTAGATGATGTCCGTTGCTCTTTCCCTACCCACCAATGCTGCAACCCCATCATAGAAGGGCACCAGATTTGTCAGGCATGATCTGCCCCGAGTGAAGCCGTGTTGTCTGTCACCAATCGCCTCCTTATTTTCTATAGCCCTCAGCAACAACTTCTCAGGTACGACGGACAGTGGGTGGTGAAGGCTGTGCACCCCCACAAAGGGAGGAAGGCCATGGGGGGAGCTTTGCTCCCCTTTAACAGGGAGGAGGAGAACTCCTCCATTTTCACTTGCGTGTGCCCCCACTCCTATATGACCCCCTTTCCCCTCACCAGTTCAACTCCTACTCTAGGGCATCCCCCCCACAGTTACCCCCAGCTACGTGCCCCGGGTGCCCCCCAGCACCGTGTGTTCCCTCCCCTAGTGCCCCCCCCCAGCACGCCCCACAGCACAGAACCTTCCAGAGCGCCCCCCCCACCCAGCCCGGCCCTGCCTCAGCTCTGCTCATTCGGACAGGCTTGGACCTGTTCAGTACCGGTTCAGTACCCCACAGTAAATGCCAGTAACACACAGTACCCCAGTAAATGCCCTGGTTCAAAGCGCGTCCGTGCTGGCATCTCCTTCGGGCTGCGGGACACGAGCAGGGCCCAGCTGGGCTGTTTGAAATGCATCTTTTACTGTGCCTACAAGCCCTCCAAGCACCCCCGGTGTAGCTCCAGCACCGCCTGTTCCATTCAGTCCAGGGCCTTTGCTGGAGAGCTGCAACTGCAGGGGAAACATCTCCCCTTGGCCTCCCATGGGGCAGGCTGTAGCGTGAGTGTGGGGGGGATGAGGACGACCTGAATGCATGGGGACACCCCAGGCTGGCAGAGCTGATTTCTGCTTGTGCTGTTTATTATTACTGGGATGGAACAGAAGAGGTGTTTTTAGAAACAGAATCCTAGAAGGCTTTGGGTTGGAGGGGACCTTAATGACCACTGACCTTAAGGACACCCCCTCCCAGTGCCCCCCCCCAGCACTCCCACAGCACAGAACCTTCCAGAGCGCCCCCCCCACCCAGCCCGGCCCTGCCTCAGCTCTGCCTCCCGCCTGAGGGTGGTGAAGGCTCTGCACCCCCACAAAGGGAGGAAGGCTTGTAGCTCCCAGGTCTTCCATTTTCCCCTTTGTAGAATGGGGGCTATGTTTCCTCTCCTCCAGTCAGTGGGAACTACTTAAACAGACTTCCACAGCCTCTCCTGTATGATGGCCAGTGGCTTAGCAAGTCCACCGGTTCCCTCAGGCCCCGTGGACGTAGCTCACTGGGAAACTACTGGTGGGGACATGGGAGTTGAAATAGTGAGGGGAAAGGGGGACATATGGGAGTGGGGGCACAGGCGAGTGAAAATGGGGGGCACGCTGGGGGGCACGGGGGATTCTCAGGGAGCCTGTTGGTTGTGCTCCCAGATGGCTGCACGACGGCGGTGCTGTAGCGCAGGTTTGCGCTTTTGTTCCAAAGGGCAAAGTGACAGCGGAGCCCAGCAGAGCCTTCTCTTTGAGGCCCCTGAAGCTCTCCTGCAGGCAGCCAGGAGGGGACAGCTCACTCGAGGCCACACCTGAGGAGAAACAAGGTGCTTGTGGCAGAGCCGGGTGAACGATGGCGGCAGCAGGCACGGTGGGCCTGCAGCAGGCTTCCAGAAGCAGCAATGGTGTGAAATGCGTCACAGCTGGCACAGACCGCTGCCCCGAGCACACCTGGGCCGTTGGTCCAAAGGGGAAAGTGGGTTCTGAAAGAGCCGGGCCTTTCCAAGCAGCTCGTAGCAGGGAGCAGAAGCTTCACAAGTTACAGGCTGAGCAGTCTTTCCACAAGCCGCGTAAAGCAGAGTCTTGGTCACCATTGTGACCGAGAATGAAGGAAAAAGGAGGCTCCAAAGCGAGCTGTGGAGCTGGCCACGCTGTGCTCTCACCCCTAGAGATTGACCGGCGCATGCACGCGCAGAGCTGACATCCCTTGGAGAACACTCATACTGCTTGCTCACTTGGGTGAGCGTAGGAGCTCCCACCACACCATCCAGACCCTTCCCCATCATTCCCAGCCCCCCGACGACTTTTTCAGTGGGGATCCAGCCACCCCTCTAGACCCTGCCTGGTCATACCATCCCCACCACGGTGGGTATGGTGTTCTGGGTCTGCCTGGGATGGACTCAACCTTCCCCACAGCAGCCCATGCAGCACTATGCTCTGTACTTCTGGCTAGAACTGACTTGATATTGCACCAATGTGTTTTGTCTACTGCTGAGCCGTGCTGGCACAGCATCAGGACTCCCACAGCGCCCTCCCTCTGCCACCCCCCAGCCCCAAATCCAGTCGGCTGGCTGTGGGCAAGAGGTGGGGAGGGGGCATTGCCAGGGCAGCTGACCCAAAAAGACCAAAGGGATAGTCCATACGGCAACGTCACGCTCAGCAATAAAAGCTGTGGAAGGGGAGGGAGAAGGGGGGGAGACACAGGGGACACAGATTCCTTGGTCAAGATCTTTATTTATTCCTCCGATTCCTCCGTTTCTTCCTTCCTCTCCTGCTGCAAGATCTCAGTTCATCATCGCTATCCTGCAGGAGATCACGTAGCTCTGGAGGCACAGTTGTCACCAGGTCATCGTCTGAAACTTCTTCTACCAAATTAGAGGGGACAAATCCTCTCGTGCCATCCGTCAGCTCTCCCACAAACCAGCCGTCTTCATCCATGTCTCCATAGACATAAACGTATTCTCCCGCAGTCAGAGGAAGCTCTGCTTCGGGGTGCTCATTAGGACCCTCGAAAGGATCGTAGCTATATCGAGCTAAAAATTTTCGAAGTTTTAGCGATTCTTCTTCCGAGGACTGCAGGATGAAGGACACATGCTCTGCTCCTGCTTCTTCGTTCCCATGCACAGGGCCCTCGTCTGAAAGAAGGCGGCACCCAGGACTGTTGTGTGCGGCATCTGATGTCGAGGTGCTTGTGTGGGATGCCGGGACCTTGGTTGCCTCCTCAGAAACATCAGAGCTGTCTTCGCGGTTGCAAAGGTCATGGGACTGCTCTGCATAGGCCTGTGCTGTGGGAGAAGATGTCACCTGTGGTAGTCCTGAACCGACACGGTTGGATTCTTTTCTTTTTTCTTGCTCAAGTTGCTGAGAGAGCAGCTCCCATTGTTGACTTTGGTGCTGATTCTGTTTCTCTAATTCTCTCAGCTGCGCTTGAGACGCTTGCGTGTCTTCCTCATGTGTCCTTCTTTGCTCTGCCCAAGCCCTCTGCAAATGCTCAACTTCCTCTTTCTTCTTCTGCAGCAGTCGCCTTGTTTCCTCGAGGTCGTTCTCCTGTTGTTGCCTTCGTCCTGCCAGTTGTCTCATGGCTTTCAGTTCACAACCCAGATCTTGCAGTCGTGTTTGAAGACGTTTGGCCTCTCTGATTCTTCGTTCCCACCCACAGGGCCCTCGTCTGAAAGACGTCCCTGTCCCTAGGGAGCCCCGTGCTGGCGGGGGCAGAGGCAGGGGTTGACATGGGCTGGAAGCACAGTCGTGCTTCCAGCACCTCCGACATCACACACCCCTGTGTCACGGCCTGCAGTTCCATCTGCTGCTGCCTGCAAGTAACAGGGTTTTTGGTTGGGTGAGTGCAGAACTCCATCACCACGGGGGCTCCCCAGCAGCACGTGCACACCCCAGGACCGGGATGGGGCTCCTCTGTCACGCCAGGTGCTGATCAGAACTCGCTCCCACACTCCATCCCTGGTTGCCCGGCTCCAGCCCTGGCGGTCCCATTGCTCCGCTGGGTGCTGCGGAGAAGCCCCTGGGTACAAGTGTGCGGCAAGGGAGGGGAGGGGGGCAGTCCTCACTCACCAGGCATGTTCTGTTCCCTTCTCCTCTATATCCTCTTGTAGATGCGTTAATTCCTGACGCAGCACCTGGGAGACAGAATTGTTGACTCCCTGTGCCCGCTCCAGCCCTCCTCCACATCACCCACCCTGTGCCAGCGGGCACCCCCACGGTTCCCCTTGGCCCCTGCACGCTACCTTTCTCTGCTCCTCCTCCTCCCGCAGCTGCTCTTCCAGTTGGGCAATGTGCTGCAAAACAACAGGCACAGCATTCTGGACAGCGGTGCTGGGACCCAGGGACCCTCACTGCTCTCCAGCTCTGGGGCCATGCCGTCTAGCTCCCCCACTGCCCCAAGGCACAGGGAGACCTGGCGACTCACAGAGACAGGCACAGGGAAATGATGTCCCCCCCCCTTCCCTCTCCACCGCATTCTGGCACAAATGTCTGGCCCAGCTACACCGCTGCCTGAGGCCGCTGGGCTGCACAGAAGCAGCGCTGGCACCCCCCTCTCTGACCCTCTAAGGATGGGCCAACTTCTGCCCTCTGCCTTGCAGCCCACCTTCAGTTCGTCAGCTGTCGCTTCCTTCAGCTTCAGCTCAAATTTGCTGTGGGAGAGGAAGGGAAGAGGAGCAGCCATCAGGGCACTGGGGCACTGCTGTGAGATCTCTGCCTGGCTGGAGATCCTTGCCAGTGTCCCCTCCTGGCTGCCCTCGGGCACCGCGTCCCCTCTCCTACCCAGCCCTGCAGGCACTGAGGGGCAGGAAGAGGGACCCCCGGACCCAACTCCTCCATCTGGGCAACCATCCCTCCAGCTGCTGGAGCTCCAGACCCATGGGAAGGACACTCATAGGATCACAGAACCATAGAAGGGGTTGGGTTGGAAAGGCCCTTCAAGAGAATCAAATTCCAGTCCCCCTGCCGTGGGTAGGGACACCTTCCACTAGACCAGCTTGCTCCAAGCCCCGTCCAGCCTGGCCTTAAACACTTCCAGGGATGGGGCATCCACAGCTTCTCTGAGCAGCCTGTTCCAGTGCCTCGCCACCCTCTGAGTGAAGAATTTCTTCCTTGTATCTCATCTAAATCTACCCTCTTTTAGTTTAAAGCCATTACTCCTTGCCATGTATCACTGCGCTCCCCGGCTTTCTCCAGATTTAGCTATCGGAAGGTTGTTCCAAAGGTCTCCCTGGAGCTTCCTCTCCACCTGGCAGGATATCCTTGCCATTCTCCTTGAATTTGTCATTGATAAGATCATCGCCACCAGCCATCTCTTCCTACCTCAAGCCTTCTGTGATTCTCTGACTCTGAGGGTCTGTGAACTCACCTTCAACGATTCCACCAACTCCTGAAGCTGGGCCACGCAACGTTTCTGCAAAGAGGAGCGGGAGAGAGGCACTTAGCCCCTGACACTGCCCTAGCTGTCACAGCTGAGGGACACGGACAGAGGAGGGGACACTGACCTCTCTGGTGAGCTCCATCGGGTGGAGCACACCCCTGTGGTGGTGCACACACCCCTGTGTCACGGCCTGCAGTTCCATCTGCTGCTGCCTGCAAGTAACAGGGTTTTTGGTTGGGTGAGTGCAGAACTCCATCACCACGGGGGCTCCCCAGCAGCACGTGCACACCCCAGGACCGGGATGGGGCTCCTCTGTCACGCCAGGTGCTGATCAGAACTCGCTCCCACACTCCATCCCTGGTTGCCCGGCTCCAGCCCTGGCGGTCCCATTGCTCCGCTGGGTGCTGCGGAGAAGCCCCTGGGTACAAGTGTGCGGCAAGGGAGGGGAGGGGGGCAGTCCTCACTCACCAGGCATGTTCTGTTCCCTTCTCCTCTATATCCTCTTGTAGATGCGTTAATTCCTGACGCAGCACCTGGGAGACAGAATTGTTGACTCCCTGTGCCCGCTCCAGCCCTCCTCCACATCACCCACCCTGTGCCAGCGGGCACCCCCACGGTTCCCCTTGGCCCCTGCACGCTACCTTTCTCTGCTCCTCCTCCTCCCGCAGCTGCTCTTCCAGTTGGGCAATGTGCTGCAAAACAACAGGCACAGCATTCTGGACAGCGGTGCTGGGACCCAGGGACCCTCACTGCTCTCCAGCTCTGGGGCCATGCCGTCTAGCTCCCCCACTGCCCCAAGGCACAGGGAGACCTGGCGACTCACAGAGACAGGCACAGGGAAATGATGTCCCCCCCCCTTCCCTCTCCACCGCATTCTGGCACAAATGTCTGGCCCAGCTACACCGCTGCCTGAGGCCGCTGGGCTGCACAGAAGCAGCGCTGGCACCCCCCTCTCTGACCCTCTAAGGATGGGCCAACTTCTGCCCTCTGCCTTGCAGCCCACCTTCAGTTCGTCAGCTGTCGCTTCCTTCAGCTTCAGCTCAAATTTGCTGTGGGAGAGGAAGGGAAGAGGAGCAGCCATCAGGGCACTGGGGCACTGCTGTGAGATCTCTGCCTGGCTGGAGATCCTTGCCAGTGTCCCCTCCTGGCTGCCCTCGGGCACCGCGTCCCCTCTCCTACCCAGCCCTGCAGGCACTGAGGGGCAGGAAGAGGGACCCCCGGACCCAACTCCTCCATCTGGGCAACCATCCCTCCAGCTGCTGGAGCTCCAGACCCATGGGAAGGACACTCATAGGATCACAGAACCATAGAAGGGGTTGGGTTGGAAAGGCCCTTCAAGAGAATCAAATTCCAGTCCCCCTGCCGTGGGTAGGGACACCTTCCACTAGACCAGCTTGCTCCAAGCCCCGTCCAGCCTGGCCTTAAACACTTCCAGGGATGGGGCATCCACAGCTTCTCTGAGCAGCCTGTTCCAGTGCCTCGCCACCCTCTGAGTGAAGAATTTCTTCCTTGTATCTCATCTAAATCTACCCTCTTTTAGTTTAAAGCCATTACTCCTTGCCATGTATCACTGCGCTCCCCGGCTTTCTCCAGCTTTAGCTATCGGAAGGTTGTTCCAAACGTCTTAGAGGAGGGATGACGTCATATGACCTCGTTAACAACCCTTCTAGGGGTTGTTAACCCTCGTTAACAGCCCATGCTAATGGCTGTGTAATGCTGTATGTCATCACTACCACGCTTGCCACACTAAAGGACAGACGTGGTCCAGACCCGTAAGCTGTGCCCGTGCCTGAGGCCTCACAGACACATTCTCGTTGCGCACCTGCGCGGGGGCTGCGTCTGCACTCGTTAACAACCCTTCACCTCCCTCCTCTGCACCCCTTGCGCTGAGGCTGTCGGGGTGTGTCCGGGCGGGCACGCACCATATAAGGTCATATGACGTCATCCCTCCTCTATGACGCCATCACCCGGACACTATATAAGGCCGCGCTCGCCCAGGCCGGGCCAGTGGCAGAGGCGACCTCTGCTGCTGCGCGGTGCTGGGAGCCGGTGTCTGCTGAGGGCTCAGAGGCTGCTGTCCCTCAGAGGTCCAGGCCGTGCGATCGCTGGTGGCTATTGCTGGCAGCGTTTGGTGACCGTTCATCGTTCTCATCCCTTAAGCCATGATCCGGGGTGGTGTGGGCCAGGGGCCCGTGGCGCACAGTCACCCCTCATCCCGTCGGGGCCCAGCGCGACCCCCCAGCAGGCCTGTGCAGCAGGAGGAGCACAGGCAGGAGCTGGAGGCGCTGCGGGCCCAGCTGGAGGCCGAGCGTCTCCACTCGCAGGAGCTGCACCGCCGCTTTGCTGATGAAACCCGCCAGATAAAGAAGATGGCAGAGCAGGAGCGGCAGCTTCTGGCTGAGAAGCTACGCTCCAGATGGGAGCAGCAACGGGCACGGGAGCTGCAGCGGCTGTGGGAGCTGAGCCAGAAGCAGCGGGCAACAGAGATCCGTCAGCTGCTGCGTGAGAAGGAGGCCGAGTGGCGCCAGGCACAGGAGTTGCTCCAAGAGCAGCGGGACGACGCCGTCCGCCAGGCGCGGGACCTGCAGCAGGAGCTGGCCGAGGAGCTGGTGAGGCACGGCTGCAGCAGCAGCAGCGAGGCCCGCAGCAAGCTGCAGGAGGTCCACAGGCAGCTCCACTGGCGGAAGGACAGCAAGCAGACCGCCCGCATCGTAAGCCTCCAAAATGAACTGGAACTGCAGAGAAGGCTCTTCCAGCAGTACATCCTGGAGCAGGCTGAGGGGAGGCCGTCTGCCTCCCACAGCGAAGACAGGGCTGCGGCCTGGCACCGCCTGCAGACTCGCCTGGGCGCAGGGACCACCGGGACCTGCTCTTCGAAGAGCCCCGGTGCATCTGGTGCTGCTGGGGGAGGAGGGCAGCAGACAACCCACTCCAGCTTAAAAGCTCACCTCCAGGGAGAAGGGAAGAGCTGCGGGCGGGCGGTCACAGACGTGGGTGTTCAGGTGGCAGCGCAACAAGAGGCCTGCCCACCTGGCAGTGGAGACAGCCAGCTGCTGCAGGAGAAAGCTCATCTGCAGCATGCCCTGGAGGACCTGCAGAGGCAATGCGGTGTCCTTCAAGAGGAGACCCGCCTTCTGGGGAAGGAAAGCGCTCTGGAACTGGGGGAGGAGGTGGAGAGGCTCCAGCAGAAGACTAGTATGCTAGGCCTCCTTACCAAGCACCTGAAAGAAAACACCAGGCAACTGAAAGAGACCGACCTGAAATCTGGAAAGACTGCTGCAAAGACAGAGCAGGTCGACCAGCAGCAGAGAGGGGAATCGGAAACCGAGGCTGGGACAAAACTTAGGCCTCACAGGAACCTGGATCAGGAACGCTCAAGACTGCAGCAAAGGTACGAGGAGCTGAAAGTGCGTCTGAGAGAGATGACAAATGAAAATGCCAGGCGCGCAGAAGAAAATTCTCAGCTCCGTGGGCAGAAGGAGCGGATAGACGAGGTTCGATCTGACAACGCTGCTCTGAAGGGGAAACTCGTGCAAGTGACAGAGCAGCGAAATTCTGCCATCGGAGAGGCCAAACGTCTTCAAACACGACTGCAAGATCTGGGTTGTGAACTGAAAGCCATGAGACAACTGGCAGGACGAAGGCAACAACAGGAGAACGACCTCGAGGAAACAAGGCGACTGCTGCAGAAGAAGAAAGAGGAAGTTGAGCATTTGCAGAGGGCTTGGGCAGAGCAAAGAAGGACACATGAGGAAGACACGCAAGCGTCTCAAGCGCAGCTGAGAGAATTAGAGAAACAGAATCAGCACCAAAGTCAACAATGGGAGCTGCTCTCTCAGCAACTTGAGCAAGAAAAAAGAAAAGAATCCAACCGTATCGATTCAGGACTACCACAGGTGACATCTTCTCCCACAGCACAGGCCTATGCAGAGCAGTCCCATGACCTTTGCAACCGCGAAGACAGCTCTGATGTTTCTGAGGAGGCAACCAAGGTCCCGGCATCCCACACAAGCACCTCGACATCAGATGCCGCACACAACAGTCCTGGGTGCCGCCTTCTTTCAGACGAGGGCCCTGTGCATGGGAACGAAGAAGCAGGAGCAGAGCATGTGTCCTTCATCCTGCAGTCCTCGGGAGAAGAATCGCTAAAACTTCGAAAATTTTTAGCTCGATACAGCTACGATCCTTTCGAGGGTCCTAATGAGCACCCCGAAGCAGAGCTTCCTCTGACTGCGGGAGAATACGTTTATATCTATGGAGACATGGATGAAGACGGCTGGTTTGTGGGAGAGCTGACGGATGGCACGAGAGGATTTGTCCCCTCTAATTTGGTAGAAGAAGTTTCAGACGATGACCTGGTGACAACTGTGCCTCCAGAGCTACGTGATCTCCTGCAGGATAGCGATGATGAACTGAGATCTTGCAGCAGGAGAGGAAGGAAGAAACGGAGGAATCGGAGGAATAAATAAAGATCTTGACCAAGGAATCTGTGTCCCCTGTGTCTCCCCCCCTTCTCCCTCCCCTTCCACAGCTTTTATTGCTGAGCGTGACGTTGCCGTATGGACTATCCCTTTGGTCTTTTTGGGTCAGCTGCCCTGGCAATGCCCCCTCCCCACCTCTTGCCCACAGCCAGCCGACTGGATTTGGGGCTGGGGGGTGGCAGAGGGAGGGCGCTGTGGGAGTCCTGATGCTGTGCCAGCACGGCTCAGCAGTAGACAAAACACATTGGTGCAATATCAAGTCAGTTCTAGCCAGAAGTACAGAGCATAGTGCTGCATGGGCTGCTGTGGGGAAGGTTGAGTCCATCCCAGGCAGACCCAGAACACCATACCCACCGTGGTGGGGATGGTATGACCAGGCAGGGTCTAGAGGGGTGGCTGGATCCCCACTGAAAAAGTCGTCAGGGGGCTGGGAATGATGGGGAAGGGTCTGGATGGTGTGGTGGGAGCTCCTACGCTCACCCAAGTGAGCAAGCAGTATGAGTGTTCTCCAAGGGATGTCAGCTCTGCGCGTGCATGCGCCGGTCAATCTCTAGGGGTGAGAGCACAGCGTGGCCAGCTCCACAGCTCGCTTTGGAGCCTCCTTTTTCCTTCATTCTCGGTCACAATGGTGACCAAGACTCTGCTTTACGCGGCTTGTGGAAAGGCTGCTCAGCCTGTAACTTGTGAAGCTTCTGCTCCCTGCTACGAGCTGCTTGGAAAGGCCCGGCTCTTTCAGAACCCACTTTCCCCTTTGGACCAACGGCCCAGGTGTGCTCGGGGCAGCGGTCTGTGCCAGCTGTGACGCATTTCACACCATTGCTGCTTCTGGAAGCCTGCTGCAGGCCCACCGTGCCTGCTGCCGCCATCGTTCACCCGGCTCTGCCACAAGCACCTTGTTTCTCCTCAGGTGTGGCCTCGAGTGAGCTGTCCCCTCCTGGCTGCCTGCAGGAGAGCTTCAGGGGCCTCAAAGAGAAGGCTCTGCTGGGCTCCGCTGTCACTTTGCCCTTTGGAACAAAAGCGCAAACCTGCGCTACAGCACCGCCGTCGTGCAGCCATCTGGGAGCACAACCAACAGGCTCCCTGAGAATCCCCCGTGCCCCCCAGCGTGCCCCCCATTTTCACTCGCCTGTGCCCCCACTCCCATATGTCCCCCTTTCCCCTCACTATTTCAACTCCCATGTCCCCACCAGTAGTTTCCCAGTGAGCTACGTCCACGGGGCCTGAGGGAACCGGTGGACTTGCTAAGCCACTGGCCATCATACAGGAGAGGCTGTGGAAGTCTGTTTAAGTAGTTCCCACTGACTGGAGGAGAGGAAACATAGCCCCCATTCTACAAAGGGGAAAATGGAAGACCTGGGAGCTACAAGCCTTCCTCCCTTTGTGGGGGTGCAGAGCCTTCACCACCCTCAGGCGGGAGGCAGAGCTGAGGCAGGGCCGGGCTGGGTGGGGGGGGCGCTCGGAAAGCTTCTGTGCTGTGGGGCGTGCTGGGGGGGGGCACTGGGAGGGGGTGTCCTTAAGGTCAGTGGTCATTAAGGTCCCCTCCAACCCAAAGCATTCTAGGATTCTGTTTCTAAAAACACCTCTTCTGTTCCATCCCAGTAATAATAAACAGCACAAGCAGAAATCAGCTCTGCCAGCCTGGGGTGTCCCCATGCATTCAGGTCGTCCTCATCCCCCCCACACTCACGCTACAGCCTGCCCCATGGGAGGCCAAGGGGAGATGTTTCCCCTGCAGTTGCAGCTCTCCAGCAAAGGCCCTGGACTGAATGGAACAGGCGGTGCTGGAGCTACACCGGGGGTGCTTGGAGGGCTTGTAGGCACAGTAAAAGATGCATTTCAAACAGCCCAGCTGGGCCCTGCTCGTGTCCCGCAGCCCGAAGGAGATGCCAGCACGGACGCGCTTTGAACCAGGGCATTTACTGGGGTACTGTGTGTTACTGGCATTTACTGTGGGGTACTGAACCGGTACTGAACAGGTCCAAGCCTGTCCGAATGAGCAGAGCTGAGGCAGGGCCGGGCTGGGTGGGGGGGGCGCTCTGGAAGGTTCTGTGCTGTGGGGCGTGCTGGGGGGGGGCACTAGGGGAGGGAACACACGGTGCTGGGGGGCACCCGGGGCACGTAGCTGGGGGTAACTGTGGGGGGGATGCCCTAGAGTAGGAGTTGAACTGGTGAGGGGAAAGGGGGTCATATAGGAGTGGGGGCACACGCAAGTGAAAATGGAGGAGTTCTCCTCCTCCCTGTTAAAGGGGAGCAAAGCTCCCCCCATGGCCTTCCTCCCTTTGTGGGGGTGCACAGCCTTCACCACCCACTGTCCGTCGTACCTGAGAAGTTGTTGCTGAGGGCTATAGAAAATAAGGAGGCGATTGGTGACAGACAACACGGCTTCACTCGGGGCAGATCATGCCTGACAAATCTGGTGCCCTTCTATGATGGGGTTGCAGCATTGGTGGGTAGGGAAAGAGCAACGGACATCATCTACCTGGACTCGTGCAAAGCACTTGCACTGTCCCCCATGATCTCTAAACTGGAGAGACATGGATCGGATGGACGGACAACTCGGTGGGTAAGGAATTGGCGAGATGGTTGCACTCAAAGAGTAGCGGTCAGAGGCTCAGTGTCCAGGCAGAAACCAGTAACGAGTGGCATTCCTCAGGGATCTGCATATTGACCAGTGGTCAACAGCACCCAGGGGTGGGTCACTGCCCCCCATACCTGGATTTACCCCAGTAAATGCCCTGGTTCAAAGCGCGAGGAGCTGTGAGGACCAGTTCAGTCCTGACTTGTTCCTACCATCTTCTTTAAACCCTTCCCTAGACTCTATGCCATGCTGGGAACAGCAGCCCCCGCTCAGCATTGGGGTGAGGGGCTGCTCACCCCATACATATCCACTGCTTGGGATAGCAGGCAGGTGAGGAAGCTGCCATCAGCGCACCCCAGGACCCTCCCGGATTGCTGATGTCTTGCGGTGTTATCCCTCCAGCACACAGATGGTGCTTGAAGTCCCCCGGGGCCCTGCAAACGTGAAGTTTCTCCTACCTATCTGTAGAGGGACTCAGTACTTGTTTTTTTCCTGGTCAGTTCCCTTTCTTGCACAGGCACAGAGGAACTGGGCAGAGCAGCCTCGGTTTTATTTAGAGGAGATGTCAGTGGGGCGGCACGCCCTCACTGACCAGAGACGGGGTCTCTTCAAGGAAGTGTGCCAGGTCAGTGAAGATGTCTTCTGGCAGCACATGAAGCAGCAGGTGGTAGAAGAACTCCCGGTCGTAATAGGAGGCGTAGAGCACCGCGACACCGAGCATGAAAGTGACGGCCAGCTCCACGCACAGGAAGATCAGGCAGAATGTCCTGTGGGGCAGAAAAAGAGCTGGAAAAAGGGCAGGCTGGACGCATCCCGCACCCATGCCAGAGGGGGCTGTTCTGGGAGCCCCACAGGCTGCCCCTCCAGGCATTTCTCATTGCTCATTCGGACAGGCTTGGACGTGAGCCTCCACAAGCCAGGGAAGACACCTCGGCATTGGGCAAACACGCCGCAGCAGGCGTCCTGGCCATCCCAGTCGCTGCAGGGGAACCTGGGTGGGCACAGGGCACCTGAGGGGACACTCACCACAGCCAGGAAAAGGCACCTCTTCTCCTCGCCAGTTCCTCCGTCTTCTGTAGGTCAACACAAGGTAGGGACACTTGTCAGGCCCCACCGCACAGTCCGGTTCAGTACCCCACAGTAAATGCCAGTAACACACAGTACCCCACTAAATGCCCTGGTTCAAAGCGCGTCCGTGCTGGCATCTCCTTCGGGCTGCGGGACACGAGCAGGGCCCAGCTGGGCTGTTTGAAATGCATCTTTTACTGTGCCTACAAGCCCTCCAAGCACCCCCGGTGTAGCTCCAGCACCGCCTGTTCCATTCAGTCCAGGGCCTTTGCTGGAGAGCTGCAAGTGCAGGGGAAACATCTCCCCTTGGCCTCCCATGGGGCAGGCTGTAGCGTGAGTGTGGGGGGGATGAGGACGACCTGAATGCATGGGGACACCCCAGGCTGGCAGAGCTGATTTCTGCTTGTGCTGTTTATTATTACTGGGATGGAACAGAAGAGGTGTTTTTAGAAACAGAATCCTAGAATGCTTTGGGTTGGAGGGGACCTTAATGACCACTGACCTTAAGGACAGCCCCTCCCAGTGCCCCCCCCCAGCACGCCCCACAGCACAGAACCTTCCAGAGCGCCCCCCCCCCACCCAGCCCGGCCCTGCCTCAGCTCTGCCCCCCGCCTGAGGGTGGTGAAGGCTGTGCACCCCCACAAAGGGAGGAAGGCCATGGGGGGAGCTTTGCTCCCCTTTAACAGGGAGGAGGAGAACTCCTCCATTTTCACTTGCGTGTGCCCCCACTCCTATATGACCCCCTTTCCCCTCACCAGTTCAACTCCTACTCTAGGGCATCCCCCCCACAGTTACCCCCAGCTACGTGCCCCGGGTGCCCCCCAGCACCGTGTGTTCCCTCCCCTAGTGCCCCCCCCCAGCACGCCCCACAGCACAGAACCTTCCAGAGCGCCCCCCCCACCCAGCCCGGCCCTGCCTCAGCTCTGCTCATTCGGACAGGCTTGGACCTGTTCAGTACCGGTTCAGTACCCCACAGTAAATGCCAGTAACACACAGTACCCCAGTAAATGCCCTGGTTCAAAGCGCGTCCGTGCTGGCATCTCCTTCGGGCTGCGGGACACGAGCAGGGCCCAGCTGGGCTGTTTGAAATGCATCTTTTACTGTGCCTACAAGCCCTCCAAGCACCCCCGGTGTAGCTCCAGCACCGCCTGTTCCATTCAGTCCAGGGCCTTTGCTGGAGAGCTGCAACTGCAGGGGAAACATCTCCCCTTGGCCTCCCATGGGGCAGGCTGTAGCGTGAGTGTGGGGGGGATGAGGACGACCTGAATGCATGGGGACACCCCAGGCTGGCAGAGCTGATTTCTGCTTGTGCTGTTTATTATTACTGGGATGGAACAGAAGAGGTGTTTTTAGAAACAGAATCCTAGAATGCTTTGGGTTGGAGGGGACCTTAATGACCACTGACCTTAAGGACACCCCCTCCCAGTGCCCCCCCCCAGCACGCCCCACAGCACAGAACCTTTCCGAGCGCCCCCCCCACCCAGCCCGGCCCTGCCTCAGCTCTGCCTCCCGCCTGAGGGTGGTGAAGGCTCTGCACCCCCACAAAGGGAGGAAGGCTTGTAGCTCCCAGGTCTTCCATTTTCCCCTTTGTAGAATGGGGGCTATGTTTCCTCTCCTCCAGTCAGTGGGAACTACTTAAACAGACTTCCACAGCCTCTCCTGTATGATGGCCAGTGGCTTAGCAAGTCCACCGGTTCCCTCAGGCCCCGTGGACGTAGCTCACTGGGAAACTACTGGTGGGGACATGGGAGTTGAAATAGTGAGGGGAAAGGGGGACATATGGGAGTGGGGGCACAGGCGAGTGAAAATGGGGGGCACGCTGGGGGGCACGGGGGATTCTCAGGGAGCCTGTTGGTTGTGCTCCCAGATGGCTGCACGACGGCGGTGCTGTAGCGCAGGTTTGCGCTTTTGTTCCAAAGGGCAAAGTGACAGCGGAGCCCAGCAGAGCCTTCTCTTTGAGGCCCCTGAAGCTCTCCTGCAGGCAGCCAGGAGGGGACAGCTCACTCGAGGCCACACCTGAGGAGAAACAAGGTGCTTGTGGCAGAGCCGGGTGAACGATGGCGGCAGCAGGCATGGTGGGCCTGCAGCAGGCTTCCAGAAGCAGCAATGGTGTGAAATGCGTCACAGCTGGCACAGACCGCTGCCCCGAGCACACCTGGGCCGTTGGTCCAAAGGGGAAAGTGGGTTCTGAAAGAGCCGGGCCTTTCCAAGCAGCTCGTAGCAGGGAGCAGAAGCTTCACAAGTTACAGGCTGAGCAGCCTTTCCACAAGCCGCGTAAAGCAGAGTCTTGGTCACCATTGTGACCGAGAATGAAGGAAAAAGGAGGCTCCAAAGCGAGCTGTGGAGCTGGCCACGCTGTGCTCTCACCCCTAGAGATTGACCGGCGCATGCACGCGCAGAGCTGACATCCCTTGGAGAACACTCATACTGCTTGCTCACTTGGGTGAGCGTAGGAGCTCCCACCACACCATCCAGACCCTTCCCCATCATTCCCAGCCCCCCGACGACTTTTTCAGTGGGGATCCAGCCACCCCTCTAGACCCTGCCTGGTCATACCATCCCCACCACGGTGGGTATGGTGTTCTGGGTCTGCCTGGGATGGACTCAACCTTCCCCACAGCAGCCCATGCAGCACTATGCTCTGTACTTCTGGCTAGAACTGACTTGATATTGCACCAATGTGTTTTGTCTACTGCTGAGCCGTGCTGGCACAGCATCAGGACTCCCACAGCGCCCTCCCTCTGCCACCCCCCAGCCCCAAATCCAGTCGGCTGGCTGTGGGCAAGAGGTGGGGAGGGGGCATTGCCAGGGCAGCTGACCCAAAAAGACCAAAGGGATAGTCCATACGGCAACGTCACGCTCAGCAATAAAAGCTGTGGAAGGGGAGGGAGAAGGGGGGGAGACACAGGGGACACAGATTCCTTGGTCAAGATCTTTATTTATTCCTCCGATTCCTCCGTTTCTTCCTTCCTCTCCTGCTGCAAGATCTCAGTTCATCATCGCTATCCTGCAGGAGATCACGTAGCTCTGGAGGCACAGTTGTCACCAGGTCATCGTCTGAAACTTCTTCTACCAAATTAGAGGGGACAAATCCTCTCGTGCCATCCGTCAGCTCTCCCACAAACCAGCCGTCTTCATCCATGTCTCCATAGACATAAACGTATTCTCCCGCAGTCAGAGGAAGCTCTGCTTCGGGGTGCTCATTAGGACCCTCGAAAGGATCGTAGCTATATCGAGCTAAAAATTTTCGAAGTTTTAGCGATTCTTCTTCCGAGGACTGCAGGATGAAGGACACATGCTCTGCTCCTGATTCTTCGTTCCCACCCACAGGGCCCTCGTCTGAAAGACGTCCCTGTCCCTAGGGAGCCCCGTGCTGGCGGGGGCAGGGGCAGGGGTTGACATGGGCTGGAAGCACAGTCGTGCTTCCAGCACCTCCGACATCACACACCCCTGTGTCACGGCCTGCAGTTCCATCTGCTGCTGCCAAGGGAGGGGAGGGGGGCAGTCCTCACTCACCAGGCATGTTCTGTTTCCTTCTCCTCTATATCCTCTTGTAGATGCCTTAATTCCTGACGCAGCACCTGGGAGACAGAATTGTTGACTCCCTGTGCCCGCTCCAGCCCTCCTCCACATCACCCACCCTGTGCCAGCGGGCACCCCCACGGTTCCCCTTGGCCCCTGCACGCTACCTTTCTCTGCTCCTCCTCCTCCCGCAGCTGCTCTTCCAGTTGGGCAATGTGCTGCAAAACAACAGGCACAGCATTCTGGACAGCGGTGCTGGGACCCAGGGACCCTCACTGCTCTCCAGCTCTGGGGCCATGCCGTCTAGCTCCCCCACTGCCCCAAGGCACAGGGAGACCTGGCGACTCACAGAGACAGGCACAGGGAAATGATGTCCCCCCCCCTTCCCTCTCCACCGCATTCTGGCACAAATGTCTGGCCCAGCTACACCGCTGCCTGAGGCCGCTGGGCTGCACAGAAGCAGCGCTGGCACCCCCCTCTCTGACCCTCTAAGGATGGGCCAACTTCTGCCCTCTGCCTTGCAGCCCACCTTCAGTTCGTCAGCTGTCGCTTCCTTCAGCTTCAGCTCAAATTTGCTGTGGGAGAGGAAGGGAAGAGGAGCAGCCATCAGGGCACTGGGGCACTGCTGTGAGATCTCTGCCTGGCTGGAGATCCTTGCCAGTGTCCCCTCCTGGCTGCCCTCGGGCACCGCGTCCCCTCTCCTACCCAGCCCTGCAGGCACTGAGGGGCAGGAAGAGGGACCCCCGGACCCAACTCCTCCATCTGGGCAACCATCCCTCCAGCTGCTGGAGCTCCAGACCCATGGGAAGGACACTCATAGGATCACAGAACCATAGAAGTGGTTGGGTTGGAAAGGCCCTTCAAGAGAATCAAATTCCAGTCCCCCTGCCGTGGGTAGGGACACCTTCCACTAGACCAGCTTGCTCCAAGCCCCGTCCAGCCTGGCCTTAAACACTTCCAGGGATGGGGCATCCACAGCTTCTCTGAGCAGCCTGTTCCAGTGCCTCGCCACCCTCTGAGTGAAGAATTTCTTCCTTGTATCTCATCTAAATCTACCCTCTTTTAGTTTAAAGCCATTACTCCTTGCCATGTATCACTGCGCTCCCCGGCTTTCTCCAGCTTTAGCTATCGGAAGGTTGTTCCAAAGGTCTCCCTGGAGCTTCCTCTCCACCTGGCAGGATATCCTTGCCATTCTCCTTGAATTTGTCATTGATAAGATCATCGCCACCAGCCATCTCTTCCTACCTCAAGCCTTCTGTGATTCTCTGACTCTGAGGGTCTGTGAACTCACCTTCAACGATTCCACCAACTCCTGAAGCTGGGCCACGCAACGTTTCTGCAAAGAGGAGCGGGAGAGAGGCACTTAGCCCCTGACACTGCCCTAGCTGTCACAGCTGAGGGACACGGACAGAGGAGGGGACACTGACCTCTCTGGTGAGCTCCATCGGGTGGAGCACACCCCTGTGGTGGTGCACACACCCCTGTGTCACGGCCTGCAGTTCCATCTGCTGCTGCCTGCAAGTAACAGGGTTTTTGGTTGGGTGAGTGCAGAACTCCATCACCACGGGGGCTCCCCAGCAGCACGTGCACACCCCAGGACCGGGATGGGGCTCCTCTGTCACGCCAGGTGCTGATCAGAACTCGCTCCCACACTCCATCCCTGGTTGCCCGGCTCCAGCCCTGGCGGTCCCATTGCTCCGCTGGGTGCTGCGGAGAAGCCCCTGGGTACAAGTGTGCGGCAAGGGAGGGGAGGGGGGCAGTCCTCACTCACCAGGCATGTTCTGTTCCCTTCTCCTCTATATCCTCTTGTAGATGCGTTAATTCCTGACGCAGCACCTGGGAGACAGAATTGTTGACTCCCTGTGCCCGCTCCAGCCCTCCTCCACATCACCCACCCTGTGCCAGCGGGCACCCCCACGGTTCCCCTTGGCCCCTGCACGCTACCTTTCTCTGCTCCTCCTCCTCCCGCAGCTGCTCTTCCAGTTGGGCAATGTGCTGCAAAACAACAGGCACAGCATTCTGGACAGCGGTGCTGGGACCCAGGGACCCTCACTGCTCTCCAGCTCTGGGGCCATGCCGTCTAGCTCCCCCACTGCCCCAAGGCACAGGGAGACCTGGCGACTCACAGAGACAGGCACAGGGAAATGATGTCCCCCCCCCTTCCCTCTCCACCGCATTCTGGCACAAATGTCTGGCCCAGCTACACCGCTGCCTGAGGCCGCTGGGCTGCACAGAAGCAGCGCTGGCACCCCCCTCTCTGACCCTCTAAGGATGGGCCAACTTCTGCCCTCTGCCTTGCAGCCCACCTTCAGTTCGTCAGCTGTCGCTTCCTTCAGCTTCAGCTCAAATTTGCTGTGGGAGAGGAAGGGAAGAGGAGCAGCCATCAGGGCACTGGGGCACTGCTGTGAGATCTCTGCCTGGCTGGAGATCCTTGCCAGTGTCCCCTCCTGGCTGCCCTCGGGCACCGCGTCCCCTCTCCTACCCAGCCCTGCAGGCACTGAGGGGCAGGAAGAGGGACCCCCGGACCCAACTCCTCCATCTGGGCAACCATCCCTCCAGCTGCTGGAGCTCCAGACCCATGGGAAGGACACTCATAGGATCACAGAACCATAGAAGGGGTTGGGTTGGAAAGGCCCTTCAAGAGAATCAAATTCCAGTCCCCCTGCCGTGGGTAGGGACACCTTCCACTAGACCAGCTTGCTCCAAGCCCCGTCCAGCCTGGCCTTAAACACTTCCAGGGATGGGGCATCCACAGCTTCTCTGAGCAGCCTGTTCCAGTGCCTCGCCACCCTCTGAGTGAAGAATTTCTTCCTTGTATCTCATCTAAATCTACCCTCTTTTAGTTTAAAGCCATTACTCCTTGCCATGTATCACTGCGCTCCCCGGCTTTCTCCAGCTTTAGCTATCGGAAGGTTGTTCCAAAGGTCTCCCTGGAGCTTCCTCTCCACCTGGCAGGATATCCTTGCCATTCTCCTTGAATTTGTCATTGATAAGATCATCGCCACCAGCCATCTCTTCCTACCTCAAGCCTTCTGTGATTCTCTGACTCTGAGGGTCTGTGAACTCACCTTCAACGATTCCACCAACTCCTGAAGCTGGGCCACGCAACGTTTCTGCAAAGAGGAGCGGGAGAGAGGCACTTAGCCCCTGACACTGCCCTAGCTGTCACAGCTGAGGGACACGGACAGAGGAGGGGACACTGACCTCTCTGGTGAGCTCCATCGGGTGGAGCACACCCCTGTGGTGGTGCACACACCCCTGTGTCACGGCCTGCAGTTCCATCTGCTGCTGCCTGCAAGTAACAGGGTTTTTGGTTGGGTGAGTGCAGAACTCCATCACCACGGGGGCTCCCCAGCAGCACGTGCACACCCCAGGACCGGGATGGGGCTCCTCTGTCACGCCAGGTGCTGATCAGAACTCGCTCCCACACTCCATCCCTGGTTGCCCGGCTCCAGCCCTGGCGGTCCCATTGCTCCGCTGGGTGCTGCGGAGAAGCCCCTGGGTACAAGTGTGCGGCAAGGGAGGGGAGGGGGGCAGTCCTCACTCACCAGGCATGTTCTGTTCCCTTCTCCTCTATATCCTCTTGTAGATGCGTTAATTCCTGACGCAGCACCTGGGAGACAGAATTGTTGACTCCCTGTGCCCGCTCCAGCCCTCCTCCACATCACCCACCCTGTGCCAGCGGGCACCCCCACGGTTCCCCTTGGCCCCTGCACGCTACCTTTCTCTGCTCCTCCTCCTCCCGCAGCTGCTCTTCCAGTTGGGCAATGTGCTGCAAAACAACAGGCACAGCATTCTGGACAGCGGTGCTGGGACCCAGGGACCCTCACTGCTCTCCAGCTCTGGGGCCATGCCGTCTAGCTCCCCCACTGCCCCAAGGCACAGGGAGACCTGGCGACTCACAGAGACAGGCACAGGGAAATGATGTCCCCCCCCCTTCCCTCTCCACCGCATTCTGGCACAAATGTCTGGCCCAGCTACACCGCTGCCTGAGGCCGCTGGGCTGCACAGAAGCAGCGCTGGCACCCCCCTCTCTGACCCTCTAAGGATGGGCCAACTTCTGCCCTCTGCCTTGCAGCCCACCTTCAGTTCGTCAGCTGTCGCTTCCTTCAGCTTCAGCTCAAATTTGCTGTGGGAGAGGAAGGGAAGAGGAGCAGCCATCAGGGCACTGGGGCACTGCTGTGAGATCTCTGCCTGGCTGGAGATCCTTGCCAGTGTCCCCTCCTGGCTGCCCTCGGGCACCGCGTCCCCTCTCCTACCCAGCCCTGCAGGCACTGAGGGGCAGGAAGAGGGACCCCCGGACCCAACTCCTCCATCTGGGCAACCATCCCTCCAGCTGCTGGAGCTCCAGACCCATGGGAAGGACACTCATAGGATCACAGAACCATAGAAGGGGTTGGGTTGGAAAGGCCCTTCAAGAGAATCAAATTCCAGTCCCCCTGCCGTGGGTAGGGACACCTTCCACTAGACCAGCTTGCTCCAAGCCCCGTCCAGCCTGGCCTTAAACACTTCCAGGGATGGGGCATCCACAGCTTCTCTGAGCAGCCTGTTCCAGTGCCTCGCCACCCTCTGAGTGAAGAATTTCTTCCTTGTATCTCATCTAAATCTACCCTCTTTTAGTTTAAAGCCATTACTCCTTGCCATGTATCACTGCGCTCCCCGGCTTTCTCCAGCTTTAGCTATCGGAAGGTTGTTCCAAAGGTCTCCCTGGAGCTTCCTCTCCACCTGGCAGGATATCCTTGCCATTCTCCTTGAATTTGTCATTGATAAGATCATCGCCACCAGCCATCTCTTCCTACCTCAAGCCTTCTGTGATTCTCTGACTCTGAGGGTCTGTGAACTCACCTTCAACGATTCCACCAACTCCTGAAGCTGGGCCACGCAACGTTTCTGCAAAGAGGAGCGGGAGAGAGGCACTTAGCCCCTGACACTGCCCTAGCTGTCACAGCTGAGGGACACGGACAGAGGAGGGGACACTGACCTCTCTGGTGAGCTCCATCGGGTGGAGCACACCCCTGTGGTGGTGCACACACCCCTGTGTCACGGCCTGCAGTTCCATCTGCTGCTGCCTGCAAGTAACAGGGTTTTTGGTTGGGTGAGTGCAGAACTCCATCACCACGGGGGCTCCCCAGCAGCACGTGCACACCCCAGGACCGGGATGGGGCTCCTCTGTCACACCAGGTGCTGATCAGAACTCGCTCCCACACTCCATCCCTGGTTGCCCGGCTCCAGCCCTGGCGGTCCCATTGCTCCGCTGGGTGCTGCGGAGAAGCCCCTGGGTACAAGTGTGCGGCAAGGGAGGGGAGGGGGGCAGTCCTCACTCACCAGGCATGTTCTGTTCCCTTCTCCTCTATATCCTCTTGTAGATGCGTTAATTCCTGACGCAGCACCTGGGAGACAGAATTGTTGACTCCCTGTGCCCGCTCCAGCCCTCCTCCACATCACCCACCCTGTGCCAGCGGGCACCCCCACGGTTCCCCTTGGCCCCTGCACGCTACCTTTCTCTGCTCCTCCTCCTCCCGCAGCTGCTCTTCCAGTTGGGCAATGTGCTGCAAAACAACAGGCACAGCATTCTGGACAGCGGTGCTGGGACCCAGGGACCCTCACTGCTCTCCAGCTCTGGGGCCATGCCGTCTAGCTCCCCCACTGCCCCAAGGCACAGGGAGACCTGGCGACTCACAGAGACAGGCACAGGGAAATGATGTCCCCCCCCCTTCCCTCTCCACCGCATTCTGGCACAAATGTCTGGCCCAGCTACAGCGCTGCCTGAGGCCGCTGGGCTGCACAGAAGCAGCGCTGGCACCCCCCTCTCTGACCCTCTAAGGATGGGCCAACTTCTGCCCTCTGCCTTGCAGCCCACCTTCAGTTCGTCAGCTGTCGCTTCCTTCAGCTTCAGCTCAAATTTGCTGTGGGAGAGGAAGGGAAGAGGAGCAGCCATCAGGGCACTGGGGCACTGCTGTGAGATCTCTGCCTGGCTGGAGATCCTTGCCAGTGTCCCCTCCTGGCTGCCCTCGGGCACCGCGTCCCCTCTCCTACCCAGCCCTGCAGGCACTGAGGGGCAGGAAGAGGGACCCCCGGACCCAACTCCTCCATCTGGGCAACCATCCCTCCAGCTGCTGGAGCTCCAGACCCATGGGAAGGACACTCATAGGATCACAGAACCATAGAAGGGGTTGGGTTGGAAAGGCCCTTCAAGAGAATCAAATTCCAGTCCCCCTGCCGTGGGTAGGGACACCTTCCACTAGACCAGCTTGCTCCAAGCCCCGTCCAGCCTGGCCTTAAACACTTCCAGGGATGGGGCATCCACAGCTTCTCTGAGCAGCCTGTTCCAGTGCCTCGCCACCCTCTGAGTGAAGAATTTCTTCCTTGTATCTCATCTAAATCTACCCTCTTTTAGTTTAAAGCCATTACTCCTTGCCATGTATCACTGCGCTCCCCGGCTTTCTCCAGATTTAGCTATCGGAAGGTTGTTCCAAAGGTCTCCCTGGAGCTTCCTCTCCACCTGGCAGGATATCCTTGCCATTCTCCTTGAATTTGTCATTGATAAGATCATCGCCACCAGCCATCTCTTCCTACCTCAAGCCTTCTGTGATTCTCTGACTCTGAGGGTCTGTGAACTCACCTTCAACGATTCCACCAACTCCTGAAGCTGGGCCACGCAACGTTTCTGCAAAGAGGAGCGGGAGAGAGGCACTTAGCCCCTGACACTGCCCTAGCTGTCACAGCTGAGGGACACGGACAGAGGAGGGGACACTGACCTCTCTGGTGAGCTCCATCGGGTGGAGCACACCCCTGTGGTGGTGCACACACCCCTGTGTCACGGCCTGCAGTTCCATCTGCTGCTGCCTGCAAGTAACAGGGTTTTTGGTTGGGTGAGTGCAGAACTCCATCACCACGGGGGCTCCCCAGCAGCACGTGCACACCCCAGGACCGGGATGGGGCTCCTCTGTCACGCCAGGTGCTGATCAGAACTCGCTCCCACACTCCATCCCTGGTTGCCCGGCTCCAGCCCTGGCGGTCCCATTGCTCCGCTGGGTGCTGCGGAGAAGCCCCTGGGTACAAGTGTGCGGCAAGGGAGGGGAGGGGGGCAGTCCTCACTCACCAGGCATGTTCTGTTCCCTTCTCCTCTATATCCTCTTGTAGATGCGTTAATTCCTGACGCAGCACCTGGGAGACAGAATTGTTGACTCCCTGTGCCCGCTCCAGCCCTCCTCCACATCACCCACCCTGTGCCAGCGGGCACCCCCACGGTTCCCCTTGGCCCCTGCACGCTACCTTTCTCTGCTCCTCCTCCTCCCGCAGCTGCTCTTCCAGTTGGGCAATGTGCTGCAAAACAACAGGCACAGCATTCTGGACAGCGGTGCTGGGACCCAGGGACCCTCACTGCTCTCCAGCTCTGGGGCCATGCCATCTAGCTCCCCCACTGCCCCAAGGCACAGGGAGACCTGGCGACTCACAGAGACAGGCACAGGGAAATGATGTCCCCCCCCCTTCCCTCTCCACCGCATTCTGGCACAAATGTCTGGCCCAGCTACACCGCTGCCTGAGGCCGCTGGGCTGCACAGAAGCAGCGCTGGCACCCCCCTCTCTGACCCTCTAAGGATGGGCCAACTTCTGCCCTCTGCCTTGCAGCCCACCTTCAGTTCGTCAGCTGTCGCTTCCTTCAGCTTCAGCTCAAATTTGCTGTGGGAGAGGAAGGGAAGAGGAGCAGCCATCAGGGCACTGGGGCACTGCTGTGAGATCTCTGCCTGGCTGGAGATCCTTGCCAGTGTCCCCTCCTGGCTGCCCTCGGGCACCGCGTCCCCTCTCCTACCCAGCCCTGCAGGCACTGAGGGGCAGGAAGAGGGACCCCCGGACCCAACTCCTCCATCTGGGCAACCATCCCTCCAGCTGCTGGAGCTCCAGACCCATGGGAAGGACACTCATAGGATCACAGAACCATAGAAGGGGTTGGGTTGGAAAGGCCCTTCAAGAGAATCAAATTCCAGTCCCCCTGCCGTGGGTAGGGACACCTTCCACTAGACCAGCTTGCTCCAAGCCCCGTCCAGCCTGGCCTTAAACACTTCCAGGGATGGGGCATCCACAGCTTCTCTGAGCAGCCTGTTCCAGTGCCTCGCCACCCTCTGAGTGAAGAATTTCTTCCTTGTATCTCATCTAAATCTACCCTCTTTTAGTTTAAAGCCATTACTCCTTGCCATGTATCACTGCGCTCCCCGGCTTTCTCCAGCTTTAGCTATCGGAAGGTTGTTCCAAAGGTCTCCCTGGAGCTTCCTCTCCACCTGGCAGGATATCCTTGCCATTCTCCTTGAATTTGTCATTGATAAGATCATCGCCACCAGCCATCTCTTCCTACCTCAAGCCTTCTGTGATTCTCTGACTCTGAGGGTCTGTGAACTCACCTTCAACGATTCCACCAACTCCTGAAGCTGGGCCACGCAACGTTTCTGCAAAGAGGAGCGGGAGAGAGGCACTTAGCCCCTGACACTGCCCTAGCTGTCACAGCTGAGGGACACGGACAGAGGAGGGGACACTGACCTCTCTGGTGAGCTCCATCGGGTGGAGCACACCCCTGTGGTGGTGCACACACCCCTGTGTCACGGCCTGCAGTTCCATCTGCTGCTGCCTGCAAGTAACAGGGTTTTTGGTTGGGTGAGTGCAGAACTCCATCACCACGGGGGCTCCCCAGCAGCACGTGCACACCCCAGGACCGGGATGGGGCTCCTCTGTCACGCCAGGTGCTGATCAGAACTCGCTCCCACACTCCATCCCTGGTTGCCCGGCTCCAGCCCTGGCGGTCCCATTGCTCCGCTGGGTGCTGCGGAGAAGCCCCTGGGTACAAGTGTGCGGCAAGGGAGGGGAGGGGGGCAGTCCTCACTCACCAGGCATGTTCTGTTCCCTTCTCCTCTATATCCTCTTGTAGATGCGTTAATTCCTGACGCAGCACCTGGGAGACAGAATTGTTGACTCCCTGTGCCCGCTCCAGCCCTCCTCCACATCACCCACCCTGTGCCAGCGGGCACCCCCACGGTTCCCCTTGGCCCCTGCACGCTACCTTTCTCTGCTCCTCCTCCTCCCGCAGCTGCTCTTCCAGTTGGGCAATGTGCTGCAAAACAACAGGCACAGCATTCTGGACAGCGGTGCTGGGACCCAGGGACCCTCACTGCTCTCCAGCTCTGGGGCCATGCCGTCTAGCTCCCCCACTGCCCCAAGGCACAGGGAGACCTGGCGACTCACAGAGACAGGCACAGGGAAATGATGTCCCCCCCCCTTCCCTCTCCACCGCATTCTGGCACAAATGTCTGGCCCAGCTACACCGCTGCCTGAGGCCGCTGGGCTGCACAGAAGCAGCGCTGGCACCCCCCTCTCTGACCCTCTAAGGATGGGCCAACTTCTGCCCTCTGCCTTGCAGCCCACCTTCAGTTCGTCAGCTGTCGCTTCCTTCAGCTTCAGCTCAAATTTGCTGTGGGAGAGGAAGGGAAGAGGAGCAGCCATCAGGGCACTGGGGCACTGCTGTGAGATCTCTGCCTGGCTGGAGATCCTTGCCAGTGTCCCCTCCTGGCTGCCCTCGGGCACCGCGTCCCCTCTCCTACCCAGCCCTGCAGGCACTGAGGGGCAGGAAGAGGGACCCCCGGACCCAACTCCTCCATCTGGGCAACCATCCCTCCAGCTGCTGGAGCTCCAGACCCATGGGAAGGACACTCATAGGATCACAGAACCATAGAAGGGGTTGGGTTGGAAAGGCCCTTCAAGAGAATCAAATTCCAGTCCCCCTGCCGTGGGTAGGGACACCTTCCACTAGACCAGCTTGCTCCAAGCCCCGTCCAGCCTGGCCTTAAACACTTCCAGGGATGGGGCATCCACAGCTTCTCTGAGCAGCCTGTTCCAGTGCCTCGCCACCCTCTGAGTGAAGAATTTCTTCCTTGTATCTCATCTAAATCTACCCTCTTTTAGTTTAAAGCCATTACTCCTTGCCATGTATCACTGCGCTCCCCGGCTTTCTCCAGATTTAGCTATCGGAAGGTTGTTCCAAACGTCTTAGAGGAGGGATGACGTCATATGACCTCGTTAACAACCCTTCTAGGGGTTGTTAACCCTCGTTAACAACCCATGCTAATGGCTGTGTAATGCTGTATGTCATCACTACCACGCTTCCCCCACTAAAGGACAGACGTGGCCCAGACCCGTAAGCTGTGCCCGTGCCTGAGGCCTCACAGACACATTCTTGTTGCGCACCTGCGCGGGGGCTCCGTCTGCACTCGTTAACAACCCTTCACCTCCCTCCTCTGCACCCCTTGCGCTGAGGCTGTCGGGGTGTGTCCGGGCGGGCACGCACCATATAAGGTCATATGACGTCATCCCTCCTCTATGACGCCATCACCCGGACACTATATAAGGCCGCGCTCGCCCAGGCCGGGCCAGTGGCAGAGGCGACCTCTGCTGCTGCGCGGTGCTGGGAGCCGGTGTCTGCTGAGGGCTCAGAGGCTGCTGTCCCTCAGAGGCCCAGGCCGTGCGATCGCTGGTGGCTATTGCTGGCAGCGTTTGGTGAACGTTCATCGTTCTGAATCCTTAAGCCATGATCCGGGGTGGTGTGGGCCAGGGGCCCGTGGCGCACAGTCACCCCTCATCCCGTCGGGGCCCAGCGCGACCCCCCAGCGGGCCTGTGCAGCAGGAGGAGCACAGGCAGGAGCTGGAGGTGCTGCGGGCCCAGCTGGAGGCCGAGCGTCTCCACTCGCAGGAGCTGCACCGCCGCTTTGCTGATGAAACCCGCCAGATAAAGAAGATGGCAGAGCAGGAGCGGCAGCTTCTGGCTGAGAAGCTACGCTCCAGATGGGAGCAGCAACGGGCACGGGAGCTGCAGCGGCTGTGGGAGCTGAGCCAGAAGCAGCGGGCAACAGAGATCCGTCAGCTGCTGCGTGAGAAGGAGGCCGAGTGGCGCCAGGCACAGGAGTTGCTCCAAGAGCAGCGGGACGACGCCGTCCGCCAGGCGCGGGACCTGCAGCAGGAGCTGGCCGAGGAGCTGGTGAGGCACGGCTGCAGCAGCAGCAGCGAGGCCCGCAGCAAGCTGCAGGAGGTCCACAGGCAGCTCCACTGGCGGAAGGACAGCAAGCAGACCGCCCGCATCGTAAGCCTCCAAAATGAACTGGAACTGCAGAGAAGGCTCTTCCAGCAGTACATCCTGGAGCAGGCTGAGGGGAGGCCGTCTGCCTCCCACAGCGAAGACAGGGCTGCGGCCTGGCACCGCCTGCAGACTCGCCTGGGCGCAGGGACCACCGGGACCTGCTCTTCGAAGAGCCCCGGTGCATCTGGTGCTGCTGGGGGAGGAGGGCAGCAGACAACCCACTCCAGCTTAAAAGCTCACCTCCAGGGAGAAGGGAAGAGCTGCGGGCGGGCGGTCACAGACGTGGGTGTTCAGGTGGCAGCGCAACAAGAGGCCTGCCCACCTGGCAGTGGAGACAGCCAGCTGCTGCAGGAGAAAGCTCATCTGCAGCATGCCCTGGAGGACCTGCAGAGGCAATGCGGTGTCCTTCAAGAGGAGACCCGCCTTCTGGGGAAGGAAAGCGCTCTGGAACTGGGGGAGGAGGTGGAGAGGCTCCAGCAGAAGACTAGTATGCTAGGCCTCCTTACCAAGCACCTGAAAGAAAACACCAGGCAACTGAAAGAGACCGACCTGAAATCTGGAAAGACTGCTGCAAAGACAGAGCAGGTCGACCAGCAGCAGAGAGGGGAATCGGAAACCGAGGCTGGGAAAAAACTTAGGCCTCACAGGAACCTGGATCAGGAACGCTCAAGACTGCAGCAAAGGTACGAGGAGCTGAAAGTGCGTCTGAGAGAGATGACAAATGAAAATGCCAGGCGCGCAGAAGAAAATTCTCAGCTCCGTGGGCAGAAGGAGCGGATAGACGAGGTTCGATCTGACAACGCTGCTCTGAAGGGGAAACTCGTGCAAGTGACAGAGCAGCGAAATTCTGCCATCGGAGAGGCCAAACGTCTTCAAACACGACTGCAAGATCTGGGTTGTGAACTGAAAGCCATGAGACAACTGGCAGGACGAAGGCAACAACAGGAGAACGACCTCGAGGAAACAAGGCGACTGCTGCAGAAGAAGAAAGAGGAAGTTGAGCATTTGCAGAGGGCTTGGGCAGAGCAAAGAAGGACACATGAGGAAGACACGCAAGCGTCTCAAGCGCAGCTGAGAGAATTAGAGAAACAGAATCAACACCAAAGTCAACAATGGGAGCTGCTCTCTCAGCAACTTGAGCAAGAAAAAAGAAAAGAATCCAACCGTATTGGTTCAGGACTACCACAGGTGACATCTTCTCCCACAGCACAGGCCTATGCAGAGCAGTCCCATGACCTTTGCAACCGCGAAGACAGCTCTGATGTTTCTGAGGAGGCAACCAAGGTCCCGGCATCCCACACAAGCACCTCGACATCAGATGCCGCACACAACAGTCCTGGGTGCCGCCTTCTTTCAGACGAGGGCCCTGTGCATGGGAACGAAGAAGCAGGAGCAGAGCATGTGTCCTTCATCCTGCAGTCCTCGGGAGAAGAATCGCTAAAACTTCGAAAATTTTTAGCTCGATACAGCTACGATCCTTTCGAGGGTCCTAATGAGCACCCCGAAGCAGAGCTTCCTCTGACTGCGGGAGAATACGTTTATGTCTATGGAGACATGGATGAAGACGGCTGGTTTGTGGGAGAGCTGACGGATGGCACGAGAGGATTTGTCCCCTCTAATTTGGTAGAAGAAGTTTCAGACGATGACCTGGTGACAACTGTGCCTCCAGAGCTACGTGATCTCCTGCAGGATAGCGATGATGAACTGAGATCTTGCAGCAGGAGAGGAAGGAAGAAACGGAGGAATCGGAGGAATAAATAAAGATCTTGACCAAGGAATCTGTGTCCCCTGTGTCTCCCCCCCTTCTCCCTCCCCTTCCACAGCTTTTATTGCTGAGCGTGACGTTGCCGTATGGACTATCCCTTTGGTCTTTTTGGGTCAGCTGCCCTGGCAATGCCCCCTCCCCACCTCTTGCCCACAGCCAGCCGACTGGATTTGGGGCTGGGGGGTGGCAGAGGGAGGGCGCTGTGGGAGTCCTGATGCTGTGCCAGCACGGCTCAGCAGTAGACAAAACACATTGGTGCAATATCAAGTCAGTTCTAGCCAGAAGTACAGAGCATAGTGCTGCATGGGCTGCTGTGGGGAAGGTTGAGTCCATCCCAGGCAGACCCAGAACACCATACCCACCGTGGTGGGGATGGTATGACCAGGCAGGGTCTAGAGGGGTGGCTGGATCCCCACTGAAAAAGTCGTCGGGGGGCTGGGAATGATGGGGAAGGGTCTGGATGGTGTGGTGGGAGCTCCTACGCTCACCCAAGTGAGCAAGCAGTATGAGTGTTCTCCAAGGGATGTCAGCTCTGCGCGTGCATGCGCCGGTCAATCTCTAGGGGTGAGAGCACAGCGTGGCCAGCTCCACAGCTCGCTTTGGAGCCTCCTTTTTCCTTCATTCTCGGTCACAATGGTGACCAAGACTCTGCTTTACGCGGCTTGTGGAAAGGCTGCTCAGCCTGTAACTTGTGAAGCTTCTGCTCCCTGCTACGAGCTGCTTGGAAAGGCCCGGCTCTTTCAGAACCCACTTTCCCCTTTGGACCAACGGCCCAGGTGTGCTCGGGGCAGCGGTCTGTGCCAGCTGTGACGCATTTCACACCATTGCTGCTTCTGGAAGCCTGCTGCAGGCCCACCGTGCCTGCTGCCGCCATCGTTCACCCGGCTCTGCCACAAGCACCTTGTTTCTCCTCAGGTGTGGCCTCGAGTGAGCTGTCCCCTCCTGGCTGCCTGCAGGAGAGCTTCAGGGGCCTCAAAGAGAAGGCTCTGCTGGGCTCCGCTGTCACTTTGCCCTTTGGAACAAAAGCGCAAACCTGCGCTACAGCACCGCCGTCGTGCAGCCATCTGGGAGCACAACCAACAGGCTCCCTGAGAATCCCCCGTGCCCCCCAGCGTGCCCCCCATTTTCACTCGCCTGTGCCCCCGCTCCCATATGTCCCCCTTTCCCCTCACTATTTCAACTCCCATGTCCCCACCAGTAGTTTCCCAGTGAGCTACGTCCACGGGGCCTGAGGGAACCGGTGGACTTGCTAAGCCACTGGCCATCATACAGGAGAGGCTGTGGAAGTCTGTTTAAGTAGTTCCCACTGACTGGAGGAGAGGAAACATAGCCCCCATTCTACAAAGGGGAAAATGGAAGACCTGGGAGCTACAAGCCTTCCTCCCTTTGTGGGGGTGCAGAGCCTTCACCACCCTCAGGCGGGAGGCAGAGCTGAGGCAGGGCCGGGCTGGGTGGGGGGGGGCGCTCTGGAAGGTTCTGTGCTGTGGGGCGTGCTGGGGGGGGGCACTGGGAGGGGCTGTCCTTAAGGTCAGTGGTCATTAAGGTCCCCTCCAACCCAAAGCATTCTAGGATTCTGTTTCTAAAAACACCTCTTCTGTTCCATCCCAGTAATAATAAACAGCACAAGCAGAAATCAGCTCTGCCAGCCTGGGGTGTCCCCATGCATTCAGGTCGTCCTCATCCCCCCCACACTCACGCTACAGCCTGCCCCATGGGAGGCCAAGGGGAGATGTTTCCCCTGCAGTTGCAGCTCTCCAGCAAAGGCCCTGGACTGAATGGAACAGGCGGTGCTGGAGCTACACCGGGGGTGCTTGGAGGGCTTGTAGGCACAGTAAAAGATGCATTTCAAACAGCCCAGCTGGGCCCTGCTCGTGTCCCGCAGCCCGAAGGAGATGCCAGCACGGACGCGCTTTGAACCAGGGCATTTACTGGGGTACTGTGTGTTACTGGCATTTACTGTGGGGTACTGAACCGGTACTGAACTAGGTCCAAGCCTGTCCGAATGAGCAGAGCTGAGGCAGGGCCGGGCTGGGTGGGGGGGGCGCTCTGGAAGGTTCTGTGCTGTGGGGCGTGCTGGGGGGGGGCACTAGGGGAGGGAACACACGGTGCTGGGGGGCACCCGGGGCACGTAGCTGGGGGTAACTGTGGGGGGGATGCCCTAGAGTAGGAGTTGAACTGGTGAGGGGAAAGGGGGTCATATAGGAGTGGGGGCACACGCAAGTGAAAATGGAGGAGTTCTCCTCCTCCCTGTTAAAGGGGAGCAAAGCTCCGCCCATGGCCTTCCTCCCTTTGTGGGGGTGCACAGCCTTCACCACCCACTGTCCGTCGTACCTGAGAAGTTGTTGCTGAGGGCTATAGAAAATAAGGAGGCGATTGGTGACAGACAACACGGCTTCACTCGGGGCAGATCATGCCTGACAAATCTGGTGCCCTTCTATGATGGGGTTGCAGCATTGGTGGGTAGGGAAAGAGCAACGGACATCATCTACCTGGACTCGTGCAAAGCACTTGCACTGTCCCCCATGATCTCTAAACTGGAGAGACATGGATCGGATGGACGGACAACTCGGTGGGTAAGGAATTGGCGAGATGGTTGCACTCAAAGAGTAGCGGTCAGAGGCTCAGTGTCCAGGCAGAAACCAGTAACGAGTGGCATTCCTCAGGGATCTGCATATTGACCAGTGGTCAACAGCACCCAGGGGTGGGTCACTGCCCCCCATACCTGGATTTACCCCAGTAAATGCCCTGGTTCAAAGCGCGAGGAGCTGTGAGGACCAGTTCAGTCCTGACTTGTTCCTACCATCTTCTTTAAACCCTTCCCTAGACTCTATGCCATGCTGGGAACAGCAGCCCCCGCTCAGGATTGGGGTGAGGGGCTGCTCACCCCATACATATCCACTGCTCGGGATAGCAGGCAGGTGAGGAAGCTGCCATCAGCGCACCCCAGGACCCTCCCGGATTGCTGATGTCTTGCGGTGTTATCCCTCCAGCACACAGATGGTGCTTGAAGTCCCCCGGGGCCCTGCAAACGTGAAGTTTCTCCTACCTATCTGTAGAGGGACTCAGTACTTGTTTTTTTCCTGGTCAGTTCCCTTTCTTGCACAGGCACAGAGGAACTGGGCAGAGCAGCCTCGGTTTTATTTAGAGGAGATGTCAGTGGGGCGGCACGCCCTCACTGACCAGAGACAGGGTCTCTTCAAGGAAGTGTGCCAGGTCAGTGAAGATGTCTTCTGGCAGCACATGAAGCAGCAGGTGGAAGAACTCCCGGTCGTAATAGGAGGCGTAGAGCACCGCGACACCGAGCATGAAAGTGACGGCCAGCTCCACGCACAGGAAGATCAGGCAGAATGTCCTGTGGGGCAGAAAAAGAGCTGGAAAAAGGGCAGGCTGGACGCATCCCGCACCCATGCCAGAGGGGGCTGTTCTGGGAGCCCCACAGGCTGCCCCTCCAGGCATTTCTCATTGCTCATTCGGACAGGCTTGGACGTGAGCCTCCACAAGCCCAGGAAGACACCTCGGCATTGGGCAAACACGCCGCAGCAGGCGTCCTGGCCATCCCAGTCGCTGCAGGGGAACCTGGGTGGGCACAGGGCACCTGAGGGGACACTCACCACAGCCAGGAAAAGGCACCTCTTCTCCTCGCCAGTTCCTCCGTCTTCTGTAGGTCAACACAAGGTAGGGACACTTGTCAGGCCCCACCGCACAGTCCGGTTCAGTACCCCACAGTAAATGCCAGTAACACACAGTACCCCAGTAAATGCCCTGGTTCAAAGCGCGTCCGTGCTGGCATCTCCTTCGGGCTGCGGGACACGAGCAGGGCCCAGCTGGGCTGTTTGAAATGCATCTTTTACTGTGCCTACAAGCCCTCCAAGCACCCCCGGTGTAGCTCCAGCACCGCCTGTTCCATTCAGTCCAGGGCCTTTGCTGGAGAGCTGCAAGTGCAGGGGAAACATCTCCCCTTGGCCTCCCATGGGGCAGGCTGTAGCGTGAGTGTGGGGGGGATGAGGACGACCTGAATGCATGGGGACACCCCAGGCTGGCAGAGCTGATTTCTGCTTGTGCTGTTTATTATTACTGGGATGGAACAGAAGAGGTGTTTTTAGAAACAGAATCCTAGAAGGCTTTGGGTTGGAGGGGACCTTAATGACCACTGACCTTAAGGACACCCCCTCCCAGTGCCCCCCCCCAGCACGCCCCACAGCACAGAACCTTCCAGAGCGCCCCCCCCCCACCCAGCCCGGCCCTGCCTCAGCTCTGCCCCCCGCCTGAGGGTGGTGAAGGCTGTGCACCCCCACAAAGGGAGGAAGGCCATGGGGGGAGCTTTGCTCCCCTTTAACAGGGAGGAGGAGAACTCCTCCATTTTCACTTGCGTGTGCCCCCACTCCTATATGACCCCCTTTCCCCTCACCAGTTCAACTCCTACTCTAGGGCATCCCCCCCACAGTTACCCCCAGCTACGTGCCCCGGGTGCCCCCCAGCACCGTGTGTTCCCTCCCCTAGTGCCCCCCCCCAGCACGCCCCACAGCACAGAACCTTCCAGAGCGCCCCCCCCACCCAGCCCGGCCCTGCCTCAGCTCTGCCTCCCGCCTGAGGGTGGTGAAGGCTCTGCACCCCCACAAAGGGAGGAAGGCTTGTAGCTCCCAGGTCTTCCATTTTCCCCTTTGTAGAATGGGGGCTATGTTTCCTCTCCTCCAGTCAGTGGGAACTACTTAAACAGACTTCCACAGCCTCTCCTGTATGATGGCCAGTGGCTTAGCAAGTCCACCGGTTCCCTCAGGCCCCGTGGACGTAGCTCACTGGGAAACTACTGGTGGGGACATGGGAGTTGAAATAGTGAGGGGAAAGGGGGACATATGGGAGCGGGGGCACAGGCGAGTGAAAATGGGGGGCACGCTGGGGGGCACGGGGGATTCTCAGGGAGCCTGTTGGTTGTGCTCCCAGATGGCTGCACGACGGCGGTGCTGTAGCGCAGGTTTGCGCTTTTGTTCCAAAGGGCAAAGTGACAGCGGAGCCCAGCAGAGCCTTCTCTTTGAGGCCCCTGAAGCTCTCCTGCAGGCAGCCAGGAGGGGACAGCTCACTCGAGGCCACACCTGAGGAGAAACAAGGTGCTTGTGGCAGAGCCGGGTGAACGATGGCGGCAGCAGGCACGGTGGGCCTGCAGCAGGCTTCCAGAAGCAGCAATGGTGTGAAATGCGTCACAGCTGGCACAGACCGCTGCCCCGAGCACACCTGGGCCGTTGGTCCAAAGGGGAAAGTGGGTTCTGAAAGAGCCGGGCCTTTCCAAGCAGCTCGTAGCAGGGAGCAGAAGCTTCACAAGTTACAGGCTGAGCAGCCTTTCCACAGCCCCCTGACGACTTTTTCAGTGGGGATCCAGCCACCCCTCTAGACCCTGCCTGGTCATACCATCCCCACCACGGTGGGTATGGTGTTCTGGGTCTGCCTGGGATGGACTCAACCTTCCCCACAGCAGCCCATGCAGCACTATGCTCTGTACTTCTGGCTAGAACTGACTTGATATTGCACCAATGTGTTTTGTCTACTGCTGAGCCGTGCTGGCACAGCATCAGGACTCCCACAGCGCCCTCCCTCTGCCACCCCCCAGCCCCAAATCCAGTCGGCTGGCTGTGGGCAAGAGGTGGGGAGGGGGCATTGCCAGGGCAGCTGACCCAAAAAGACCAAAGGGATAGTCCATACGGCAACGTCACGCTCAGCAATAAAAGCTGTGGAAGGGGAGGGAGAAGGGGGGGAGACACAGGGGACACAGATTCCTTGGTCAAGATCTTTATTTATTCCTCCGATTCCTCCGTTTCTTCCTTCCTCTCCTGCTGCAAGATCTCAGTTCATCATCGCTATCCTGCAGGAGATCACGTAGCTCTGGAGGCACAGTTGTCACCAGGTCATCGTCTGAAACTTCTTCTACCAAATTAGAGGGGACAAATCCTCTCGTGCCATCCGTCAGCTCTCCCACAAACCAGCCGTCTTCATCCATGTCTCCATAGACATAAACGTATTCTCCCGCAGTCAGAGGAAGCTCTGCTTCGGGGTGCTCATTAGGACCCTCGAAAGGATCGTAGCTGTATCGAGCTAAAAATTTTCGAAGTTTTAGCGATTCTTCTCCCGAGGACTGCAGGATGAAGGACACATGCTCTGCTCCTGCTTCTTCGTTCCCATGCACAGGGCCCTGGTCTGAAAGAAGGCGGCACCCAGGACTGTTGTGTGCGGCATCTGATGTCCAGGTGCTTGTGTGGGATGCCGGGACCTTGGTTGCCTCCTCAGAAACATCAGAGCTGTCTTCGCGGTTGCAAAGGTCATGGGACTGCTCTGCATAGGCCTGTGCTGTGGGAGAAGATGTCACCTGTGGTAGTCCTGAACCGACACGGTTGGATTCTTTTCTTTTTTCTTGCTCAAGTTGCTGAGAGAGCAGCTCCCATTGTTGACTTTGGTGCTGATTCTGTTTCTCTAATTCTCTCAGCTGCGCTTGAGACGCTTGCGTGTCTTCCTCATGTGTCCTTCTTTGCTCTGCCCAAGCCCTCTGCAAATGCTCAACTTCCTCTTTCTTCTTCTGCAGCAGTCGCCTTGTTTCCTCGAGGTCGTTCTCCTGTTGTTGCCTTCGTCCTGCCAGTTGTCTCATGGCTTTCAGTTCACAACCCAGATCTTGCAGTCGTGTTTGAAGACGTTTGGCCTCTCCGATGGCAGAATTTCGCTGCTCTGTCACTTGCACGAGTTTCCCCTTCAGAGCAGCGTTGTCAGATCGAACCTCGTCTATCCGCTCCTTCTGCCCACGGAGCTGAGAATTTTCTTCTGCGCGCCTGGCATTTTCATTTGTCATCTCTCTCAGACGCACTTTCAGCTCCTCGTACCTTTGCTGCAGTCTTGAGCGTTCCTGATCCAGGTTCCTGTGAGGCCTAAGTTTTGTCCCAGCCTCGGTTTCCGATTCCCCTCTCTGCTGCTGGTCGACCTGCTCTGTCTTTGCAGCAGTCTTTCCAGATTTCAGGTCGGTCTCTTTCAGTTGCCTGGTGTTTTCTTTCAGGTGCTTGGTAAGGAGGCCTAGCATACTAGTCTTCTGCTGGAGCCTCTCCACCTCCTCCCCCAGTTCCAGAGCGCTTTCCTTCCCCAGAAGGCGGGTCTCCTCTTGAAGGACACCGCATTGCCTCTGCAGGTCCTCCAGGGCATGCTGCAGATGAGCTTTCTCCTGCAGCAGCTGGCTGTCTCCACTGCCAGGTGGGCAGGCCTCTTGTTGCGCTGCCACCTGAACACCCACGTCTGTGACCGCCCGCCCGCAGCTCTTCCCTTCTCCCTGGAGGTGAGCTTTTAAGCTGGAGTGGGTTGTCTGCTGCCCTCCTCCCCCAGCAGCACCAGATGCACCGGGGCTCTTCGAAGAGCAGGTCCCGGTGGTCCCTGCGCCCAGGCGAGTCTGCAGGCGGTGCCAGGCCGCAGCCCTGTCTTCGCTGTGGGAGGCAGACGGCCTCCCCTCAGCCTGCTCCAGGATGTACTGCTGGAAGAGCCTTCTCTGCAGTTCCAGTTCATTTTGGAGGCTTACGATGCGGGCGGTCTGCTTGCTGTCCTTCCGCCAGTGGAGCTGCCTGTGGACCTCCTGCAGCTTGCTGCGGGCCTCGCTGCTGCTGCTGCAGCCGTGCCTCACCAGCTCCTCGGCCAGCTCCTGCTGCAGGTCCCGCGCCTGGCGGACGGCGTCGTCCCGCTGCTCTTGGAGCAACTCCTGTGTCTGGCGCCACTCGGCCTCCTTCTCACGCAGCAGCTGACGGATCTCTGTTGCCCGCTGCTTCTGGCTCAGCTCCCACAGCCGCTGCAGCTCCCGTGCCCGTTGCTGCTCCCATCTGGAGCGTAGCTTCTCAGCCAGAAGCTGCCGCTCCCGCTCTGCCATCTTCTTTATCTGGCGGGTTTCATCAGCAAAGCGGCGGTGCAGCTCCTGCGAGTGGAGACGCTCGGCCTCCAGCTGGGCCCGCAGCGCCTCCAGCTCCTGCCTGTGCTCCTCCTGCTGCACAGGCCTGCTGGGGGGTCGCGCTGGGCCCCGACGGGATGAGGGGTGACTGTGCGCCACGGGCCCCTGGCCCACACCACCCCGGATCATGGCTTAAGGATTCAGAACGATGAACGTTCACCAAACGCTGCCAGCAATAGCCACCAGCGATCGCACGGCCTGGGCCTCTGAGGGACAGCAGCCTCTGAGCCCTCAGCAGACACCGGCTCCCAGCACCGCGCAGCAGCAGAGGTCGCCTCTGCCACTGGCCCGGCCTGGGCGAGCGCGGCCTTATATAGTGTCCGGGTGATGGCGTCATAGAGGAGGGATGACGTCATATGACCTTATATGGTGCGTGCCCGCCCGGACACACCCCGACAGCCTCAGCGCAAGGGGTGCAGAGGAGGGAGGTGAAGGGTTGTTAACGAGTGCAGACGGAGCCCCCGCGCAGGTGCGCAACAAGAATGTGTCTGTGAGGCCTCAGGCACGGGCACAGCTTACGGGTCTGGACCACGTCTGTCCTTTAGTGTGGCAAGCGTGGTAGTGATGACATACAGCATTACACAGCCATTAGCATGGGTTGTTAACGAGGGTTAACAACCCCTAGAAGGGTTGTTAACGAGGTCATATGACGTCATCCCTCCTCTAAGACGTTTGGAACAACCTTCCGATAGCTAAAGCTGGAGAAAGCCGGGGAGCGCAGTGATACATGGCAAGGAGTAATGGCTTTAAACTAAAAGAGGGTAGATTTAGATGAGATACAAGGAAGAAATTCTTCACTCAGAGGGTGGCGAGGCACTGGAACAGGCTGCTCAGAGAAGCTGTGGATGCCCCATCCCTGGAAGTGTTTAAGGCCAGGCTGGACGGGGCTTGGAGCAAGCTGGTCTAGTGGAAGGTGTCCCTACCCACGGCAGGGGGACTGGAATTTGATTCTCTTGAAGGGCCTTTCCAACCCAACCCCTTCTATGGTTCTGTGATCCTATGAGTGTCCTTCCCATGGGTCTGGAGCTCCAGCAGCTGGAGGGATGGTTGCCCAGATGGAGGAGTTGGGTCCGGGGGTCCCTCTTCCTGCCCCTCAGTGCCTGCAGGGCTGGGTAGGAGAGGGGACGCGGTGCCCGAGGGCAGCCAGGAGGGGACACTGGCAAGGATCTCCAGCCAGGCAGAGATCTCACAGCAGTGCCCCAGTGCCCTGATGGCTGCTCCTCTTCCCTTCCTCTCCCACAGCAAATTTGAGCTGAAGCTGAAGGAAGCGACAGCTGACGAACTGAAGGTGGGCTGCAAGGCAGAGGGCAGAAGTTGGCCCATCCTTAGAGGGTCAGAGAGGGGGGTGCCAGCGCTGCTTCTGTGCAGCCCAGCGGCCTCAGGCAGCGGTGTAGCTGGGCCAGACATTTGTGCCAGAATGCGGTGGAGAGGGAAGGGGGGGGGACATCATTTCCCTGTGCCTGTCTCTGTGAGTCGCCAGGTCTCCCTGTGCCTTGGGGCAGTGGGGGAGCTAGACGGCATGGCCCCAGAGCTGGAGAGCAGTGAGGGTCCCTGGGTCCCAGCACCGCTGTCCAGAATGCTGTGCCTGTTGTTTTGCAGCACATTGCCCAACTGGAAGAGCAGCTGCGGGAGGAGGAGGAGCAGAGAAAGGTAGCGTGCAGGGGCCAAGGGGAACCGTGGGGGTGCCCGCTGGCACAGGGTGGGTGATGTGGAGGAGGGCTGGAGCGGGCACAGGGAGTCAACAATTCTGTCTCCCAGGTGCTGCGTCAGGAATTAACGCATCTACAAGAGGATATAGAGGAGAAGGGAACAGAACATGCCTGGTGAGTGAGGACTGCCCCCCTCCCCTCCCTTGCCGCACACTTGTACCCAGGGGCTTCTCCGCAGCACCCAGCGGAGCAATGGGACCGCCAGGGCTGGAGCCGGGCAACCAGGGATGGAGTGTGGGAGCGAGTTCTGATCAGCACCTGGCGTGACAGAGGAGCCCCATCCCGGTCCTGGGGTGTGCACGTGCTGCTGGGGAGCCCCCGTGGTGATGGAGTTCTGCACTCACCCAACCAAAAACCCTGTTACTTGCAGGCAGCAGCAGATGGAACTGCAGGCCGTGACACAGGGGTGTGTGCACCACCACAGGGGTGTGCTCCACCCGATGGAGCTCACCAGAGAGGTCAGTGTCCCCTCCTCTGTCCGTGTCCCTCAGCTGTGACAGCTAGGGCAGTGTCAGGGGCTAAGTGCCTCTCTCCCGCTCCTCTTTGCAGAAACGTTGCGTGGCCCAGCTTCAGGAGTTGGTGGAATCGTTGAAGGTGAGTTCACAGACCCTCAGAGTCAGAGAATCACAGAAGGCTTGAGGTAGGAAGAGATGGCTGGTGACGATGATCTTATCAATGACAAATTCAAGGAGAATGGCAAGGATATCCTGCCAGGTGGAGAGGAAGCTCCAGGGAGACCTTTGGAACAACCTTCCGATAGCTAAAGCTGGAGAAAGCCGGGGAGCGCAGTGATACATGGCAAGGAGTAATGGCTTTAAACTAAAAGAGGGTAGATTTAGATGAGATACAAGGAAGAAATTCTTCACTCAGAGGGTGGCGAGGCACTGGAACAGGCTGCTCAGAGAAGCTGTGGATGCCCCATCCCTGGAAGTGTTTAAGGCCAGGCTGGACGGGGCTTGGAGCAAGCTGGTCTAGTGGAAGGTGTCCCTACCCACGGCAGGGGGACTGGAATTTGATTCTCTTGAAGGGCCTTTCCAACCCAACCCCTTCTATGGTTCTGTGATCCTATGAGTGTCCTTCCCATGGGTCTGGAGCTCCAGCAGCTGGAGGGATGGTTGCCCAGATGGAGGAGTTGGGTCCGGGGGTCCCTCTTCCTGCCCCTCAGTGCCTGCAGGGCTGGGTAGGAGAGGGGACGCGGTGCCCGAGGGCAGCCAGGAGGGGACACTGGCAAGGATCTCCAGCCAGGCAGAGATCTCACAGCAGTGCCCCAGTGCCCTGATGGCTGCTCCTCTTCCCTTCCTCTCCCACAGCAAATTTGAGCTGAAGCTGAAGGAAGCGACAGCTGACGAACTGAAGGTGGGCTGCAAGGCAGAGGGCAGAAGTTGGCCCATCCTTAGAGGGTCAGAGAGGGGGGTGCCAGCGCTGCTTCTGTGCAGCCCAGCGGCCTCAGGCAGCGGTGTAGCTGGGCCAGACATTTGTGCCAGAATGCGGTGGAGAGGGAAGGGGGGGGGACATCATTTCCCTGTGCCTGTCTCTGTGAGTCGCCAGGTCTCCCTGTGCCTTGGGGCAGTGGGGGAGCTAGACGGCATGGCCCCAGAGCTGGAGAGCAGTGAGGGTCCCTGGGTCCCAGCACCGCTGTCCAGAATGCTGTGCCTGTTGTTTTGCAGCACATTGCACAACTGGAAGAGCAGCTGCGGGAGGAGGAGGAGCAGAGAAAGGTAGCGTGCAGGGGCCAAGGGGAACCGTGGGGGTGCCCGCTGGCACAGGGTGGGTGATGTGGAGGAGGGCTGGAGCGGGCACAGGGAGTCAACAATTCTGTCTCCCAGGTGCTGCGTCAGGAATTAACGCATCTACAAGAGGATATAGAGGAGAAGGGAACAGAACATGCCTGGTGAGTGAGGACTGCCCCCCTCCCCTCCCTTGGCAGCAGCAGATGGAACTGCAGGCCGTGACACAGGGGTGTGTGATGTCGGAGGTGCTGGAAGCACGACTGTGCTTCCAGCCCATGTCAACCCCTGCCCCTGCCCCCGCCAGCACGGGGCTCCCTAGGGACAGGGACGTCTTTCAGACGAGGGCCCTGTGGGTGGGAACGAAGAATCAGGAGCAGAGCATGTGTCCTTCATCCTGCAGTCCTCGGAAGAAGAATCGCTAAAACTTCGAAAATTTTTAGCTCGATATAGCTACGATCCTTTCGAGGGTCCTAATGAGCACCCCGAAGCAGAGCTTCCTCTGACTGCGGGAGAATACGTTTATGTCTATGGAGACATGGATGAAGACGGCTGGTTTGTGGGAGAGCTGACGGATGGCAGGAGAGGATTTGTCCCCTCTAATTTGGTAGAAGAAGTTTCAGACGATGACCTGGTGACAACTGTGCCTCCAGAGCTACGTGATCTCCTGCAGGATAGCGATGATGAACTGAGATCTTGCAGCAGGAGAGGAAGGAAGAAACGGAGGAATCGGAGGAATAAATAAAGATCTTGACCAAGGAATCTGTGTCCCCTGTGTCTCCCCCCCTTCTCCCTCCCCTTCCACAGCTTTTATTGCTGAGCGTGACGTTGCCGTATGGACTATCCCTTTGGTCTTTTTGGGTCAGCTGCCCTGGCAATGCCCCCTCCCCACCTCTTGCCCACAGCCAGCCGACTGGATTTGGGGCTGGGGGGTGGCAGAGGGAGGGCGCTGTGGGAGTCCTGATGCTGTGCCAGCACGGCTCAGCAGTAGACAAAACACATTGGTGCAATATCAAGTCAGTTCTAGCCAGAAGTACAGAGCATAGTGCTGCATGGGCTGCTGTGGGGAAGGTTGAGTCCATCCCAGGCAGACCCAGAACACCATACCCACCGTGGTGGGGATGGTATGACCAGGCAGGGTCTAGAGGGGTGGCTGGATCCCCACTGAAAAAGTCGTCGGGGGGCTGGGAATGATGGGGAAGGGTCTGGATGGTGTGGTGGGAGCTCCTACGCTCACCCAAGTGAGCAAGCAGTATGAGTGTTCTCCAAGGGATGTCAGCTCTGCGCGTGCATGCGCCGGTCAATCTCTAGGGGTGAGAGCACAGCGTGGCCAGCTCCACAGCTCGCTTTGGAGCCTCCTTTTTCCTTCATTCTCGGTCACAATGGTGACCAAGACTCTGCTTTACGCGGCTTGTGGAAAGGCTGCTCAGCCTGTAACTTGTGAAGCTTCTGCTCCCTGCTACGAGCTGCTTGGAAAGGCCCGGCTCTTTCAGAACCCACTTTCCCCTTTGGACCAACGGCCCAGGTGTGCTCGGGGCAGCGGTCTGTGCCAGCTGTGACGCATTTCACACCATTGCTGCTTCTGGAAGCCTGCTGCAGGCCCACCGTGCCTGCTGCCGCCATCGTTCACCCGGCTCTGCCACAAGCACCTTGTTTCTCCTCAGGTGTGGCCTCGAGTGAGCTGTCCCCTCCTGGCTGCCTGCAGGAGAGCTTCAGGGGCCTCAAAGAGAAGGCTCTGCTGGGCTCCGCTGTCACTTTGCCCTTTGGAACAAAAGCGCAAACCTGCGCTACAGCACCGCCGTCGTGCAGCCATCTGGGAGCACAACCAACAGGCTCCCTGAGAATCCCCCGTGCCCCCCAGCGTGCCCCCCATTTTCACTCGCCTGTGCCCCCACTCCCATATGTCCCCCTTTCCCCTCACTATTTCAACTCCCATGTCCCCACCAGTAGTTTCCCAGTGAGCTACGTCCACGGGGCCTGAGGGAACCGGTGGACTTGCTAAGCCACTGGCCATCATACAGGAGAGGCTGTGGAAGTCTGTTTAAGTAGTTCCCACTGACTGGAGGAGAGGAAACATAGCCCCCATTCTACAAAGGGGAAAATGGAAGACCTGGGAGCTACAAGCCTTCCTCCCTTTGTGGGGGTGCACAGCCTTCACCACCCTCAGGCGGGGGGCAGAGCTGAGGCAGGGCCGGGCTGGGTGGGGGGGGGCGCTCTGGAAGGTTCTGTGCTGTGGGGCGTGCTGGGGGGGGGCACTGGGAGGGGCTGTCCTTAAGGTCAGTGGTCATTAAGGTCCCCTCCAACCCAAAGCATTCTAGGATTCTGTTTCTAAAAACACCTCTTCTGTTCCATCCCAGTAATAATAAACAGCACAAGCAGAAATCAGCTCTGCCAGCCTGGGGTGTCCCCATGCATTCAGGTCGTCCTCATCCCCCCCACACTCACGCTACAGCCTGCCCCATGGGAGGCCAAGGGGAGATGTTTCCCCTGCAGTTGCAGCTCTCCAGCAAAGGCCCTGGACTGAATGGAACAGGCGGTGCTGGAGCTACACCAGGGGTGCTTGGAGGGCTTGTAGGCACAGTAAAAGATGCATTTCAAACAGCCCAGCTGGGCCCTGCTCGTGTCCCGCAGCCCGAAGGAGATGCCAGCACGGACGCGCTTTGAACCAGGGCATTTACTGGGGTACTGTGTGTTACTGGCATTTACTGTGGGGTACTGAACCGGACTGTGCGGTGGGGCCTGACAAGTGTCCCTACCTTGTGTTGACCTACAGAAGACGGAGGAACTGGCGAGGAGAAGAGGTGCCTTTTCCTGGCTGTGGTGAGTGTCCCCTCAGGTGCCCTGTGCCCACCCAGGTTCCCCTGCAGCGACTGGGATGGCCAGGACGCCTGCTGCGGCGTGTTTGCCCAATGCCGAGGTGTCTTCCTGGGCTTGTGGAGGCTCACGTCCAAGCCTGTCCGAATGAGCAATGAGAAATGCCTGGAGGGGCAGCCTGTGGGGCTCCCAGAACAGCCCCCTCTGGCATGGGTGCGGGATGCGTCCAGCCTGCCCTTTTTCCAGCTCTTTTTCTGCCCCACAGGACATTCTGCCTGATCTTTGTGTGCGTGGAGCTGGCCGTCACTTTCATGCTGGGTGTCGCGGTGCTCTACGCCTCCTATTACGACCGGGAGTTCTTCCACCTGCTGCTTCATGTGCTGCCAGAAGACATCTTCACTGACCTGGCACACTTCCTTGAAGAGACCCCGTCTCTGGTCAGTGAGGGCGTGCTGTCCCACTGCCATCTCCTCTAAATAAAACCGAGGCTGCTCTGCCCAGTTCCTCTGTGCCTGTGCAAGAAAGGGAACTGACCAGGAAAAAAACAAGTACTGAGTCCCTCTACAGATAGGTAGGAGAAACTTCACGTTTGCAGGGCCCCGGGGGACTTCAAGCACCATCTGTCTGCTGGAGGGATAACACCGCAAGACATCAGCAATCCGGGAGGGTCCTGGGGTGCGCTGATGGCAGCTTCCTCACCTGCCTGCTATCCCGAGCAGTGGATATGTATGGGGTGAGCAGCCCCTCACCCCAATCCTGAGCGGGGGCTGCTGTTCCCAGCATGGCATAGAGTCTAGGGAAGGGTTTAAAGAAGATGGTAGGAACAAGTCAGGACTGAACTGGTCCTCACAGCTCCTCGCGCTTTGAACCAGGGCATTTACTGGGGTAAATCCAGGTATGGGGGGCAGTGACCCACCCCTGGGTGCTGTTGACCACTGGTCAATATGCAGATCCCTGAGGAATGCCACTCGTTACTGGTTTCTGGCTGGACACTGAGCCTCTGACCGCTACTCTTTGAGTGCAACCATCTCGCCAATTCCTTACCCACCGAGTTGTCCGTCCATCCGATCCATGTCTCTCCAGTTTAGAGATCATGGGGGACAGTGCAAGTGCTTTGCACGAGTCCAGGTAGATGATGTCCGTTGCTCTTTCCCTACCCACCAATGCTGCAACCCCATCATAGAAGGGCACCAGATTTGTCAGGCATGATCTGCCCCGAGTGAAGCCGTGTTGTCTGTCACCAATCGCCTCCTTATTTTCTATAGCCCTCAGCAACAACTTCTCAGGTACGACGGACAGTGGGTGGTGAAGGCTGTGCACCCCCACAAAGGGAGGAAGGCCATGGGGGGAGCTTTGCTCCCCTTTAACAGGGAGGAGGAGAACTCCTCCATTTTCACTTGCGTGTGCCCCCACTCCTATATGACCCCCTTTCCCCTCACCAGTTCAACTCCTACTCTAGGGCATCCCCCCCACAGTTACCCCCAGCTACGTGCCCCGGGTGCCCCCCAGCACCGTGTGTTCCCTCCCCTAGTGCCCCCCCCCAGCACGCCCCACAGCACAGAACCTTCCAGAGCGCCCCCCCCACCCAGCCCGGCCCTGCCTCAGCTCTGCTCATTCGGACAGGCTTGGACCTGTTCAGTACCGGTTCAGTACCCCACAGTAAATGCCAGTAACACACAGTACCCCAGTAAATGCCCTGGTTCAAAGCGCGTCCGTGCTGGCATCTCCTTCGGGCTGCGGGACACGAGCAGGGCCCAGCTGGGCTGTTTGAAATGCATCTTTTACTGTGCCTACAAGCCCTCCAAGCACCCCCGGTGTAGCTCCAGCACCGCCTGTTCCATTCAGTCCAGGGCCTTTGCTGGAGAGCTGCAAGTGCAGGGGAAACATCTCCCCTTGGCCTCCCATGGGGCAGGCTGTAGCGTGAGTGTGGGGGGGATGAGGACGACCTGAATGCATGGGGACACCCCAGGCTGGCAGAGCTGATTTCTGCTTGTGCTGTTTATTATTACTGGGATGGAACAGAAGAGGTGTTTTTAGAAACAGAATCCTAGAATGCTTTGGGTTGGAGGGGACCTTAATGACCACTGACCTTAAGGACAGCCCCTCCCAGTGCCCCCCCCCAGCACGCCCCACAGCACAGAACCTTCCAGAGCGCCCCCCCCCCACCCAGCCCGGCCCTGCCTCAGCTCTGCCCCCCGCCTGAGGGTGGTGAAGGCTCTGCACCCCCACAAAGGGAGGAAGGCTTGTAGCTCCCAGGTCTTCCATTTTCCCCTTTGTAGAATGGGGGCTATGTTTCCTCTCCTCCAGTCAGTGGGAACTACTTAAACAGACTTCCACAGCCTCTCCTGTATGATGGCCAGTGGCTTAGCAAGTCCACCGGTTCCCTCAGGCCCCGTGGACGTAGCTCACTGGGAAACTACTGGTGGGGACATGGGAGTTGAAATAGTGAGGGGAAAGGGGGACATATGGGAGCGGGGGCACAGGCGAGTGAAAATGGGGGGCACGCTGGGGGGCACGGGGGATTCTCAGGGAGCCTGTTGGTTGTGCTCCCAGATGGCTGCACAACGGCGGTGCTGTAGCGCAGGTTTGCGCTTTTGTTCCAAAGGGCAAAGTGACAGCGGAGCCCAGCAGAGCCTTCTCTTTGAGGCCCCTGAAGCTCTCCTGCAGGCAGCCAGGAGGGGACAGCTCACTCGAGGCCACACCTGAGGAGAAACAAGGTGCTTGTGGCAGAGCCGGGTGAACGATGGCGGCAGCAGGCACGGTGGGCCTGCAGCAGGCTTCCAGAAGCAGCAATGGTGTGAAATGCGTCACAGCTGGCACAGACCGCTGCCCCGAGCACACCTGGGCCGTTGGTCCAAAGGGGAAAGTGGGTTCTGAAAGAGCCGGGCCTTTCCAAGCAGCTCGTAGCAGGGAGCAGAAGCTTCACAAGTTACAGGCTGAGCAGCCTTTCCACAGCCCCCTGACGACTTTTTCAGTGGGGATCCAGCCACCCCTCTAGACCCTGCCTGGTCATACCATCCCCACCACGGTGGGTATGGTGTTCTGGGTCTGCCTGGGATGGACTCAACCTTCCCCACAGCAGCCCATGCAGCACTATGCTCTGTACTTCTGGCTAGAACTGACTTGATATTGCACCAATGTGTTTTGTCTACTGCTGAGCCGTGCTGGCACAGCATCAGGACTCCCACAGCGCCCTCCCTCTGCCACCCCCCAGCCCCAAATCCAGTCGGCTGGCTGTGGGCAAGAGGTGGGGAGGGGGCATTGCCAGGGCAGCTGACCCAAAAAGACCAAAGGGATAGTCCATACGGCAACGTCACGCTCAGCAATAAAAGCTGTGGAAGGGGAGGGAGAAGGGGGGGAGACACAGGGGACACAGATTCCTTGGTCAAGATCTTTATTTATTCCTCCGATTCCTCCGTTTCTTCCTTCCTCTCCTGCTGCAAGATCTCAGTTCATCATCGCTATCCTGCAGGAGATCACGTAGCTCTGGAGGCACAGTTGTCACCAGGTCATCGTCTGAAACTTCTTCTACCAAATTAGAGGGGACAAATCCTCTCGTGCCATCCGTCAGCTCTCCCACAAACCAGCCGTCTTCATCCATGTCTCCATAGACATAAACGTATTCTCCCGCAGTCAGAGGAAGCTCTGCTTCGGGGTGCTCATTAGGACCCTCGAAAGGATCGTAGCTGTATCGAGCTAAAAATTTTCGAAGTTTTAGCGATTCTTCTCCCGAGGACTGCAGGATGAAGGACACATGCTCTGCTCCTGCTTCTTCGTTCCCATGCACAGGGCCCTCGTCTGAAAGAAGGCGGCACCCAGGACTGTTGTGTGCGGCATCTGATGTCCAGGTGCTTGTGTGGGATGCCGGGACCTTGGTTGCCTCCTCAGAAACATCAGAGCTGTCTTCGCGGTTGCAAAGGTCATGGGACTGCTCTGCATAGGCCTGTGCTGTGGGAGAAGATGTCACCTGTGGTAGTCCTGAACCGACACGGTTGGATTCTTTTCTTTTTTCTTCCTCAAGTTGCTGAGAGAGCAGCTCCCATTGTTGACTTTGGTGCTGATTCTGTTTCTCTAATTCTCTCAGCTGCGCTTGAGACGCTTGCGTGTCTTCCTCATGTGTCCTTCTTTGCTCTGCCCAAGCCCTCTGCAAATGCTCAACTTCCTCTTTCTTCTTCTGCAGCAGTCGCCTTGTTTCCTCGAGGTCGTTCTCCTGTTGTTGCCTTCGTCCTGCCAGTTGTCTCATGGCTTTCAGTTCACAACCCAGATCTTGCAGTCGTGTTTGAAGACGTTTGGCCTCTCCGATGGCAGAATTTCGCTGCTCTGTCACTTGCACGAGTTTCCCCTTCAGAGCAGCGTTGTCAGATCGAACCTCGTCTATCCGCTCCTTCTGCCCACGGAGCTGAGAATTTTCTTCTGCGCGCCTGGCATTTTCATTTGTCATCTCTCTCAGACGCACTTTCAGCTCCTCGTACCTTTGCTGCAGTCTTGAGCGTTCCTGATCCAGGTTCCTGTGAGGCCTAAGTTTTTTCCCAGCCTCGGTTTCCGATTCCCCTCTCTGCTGCTGGTCGACCTGCTCTGTCTTTGCAGCAGTCTTTCCAGATTTCAGGTCGGTCTCTTTCAGTTGCCTGGTGTTTTCTTTCAGGTGCTTGGTAAGGAGGCCTAGCATACTAGTCTTCTGCTGGAGCCTCTCCACCTCCTCCCCCAGTTCCAGAGCGCTTTCCTTCCCCAGAAGGCGGGTCTCCTCTTGAAGGACACCGCATTGCCTCTGCAGGTCCTCCAGGGCATGCTGCAGATGAGCTTTCTCCTGCAGCAGCTGGCTGTCTCCACTGCCAGGTGGGCAGGCCTCTTGTTGCGCTGCCACCTGAACACCCACGTCTGTGACCGCCCGCCCGCAGCTCTTCCCTTCTCCCTGGAGGTGAGCTTTTAAGCTGGAGTGGGTTGTCTGCTGCCCTCCTCCCCCAGCAGCACCAGATGCACCGGGGCTCTTCGAAGAGCAGGTCCCGGTGGTCCCTGCGCCCAGGCGAGTCTGCAGGCGGTGCCAGGCCGCAGCCCTGTCTTCGCTGTGGGAGGCAGACGGCCTCCCCTCAGCCTGCTCCAGGATGTACTGCTGGAAGAGCCTTCTCTGCAGTTCCAGTTCATTTTGGAGGCTTACGATGCGGGCGGTCTGCTTGCTGTCCTTCCGCCAGTGGAGCTGCCTGTGGACCTCCTGCAGCTTGCTGCGGGCCTCGCTGCTGCTGCTGCAGCCGTGCCTCACCAGCTCCTCGGCCAGCTCCTGCTGCAGGTCCCGCGCCTGGCGGACGGCGTCGTCCCGCTGCTCTTGGAGCAACTCCTGTGCCTGGCGCCACTCGGCCTCCTTCTCACGCAGCAGCTGACGGATCTCTGTTGCCCGCTGCTTCTGGCTCAGCTCCCACAGCCGCTGCAGCTCCCGTGCCCGTTGCTGCTCCCATCTGGAGCGTAGCTTCTCAGCCAGAAGCTGCCGCTCCTGCTCTGCCATCTTCTTTATCTGGCGGGTTTCATCAGCAAAGCGGCGGTGCAGCTCCTGCGAGTGGAGACGCTCGGCCTCCAGCTGGGCCCGCAGCGCCTCCAGCTCCTGCCTGTGCTCCTCCTGCTGCACAGGCCTGCTGGGGGGTCGCGCTGGGCCCCGACGGGATGAGGGGTGACTGTGCGCCACGGGCCCCTGGCCCACGCCACCCCGGATCATGGCTTAAGGAATGAGAACGATGAACGTTCACCAAACGCTGCCAGCAATAGCCACCAGCGATCGCACGGCCTGGGCCTCTGAGGGACAGCAGCCTCTGAGCCCTCAGCAGACACCGGCTCCCAGCACCGCGCAGCAGCAGAGGTCGCCTCTGCCACTGGCCCGGCCTGGGCGAGCGCGGCCTTATATAGTGTCCGGGTGATGGCGTCATAGAGGAGGGATGACGTCATATGACCTTATATGGTGCGTGCCCGCCCGGACACACCCTGACAGCCTCAGCGCAAGGGGTGCAGAGGAGGGAGGTGAAGGGTTGTTAACGAGTGCAGACGGAGCCCCCGCGCAGGTGCGCAACGAGAATGTGTCTGTGAGGCCTCAGGCACGGGCACAGCTTACGGGTCTGGGCCACGTCTGTCCTTTAGTGGGGGAAGCGTGGTAGTGATGACATACAGCATTACACAGCCATTAGCATGGGCTGTTAACGAGGGTTAACAACCCCTAGAAGGGTTGTTAACGAGGTCATATGACGTCATCCCTCCTCTAAGACGTTTGGAACAACCTTCCGATAGCTAAATCTGGAGAAAGCCGGGGAGCGCAGTGATACATGGCAAGGAGTAATGGCTTTAAACTAAAAGAGGGTAGATTTAGATGAGATACAAGGAAGAAATTCTTCACTCAGAGGGTGGCGAGGCACTGGAACAGGCTGCTCAGAGAAGCTGTGGATGCCCCATCCCTGGAAGTGTTTAAGGCCAGGCTGGACGGGGCTTGGAGCAAGCTGGTCTAGTGGAAGGTGTCCCTACCCACGGCAGGGGGACTGGAATTTGATTCTCTTGAAGGGCCTTTCCAACCCAACCCCTTCTATGGTTCTGTGATCCTATGAGTGTCCTTCCCATGGGTCTGGAGCTCCAGCAGCTGGAGGGATGGTTGCCCAGATGGAGGAGTTGGGTCCGGGGGTCCCTCTTCCTGCCCCTCAGTGCCTGCAGGGCTGGGTAGGAGAGGGGACGCGGTGCCCGAGGGCAGCCAGGAGGGGACACTGGCAAGGATCTCCAGCCAGGCAGAGATCTCACAGCAGTGCCCCAGTGCCCTGATGGCTGCTCCTCTTCCCTTCCTCTCCCACAGCAAATTTGAGCTGAAGCTGAAGGAAGCGACAGCTGACGAACTGAAGGTGGGCTGCAAGGCAGAGGGCAGAAGTTGGCCCATCCTTAGAGGGTCAGAGAGGGGGGTGCCAGCGCTGCTTCTGTGCAGCCCAGCGGCCTCAGGCAGCGCTGTAGCTGGGCCAGACATTTGTGCCAGAATGCGGTGGAGAGGGAAGGGGGGGGGACATCATTTCCCTGTGCCTGTCTCTGTGAGTCGCCAGGTCTCCCTGTGCCTTGGGGCAGTGGGGGAGCTAGACGGCATGGCCCCAGAGCTGGAGAGCAGTGAGGGTCCCTGGGTCCCAGCACCGCTGTCCAGAATGCTGTGCCTGTTGTTTTGCAGCACATTGCCCAACTGGAAGAGCAGCTGCGGGAGGAGGAGGAGCAGAGAAAGGTAGCGTGCAGGGGCCAAGGGGAACCGTGGGGGTGCCCGCTGGCACAGGGTGGGTGATGTGGAGGAGGGCTGGAGCGGGCACAGGGAGTCAACAATTCTGTCTCCCAGGTGCTGCGTCAGGAATTAATGCATCTACAAGAGGATATAGAGGAGAAGGAAACAGAACATGCCTGGTGAGTGAGGACTGCCCCCCTCCCCTCCCTTGCCGCACACTTGTACCCAGGGGCTTCTCCGCAGCACCCAGCGGAGCAATGGGACCGCCAGGGCTGGAGCCGGGCAACCAGGGATGGAGTGTGGGAGCGAGTTCTGATCAGCACCTGGCGTGACAGAGGAGCCCCATCCCGGTCCTGGGGTGTGCACGTGCTGCTGGGGAGCCCCCGTGGTGATGGAGTTCTGCACTCACCCAACCAAAAACCCTGTTACTTGCAGGCAGCAGCAGATGGAACTGCAGGCCGTGACACAGGGGTGTGTGCACCACCACAGGGGTGTGCTCCACCCGATGGAGCTCACCAGAGAGGTCAGTGTCCCCTCCTCTGTCCGTGTCCCTCAGCTGTGACAGCTAGGGCAGTGTCAGGGGCTAAGTGCCTCTCTCCCGCTCCTCTTTGCAGAAACGTTGCGTGGCCCAGCTTCAGGAGTTGGTGGAATCGTTGAAGGTGAGTTCACAGACCCTCAGAGTCAGAGAATCACAGAAGGCTTGAGGTAGGAAGAGATGGCTGGTGGCGATGATCTTATCAATGACAAATTCAAGGAGAATGGCAAGGATATCCTGCCAGGTGGAGAGGAAGCTCCAGGGAGACCTTTGGAACAACCTTCCGATAGCTAAAGCTGGAGAAAGCCGGGGAGCGCAGTGATACATGGCAAGGAGTAATGGCTTTAAACTAAAAGAGGGTAGATTTAGATGAGATACAAGGAAGAAATTCTTCACTCAGAGGGTGGCGAGGCACTGGAACAGGCTGCTCAGAGAAGCTGTGGATGCCCCATCCCTGGAAGTGTTTAAGGCCAGGCTGGACGGGGCTTGGAGCAAGCTGGTCTAGTGGAAGGTGTCCCTACCCACGGCAGGGGGACTGGAATTTGATTCTCTTGAAGGGCCTTTCCAACCCAACCCCTTCTATGGTTCTGTGATCCTATGAGTGTCCTTCCCATGGGTCTGGAGCTCCAGCAGCTGGAGGGATGGTTGCCCAGATGGAGGAGTTGGGTCCGGGGGTCCCTCTTCCTGCCCCTCAGTGCCTGCAGAGCTGGGTAGGAGAGGGGACGCGGTGCCCGAGGGCAGCCAGGAGGGGACACTGGCAAGGATCTCCAGCCAGGCAGAGATCTCACAGCAGTGCCCCAGTGCCCTGATGGCTGCTCCTCTTCCCTTCCTCTCCCACAGCAAATTTGAGCTGAAGCTGAAGGAAGCGACAGCTGACGAACTGAAGGTGGGCTGCAAGGCAGAGGGCAGAAGTTGGCCCATCCTTAGAGGGTCAGAGAGGGGGGTGCCAGCGCTGCTTCTGTGCAGCCCAGCGGCCTCAGGCAGCGGTGTAGCTGGGCCAGACATTTGTGCCAGAATGCGGTGGAGAGGGAAGGGGGGGGGACATCATTTCCCTGTGCCTGTCTCTGTGAGTCGCCAGGTCTCCCTGTGCCTTGGGGCAGTGGGGGAGCTAGACGGCATGGCCCCAGAGCTGGAGAGCAGTGAGGGTCCCTGGGTCCCAGCACCGCTGTCCAGAATGCTGTGCCTGTTGTTTTGCAGCACATTGCCCAACTGGAAGAGCAGCTGCGGGAGGAGGAGGAGCAGAGAAAGGTAGCGTGCAGGGGCCAAGGGGAACCGTGGGGGTGCCCGCTGGCACAGGGTGGGTGATGTGGAGGAGGGCTGGAGCGGGCACAGGGAGTCAACAATTCTGTCTCCCAGGTGCTGCGTCAGGAATTAAGGCATCTACAAGAGGATATAGAGGAGAAGGAAACAGAACATGCCTGGTGAGTGAGGACTGCCCCCCTCCCCTCCCTTGGCAGCAGCAGATGGAACTGCAGGCCGTGACACAGGGGTGTGTGATGTCGGAGGTGCTGGAAGCACGACTGTGCTTCCAGCCCATGTCAACCCCTGCCCCTGCCCCCGCCAGCACGGGGCTCCCTAGGGACAGGGACGTCTTTCAGACGAGGGCCCTGTGGGTGGGAACGAAGAATCAGGAGCAGAGCATGTGTCCTTCATCCTGCAGTCCTCGGGAGAAGAATCGCTAAAACTTCGAAAATTTTTAGCTCGATACAGCTACGATCCTTTCGAGGGTCCTAATGAGCACCCCGAAGCAGAGCTTCCTCTGACTGCGGGAGAATACGTCTATGTCTATGGAGACATGGATGAAGACGGCTGGTTTGTGGGAGAGCTGACGGATGGCACGAGAGGATTTGTCCCCTCTAATTTGGTAGAAGAAGTTTCAGACGATGACCTGGTGACAACTGTGCCTCCAGAGCTACGTGATCTCCTGCAGGATAGCGATGATGAACTGAGATCTTGCAGCAGGAGAGGAAGGAAGAAACGGAGGAATCGGAGGAATAAATAAAGATCTTGACCAAGGAATCTGTGTCCCCTGTGTCTCCCCCCCTTCTCCCTCCCCTTCCACAGCTTTTATTGCTGAGCGTGACGTTGCCGTATGGACTATCCCTTTGGTCTTTTTGGGTCAGCTGCCCTGGCAATGCCCCCTCCCCACCTCTTGCCCACAGCCAGCCGACTGGATTTGGGGCTGGGGGGTGGCAGAGGGAGGGCGCTGTGGGAGTCCTGATGCTGTGCCAGCACGGCTCAGCAGTAGACAAAACACATTGGTGCAATATCAAGTCAGTTCTAGCCAGAAGTACAGAGCATAGTGCTGCATGGGCTGCTGTGGGGAAGGTTGAGTCCATCCCAGGCAGACCCAGAACACCATACCCACCGTGGTGGGGATGGTATGACCAGGCAGGGTCTAGAGGGGTGGCTGGATCCCCACTGAAAAAGTCGTCGGGGGGCTGGGAATGATGGGGAAGGGTCTGGATGGTGTGGTGGGAGCTCCTACGCTCACCCAAGTGAGCAAGCAGTATGAGTGTTCTCCAAGGGATGTCAGCTCTGCGCGTGCATGCGCCGGTCAATCTCTAGGGGTGAGAGCACAGCGTGGCCAGCTCCACAGCTCGCTTTGGAGCCTCCTTTTTCCTTCATTCTCGGTCACAATGGTGACCAAGACTCTGCTTTACGCGGCTTGTGGAAAGGCTGCTCAGCCTGTAACTTGTGAAGCTTCTGCTCCCTGCTACGAGCTGCTTGGAAAGGCCCGGCTCTTTCAGAACCCACTTTCCCCTTTGGACCAACGGCCCAGGTGTGCTCGGGGCAGCGGTCTGTGCCAGCTGTGACGCATTTCACACCATTGCTGCTTCTGGAAGCCTGCTGCAGGCCCACCGTGCCTGCTGCCGCCATCGTTCACCCGGCTCTGCCACAAGCACCTTGTTTCTCCTCAGGTGTGGCCTCGAGTGAGCTGTCCCCTCCTGGCTGCCTGCAGGAGAGCTTCAGGGGCCTCAAAGAGAAGGCTCTGCTGGGCTCCGCTGTCACTTTGCCCTTTGGAACAAAAGCGCAAACCTGCGCTACAGCACCGCCGTCGTGCAGCCATCTGGGAGCACAACCAACAGGCTCCCTGAGAATCCCCCGTGCCCCCCAGCGTGCCCCCCATTTTCACTCGCCTGTGCCCCCACTCCCATATGTCCCCCTTTCCCCTCACTATTTCAACTCCCATGTCCCCACCAGTAGTTTCCCAGTGAGCTACGTCCACGGGGCCTGAGGGAACCGGTGGACTTGCTAAGCCACTGGCCATCATACAGGAGAGGCTGTGGAAGTCTGTTTAAGTAGTTCCCACTGACTGGAGGAGAGGAAACATAGCCCCCATTCTACAAAGGGGAAAATGGAAGACCTGGGAGCTACAAGCCTTCCTCCCTTTGTGGGGGTGCAGAGCCTTCACCACCCTCAGGCGGGGGGCAGAGCTGAGGCAGGGCCGGGCTGGGTGGGGGGGGGCGCTCTGGAAGGTTCTGTGCTGTGGGGCGTGCTGGGGGGGGGCACTAGGGGAGGGAACACACGGTGCTGGGGGGCACCCGGGGCACGTAGCTGGGGGTAACTGTGGGGGGGATGCCCTAGAGTAGGAGTTGAACTGGTGAGGGGAAAGGGGGTCATATAGGAGTGGGGGCACACGCAAGTGAAAATGGAGGAGTTCTCCTCCTCCCTGTTAAAGGGGAGCAAAGCTCCCCCCATGGCCTTCCTCCCTTTGTGGGGGTGCACAGCCTTCACCACCCTCAGGCGGGGGGCAGAGCTGAGGCAGGGCCGGGCTGGGTGGGGGGGGGCGCTCTGGAAGGTTCTGTGCTGTGGGGCGTGCTGGGGGGGGGCACTGGGAGGGGCTGTCCTTAAGGTCAGTGGTCATTAAGGTCCCCTCCAACCCAAAGCATTCTAGGATTCTGTTTCTAAAAACACCTCTTCTGTTCCATCCCAGTAATAATAAACAGCACAAGCAGAAATCAGCTCTGCCAGCCTGGGGTGTCCCCATGCATTCAGGTCGTCCTCATCCCCCCCACACTCACGCTACAGCCTGCCCCATGGGAGGCCAAGGGGAGATGTTTCCCCTGCACTTGCAGCTCTCCAGCAAAGGCCCTGGACTGAATGGAACAGGCGGTGCTGGAGCTACACCGGGGGTGCTTGGAGGGCTTGTAGGCACAGTAAAAGATGCATTTCAAACAGCCCAGCTGGGCCCTGCTCGTGTCCCGCAGCCCGAAGGAGATGCCAGCACGGACGCGCTTTGAACCAGGGCATTTACTGGGGTACTGTGTGTTACTGGCATTTACTGTGGGGTACTGAACCGGACTGTGCGGTGGGGCCTGACAAGTGTCCCTACCTTGTGTTGACCTACAGAAGACGGAGGAACTGGCGAGGAGAAGAGGTGCCTTTTCCTGGCTGTGGTGAGTGTCCCCTCAGGTGCCCTGTGCCCACCCAGGTTCCCCTGCAGCGACTGGGATGGCCAGGACGCCTGCTGCGGCGTGTTTGCCCAATGCCGAGGTGTCTTCCTGGGCTTGTGGAGGCTCACGTCCAAGCCTGTCCGAATGAGCAATGAGAAATGCCTGGAGGGGCAGCCTGTGGGGCTCCCAGAACAGCCCCCTCTGGCATGGGTGCGGGATGCGTCCAGCCTGCCCTTTTTCCAGCTCTTTTTCTGCCCCACAGGACATTCTGCCTGATCTTTGTGTGCGTGGAGCTGGCCGTCACTTTCATGCTGGGTGTCGCGGTGCTCTACGCCTCCTATTACGACCGGGAGTTCTTCCACCTGCTGCTTCATGTGCTGCCAGAAGACATCTTCACTGACCTGGCACACTTCCTTGAAGAGACCCTGTCTCTGGTCAGTGAGGGCGTGCCGCCCCACTGCCATCTCCTCTAAATAAAACCGAGGCTGCTCTGCCCAGTTCCTCTGTGCCTGTGCAAGAAAGGGAACTGACCAGGAAAAAAACAAGTACTGAGTCCCTCTACAGATAGGTAGGAGAAACTTCACGTTTGCAGGGCCCCGGGGGACTTCAAGCACCATCTGTCTGCTGGAGGGATAACACCGCAAGACATCAGCAATCCGGGAGGGTCCTGGGGTGCGCTGATGGCAGCTTCCTCACCTGCCTGCTATCCCGAGCAGTGGATATGTATGGGGTGAGCAGCCCCTCACCCCAATCCTGAGCGGGGGCTGCTGTTCCCAGCATGGCATAGAGTCTAGGGAAGGGTTTAAAGAAGATGGTAGGAACAAGTCAGGACTGAACTGGTCCTCACAGCTCCTCGCGCTTTGAACCAGGGCATTTACTGGGGTAAATCCAGGTATGGGGGGCAGTGACCCACCCCTGGGTGCTGTTGACCACTGGTCAATATGCAGATCCCTGAGGAATGCCACTCGTTACTGGTTTCTGGCTGGACACTGAGCCTCTGACCGCTACTCTTTGAGTGCAACCATCTCGCCAATTCCTTACCCACCGAGTTGTCCGTCCATCCGATCCATGTCTCTCCAGTTTAGAGATCATGGGGGACAGTGCAAGTGCTTTGCACGAGTCCAGGTAGATGATGTCCGTTGCTCTTTCCCTACCCACCAATGCTGCAACCCCATCATAGAAGGGCACCAGATTTGTCAGGCATGATCTGCCCCGAGTGAAGCCGTGTTGTCTGTCACCAATCGCCTCCTTATTTTCTATAGCCCTCAGCAACAACTTCTCAGGTACGACGGACAGTGGGTGGTGAAGGCTGTGCACCCCCACAAAGGGAGGAAGGCCATGGGCGGAGCTTTGCTCCCCTTTAACAGGGAGGAGGAGAACTCCTCCATTTTCACTTGCGTGTGCCCCCACTCCTATATGACCCCCTTTCCCCTCACCAGTTCAACTCCTACTCTAGGGCATCCCCCCCACAGTTACCCCCAGCTACGTGCCCCGGGTGCCCCCCAGCACCGTGTGTTCCCTCCCCTAGTGCCCCCCCCCAGCACGCCCCACAGCACAGAACCTTCCAGAGCGCCCCCCCCACCCAGCCCGGCCCTGCCTCAGCTCTGCTCATTCGGACAGGCTTGGACCTGTTCAGTACCGGTTCAGTACCCCACAGTAAATGCCAGTAACACACAGTACCCCAGTAAATGCCCTGGTTCAAAGCGCGTCCGTGCTGGCATCTCCTTCGGGCTGCGGGACACGAGCAGGGCCCAGCTGGGCTGTTTGAAATGCATCTTTTACTGTGCCTACAAGCCCTCCAAGCACCCCCAGTGTAGCTCCAGCACCGCCTGTTCCATTCAGTCCAGGGCCTTTGCTGGAGAGCTGCAAGTGCAGGGGAAACATCTCCCCTTGGCCTCCCATGGGGCAGGCTGTAGCGTGAGTGTGGGGGGGATGAGGACGACCTGAATGCATGGGGACACCCCAGGCTGGCAGAGCTGATTTCTGCTTGTGCTGTTTATTATTACTGGGATGGAACAGAAGAGGTGTTTTTAGAAACAGAATCCTAGAATGCTTTGGGTTGGAGGGGACCTTAATGACCACTGACCTTAAGGACAGCCCCTCCCAGTGCCCCCCCCCAGCACGCCCCACAGCACAGAACCTTCCAGAGCGCCCCCCCCCACCCAGCCCGGCCCTGCCTCAGCTCTGCCTCCCGCCTGAGGGTGGTGAAGGCTGTGCACCCCCACAAAGGGAGGAAGGCTTGTAGCTCCCAGGTCTTCCATTTTCCCCTTTGTAGAATGGGGGCTATGTTTCCTCTCCTCCAGTCAGTGGGAACTACTTAAACAGACTTCCACAGCCTCTCCTGTATGATGGCCAGTGGCTTAGCAAGTCCACCGGTTCCCTCAGGCCCCGTGGACGTAGCTCACTGGGAAACTACTGGTGGGGACATGGGAGTTGAAATAGTGAGGGGAAAGGGGGACATATGGGAGTGGGGGCACAGGCGAGTGAAAATGGGGGGCACGCTGGGGGGCACGGGGGATTCTCAGGGAGCCTGTTGGTTGTGCTCCCAGATGGCTGCACGACGGCGGTGCTGTAGCGCAGGTTTGCGCTTTTGTTCCAAAGGGCAAAGTGACAGCGGAGCCCAGCAGAGCCTTCTCTTTGAGGCCCCTGAAGCTCTCCTGCAGGCAGCCAGGAGGGGACAGCTCACTCGAGGCCACACCTGAGGAGAAACAAGGTGCTTGTGGCAGAGCCGGGTGAACGATGGCGGCAGCAGGCACGGTGGGCCTGCAGCAGGCTTCCAGAAGCAGCAATGGTGTGAAATGCGTCACAGCTGGCACAGACCGCTGCCCCGAGCACACCTGGGCCGTTGGTCCAAAGGGGAAAGTGGGTTCTGAAAGAGCCGGGCCTTTCCAAGCAGCTCGTAGCAGGGAGCAGAAGCTTCACAAGTTACAGGCTGAGCAGCCTTTCCACAGCCCCCTGACGACTTTTTCAGTGGGGATCCAGCCACCCCTCTAGACCCTGCCTGGTCATACCATCCCCACCACGGTGGGTATGGTGTTCTGGGTCTGCCTGGGATGGACTCAACCTTCCCCACAGCAGCCCATGCAGCACTATGCTCTGTACTTCTGGCTAGAACTGACTTGATATTGCACCAATGTGTTTTGTCTACTGCTGAGCCGTGCTGGCACAGCATCAGGACTCCCACAGCGCCCTCCCTCTGCCACCCCCCAGCCCCAAATCCAGTCGGCTGGCTGTGGGCAAGAGGTGGGGAGGGGGCATTGCCAGGGCAGCTGACCCAAAAAGACCAAAGGGATAGTCCATACGGCAACGTCACGCTCAGCAATAAAAGCTGTGGAAGGGGAGGGAGAAGGGGGGGAGACACAGGGGACACAGATTCCTTGGTCAAGATCTTTATTTATTCCTCCGATTCCTCCGTTTCTTCCTTCCTCTCCTGCTGCAAGATCTCAGTTCATCATCGCTATCCTGCAGGAGATCACGTAGCTCTGGAGGCACAGTTGTCACCAGGTCATCGTCTGAAACTTCTTCTACCAAATTAGAGGGGACAAATCCTCTCGTGCCATCCGTCAGCTCTCCCACAAACCAGCCGTCTTCATCCATGTCTCCATAGACATAAACGTATTCTCCCGCAGTCAGAGGAAGCTCTGCTTCGGGGTGCTCATTAGGACCCTCGAAAGGATCGTAGCTATATCGAGCTAAAAATTTTCGAAGTTTTAGCGATTCTTCTCCCGAGGACTGCAGGATGAAGGACACATGCTCTGCTCCTGATTCTTCGTTCCCATGCACAGGGCCCTCGTCTGAAAGAAGGCGGCACCCAGGACTGTTGTGTGCGGCATCTGATGTCCAGGTGCTTGTGTGGGATGCCGGGACCTTGGTTGCCTCCTCAGAAACATCAGAGCTGTCTTCGCGGTTGCAAAGGTCATGGGACTGCTCTGCATAGGCCTGTGCTGTGGGAGAAGATGTCACCTGTGGTAGTCCTGAACCGATACGGTTGGATTCTTTTCTTTTTTCTTGCTCAAGTTGCTGAGAGAGCAGCTCCCATTGTTGACTTTGGTGCTGATTCTGTTTCTCTAATTCTCTCAGCTGCGCTTGAGACGCTTGCGTGTCTTCCTCATGTGTCCTTCTTTGCTCTGCCCAAGCCCTCTGCAAATGCTCAACTTCCTCTTTCTTCTTCTGCAGCAGTCGCCTTGTTTCCTCGAGGTCGTTCTCCTGTTGTTGCCTTCGTCCTGCCAGTTGTCTCATGGCTTTCAGTTCACAACCCAGATCTTGCAGTCGTGTTTGAAGACGTTTGGCCTCTCCGATGGCAGAATTTCGCTGCTCTGTCACTTGCACGAGTTTCCCCTTCAGAGCAGCGTTGTCAGATCGAACCTCGTCTATCCGCTCCTTCTGCCCACGGAGCTGAGAATTTTCTTCTGCGCGCCTGGCATTTTCATTTGTCATCTCTCTCAGACGCACTTTCAGCTCCTCGTACCTTTGCTGCAGTCTTGAGCGTTCCTGATCCAGGTTCCTGTGAGGCCTAAGTTTTTTCCCAGCCTCGGTTTCCGATTCCCCTCTCTGCTGCTGGTCGACCTGCTCTGTCTTTGCAGCAGTCTTTCCAGATTTCAGGTCGGTCTCTTTCAGTTGCCTGGTGTTTTCTTTCAGGTGCTTGGTAAGGAGGCCTAGCATACTAGTCTTCTGCTGGAGCCTCTCCACCTCCTCCCCCAGTTCCAGAGCGCTTTCCTTCCCCAGAAGGCGGGTCTCCTCTTGAAGGACACCGCATTGCCTCTGCAGGTCCTCCAGGGCATGCTGCAGATGAGCTTTCTCCTGCAGCAGCTGGCTGTCTCCACTGCCAGGTGGGCAGGCCTCTTGTTGCGCTGCCACCTGAACACCCACGTCTGTGACCGCCCGCCCGCAGCTCTTCCCTTCTCCCTGGAGGTGAGCTTTTAAGCTGGAGTGGGTTGTCTGCTGCCCTCCTCCCCCAGCAGCACCAGATGCACCGGGGCTCTTCGAAGAGCAGGTCCCGGTGGTCCCTGCGCCCAGGCGAGTCTGCAGGCGGTGCCAGGCCGCAGCCCTGTCTTCGCTGTGGGAGGCAGACGGCCTCCCCTCAGCCTGCTCCAGGATGTACTGCTGGAAGAGCCTTCTCTGCAGTTCCAGTTCATTTTGGAGGCTTACGATGCGGGCGGTCTGCTTGCTGTCCTTCCGCCAGTGGAGCTGCCTGTGGACCTCCTGCAGCTTGCTGCGGGCCTCGCTGCTGCTGCTGCAGCCGTGCCTCACCAGCTCCTCGGCCAGCTCCTGCTGCAGGTCCCGCGCCTGGCGGACGGCGTCGTCCCGCTGCTCTTGGAGCAACTCCTGTGCCTGGCGCCACTCGGCCTCCTTCTCACGCAGCAGCTGACGGATCTCTGTTGCCCGCTGCTTCTGGCTCAGCTCCCACAGCCGCTGCAGCTCCCGTGCCCGTTGCTGCTCCCATCTGGAGCGTAGCTTCTCAGCCAGAAGCTGCCGCTCCTGCTCTGCCATCTTCTTTATCTCGCGGGTTTCATCAGCAAAGCGGCGGTGCAGCTCCTGCGAGTGGAGACGCTCGGCCTCCAGCTGGGCCCGCAGCGCCTCCAGCTCCTGCCTGTGCTCCTCCTGCTGCACAGGCCCGCTGGGGGGTCGCGCTGGGCCCCGACGGGATGAGGGGTGACTGTGCGCCACGGGCCCCTGGCCCACACCACCCCGGATCATGGCTTAAGGAATGAGAACGATGAACGTTCACCAAACGCTGCCAGCAATAGCCACCAGCGATCGCACGGCCTGGGCCTCTGAGGGACAGCAGCCTCTGAGCCCTCAGCAGACACCGGCTCCCAGCACCGCACAGCAGCAGAGGTCGCCTCTGCCACTGGCCCGGCCTGGGCGAGCGCGGCCTTATATAGTGTCCGGGTGATGGCGTCATAGAGGAGGGATGACGTCATATGACCTTATATGGTGCGTGCCCGCCCGGACACACCCCGACAGCCTCAGCGCAAGGGGTGCAGAGGAGGGAGGTGAAGGGTTGTTAACGAGTGCAGACGGAGCCCCCGCGCAGGTGCGCAACGAGAATGTGTCTGTGAGGCCTCAGGCACGGGCACAGCTTACGGGTCTGGGCCACGTCTGTCCTTTAGTGGGGGAAGCGTGGTAGTGATGACATACAGCATTACACAGCCATTAGCATGGGCTGTTAACGAGGGTTAACAACCCCTAGAAGGGTTGTTAACGAGGTCATATGACGTCATCCCTCCTCTAAGACGTTTGGAACAACCTTCCGATAGCTAAATCTGGAGAAAGCCGGGGAGCGCAGTGATACATGGCAAGGAGTAATGGCTTTAAACTAAAAGAGGGTAGATTTAGATGAGATACAAGGAAGAAATTCTTCACTCAGAGGGTGGCGAGGCACTGGAACAGGCTGCTCAGAGAAGCTGTGGATGCCCCATCCCTGGAAGTGTTTAAGGCCAGGCTGGACGGGGCTTGGAGCAAGCTGGTCTAGTGGAAGGTGTCCCTACCCACGGCAGGGGGACTGGAATTTGATTCTCTTGAAGGGCCTTTCCAACCCAACCCCTTCTATGGTTCTGTGATCCTATGAGTGTCCTTCCCATGGGTCTGGAGCTCCAGCAGCTGGAGGGATGGTTGCCCAGATGGAGGAGTTGGGTCCGGGGGTCCCTCTTCCTGCCCCTCAGTGCCTGCAGGGCTGGGTAGGAGAGGGGACGCGGTGCCCGAGGGCAGCCAGGAGGGGACACTGGCAAGGATCTCCAGCCAGGCAGAGATCTCACAGCAGTGCCCCAGTGCCCTGATGGCTGCTCCTCTTCCCTTCCTCTCCCACAGCAAATTTGAGCTGAAGCTGAAGGAAGCGACAGCTGACGAACTGAAGGTGGGCTGCAAGGCAGAGGGCAGAAGTTGGCCCATCCTTAGAGGGTCAGAGAGGGGGGTGCCAGCGCTGCTTCTGTGCAGCCCAGCGGCCTCAGGCAGCGGTGTAGCTGGGCCAGACATTTGTGCCAGAATGCGGTGGAGAGGGAAGGGGGGGGGACATCATTTCCCTGTGCCTGTCTCTGTGAGTCGCCAGGTCTCCCTGTGCCTTGGGGCAGTGGGGGAGCTAGACGGCATGGCCCCAGAGCTGGAGAGCAGTGAGGGTCCCTGGGTCCCAGCACCGCTGTCCAGAATGCTGTGCCTGTTGTTTTGCAGCACATTGCCCAACTGGAAGAGCAGCTGCGGGAGGAGGAGGAGCAGAGAAAGGTAGCGTGCAGGGGCCAAGGGGAACCGTGGGGGTGCCCGCTGGCACAGGGTGGGTGATGTGGAGGAGGGCTGGAGCGGGCACAGGGAGTCAACAATTCTGTCTCCCAGGTGCTGCGTCAGGAATTAACGCATCTACAAGAGGATATAGAGGAGAAGGGAACAGAACATGCCTGGTGAGTGAGGACTGCCCCCCTCCCCTCCCTTGCCGCACACTTGTACCCAGGGGCTTCTCCGCAGCACCCAGCGGAGCAATGGGACCGCCAGGGCTGGAGCCGGGCAACCAGGGATGGAGTGTGGGAGCGAGTTCTGATCAGCACCTGGCGTGACAGAGGAGCCCCATCCCGGTCCTGGGGTGTGCACGTGCTGCTGGGGAGCCCCCGTGGTGATGGAGTTCTGCACTCACCCAACCAAAAACCCTGTTACTTGCAGGCAGCAGCAGATGGAACTGCAGGCCGTGACACAGGGGTGTGTGCACCACCACAGGGGTGTGCTCCACCCGATGGAGCTCACCAGAGAGGTCAGTGTCCCCTCCTCTGTCCGTGTCCCTCAGCTGTGACAGCTAGGGCAGTGTCAGGGGCTAAGTGCCTCTCTCCCGCTCCTCTTTGCAGAAACGTTGCGTGGCCCAGCTTCAGGAGTTGGTGGAATCGTTGAAGGTGAGTTCACAGACCCTCAGAGTCAGAGAATCACAGAAGGCTTGAGGTAGGAAGAGATGGCTGGTGGCGATGATCTTATCAATGACAAATTCAAGGAGAATGGCAAGGATATCCTGCCAGGTGGAGAGGAAGCTCCAGGGAGACCTTTGGAACAACCTTCCGATAGCTAAAGCTGGAGAAAGCCGGGGAGCGCAGTGATACATGGCAAGGAGTAATGGCTTTAAACTAAAAGAGGGTAGATTTAGATGAGATACAAGGAAGAAATTCTTCACTCAGAGGGTGGCGAGGCACTGGAACAGGCTGCTCAGAGAAGCTGTGGATGCCCCATCCCTGGAAGTGTTTAAGGCCAGGCTGGACGGGGCTTGGAGCAAGCTGGTCTAGTGGAAGGTGTCCCTACCCACGGCAGGGGGACTGGAATTTGATTCTCTTGAAGGGCCTTTCCAACCCAACCCCTTCTATGGTTCTGTGATCCTATGAGTGTCCTTCCCATGGGTCTGGAGCTCCAGCAGCTGGAGGGATGGTTGCCCAGATGGAGGAGTTGGGTCCGGGGGTCCCTCTTCCTGCCCCTCAGTGCCTGCAGGGCTGGGTAGGAGAGGGGACGCGGTGCCCGAGGGCAGCCAGGAGGGGACACTGGCAAGGATCTCCAGCCAGGCAGAGATCTCACAGCAGTGCCCCAGTGCCCTGATGGCTGCTCCTCTTCCCTTCCTCTCCCACAGCAAATTTGAGCTGAAGCTGAAGGAAGCGACAGCTGACGAACTGAAGGTGGGCTGCAAGGCAGAGGGCAGAAGTTGGCCCATCCTTAGAGGGTCAGAGAGGGGGGTGCCAGCGCTGCTTCTGTGCAGCCCAGCGGCCTCAGGCAGCGCTGTAGCTGGGCCAGACATTTGTGCCAGAATGCGGTGGAGAGGGAAGGGGGGGGGACATCATTTCCCTGTGCCTGTCTCTGTGAGTCGCCAGGTCTCCCTGTGCCTTGGGGCAGTGGGGGAGCTAGACGGCATGGCCCCAGAGCTGGAGAGCAGTGAGGGTCCCTGGGTCCCAGCACCGCTGTCCAGAATGCTGTGCCTGTTGTTTTGCAGCACATTGCCCAACTGGAAGAGCAGCTGCGGGAGGAGGAGGAGCAGAGAAAGGTAGCGTGCAGGGGCCAAGGGGAACCGTGGGGGTGCCCGCTGGCACAGGGTGGGTGATGTGGAGGAGGGCTGGAGCGGGCACAGGGAGTCAACAATTCTGTCTCCCAGGTGCTGCGTCAGGAATTAATGCATCTACAAGAGGATATAGAGGAGAAGGAAACAGAACATGCCTGGTGAGTGAGGACTGCCCCCCTCCCCTCCCTTGGCAGCAGCAGATGGAACTGCAGGCCGTGACACAGGGGTGTGTGATGTCGGAGGTGCTGGAAGCACGACTGTGCTTCCAGCCCATGTCAACCCCTGCCCCTGCCCCCGCCAGCACGGGGCTCCCTAGGGACAGGGACGTCTTTCAGACGAGGGCCCTGTGGGTGGGAACGAAGAATCAGGAGCAGAGCATGTGTCCTTCATCCTGCAGTCCTCGGGAGAAGAATCGCTAAAACTTCGAAAATTTTTAGCTCGATACAGCTACGATCCTTTCGAGGGTCCTAATGAGCACCCCGAAGCAGAGCTTCCTCTGACTGCGGGAGAATACGTTTATGTCTATGGAGACATGGATGAAGACGGCTGGTTTGTGGGAGAGCTGACGGATGGCACGAGAGGATTTGTCCCCTCTAATTTGGTAGAAGAAGTTTCAGACGATGACCTGGTGACAACTGTGCCTCCAGAGCTACGTGATCTCCTGCAGGATAGCGATGATGAACTGAGATCTTGCAGCAGGAGAGGAAGGAAGAAACGGAGGAATCGGAGGAATAAATAAAGATCTTGACCAAGGAATCTGTGTCCCCTGTGTCTCCCCCCCTTCTCCCTCCCCTTCCACAGCTTTTATTGCTGAGCGTGACGTTGCCGTATGGACTATCCCTTTGGTCTTTTTGGGTCAGCTGCCCTGGCAATGCCCCCTCCCCACCTCTTGCCCACAGCCAGCCGACTGGATTTGGGGCTGGGGGGTGGCAGAGGGAGGGCGCTGTGGGAGTCCTGATGCTGTGCCAGCACGGCTCAGCAGTAGACAAAACACATTGGTGCAATATCAAGTCAGTTCTAGCCAGAAGTACAGAGCATAGTGCTGCATGGGCTGCTGTGGGGAAGGTTGAGTCCATCCCAGGCAGACCCAGAACACCATACCCACCGTGGTGGGGATGGTATGACCAGGCAGGGTCTAGAGGGGTGGCTGGATCCCCACTGAAAAAGTCGTCGGGGGGCTGGGAATGATGGGGAAGGGTCTGGATGGTGTGGTGGGAGCTCCTACGCTCACCCAAGTGAGCAAGCAGTATGAGTGTTCTCCAAGGGATGTCAGCTCTGCGCGTGCATGCGCCGGTCAATCTCTAGGGGTGAGAGCACAGCGTGGCCAGCTCCACAGCTCGCTTTGGAGCCTCCTTTTTCCTTCATTCTCGGTCACAATGGTGACCAAGACTCTGCTTTACGCGGCTTGTGGAAAGGCTGCTCAGCCTGTAACTTGTGAAGCTTCTGCTCCCTGCTACGAGCTGCTTGGAAAGGCCCGGCTCTTTCAGAACCCACTTTCCCCTTTGGACCAACGGCCCAGGTGTGCTCGGGGCAGCGGTCTGTGCCAGCTGTGACGCATTTCACACCATTGCTGCTTCTGGAAGCCTGCTGCAGGCCCACCGTGCCTGCTGCCGCCATCGTTCACCCGGCTCTGCCACAAGCACCTTGTTTCTCCTCAGGTGTGGCCTCGAGTGAGCTGTCCCCTCCTGGCTGCCTGCAGGAGAGCTTCAGGGGCCTCAAAGAGAAGGCTCTGCTGGGCTCCGCTGTCACTTTGCCCTTTGGAACAAAAGCGCAAACCTGCGCTACAGCACCGCCGTCGTGCAGCCATCTGGGAGCACAACCAACAGGCTCCCTGAGAATCCCCCGTGCCCCCCAGCGTGCCCCCCATTTTCACTCGCCTGTGCCCCCACTCCCATATGTCCCCCTTTCCCCTCACTATTTCAACTCCCATGTCCCCACCAGTAGTTTCCCAGTGAGCTACGTCCACGGGGCCTGAGGGAACCGGTGGACTTGCTAAGCCACTGGCCATCATACAGGAGAGGCTGTGGAAGTCTGTTTAAGTAGTTCCCACTGACTGGAGGAGAGGAAACATAGCCCCCATTCTACAAAGGGGAAAATGGAAGACCTGGGAGCTACAAGCCTTCCTCCCTTTGTGGGGGTGCAGAGCCTTCACCACCCTCAGGCGGGAGGCAGAGCTGAGGCAGGGCCGGGCTGGGTGGGGGGGGCGCTCGGAAAGGTTCTGTGCTGTGGGGCGTGCTGGGGGGGGGGCATTGGGAGGGGCTGTCCTTAAGGTCAGTGGTCATTAAGGTCCCCTCCAACCCAAAGCATTCTAGGATTCTGTTTCTAAAAACACCTCTTCTGTTCCATCCCAGTAATAATAAACAGCACAAGCAGAAATCAGCTCTGCCAGCCTGGGGTGTCCCCATGCATTCAGGTCGTCCTCATCCCCCCCACACTCACGCTACAGCCTGCCCCATGGGAGGCCAAGGGGAGATGTTTCCCCTGCAGTTGCAGCTCTCCAGCAAAGGCCCTGGACTGAATGGAACAGGCGGTGCTGGAGCTACACCGGGGGTGCTTGGAGGGCTTGTAGGCACAGTAAAAGATGCATTTCAAACAGCCCAGCTGGGCCCTGCTCGTGTCCCGCAGCCCGAAGGAGATGCCAGCACGGACGCGCTTTGAACCAGGGCATTTACTGGGGTACTGTGTGTTACTGGCATTTACTGTGGGGTACTGAACCGGTACTGAACAGGTCCAAGCCTGTCCGAATGAGCAGAGCTGAGGCAGGGCCGGGCTGGGTGGGGGGGGCGCTCTGGAAGGTTCTGTGCTGTGGGGCGTGCTGGGGGGGGGCACTAGGGGAGGGAACACACGGTGCTGGGGGGCACCCGGGGCACGTAGCTGGGGGTAACTGTGGGGGGGATGCCCTAGAGTAGGAGTTGAACTGGTGAGGGGAAAGGGGGTCATATAGGAGTGGGGGCACACGCAAGTGAAAATGGAGGAGTTCTCCTCCTCCCTGTTAAAGGGGAGCAAAGCTCCCCCCATGGCCTTCCTCCCTTTGTGGGGGTGCACAGCCTTCACCACCCACTGTCCGTCGTACCTGAGAAGTTGTTGCTGAGGGCTATAGAAAATAAGGAGGCGATTGGTGACAGACAACACGGCTTCACTCGGGGCAGATCATGCCTGACAAATCTGGTGCCCTTCTATGATGGGGTTGCAGCATTGGTGGGTAGGGAAAGAGCAACGGACATCATCTACCTGGACTCGTGCAAAGCACTTGCACTGTCCCCCATGATCTCTAAACTGGAGAGACATGGATCGGATGGACGGACAACTCGGTGGGTAAGGAATTGGCGAGATGGTTGCACTCAAAGAGTAGCGGTCAGAGGCTCAGTGTCCAGCCAGAAACCAGTAACGAGTGGCATTCCTCAGGGATCTGCATATTGACCAGTGGTCAACAGCACCCAGGGGTGGGTCACTGCCCCCCACACCTGGATTTACCCCAGTAAATGCCCTGGTTCAAAGCGCGAGGAGCTGTGAGGACCAGTTCAGTCCTGACTTGTTCCTACCATCTTCTTTAAACCCTTCCCTAGACTCTATGCCATGCTGGGAACAGCAGCCCCCGCTCAGGATTGGGGTGAGGGGCTGCTCACCCCATACATATCCACTGCTCGGGATAGCAGGCAGGTGAGGAAGCTGCCATCAGCGCACCCCAGGACCCTCCCGGATTGCTGATGTCTTGCGGTGTTATCCCTCCAGCAGACAGATGGTGCTTGAAGTCCCCCGGGGCCCTGCAAACGTGAAGTTTCTCCTACCTATCTGTAGAGGGACTCAGTACTTGTTTTTTTCCTGGTCAGTTCCCTTTCTTGCACAGGCACAGAGGAACTGGGCAGAGCAGCCTCGGTTTTATTTAGAGGAGATGTCAGTGGGGCGGCACGCCCTCACTGACCAGAGACGGGGTCTCTTCAAGGAAGTGTGCCAGGTCAGTGAAGATGTCTTCTGGCAGCACATGAAGCAGCAGGTGGAAGAACTCCCGGTCGTAATAGGAGGCGTAGAGCACCGCGACACCCAGCATGAAAGTGACGGCCAGCTCCACGCACACGAAGATCAGGCAGAATGTCCTGTGGGGCAGAAAAAGAGCTGGAAAAAGGGCAGGCTGGACGCATCCCGCACCCATGCCAGAGGGGGCTGTTCTGGGAGCCCCACAGGCTGCCCCTCCAGGCATTTCTCATTGCTCATTCGGACAGGCTTGGACGTGAGCCTCCACAAGCCCAGGAAGACACCTCGGCATTGGGCAAACACGCCGCAGCAGGCGTCCTGGCCATCCCAGTCGCTGCAGGGGAACCTGGGTGGGCACAGGGCACCTGAGGGGACACTCACCACAGCCAGGAAAAGGCACCTCTTCTCCTCGCCAGTTCCTCCGTCTTCTGTAGGTCAACACAAGGTAGGGACACTTGTCAGGCCCCACCGCACAGTCCGGTTCAGTACCCCACAGTAAATGCCAGTAACACACAGTACCCCAGTAAATGCCCTGGTTCAAAGCGCGTCCGTGCTGGCATCTCCTTCGGGCTGCGGGACACGAGCAGGGCCCAGCTGGGCTGTTTGAAATGCATCTTTTACTGTGCCTACAAGCCCTCCAAGCACCCCCGGTGTAGCTCCAGCACCGCCTGTTCCATTCAGTCCAGGGCCTTTGCTGGAGAGCTGCAACTGCAGGGGAAACATCTCCCCTTGGCCTCCCATGGGGCAGGCTGTAGCGTGAGTGTGGGGGGGATGAGGACGACCTGAATGCATGGGGACACCCCAGGCTGGCAGAGCTGATTTCTGCTTGTGCTGTTTATTATTACTGGGATGGAACAGAAGAGGTGTTTTTAGAAACAGAATCCTAGAATGCTTTGGGTTGGAGGGGACCTTAATGACCACTGACCTTAAGGACAGCCCCTCCCAGTGCCCCCCCCTAGCACGCCCCACAGCACAGAACCTTCCAGAGCGCCCCCCCCCACCCAGCCCGGCCCTGCCTCAGCTCTGCCTCCCGCCTGAGGGTGGTGAAGGCTCTGCACCCCCACAAAGGGAGGAAGGCTTGTAGCTCCCAGGTCTTCCATTTTCCCCTTTGTAGAATGGGGGCTATGTTTCCTCTCCTCCAGTCAGTGGGAACTACTTAAACAGACTTCCACAGCCTCTCCTGTATGATGGCCAGTGGCTTAGCAAGTCCACCGGTTCCCTCAGGCCCCGTGGACGTAGCTCACTGGGAAACTACTGGTGGGGACATAGGAGTTGAAATAGTGAGGGGAAAGGGGGACATATGGGAGTGGGGGCACAGGCGAGTGAAAATGGGGGGCACGCTGGGGGGCACGGGGGATTCTCAGGGAGCCTGTTGGTTGTGCTCCCAGATGGCTGCACGACGGCGGTGCTGTAGCGCAGGTTTGCGCTTTTGTTCCAAAGGGCAAAGTGACAGCGGAGCCCAGCAGAGCCTTCTCTTTGAGGCCCCTGAAGCTCTCCTGCAGGCAGCCAGGAGGGGACAGCTCACTCGAGGCCACACCTGAGGAGAAACAAGGTGCTTGTGGCAGAGCCGGGTGAACGATGGCGGCAGCAGGCACGGTGGGCCTGCAGCAGGCTTCCAGAAGCAGCAATGGTGTGAAATGCGTCACAGCTGGCACAGACCGCTGCCCCGAGCACACCTGGGCCGTTGGTCCAAAGGGGAAAGTGGGTTCTGAAAGAGCCGGGCCTTTCCAAGCAGCTCGTAGCAGGGAGCAGAAGCTTCACAAGTTACAGGCTGAGCAGCCTTTCCACAGCCCCCTGACGACTTTTTCAGTGGGGATCCAGCCACCCCTCTAGACCCTGCCTGGTCATACCATCCCCACCACGGTGGGTATGGTGTTCTGGGTCTGCCTGGGATGGACTCAACCTTCCCCACAGCAGCCCATGCAGCACTATGCTCTGTACTTCTGGCTAGAACTGACTTGATATTGCACCAATGTGTTTTGTCTACTGCTGAGCCGTGCTGGCACAGCATCAGGACTCCCACAGCGCCCTCCCTCTGCCACCCCCCAGCCCCAAATCCAGTCGGCTGGCTGTGGGCAAGAGGTGGGGAGGGGGCATTGCCAGGGCAGCTGACCCAAAAAGACCAAAGGGATAGTCCATACGGCAACGTCACGCTCAGCAATAAAAGCTGTGGAAGGGGAGGGAGAAGGGGGGGAGACACAGGGGACACAGATTCCTTGGTCAAGATCTTTATTTATTCCTCCGATTCCTCCGTTTCTTCCTTCCTCTCCTGCTGCAAGATCTCAGTTCATCATCGCTATCCTGCAGGAGATCACGTAGCTCTGGAGGCACAGTTGTCACCAGGTCATCGTCTGAAACTTCTTCTACCAAATTAGAGGGGACAAATCCTCTCGTGCCATCCGTCAGCTCTCCCACAAACCAGCCGTCTTCATCCATGTCTCCATAGATATAAACGTATTCTCCCGCAGTCAGAGGAAGCTCTGCTTCGGGGTGCTCATTAGGACCCTCGAAAGGATCGTAGCTGTATCGAGCTAAAAATTTTCGAAGTTTTAGCGATTCTTCTCCCGAGGACTGCAGGATGAAGGACACATGCTCTGCTCCTGCTTCTTCGTTCCCATGCACAGGGCCCTCGTCTGAAAGAAGGCGGCACCCAGGACTGTTGTGTGCGGCATCTGATGTCGAGGTGCTTGTGTGGGATGCCGGGACCTTGGTTGCCTCCTCAGAAACATCAGAGCTGTCTTCGCGGTTGCAAAGGTCATGGGACTGCTCTGCATAGGCCTGTGCTGTGGGAGAAGATGTCACCTGTGGTAGTCCTGAACCAATACGGTTGGATTCTTTTCTTTTTTCTTGCTCAAGTTGCTGAGAGAGCAGCTCCCATTGTTGACTTTGGTGCTGATTCTGTTTCTCTAATTCTCTCAGCTGCGCTTGAGACGCTTGCGTGTCTTCCTCATGTGTCCTTCTTTGCTCTGCCCAAGCCCTCTGCAAATGCTCAACTTCCTCTTTCTTCTTCTGCAGCAGTCGCCTTGTTTCCTCGAGGTCGTTCTCCTGTTGTTGCCTTCGTCCTGCCAGTTGTCTCATGGCTTTCAGTTCACAACCCAGATCTTGCAGTCGTGTTTGAAGACGTTTGGCCTCTCCGATGGCAGAATTTCGCTGCTCTGTCACTTGCACGAGTTTCCCCTTCAGAGCAGCGTTGTCAGATCGAACCTCGTCTATCCGCTCCTTCTGCCCACGGAGCTGAGAATTTTCTTCTGCGCGCCTGGCATTTTCATTTGTCATCTCTCTCAGACGCACTTTCAGCTCCTCGTACCTTTGCTGCAGTCTTGAGCGTTCCTGATCCAGGTTCCTGTGAGGCCTAAGTTTTTTCCCAGCCTCGGTTTCCGATTCCCCTCTCTGCTGCTGGTCGACCTGCTCTGTCTTTGCAGCAGTCTTTCCAGATTTCAGGTCGGTCTCTTTCAGTTGCCTGGTGTTTTCTTTCAGGTGCTTGGTAAGGAGGCCTAGCATACTAGTCTTCTGCTGGAGCCTCTCCACCTCCTCCCCCAGTTCCAGAGCGCTTTCCTTCCCCAGAAGGCGGGTCTCCTCTTGAAGGACACCGCATTGCCTCTGCAGGTCCTCCAGGGCATGCTGCAGATGAGCTTTCTCCTGCAGCAGCTGGCTGTCTCCACTGCCAGGTGGGCAGGCCTCTTGTTGCGCTGCCACCTGAACACCCACGTCTGTGACCGCCCGCCCGCAGCTCTTCCCTTCTCCCTGGAGGTGAGCTTTTAAGCTGGAGTGGGTTGTCTGCTGCCCTCCTCCCCCAGCAGCACCAGATGCACCGGGGCTCTTCGAAGAGCAGGTCCCGGTGGTCCCTGCGCCCAGGCGAGTCTGCAGGCGGTGCCAGGCCGCAGCCCTGTCTTCGCTGTGGGAGGCAGACGGCCTCCCCTCAGCCTGCTCCAGGATGTACTGCTGGAAGAGCCTTCTCTGCAGTTCCAGTTCATTTTGGAGGCTTACGATGCGGGCGGTCTGCTTGCTGTCCTTCCGCCAGTGGAGCTGCCTGTGGACCTCCTGCAGCTTGCTGCGGGCCTCGCTGCTGCTGCTGCAGCCGTGCCTCACCAGCTCCTCGGCCAGCTCCTGCTGCAGGTCCCGCGCCTGGCGGACGGCGTCGTCCCGCTGCTCTTGGAGCAACTCCTGTGCCTGGCGCCACTCGGCCTCCTTCTCACGCAGCAGCTGACGGATCTCTGTTGCCCGCTGCTTCTGGCTCAGCTCCCACAGCCGCTGCAGCTCCCGTGCCCGTTGCTGCTCCCATCTGGAGCGTAGCTTCTCAGCCAGAAGCTGCCGCTCCTGCTCTGCCATCTTCTTTATCTCGCGGGTTTCATCAGCAAAGCGGCGGTGCAGCTCCTGCGAGTGGAGACGCTCGGCCTCCAGCTGGGCCCGCAGCGCCTCCAGCTCCTGCCTGTGCTCCTCCTGCTGCACAGGCCTGCTGGGGGGTCGCGCTGGGCCCCGACGGGATGAGGGGTGACTGTGCGCCACGGGCCCCTGGCCCACGCCACCCCGGATCATGGCTTAAGGAATGAGAACGATGAACGTTCACCAAACGCTGCCAGCAATAGCCACCAGCGATCGCACGGCCTGGGCCTCTGAGGGACAGCAGCCTCTGAGCCCTCAGCAGACACCGGCTCCCAGCACCGCGCAGCAGCAGAGGTCGCCTCTGCCACTGGCCCGGCCTGGGCGAGCGCGGCCTTATATAGTGTCCGGGTGATGGCGTCATAGAGGAGGGATGACGTCATATGACCTTATATGGTGCGTGCCCGCCCGGACACACCCCGACAGCCTCAGCGCAAGGGGTGCAGAGGAGGGAGGTGAAGGGTTGTTAACGAGTGCAGACGGAGCCCCCGCGCAGGTGCGCAACGAGAATGTGTCTGTGAGGCCTCAGGCACGGGCACAGCTTACGGGTCTGGGCCACGTCTGTCCTTTAGTGGGGGAAGCGTGGTAGTGATGACATACAGCATTACACAGCCATTAGCATGGGCTGTTAACGAGGGTTAACAACCCCTAGAAGGGTTGTTAACGAGGTCATATGACGTCATCCCTCCTCTAAGACGTTTGGAACAACCTTCCGATAGCTAAATCTGGAGAAAGCCGGGGAGCGCAGTGATACATGGCAAGGAGTAATGGCTTTAAACTAAAAGAGGGTAGATTTAGATGAGATACAAGGAAGAAATTCTTCACTCAGAGGGTGGCGAGGCACTGGAACAGGCTGCTCAGAGAAGCTGTGGATGCCCCATCCCTGGAAGTGTTTAAGGCCAGGCTGGACGGGGCTTGGAGCAAGCTGGTCTAGTGGAAGGTGTCCCTACCCACGGCAGGGGGACTGGAATTTGATTCTCTTGAAGGGCCTTTCCAACCCAACCCCTTCTATGGTTCTGTGATCCTATGAGTGTCCTTCCCATGGGTCTGGAGCTCCAGCAGCTGGAGGGATGGTTGCCCAGATGGAGGAGTTGGGTCCGGGGGTCCCTCTTCCTGCCCCTCAGTGCCTGCAGGGCTGGGTAGGAGAGGGGACGCGGTGCCCGAGGGCAGCCAGGAGGGGACACTGGCAAGGATCTCCAGCCAGGCAGAGATCTCACAGCAGTGCCCCAGTGCCCTGATGGCTGCTCCTCTTCCCTTCCTCTCCCACAGCAAATTTGAGCTGAAGCTGAAGGAAGCGACAGCTGACGAACTGAAGGTGGGCTGCAAGGCAGAGGGCAGAAGTTGGCCCATCCTTAGAGGGTCAGAGAGGGGGGTGCCAGCGCTGCTTCTGTGCAGCCCAGCGGCCTCAGGCAGCGGTGTAGCTGGGCCAGACATTTGTGCCAGAATGCGGTGGAGAGGGAAGGGGGGGGGACATCATTTCCCTGTGCCTGTCTCTGTGAGTCGCCAGGTCTCCCTGTGCCTTGGGGCAGTGGGGGAGCTAGACGGCATGGCCCCAGAGCTGGAGAGCAGTGAGGGTCCCTGGGTCCCAGCACCGCTGTCCAGAATGCTGTGCCTGTTGTTTTGCAGCACATTGCCCAACTGGAAGAGCAGCTGCGGGAGGAGGAGGAGCAGAGAAAGGTAGCGTGCAGGGGCCAAGGGGAACCGTGGGGGTGCCCGCTGGCACAGGGTGGGTGATGTGGAGGAGGGCTGGAGCGGGCACAGGGAGTCAACAATTCTGTCTCCCAGGTGCTGCGTCAGGAATTAAGGCATCTACAAGAGGATATAGAGGAGAAGGAAACAGAACATGCCTGGTGAGTGAGGACTGCCCCCCTCCCCTCCCTTGCCGCACACTTGTACCCAGGGGCTTCTCCGCAGCACCCAGCGGAGCAATGGGACCGCCAGGGCTGGAGCCGGGCAACCAGGGATGGAGTGTGGGAGCGAGTTCTGATCAGCACCTGGCGTGACAGAGGAGCCCCATCCCAGTCCTGGGGTGTGCACGTGCTGCTGGGGAGCCCCCGTGGTGATGGAGTTCTGCACTCACCCAACCAAAAACCCTGTTACTTGCAGGCAGCAGCAGATGGAACTGCAGGCCGTGACACAGGGGTGTGTGCACCACCACAGGGGTGTGCTCCACCCGATGGAGCTCACCAGAGAGGTCAGTGTCCCCTCCTCTGTCCGTGTCCCTCAGCTGTGACAGCTAGGGCAGTGTCAGGGGCTAAGTGCCTCTCTCCCGCTCCTCTTTGCAGAAACGTTGCGTGGCCCAGCTTCAGGAGTTGGTGGAATCGTTGAAGGTGAGTTCACAGACCCTCAGAGTCAGAGAATCACAGAAGGCTTGAGGTAGGAAGAGATGGCTGGTGGCGATGATCTTATCAATGACAAATTCAAGGAGAATGGCAAGGATATCCTGCCAGGTGGAGAGGAAGCTCCAGGGAGACCTTTGGAACAACCTTCCGATAGCTAAAGCTGGAGAAAGCCGGGGAGCGCAGTGATACATGGCAAGGAGTAATGGCTTTAAACTAAAAGAGGGTAGATTTAGATGAGATACAAGGAAGAAATTCTTCACTCAGAGGGTGGCGAGGCACTGGAACAGGCTGCTCAGAGAAGCTGTGGATGCCCCATCCCTGGAAGTGTTTAAGGCCAGGCTGGACGGGGCTTGGAGCAAGCTGGTCTAGTGGAAGGTGTCCCTACCCACGGCAGGGGGACTGGAATTTGATTCTCTTGAAGGGCCTTTCCAACCCAACCCCTTCTATGGTTCTGTGATCCTATGAGTGTCCTTCCCATGGGTCTGGAGCTCCAGCAGCTGGAGGGATGGTTGCCCAGATGGAGGAGTTGGGTCCGGGGGTCCCTCTTCCTGCCCCTCAGTGCCTGCAGGGCTGGGTAGGAGAGGGGACGCGGTGCCCGAGGGCAGCCAGGAGGGGACACTGGCAAGGATCTCCAGCCAGGCAGAGATCTCACAGCAGTGCCCCAGTGCCCTGATGGCTGCTCCTCTTCCCTTCCTCTCCCACAGCAAATTTGAGCTGAAGCTGAAGGAAGCGACAGCTGACGAACTGAAGGTGGGCTGCAAGGCAGAGGGCAGAAGTTGGCCCATCCTTAGAGGGTCAGAGAGGGGGGTGCCAGCGCTGCTTCTGTGCAGCCCAGCGGCCTCAGGCAGCGCTGTAGCTGGGCCAGACATTTGTGCCAGAATGCGGTGGAGAGGGAAGGGGGGGGGACATCATTTCCCTGTGCCTGTCTCTGTGAGTCGCCAGGTCTCCCTGTGCCTTGGGGCAGTGGGGGAGCTAGACGGCATGGCCCCAGAGCTGGAGAGCAGTGAGGGTCCCTGGGTCCCAGCACCGCTGTCCAGAATGCTGTGCCTGTTGTTTTGCAGCACATTGCCCAACTGGAAGAGCAGCTGCGGGAGGAGGAGGAGCAGAGAAAGGTAGCGTGCAGGGGCCAAGGGGAACCGTGGGGGTGCCCGCTGGCACAGGGTGGGTGATGTGGAGGAGGGCTGGAGCGGGCACAGGGAGTCAACAATTCTGTCTCCCAGGTGCTGCGTCAGGAATTAAGGCATCTACAAGAGGATATAGAGGAGAAGGAAACAGAACATGCCTGGTGAGTGAGGACTGCCCCCCTCCCCTCCCTTGCCGCACACTTGTACCCAGGGGCTTCTCCGCAGCACCCAGCGGAGCAATGGGACCGCCAGGGCTGGAGCCGGGCAACCAGGGATGGAGTGTGGGAGCGAGTTCTGATCAGCACCTGGCGTGACAGAGGAGCCCCATCCCAGTCCTGGGGTGTGCACGTGCTGCTGGGGAGCCCCCGTGGTGATGGAGTTCTGCACTCACCCAACCAAAAACCCTGTTACTTGCAGGCAGCAGCAGATGGAACTGCAGGCCGTGACACAGGGGTGTGTGCACCACCACAGGGGTGTGCTCCACCCGATGGAGCTCACCAGAGAGGTCAGTGTCCCCTCCTCTGTCCGTGTCCCTCAGCTGTGACAGCTAGGGCAGTGTCAGGGGCTAAGTGCCTCTCTCCCGCTCCTCTTTGCAGAAACGTTGCGTGGCCCAGCTTCAGGAGTTGGTGGAATCGTTGAAGGTGAGTTCACAGACCCTCAGAGTCAGAGAATCACAGAAGGCTTGAGGTAGGAAGAGATGGCTGGTGGCGATGATCTTATCAATGACAAATTCAAGGAGAATGGCAAGGATATCCTGCCAGGTGGAGAGGAAGCTCCAGGGAGACCTTTGGAACAACCTTCCGATAGCTAAAGCTGGAGAAAGCCGGGGAGCGCAGTGATACATGGCAAGGAGTAATGGCTTTAAACTAAAAGAGGGTAGATTTAGATGAGATACAAGGAAGAAATTCTTCACTCAGAGGGTGGCGAGGCACTGGAACAGGCTGCTCAGAGAAGCTGTGGATGCCCCATCCCTGGAAGTGTTTAAGGCCAGGCTGGACGGGGCTTGGAGCAAGCTGGTCTAGTGGAAGGTGTCCCTACCCACGGCAGGGGGACTGGAATTTGATTCTCTTGAAGGGCCTTTCCAACCCAACCCCTTCTATGGTTCTGTGATCCTATGAGTGTCCTTCCCATGGGTCTGGAGCTCCAGCAGCTGGAGGGATGGTTGCCCAGATGGAGGAGTTGGGTCCGGGGGTCCCTCTTCCTGCCCCTCAGTGCCTGCAGGGCTGGGTAGGAGAGGGGACGCGGTGCCCGAGGGCAGCCAGGAGGGGACACTGGCAAGGATCTCCAGCCAGGCAGAGATCTCACAGCAGTGCCCCAGTGCCCTGATGGCTGCTCCTCTTCCCTTCCTCTCCCACAGCAAATTTGAGCTGAAGCTGAAGGAAGCGACAGCTGACGAACTGAAGGTGGGCTGCAAGGCAGAGGGCAGAAGTTGGCCCATCCTTAGAGGGTCAGAGAGGGGGGTGCCAGCGCTGCTTCTGTGCAGCCCAGCGGCCTCAGGCAGCGGTGTAGCTGGGCCAGACATTTGTGCCAGAATGCGGTGGAGAGGGAAGGGGGGGGGACATCATTTCCCTGTGCCTGTCTCTGTGAGTCGCCAGGTCTCCCTGTGCCTTGGGGCAGTGGGGGAGCTAGACGGCATGGCCCCAGAGCTGGAGAGCAGTGAGGGTCCCTGGGTCCCAGCACCGCTGTCCAGAATGCTGTGCCTGTTGTTTTGCAGCACATTGCCCAACTGGAAGAGCAGCTGCGGGAGGAGGAGGAGCAGAGAAAGGTAGCGTGCAGGGGCCAAGGGGAACCGTGGGGGTGCCCGCTGGCACAGGGTGGGTGATGTGGAGGAGGGCTGGAGCGGGCACAGGGAGTCAACAATTCTGTCTCCCAGGTGCTGCGTCAGGAATTAATGCATCTACAAGAGGATATAGAGGAGAAGGAAACAGAACATGCCTGGTGAGTGAGGACTGCCCCCCTCCCCTCCCTTGGCAGCAGCAGATGGAACTGCAGGCCGTGACACAGGGGTGTGTGATGTCGGAGGTGCTGGAAGCACGACTGTGCTTCCAGCCCATGTCAACCCCTGCCCCTGCCCCCGCCAGCACGGGGCTCCCTAGGGACAGGGACGTCTTTCAGACGAGGGCCCTGTGGGTGGGAACGAAGAATCAGGAGCAGAGCATGTGTCCTTCATCCTGCAGTCCTCGGAAGAAGAATCGCTAAAACTTCGAAAATTTTTAGCTCGATACAGCTACGATCCTTTCGAGGGTCCTAATGAGCACCCCGAAGCAGAGCTTCCTCTGACTGCGGGAGAATACGTTTATGTCTATGGAGACATGGATGAAGACGGCTGGTTTGTGGGAGAGCTGACGGATGGCACGAGAGGATTTGTCCCCTCTAATTTGGTAGAAGAAGTTTCAGACGATGACCTGGTGACAACTGTGCCTCCAGAGCTACGTGATCTCCTGCAGGATAGCGATGATGAACTGAGATCTTGCAGCAGGAGAGGAAGGAAGAAACGGAGGAATCGGAGGAATAAATAAAGATCTTGACCAAGGAATCTGTGTCCCCTGTGTCTCCCCCCCTTCTCCCTCCCCTTCCACAGCTTTTATTGCTGAGCGTGACGTTGCCGTATGGACTATCCCTTTGGTCTTTTTGGGTCAGCTGCCCTGGCAATGCCCCCTCCCCACCTCTTGCCCACAGCCAGCCGACTGGATTTGGGGCTGGGGGGTGGCAGAGGGAGGGCGCTGTGGGAGTCCTGATGCTGTGCCAGCACGGCTCAGCAGTAGACAAAACACATTGGTGCAATATCAAGTCAGTTCTAGCCAGAAGTACAGAGCATAGTGCTGCATGGGCTGCTGTGGGGAAGGTTGAGTCCATCCCAGGCAGACCCAGAACACCATACCCACCGTGGTGGGGATGGTATGACCAGGCAGGGTCTAGAGGGGTGGCTGGATCCCCACTGAAAAAGTCGTCGGGGGGCTGGGAATGATGGGGAAGGGTCTGGATGGTGTGGTGGGAGCTCCTACGCTCACCCAAGTGAGCAAGCAGTATGAGTGTTCTCCAAGGGATGTCAGCTCTGCGCGTGCATGCGCCGGTCAATCTCTAGGGGTGAGAGCACAGCGTGGCCAGCTCCACAGCTCGCTTTGGAGCCTCCTTTTTCCTTCATTCTCGGTCACAATGGTGACCAAGACTCTGCTTTACGCGGCTTGTGGAAAGGCTGCTCAGCCTGTAACTTGTGAAGCTTCTGCTCCCTGCTACGAGCTGCTTGGAAAGGCCCGGCTCTTTCAGAACCCACTTTCCCCTTTGGACCAACGGCCCAGGTGTGCTCGGGGCAGCGGTCTGTGCCAGCTGTGACGCATTTCACACCATTGCTGCTTCTGGAAGCCTGCTGCAGGCCCACCGTGCCTGCTGCCGCCATCGTTCACCCGGCTCTGCCACAAGCACCTTGTTTCTCCTCAGGTGTGGCCTCGAGTGAGCTGTCCCCTCCTGGCTGCCTGCAGGAGAGCTTCAGGGGCCTCAAAGAGAAGGCTCTGCTGGGCTCCGCTGTCACTTTGCCCTTTGGAACAAAAGCGCAAACCTGCGCTACAGCACCGCCGTCGTGCAGCCATCTGGGAGCACAACCAACAGGCTCCCTGAGAATCCCCCGTGCCCCCCAGCGTGCCCCCCATTTTCACTCGCCTGTGCCCCCACTCCCATATGTCCCCCTTTCCCCTCACTATTTCAACTCCCATGTCCCCACCAGTAGTTTCCCAGTGAGCTACGTCCACGGGGCCTGAGGGAACCGGTGGACTTGCTAAGCCACTGGCCATCATACAGGAGAGGCTGTGGAAGTCTGTTTAAGTAGTTCCCACTGACTGGAGGAGAGGAAACATAGCCCCCATTCTACAAAGGGGAAAATGGAAGACCTGGGAGCTACAAGCCTTCCTCCCTTTGTGGGGGTGCAGAGCCTTCACCACCCTCAGGCGGGGGGCAGAGCTGAGGCAGGGCCGGGCTGGGTGGGGGGGGGGCGCTCTGGAAGGTTCTGTGCTGTGGGGCGTGCTGGGGGGGGGCACTAGGGGAGGGAACACACGGTGCTGGGGGGCACCCGGGGCACGAAGCTGGGGGTAACTGTGGGGGGGATGCCCTAGAGTAGGAGTTGAACTGGTGAGGGGAAAGGGGGTCATATAGGAGTGGGGGCACACGCAAGTGAAAATGGAGGAGTTCTCCTCCTCCCTGTTAAAGGGGAGCAAAGCTCCCCCCATGGCCTTCCTCCCTTTGTGGGGGTGCACAGCCTTCACCACCCTCAGGCGGGGGGCAGAGCTGAGGCAGGGCCGGGCTGGGTGGGGGGGGGGGCGCTCTGGAAGGTTCTGTGCTGTGGGGCGTGCTGGGGGGGGGCACTGGGAGGGGCTGTCCTTAAGGTCAGTGGTCATTAAGGTCCCCTCCAACCCAAAGCATTCTAGGATTCTGTTTCTAAAAACACCTCTTCTGTTCCATCCCAGTAATAATAAACAGCACAAGCAGAAATCAGCTCTGCCAGCCTGGGGTGTCCCCATGCATTCAGGTCGTCCTCATCCCCCCCACACTCACGCTACAGCCTGCCCCATGGGAGGCCAAGGGGAGATGTTTCCCCTGCACTTGCAGCTCTCCAGCAAAGGCCCTGGACTGAATGGAACAGGCGGTGCTGGAGCTACACCGGGGGTGCTTGGAGGGCTTGTAGGCACAGTAAAAGATGCATTTCAAACAGCCCAGCTGGGCCCTGCTCGTGTCCCGCAGCCCGAAGGAGATGCCAGCACGGACGCGCTTTGAACCAGGGCATTTACTGGGGTACTGTGTGTTACTGGCATTTACTGTGGGGTACTGAACCGGTACTGAACAGGTCCAAGCCTGTCCGAATGAGCAGAGCTGAGGCAGGGCCGGGCTGGGTGGGGGGGGCGCTCTGGAAGGTTCTGTGCTGTGGGGCGTGCTGGGGGGGGGCACTAGGGGAGGGAACACACGGTGCTGGGGGGCACCCGGGGCACGAAGCTGGGGGTAACTGTGGGGGGGATGCCCTAGAGTAGGAGTTGAACTGGTGAGGGGAAAGGGGGTCATATAGGAGTGGGGGCACACGCAAGTGAAAATGGAGGAGTTCTCCTCCTCCCTGTTAAAGGGGAGCAAAGCTCCGCCCATGGCCTTCCTCCCTTTGTGGGGGTGCACAGCCTTCACCACCCACTGTCCGTCGTACCTGAGAAGTTGTTGCTGAGGGCTATAGAAAATAAGGAGGCGATTGGTGACAGACAACACGGCTTCACTCGGGGCAGATCATGCCTGACAAATCTGGTGCCCTTCTATGATGGGGTTGCAGCATTGGTGGGTAGGGAAAGAGCAACGGACATCATCTACCTGGACTCGTGCAAAGCACTTGCACTGTCCCCCATGATCTCTAAACTGGAGAGACATGGATCGGATGGACGGACAACTCGGTGGGTAAGGAATTGGCGAGATGGTTGCACTCAAAGAGTAGCGGTCAGAGGCTCAGTGTCCAGCCAGAAACCAGTAACGAGTGGCATTCCTCAGGGATCTGCATATTGACCAGTGGTCAACAGCACCCAGGGGTGGGTCACTGCCCCCCATACCTGGATTTACCCCAGTAAATGCCCTGGTTCAAAGCGCGAGGAGCTGTGAGGACCAGTTCAGTCCTGACTTGTTCCTACCATCTTCTTTAAACCCTTCCCTAGACTCTATGCCATGCTGGGAACAGCAGCCCCCGCTCAGGATTGGGGTGAGGGGCTGCTCACCCCATACATATCCACTGCTCGGGATAGCAGGCAGGTGAGGAAGCTGCCATCAGCGCACCCCAGGACCCTCCCGGATTGCTGATGTCTTGCGGTGTTATCCCTCCAGCAGACAGATGGTGCTTGAAGTCCCCCGGGGCCCTGCAAACGTGAAGTTTCTCCTACCTATCTGTAGAGGGACTCAGTACTTGTTTTTTTCCTGGTCAGTTCCCTTTCTTGCACAGGCACAGAGGAACTGGGCAGAGCAGCCTCGGTTTTATTTAGAGGAGATGTCAGTGGGGCGGCACGCCCTCACTGACCAGAGACGGGGTCTCTTCAAGGAAGTGTGCCAGGTCAGTGAAGATGTCTTCTGGCAGCACATGAAGCAGCAGGTGGAAGAACTCCCGGTCGTAATAGGAGGCGTAGAGCACCGCGACACCCAGCATGAAAGTGACGGCCAGCTCCACGCACACAAAGATCAGGCAGAATGTCCTGTGGGGCAGAAAAAGAGCTGGAAAAAGGGCAGGCTGGACGCATCCCGCACCCATGCCAGAGGGGGCTGTTCTGGGAGCCCCACAGGCTGCCCCTCCAGGCATTTCTCATTGCTCATTCGGACAGGCTTGGACGTGAGCCTCCACAAGCCAGGGAAGACACCTCGGCATTGGGCAAACACGCCGCAGCAGGCGTCCTGGCCATCCCAGTCGCTGCAGGGGAACCTGGGTGGGCACAGGGCACCTGAGGGGACACTCACCACAGCCAGGAAAAGGCACCTCTTCTCCTCGCCAGTTCCTCCGTCTTCTGTAGGTCAACACAAGGTAGGGACACTTGTCAGGCCCCACCGCACAGTCCGGTTCAGTACCCCACAGTAAATGCCAGTAACACACAGTACCCCAGTAAATGCCCTGGTTCAAAGCGCGTCCGTGCTGGCATCTCCTCCGGGCTGCGGGACACGAGCAGGGCCCAGCTGGGCTGTTTGAAATGCATCTTTTACTGTGCCTACAAGCCCTCCAAGCACCCCCGGTGTAGCTCCAGCACCGCCTGTTCCATTCAGTCCAGGGCCTTTGCTGGAGAGCTGCAACTGCAGGGGAAACATCTCCCCTTGGCCTCCCATGGGGCAGGCTGTAGCGTGAGTGTGGGGGGGATGAGGACGACCTGAATGCATGGGGACACCCCAGGCTGGCAGAGCTGATTTCTGCTTGTGCTGTTTATTATTACTGGGATGGAACAGAAGAGGTGTTTTTAGAAACAGAATCCTAGAATGCTTTGGGTTGGAGGGGACCTTAATGACCACTGACCTTAAGGACAGCCCCTCCCAGTGCCCCCCCCTAGCACGCCCCACAGCACAGAACCTTCCAGAGCGCCCCCCCCCCCCCCAGCCCGGCCCTGCCTCAGCTCTGCCTCCCGCCTGAGGGTGGTGAAGGCTCTGCACCCCCACAAAGGGAGGAAGGCTTGTAGCTCCCAGGTCTTCCATTTTCCCCTTTGTAGAATGGGGGCTATGTTTCCTCTCCTCCAGTCAGTGGGAACTACTTAAACAGACTTCCACAGCCTCTCCTGTATGATGGCCAGTGGCTTAGCAAGTCCACCGGTTCCCTCAGGCCCCGTGGACGTAGCTCACTGGGAAACTACTGGTGGGGACATAGGAGTTGAAATAGTGAGGGGAAAGGGGGACATATGGGAGTGGGGGCACAGGCGAGTGAAAATGGGGGGCACGCTGGGGGGCACGGGGGATTCTCAGGGAGCCTGTTGGTTGTGCTCCCAGATGGCTGCACGACGGCGGTGCTGTAGCGCAGGTTTGCGCTTTTGTTCCAAAGGGCAAAGTGACAGCGGAGCCCAGCAGAGCCTTCTCTTTGAGGCCCCTGAAGCTCTCCTGCAGGCAGCCAGGAGGGGACAGCTCACTCGAGGCCACACCTGAGGAGAAACAAGGTGCTTGTGGCAGAGCCGGGTGAACGATGGCGGCAGCAGGCACGGTGGGCCTGCAGCAGGCTTCCAGAAGCAGCAATGGTGTGAAATGCGTCACAGCTGGCACAGACCGCTGCCCCGAGCACACCTGGGCCGTTGGTCCAAAGGGGAAAGTGGGTTCTGAAAGAGCCGGGCCTTTCCAAGCAGCTCGTAGCAGGGAGCAGAAGCTTCACAAGTTACAGGCTGAGCAGCCTTTCCACAGCCCCCTGACGACTTTTTCAGTGGGGATCCAGCCACCCCTCTAGACCCTGCCTGGTCATACCATCCCCACCACGGTGGGTATGGTGTTCTGGGTCTGCCTGGGATGGACTCAACCTTCCCCACAGCAGCCCATGCAGCACTATGCTCTGTACTTCTGGCTAGAACTGACTTGATATTGCACCAATGTGTTTTGTCTACTGCTGAGCCGTGCTGGCACAGCATCAGGACTCCCACAGCGCCCTCCCTCTGCCACCCCCCAGCCCCAAATCCAGTCGGCTGGCTGTGGGCAAGAGGTGGGGAGGGGGCATTGCCAGGGCAGCTGACCCAAAAAGACCAAAGGGATAGTCCATACGGCAACGTCACGCTCAGCAATAAAAGCTGTGGAAGGGGAGGGAGAAGGGGGGGAGACACAGGGGACACAGATTCCTTGGTCAAGATCTTTATTTATTCCTCCGATTCCTCCGTTTCTTCCTTCCTCTCCTGCTGCAAGATCTCAGTTCATCATCGCTATCCTGCAGGAGATCACGTAGCTCTGGAGGCACAGTTGTCACCAGGTCATCGTCTGAAACTTCTTCTACCAAATTAGAGGGGACAAATCCTCTCGTGCCATCCGTCAGCTCTCCCACAAACCAGCCGTCTTCATCCATGTCTCCATAGACATAAACGTATTCTCCCGCAGTCAGAGGAAGCTCTGCTTCGGGGTGCTCATTAGGACCCTCGAAAGGATCGTAGCTGTATCGAGCTAAAAATTTTCGAAGTTTTAGCGATTCTTCTCCCGAGGACTGCAGGATGAAGGACACATGCTCTGCTCCTGCTTCTTCGTTCCCATGCACAGGGCCCTCGTCTGAAAGAAGGCGGCACCCAGGACTGTTGTGTGTGGCATCTGATGTCCAGGTGCTTGTGTGGGATGCCGGGACCTTGGTTGCCTCCTCAGAAACATCAGAGCTGTCTTCGCGGTTGCAAAGGTCATGGGACTGCTCTGCATAGGCCTGTGCTGTGGGAGAAGATGTCACCTGTGGTAGTCCTGAACCGATACGGTTGGATTCTTTTCTTTTTTCTTGCTCAAGTTGCTGAGAGAGCAGCTCCCATTGTTGACTTTGGTGCTGATTCTGTTTCTCTAATTCTCTCAGCTGCGCTTGAGACGCTTGCGTGTCTTCCTCATGTGTCCTTCTTTGCTCTGCCCAAGCCCTCTGCAAATGCTCAACTTCCTCTTTCTTCTTCTGCAGCAGTCGCCTTGTTTCCTCGAGGTCGTTCTCCTGTTGTTGCCTTCGTCCTGCCAGTTGTCTCATGGCTTTCAGTTCACAACCCAGATCTTGCAGTCGTGTTTGAAGACGTTTGGCCTCTCCGATGGCAGAATTTCGCTGCTCTGTCACTTGCACGAGTTTCCCCTTCAGAGCAGCGTTGTCAGATCGAACCTCGTCTATCCGCTCCTTCTGCCCACGGAGCTGAGAATTTTCTTCTGCGCGCCTGGCATTTTCATTTGTCATCTCTCTCAGACGCACTTTCAGCTCCTCGTACCTTTGCTGCAGTCTTGAGCGTTCCTGATCCAGGTTCCTGTGAGGCCTAAGTTTTTTCCCAGCCTCGGTTTCCGATTCCCCTCTCTGCTGCTGGTCGACCTGCTCTGTCTTTGCAGCAGTCTTTCCAGATTTCAGGTCGGTCTCTTTCAGTTGCCTGGTGTTTTCTTTCAGGTGCTTGGTAAGGAGGCCTAGCATACTAGTCTTCTGCTGGAGCCTCTCCACCTCCTCCCCCAGTTCCAGAGCGCTTTCCTTCCCCAGAAGGCGGGTCTCCTCTTGAAGGACACCGCATTGCCTCTGCAGGTCCTCCAGGGCATGCTGCAGATGAGCTTTCTCCTGCAGCAGCTGGCTGTCTCCACTGCCAGGTGGGCAGGCCTCTTGTTGCGCTGCCACCTGAACACCCACGTCTGTGACCGCCCGCCCGCAGCTCTTCCCTTCTCCCTGGAGGTGAGCTTTTAAGCTGGAGTGGGTTGTCTGCTGCCCTCCTCCCCCAGCAGCACCAGATGCACCGGGGCTCTTCGAAGAGCAGGTCCCGGTGGTCCCTGCGCCCAGGCGAGTCTGCAGGCGGTGCCAGGCCGCAGCCCTGTCTTCGCTGTGGGAGGCAGACGGCCTCCCCTCAGCCTGCTCCAGGATGTACTGCTGGAAGAGCCTTCTCTGCAGTTCCAGTTCATTTTGGAGGCTTACGATGCGGGCGGTCTGCTTGCTGTCCTTCCGCCAGTGGAGCTGCCTGTGGACCTCCTGCAGCTTGCTGCGGGCCTCGCTGCTGCTGCTGCAGCCGTGCCTCACCAGCTCCTCGGCCAGCTCCTGCTGCAGGTCCCGCGCCTGGCGGACGGCGTCGTCCCGCTGCTCTTGGAGCAACTCCTGTGCCTGGCGCCACTCGGCCTCCTTCTCACGCAGCAGCTGACGGATCTCTGTTGCCCGCTGCTTCTGGCTCAGCTCCCACAGCCGCTGCAGCTCCCGTGCCCGTTGCTGCTCCCATCTGGAGCGTAGCTTCTCAGCCAGAAGCTGCCGCTCCTGCTCTGCCATCTTCTTTATCTCGCGGGTTTCATCAGCAAAGCGGCGGTGCAGCTCCTGCGAGTGGAGACGCTCGGCCTCCAGCTGGGCCCGCAGCGCCTCCAGCTCCTGCCTGTGCTCCTCCTGCTGCACAGGCCTGCTGGGGGGTCGCGCTGGGCCCCGACGGGATGAGGGGTGACTGTGCGCCACGGGCCCCTGGCCCACGCCACCCCGGATCATGGCTTAAGGAATGAGAACGATGAACGTTCACCAAACGCTGCCAGCAATAGCCACCAGCGATCGCACGGCCTGGGCCTCTGAGGGACAGCAGCCTCTGAGCCCTCAGCAGACACCGGCTCCCAGCACCGCGCAGCAGCAGAGGTCGCCTCTGCCACTGGCCCGGCCTGGGCGAGCGCGGCCTTATATAGTGTCCGGGTGATGGCGTCATAGAGGAGGGATGACGTCATATGACCTTATATGGTGCGTGCCCGCCCGGACACACCCCGACAGCCTCAGCGCAAGGGGTGCAGAGGAGGGAGGTGAAGGGTTGTTAACGAGTGCAGACGGAGCCCCCGCGCAGGTGCGCAACGAGAATGTGTCTGTGAGGCCTCAGGCACGGGCACAGCTTACGGGTCTGGGCCACGTCTGTCCTTTAGTGGGGGAAGCGTGGTAGTGATGACATACAGCATTACACAGCCATTAGCATGGGCTGTTAACGAGGGTTAACAACCCCTAGAAGGGTTGTTAACGAGGTCATATGACGTCATCCCTCCTCTAAGACGTTTGGAACAACCTTCCGATAGCTAAATCTGGAGAAAGCCGGGGAGCGCAGTGATACATGGCAAGGAGTAATGGCTTTAAACTAAAAGAGGGTAGATTTAGATGAGATACAAGGAAGAAATTCTTCACTCAGAGGGTGGCGAGGCACTGGAACAGGCTGCTCAGAGAAGCTGTGGATGCCCCATCCCTGGAAGTGTTTAAGGCCAGGCTGGACGGGGCTTGGAGCAAGCTGGTCTAGTGGAAGGTGTCCCTACCCACGGCAGGGGGACTGGAATTTGATTCTCTTGAAGGGCCTTTCCAACCCAACCCCTTCTATGGTTCTGTGATCCTATGAGTGTCCTTCCCATGGGTCTGGAGCTCCAGCAGCTGGAGGGATGGTTGCCCAGATGGAGGAGTTGGGTCCGGGGGTCCCTCTTCCTGCCCCTCAGTGCCTGCAGGGCTGGGTAGGAGAGGGGACGCGGTGCCCGAGGGCAGCCAGGAGGGGACACTGGCAAGGATCTCCAGCCAGGCAGAGATCTCACAGCAGTGCCCCAGTGCCCTGATGGCTGCTCCTCTTCCCTTCCTCTCCCACAGCAAATTTGAGCTGAAGCTGAAGGAAGCGACAGCTGACGAACTGAAGGTGGGCTGCAAGGCAGAGGGCAGAAGTTGGCCCATCCTTAGAGGGTCAGAGAGGGGGGTGCCAGCGCTGCTTCTGTGCAGCCCAGCGGCCTCAGGCAGCGGTGTAGCTGGGCCAGACATTTGTGCCAGAATGCGGTGGAGAGGGAAGGGGGGGGGACATCATTTCCCTGTGCCTGTCTCTGTGAGTCGCCAGGTCTCCCTGTGCCTTGGGGCAGTGGGGGAGCTAGACGGCATGGCCCCAGAGCTGGAGAGCAGTGAGGGTCCCTGGGTCCCAGCACCGCTGTCCAGAATGCTGTGCCTGTTGTTTTGCAGCACATTGCCCAACTGGAAGAGCAGCTGCGGGAGGAGGAGGAGCAGAGAAAGGTAGCGTGCAGGGGCCAAGGGGAACCGTGGGGGTGCCCGCTGGCACAGGGTGGGTGATGTGGAGGAGGGCTGGAGCGGGCACAGGGAGTCAACAATTCTGTCTCCCAGGTGCTGCGTCAGGAATTAATGCATCTACAAGAGGATATAGAGGAGAAGGAAACAGAACATGCCTGGTGAGTGAGGACTGCCCCCCTCCCCTCCCTTGCCGCACACTTGTACCCAGGGGCTTCTCCGCAGCACCCAGCGGAGCAATGGGACCGCCAGGGCTGGAGCCGGGCAACCAGGGATGGAGTGTGGGAGCGAGTTCTGATCAGCACCTGGCGTGACAGAGGAGCCCCATCCCGGTCCTGGGGTGTGCACGTGCTGCTGGGGAGCCCCCGTGGTGATGGAGTTCTGCACTCACCCAACCAAAAACCCTGTTACTTGCAGGCAGCAGCAGATGGAACTGCAGGCCGTGACACAGGGGTGTGTGCACCACCACAGGGGTGTGCTCCACCCGATGGAGCTCACCAGAGAGGTCAGTGTCCCCTCCTCTGTCCGTGTCCCTCAGCTGTGACAGCTAGGGCAGTGTCAGGGGCTAAGTGCCTCTCTCCCGCTCCTCTTTGCAGAAACGTTGCGTGGCCCAGCTTCAGGAGTTGGTGGAATCGTTGAAGGTGAGTTCACAGACCCTCAGAGTCAGAGAATCACAGAAGGCTTGAGGTAGGAAGAGATGGCTGGTGGCGATGATCTTATCAATGACAAATTCAAGGAGAATGGCAAGGATATCCTGCCAGGTGGAGAGGAAGCTCCAGGGAGACCTTTGGAACAACCTTCCGATAGCTAAAGCTGGAGAAAGCCGGGGAGCGCAGTGATACATGGCAAGGAGTAATGGCTTTAAACTAAAAGAGGGTAGATTTAGATGAGATACAAGGAAGAAATTCTTCACTCAGAGGGTGGCGAGGCACTGGAACAGGCTGCTCAGAGAAGCTGTGGATGCCCCATCCCTGGAAGTGTTTAAGGCCAGGCTGGACGGGGCTTGGAGCAAGCTGGTCTAGTGGAAGGTGTCCCTACCCACGGCAGGGGGACTGGAATTTGATTCTCTTGAAGGGCCTTTCCAACCCAACCCCTTCTATGGTTCTGTGATCCTATGAGTGTCCTTCCCATGGGTCTGGAGCTCCAGCAGCTGGAGGGATGGTTGCCCAGATGGAGGAGTTGGGTCCGGGGGTCCCTCTTCCTGCCCCTCAGTGCCTGCAGGGCTGGGTAGGAGAGGGGACGCGGTGCCCGAGGGCAGCCAGGAGGGGACACTGGCAAGGATCTCCAGCCAGGCAGAGATCTCACAGCAGTGCCCCAGTGCCCTGATGGCTGCTCCTCTTCCCTTCCTCTCCCACAGCAAATTTGAGCTGAAGCTGAAGGAAGCGACAGCTGACAAACTGAAGGTGGGCTGCAAGGCAGAGGGCAGAAGTTGGCCCATCCTTAGAGGGTCAGAGAGGGGGGTGCCAGCGCTGCTTCTGTGCAGCCCAGCGGCCTCAGGCAGCGCTGTAGCTGGGCCAGACATTTGTGCCAGAATGCGGTGGAGAGGGAAGGGGGGGGGACATCATTTCCCTGTGCCTGTCTCTGTGAGTCGCCAGGTCTCCCTGTGCCTTGGGGCAGTGGGGGAGCTAGACGGCATGGCCCCAGAGCTGGAGAGCAGTGAGGGTCCCTGGGTCCCAGCACCGCTGTCCAGAATGCTGTGCCTGTTGTTTTGCAGCACATTGCCCAACTGGAAGAGCAGCTGCGGGAGGAGGAGGAGCAGAGAAAGGTAGCGTGCAGGGGCCAAGGGGAACCGTGGGGGTGCCCGCTGGCACAGGGTGGGTGATGTGGAGGAGGGCTGGAGCGGGCACAGGGAGTCAACAATTCTGTCTCCCAGGTGCTGCGTCAGGAATTAAGGCATCTACAAGAGGATATAGAGGAGAAGGAAACAGAACATGCCTGGTGAGTGAGGACTGCCCCCCTCCCCTCCCTTGCCGCACACTTGTACCCAGGGGCTTCTCCGCAGCACCCAGCGGAGCAATGGGACCGCCAGGGCTGGAGCCGGGCAACCAGGGATGGAGTGTGGGAGCGAGTTCTGATCAGCACCTGGCGTGACAGAGGAGCCCCATCCCAGTCCTGGGGTGTGCACGTGCTGCTGGGGAGCCCCCGTGGTGATGGAGTTCTGCACTCACCCAACCAAAAACCCTGTTACTTGCAGGCAGCAGCAGATGGAACTGCAGGCCGTGACACAGGGGTGTGTGAACCACCACAGGGGTGTGCTCCACCCGATGGAGCTCACCAGAGAGGTCAGTGTCCCCTCCTCTGTCCGTGTCCCTCAGCTGTGACAGCTAGGGCAGTGTCAGGGGCTAAGTGCCTCTCTCCCGCTCCTCTTTGCAGAAACGTTGCGTGGCCCAGCTTCAGGAGTTGGTGGAATCGTTGAAGGTGAGTTCACAGACCCTCAGAGTCAGAGAATCACAGAAGGCTTGAGGTAGGAAGAGATGGCTGGTGGCGATGATCTTATCAATGACAAATTCAAGGAGAATGGCAAGGATATCCTGCCAGGTGGAGAGGAAGCTCCAGGGAGACCTTTGGAACAACCTTCCGATAGCTAAAGCTGGAGAAAGCCGGGGAGCGCAGTGATACATGGCAAGGAGTAATGGCTTTAAACTAAAAGAGGGTAGATTTAGATGAGATACAAGGAAGAAATTCTTCACTCAGAGGGTGGCGAGGCACTGGAACAGGCTGCTCAGAGAAGCTGTGGATGCCCCATCCCTGGAAGTGTTTAAGGCCAGGCTGGACGGGGCTTGGAGCAAGCTGGTCTAGTGGAAGGTGTCCCTACCCACGGCAGGGGGACTGGAATTTGATTCTCTTGAAGGGCCTTTCCAACCCAACGCCTTCTATGGTTCTGTGATCCTATGAGTGTCCTTCCCATGGGTCTGGAGCTCCAGCAGCTGGAGGGATGGTTGCCCAGATGGAGGAGTTGGGTCCGGGGGTCCCTCTTCCTGCCCCTCAGTGCCTGCAGGGCTGGGTAGGAGAGGGGACGCGGTGCCCGAGGGCAGCCAGGAGGGGACACTGGCAAGGATCTCCAGCCAGGCAGAGATCTCACAGCAGTGCCCCAGTGCCCTGATGGCTGCTCCTCTTCCCTTCCTCTCCCACAGCAAATTTGAGCTGAAGCTGAAGGAAGCGACAGCTGACGAACTGAAGGTGGGCTGCAAGGCAGAGGGCAGAAGTTGGCCCATCCTTAGAGGGTCAGAGAGGGGGGTGCCAGCGCTGCTTCTGTGCAGCCCAGCGGCCTCAGGCAGCGGTGTAGCTGGGCCAGACATTTGTGCCAGAATGCGGTGGAGAGGGAAGGGGGGGGGACATCATTTCCCTGTGCCTGTCTCTGTGAGTCGCCAGGTCTCCCTGTGCCTTGGGGCAGTGGGGGAGCTAGACGGCATGGCCCCAGAGCTGGAGAGCAGTGAGGGTCCCTGGGTCCCAGCACCGCTGTCCAGAATGCTGTGCCTGTTGTTTTGCAGCACATTGCCCAACTGGAAGAGCAGCTGCGGGAGGAGGAGGAGCAGAGAAAGGTAGCGTGCAGGGGCCAAGGGGAACCGTGGGGGTGCCCGCTGGCACAGGGTGGGTGATGTGGAGGAGGGCTGGAGCGGGCACAGGGAGTCAACAATTCTGTCTCCCAGGTGCTGCGTCAGGAATTAAGGCATCTACAAGAGGATATAGAGGAGAAGGAAACAGAACATGCCTGGTGAGTGAGGACTGCCCCCCTCCCCTCCCTTGCCGCACACTTGTACCCAGGGGCTTCTCCGCAGCACCCAGCAGAGCAATGGGACCGCCAGGGCTGGAGCCGGGCAACCAGGGATGGAGTGTGGGAGCGAGTTCTGATCAGCACCTGGCGTGACAGAGGAGCCCCATCCCGGTCCTGGGGTGTGCACGTGCTGCTGGGGAGCCCCCGTGGTGATGGAGTTCTGCACTCACCCAACCAAAAACCCTGTTACTTGCAGGCAGCAGCAGATGGAACTGCAGGCCGTGACACAGGGGTGTGTGCACCACCACAGGGGTGTGCTCCACCCGATGGAGCTCACCAGAGAGGTCAGTGTCCCCTCCTCTGTCCGTGTCCCTCAGCTGTGACAGCTAGGGCAGTGTCAGGGGCTAAGTGCCTCTCTCCCGCTCCTCTTTGCAGAAACGTTGCGTGGCCCAGCTTCAGGAGTTGGTGGAATCGTTGAAGGTGAGTTCACAGACCCTCAGAGTCAGAGAATCACAGAAGGCTTGAGGTAGGAAGAGATGGCTGGTGGCGATGATCTTATCAATGACAAATTCAAGGAGAATGGCAAGGATATCCTGCCAGGTGGAGAGGAAGCTCCAGGGAGACCTTTGGAACAACCTTCCGATAGCTAAAGCTGGAGAAAGCCGGGGAGCGCAGTGATACATGGCAAGGAGTAATGGCTTTAAACTAAAAGAGGGTAGATTTAGATGAGATACAAGGAAGAAATTCTTCACTCAGAGGGTGGCGAGGCACTGGAACAGGCTGCTCAGAGAAGCTGTGGATGCCCCATCCCTGGAAGTGTTTAAGGCCAGGCTGGACGGGGCTTGGAGCAAGCTGGTCTAGTGGAAGGTGTCCCTACCCACGGCAGGGGGACTGGAATTTGATTCTCTTGAAGGGCCTTTCCAACCCAACCCCTTCTATGGTTCTGTGATCCTATGAGTGTCCTTCCCATGGGTCTGGAGCTCCAGCAGCTGGAGGGATGGTTGCCCAGATGGAGGAGTTGGGTCCGGGGGTCCCTCTTCCTGCCCCTCAGTGCCTGCAGGGCTGGGTAGGAGAGGGGACGCGGTGCCCGAGGGCAGCCAGGAGGGGACACTGGCAAGGATCTCCAGCCAGGCAGAGATCTCACAGCAGTGCCCCAGTGCCCTGATGGCTGCTCCTCTTCCCTTCCTCTCCCACAGCAAATTTGAGCTGAAGCTGAAGGAAGCGACAGCTGACGAACTGAAGGTGGGCTGCAAGGCAGAGGGCAGAAGTTGGCCCATCCTTAGAGGGTCAGAGAGGGGGGTGCCAGCGCTGCTTCTGTGCAGCCCAGCGGCCTCAGGCAGCGGTGTAGCTGGGCCAGACATTTGTGCCAGAATGCGGTGGAGAGGGAAGGGGGGGGGACATCATTTCCCTGTGCCTGTCTCTGTGAGTCGCCAGGTCTCCCTGTGCCTTGGGGCAGTGGGGGAGCTAGACGGCATGGCCCCAGAGCTGGAGAGCAGTGAGGGTCCCTGGGTCCCAGCACCGCTGTCCAGAATGCTGTGCCTGTTGTTTTGCAGCACATTGCCCAACTGGAAGAGCAGCTGCGGGAGGAGGAGGAGCAGAGAAAGGTAGCGTGCAGGGGCCAAGGGGAACCGTGGGGGTGCCCGCTGGCACAGGGTGGGTGATGTGGAGGAGGGCTGGAGCGGGCACAGGGAGTCAACAATTCTGTCTCCCAGGTGCTGCGTCAGGAATTAAGGCATCTACAAGAGGATATAGAGGAGAAGGAAACAGAACATGCCTGGTGAGTGAGGACTGCCCCCCTCCCCTCCCTTGCCGCACACTTGTACCCAGGGGCTTCTCCGCAGCACCCAGCAGAGCAATGGGACCGCCAGGGCTGGAGCCGGGCAACCAGGGATGGAGTGTGGGAGCGAGTTCTGATCAGCACCTGGCGTGACAGAGGAGCCCCATCCCGGTCCTGGGGTGTGCACGTGCTGCTGGGGAGCCCCCGTGGTGATGGAGTTCTGCACTCACCCAACCAAAAACCCTGTTACTTGCAGGCAGCAGCAGATGGAACTGCAGGCCGTGACACAGGGGTGTGTGCACCACCACAGGGGTGTGCTCCACCCGATGGAGCTCACCAGAGAGGTCAGTGTCCCCTCCTCTGTCCGTGTCCCTCAGCTGTGACAGCTAGGGCAGTGTCAGGGGCTAAGTGCCTCTCTCCCGCTCCTCTTTGCAGAAACGTTGCGTGGCCCAGCTTCAGGAGTTGGTGGAATCGTTGAAGGTGAGTTCACAGACCCTCAGAGTCAGAGAATCACAGAAGGCTTGAGGTAGGAAGAGATGGCTGGTGGCGATGATCTTATCAATGACAAATTCAAGGAGAATGGCAAGGATATCCTGCCAGGTGGAGAGGAAGCTCCAGGGAGACCTTTGGAACAACCTTCCGATAGCTAAAGCTGGAGAAAGCCGGGGAGCGCAGTGATACATGGCAAGGAGTAATGGCTTTAAACTAAAAGAGGGTAGATTTAGATGAGATACAAGGAAGAAATTCTTCACTCAGAGGGTGGCGAGGCACTGGAACAGGCTGCTCAGAGAAGCTGTGGATGCCCCATCCCTGGAAGTGTTTAAGGCCAGGCTGGACGGGGCTTGGAGCAAGCTGGTCTAGTGGAAGGTGTCCCTACCCACGGCAGGGGGACTGGAATTTGATTCTCTTGAAGGGCCTTTCCAACCCAACCCCTTCTATGGTTCTGTGATCCTATGAGTGTCCTTCCCATGGGTCTGGAGCTCCAGCAGCTGGAGGGATGGTTGCCCAGATGGAGGAGTTGGGTCCGGGGGTCCCTCTTCCTGCCCCTCAGTGCCTGCAGGGCTGGGTAGGAGAGGGGACGCGGTGCCCGAGGGCAGCCAGGAGGGGACACTGGCAAGGATCTCCAGCCAGGCAGAGATCTCACAGCAGTGCCCCAGTGCCCTGATGGCTGCTCCTCTTCCCTTCCTCTCCCACAGCAAATTTGAGCTGAAGCTGAAGGAAGCGACAGCTGACGAACTGAAGGTGGGCTGCAAGGCAGAGGGCAGAAGTTGGCCCATCCTTAGAGGGTCAGAGAGGGGGGTGCCAGCGCTGCTTCTGTGCAGCCCAGCGGCCTCAGGCAGCGGTGTAGCTGGGCCAGACATTTGTGCCAGAATGCGGTGGAGAGGGAAGGGGGGGGGACATCATTTCCCTGTGCCTGTCTCTGTGAGTCGCCAGGTCTCCCTGTGCCTTGGGGCAGTGGGGGAGCTAGACGGCATGGCCCCAGAGCTGGAGAGCAGTGAGGGTCCCTGGGTCCCAGCACCGCTGTCCAGAATGCTGTGCCTGTTGTTTTGCAGCACATTGCCCAACTGGAAGAGCAGCTGCGGGAGGAGGAGGAGCAGAGAAAGGTAGCGTGCAGGGGCCAAGGGGAACCGTGGGGGTGCCCGCTGGCACAGGGTGGGTGATGTGGAGGAGGGCTGGAGCGGGCACAGGGAGTCAACAATTCTGTCTCCCAGGTGCTGCGTCAGGAATTAAGGCATCTACAAGAGGATATAGAGGAGAAGGAAACAGAACATGCCTGGTGAGTGAGGACTGCCCCCCTCCCCTCCCTTGCCGCACACTTGTACCCAGGGGCTTCTCCGCAGCACCCAGCAGAGCAATGGGACCGCCAGGGCTGGAGCCGGGCAACCAGGGATGGAGTGTGGGAGCGAGTTCTGATCAGCACCTGGCGTGACAGAGGAGCCCCATCCCGGTCCTGGGGTGTGCACGTGCTGCTGGGGAGCCCCCGTGGTGATGGAGTTCTGCACTCACCCAACCAAAAACCCTGTTACTTGCAGGCAGCAGCAGATGGAACTGCAGGCCGTGACACAGGGGTGTGTGCACCACCACAGGGGTGTGCTCCACCCGATGGAGCTCACCAGAGAGGTCAGTGTCCCCTCCTCTGTCCGTGTCCCTCAGCTGTGACAGCTAGGGCAGTGTCAGGGGCTAAGTGCCTCTCTCCCGCTCCTCTTTGCAGAAACGTTGCGTGGCCCAGCTTCAGGAGTTGGTGGAATCGTTGAAGGTGAGTTCACAGACCCTCAGAGTCAGAGAATCACAGAAGGCTTGAGGTAGGAAGAGATGGCTGGTGGCGATGATCTTATCAATGACAAATTCAAGGAGAATGGCAAGGATATCCTGCCAGGTGGAGAGGAAGCTCCAGGGAGACCTTTGGAACAACCTTCCGATAGCTAAAGCTGGAGAAAGCCGGGGAGCGCAGTGATACATGGCAAGGAGTAATGGCTTTAAACTAAAAGAGGGTAGATTTAGATGAGATACAAGGAAGAAATTCTTCACTCAGAGGGTGGCGAGGCACTGGAACAGGCTGCTCAGAGAAGCTGTGGATGCCCCATCCCTGGAAGTGTTTAAGGCCAGGCTGGACGGGGCTTGGAGCAAGCTGGTCTAGTGGAAGGTGTCCCTACCCACGGCAGGGGGACTGGAATTTGATTCTCTTGAAGGGCCTTTCCAACCCAACGCCTTCTATGGTTCTGTGATCCTATGAGTGTCCTTCCCATGGGTCTGGAGCTCCAGCAGCTGGAGGGATGGTTGCCCAGATGGAGGAGTTGGGTCCGGGGGTCCCTCTTCCTGCCCCTCAGTGCCTGCAGGGCTGGGTAGGAGAGGGGACGCGGTGCCCGAGGGCAGCCAGGAGGGGACACTGGCAAGGATCTCCAGCCAGGCAGAGATCTCACAGCAGTGCCCCAGTGCCCTGATGGCTGCTCCTCTTCCCTTCCTCTCCCACAGCAAATTTGAGCTGAAGCTGAAGGAAGCGACAGCTGACGAACTGAAGGTGGGCTGCAAGGCAGAGGGCAGAAGTTGGCCCATCCTTAGAGGGTCAGAGAGGGGGGTGCCAGCGCTGCTTCTGTGCAGCCCAGCGGCCTCAGGCAGCGGTGTAGCTGGGCCAGACATTTGTGCCAGAATGCGGTGGAGAGGGAAGGGGGGGGGACATCATTTCCCTGTGCCTGTCTCTGTGAGTCGCCAGGTCTCCCTGTGCCTTGGGGCAGTGGGGGAGCTAGACGGCATGGCCCCAGAGCTGGAGAGCAGTGAGGGTCCCTGGGTCCCAGCACCGCTGTCCAGAATGCTGTGCCTGTTGTTTTGCAGCACATTGCCCAACTGGAAGAGCAGCTGCGGGAGGAGGAGGAGCAGAGAAAGGTAGCGTGCAGGGGCCAAGGGGAACCGTGGGGGTGCCCGCTGGCACAGGGTGGGTGATGTGGAGGAGGGCTGGAGCGGGCACAGGGAGTCAACAATTCTGTCTCCCAGGTGCTGCGTCAGGAATTAAGGCATCTACAAGAGGATATAGAGGAGAAGGAAACAGAACATGCCTGGTGAGTGAGGACTGCCCCCCTCCCCTCCCTTGCCGCACACTTGTACCCAGGGGCTTCTCCGCAGCACCCAGCAGAGCAATGGGACCGCCAGGGCTGGAGCCGGGCAACCAGGGATGGAGTGTGGGAGCGAGTTCTGATCAGCACCTGGCGTGACAGAGGAGCCCCATCCCGGTCCTGGGGTGTGCACGTGCTGCTGGGGAGCCCCCGTGGTGATGGAGTTCTGCACTCACCCAACCAAAAACCCTGTTACTTGCAGGCAGCAGCAGATGGAACTGCAGGCCGTGACACAGGGGTGTGTGCACCACCACAGGGGTGTGCTCCACCCGATGGAGCTCACCAGAGAGGTCAGTGTCCCCTCCTCTGTCCGTGTCCCTCAGCTGTGACAGCTAGGGCAGTGTCAGGGGCTAAGTGCCTCTCTCCCGCTCCTCTTTGCAGAAACGTTGCGTGGCCCAGCTTCAGGAGTTGGTGGAATCGTTGAAGGTGAGTTCACAGACCCTCAGAGTCAGAGAATCACAGAAGGCTTGAGGTAGGAAGAGATGGCTGGTGGCGATGATCTTATCAATGACAAATTCAAGGAGAATGGCAAGGATATCCTGCCAGGTGGAGAGGAAGCTCCAGGGAGACCTTTGGAACAACCTTCCGATAGCTAAAGCTGGAGAAAGCCGGGGAGCGCAGTGATACATGGCAAGGAGTAATGGCTTTAAACTAAAAGAGGGTAGATTTAGATGAGATACAAGGAAGAAATTCTTCACTCAGAGGGTGGCGAGGCACTGGAACAGGCTGCTCAGAGAAGCTGTGGATGCCCCATCCCTGGAAGTGTTTAAGGCCAGGCTGGACGGGGCTTGGAGCAAGCTGGTCTAGTGGAAGGTGTCCCTACCCACGGCAGGGGGACTGGAATTTGATTCTCTTGAAGGGCCTTTCCAACCCAACCCCTTCTATGGTTCTGTGATCCTATGAGTGTCCTTCCCATGGGTCTGGAGCTCCAGCAGCTGGAGGGATGGTTGCCCAGATGGAGGAGTTGGGTCCGGGGGTCCCTCTTCCTGCCCCTCAGTGCCTGCAGGGCTGGGTAGGAGAGGGGACGCGGTGCCCGAGGGCAGCCAGGAGGGGACACTGGCAAGGATCTCCAGCCAGGCAGAGATCTCACAGCAGTGCCCCAGTGCCCTGATGGCTGCTCCTCTTCCCTTCCTCTCCCACAGCAAATTTGAGCTGAAGCTGAAGGAAGCGACAGCTGACGAACTGAAGGTGGGCTGCAAGGCAGAGGGCAGAAGTTGGCCCATCCTTAGAGGGTCAGAGAGGGGGGTGCCAGCGCTGCTTCTGTGCAGCCCAGCGGCCTCAGGCAGCGGTGTAGCTGGGCCAGACATTTGTGCCAGAATGCGGTGGAGAGGGAAGGGGGGGGGACATCATTTCCCTGTGCCTGTCTCTGTGAGTCGCCAGGTCTCCCTGTGCCTTGGGGCAGTGGGGGAGCTAGACGGCATGGCCCCAGAGCTGGAGAGCAGTGAGGGTCCCTGGGTCCCAGCACCGCTGTCCAGAATGCTGTGCCTGTTGTTTTGCAGCACATTGCCCAACTGGAAGAGCAGCTGCGGGAGGAGGAGGAGCAGAGAAAGGTAGCGTGCAGGGGCCAAGGGGAACCGTGGGGGTGCCCGCTGGCACAGGGTGGGTGATGTGGAGGAGGGCTGGAGCGGGCACAGGGAGTCAACAATTCTGTCTCCCAGGTGCTGCGTCAGGAATTAAGGCATCTACAAGAGGATATAGAGGAGAAGGAAACAGAACATGCCTGGTGAGTGAGGACTGCCCCCCTCCCCTCCCTTGGCAGCAGCAGATGGAACTGCAGGCCGTGACACAGGGGTGTGTGATGTCGGAGGTGCTGGAAGCACGACTGTGCTTCCAGCCCATGTCAACCCCTGCCCCTGCCCCCGCCAGCACGGGGCTCCCTAGGGACAGGGACGTCTTTCAGACGAGGGCCCTGTGGGTGGGAACGAAGAATCAGGAGCAGAGCATGTGTCCTTCATCCTGCAGTCCTCGGAAGAAGAATCGCTAAAACTTTGAAAATTTTTAGCTCGATATAGCTACGATCCTTTCGAGGGTCCTAATGAGCACCCCGAAGCAGAGCTTCCTCTGACTGCGGGAGAATACGTTTATGTCTATGGAGACATGGATGAAGACGGCTGGTTTGTGGGAGAGCTGACGGATGGCACGAGAGGATTTGTCCCCTCTAATTTGGTAGAAGAAGTTTCAGACGATGACCTGGTGACAACTGTGCCTCCAGAGCTACGTGATCTCCTGCAGGATAGCGATGATGAACTGAGATCTTGCAGCAGGAGAGGAAGGAAGAAACGGAGGAATCGGAGGAATAAATAAAGATCTTGACCAAGGAATCTGTGTCCCCTGTGTCTCCCCCCCTTCTCCCTCCCCTTCCACAGCTTTTATTGCTGAGCGTGACGTTGCCGTATGGACTATCCCTTTGGTCTTTTTGGGTCAGCTGCCCTGGCAATGCCCCCTCCCCACCTCTTGCCCACAGCCAGCCGACTGGATTTGGGGCTGGGGGGTGGCAGAGGGAGGGCGCTGTGGGAGTCCTGATGCTGTGCCAGCACGGCTCAGCAGTAGACAAAACACATTGGTGCAATATCAAGTCAGTTCTAGCCAGAAGTACAGAGCATAGTGCTGCATGGGCTGCTGTGGGGAAAGTTGAGTCCATCCCAGGCAGACCCAGAACACCATACCCACCGTGGTGGGGATGGTATGACCAGGCAGGGTCTAGAGGGGTGGCTGGATCCCCACTGAAAAAGTCGTCGGGGGGCTGGGAATGATGGGGAAGGGTCTGGATGGTGTGGTGGGAGCTCCTACGCTCACCCAAGTGAGCAAGCAGTATGAGTGTTCTCCAAGGGATGTCAGCTCTGCGCGTGCATGCGCCGGTCAATCTCTAGGGGTGAGAGCACAGCGTGGCCAGCTCCACAGCTCGCTTTGGAGCCTCCTTTTTCCTTCATTCTCGGTCACAATGGTGACCAAGACTCTGCTTTACGCGGCTTGTGGAAAGGCTGCTCAGCCTGTAACTTGTGAAGCTTCTGCTCCCTGCTACGAGCTGCTTGGAAAGGCCCGGCTCTTTCAGAACCCACTTTCCCCTTTGGACCAACGGCCCAGGTGTGCTCGGGGCAGCGGTCTGTGCCAGCTGTGACGCATTTCACACCATTGCTGCTTCTGGAAGCCTGCTGCAGGCCCACCGTGCCTGCTGCCGCCATCGTTCACCCGGCTCTGCCACAAGCACCTTGTTTCTCCTCAGGTGTGGCCTCGAGTGAGCTGTCCCCTCCTGGCTGCCTGCAGGAGAGCTTCAGGGGCCTCAAAGAGAAGGCTCTGCTGGGCTCCGCTGTCACTTTGCCCTTTGGAACAAAAGCGCAAACCTGCGCTACAGCACCGCCGTCGTGCAGCCATCTGGGAGCACAACCAACAGGCTCCCTGAGAATCCCCCGTGCCCCCCAGCGTGCCCCCCATTTTCACTCGCCTGTGCCCCCGCTCCCATATGTCCCCCTTTCCCCTCACTATTTCAACTCCCATGTCCCCACCAGTAGTTTCCCAGTGAGCTACGTCCACGGGGCCTGAGGGAACCGGTGGACTTGCTAAGCCACTGGCCATCATACAGGAGAGGCTGTGGAAGTCTGTTTAAGTAGTTCCCACTGACTGGAGGAGAGGAAACATAGCCCCCATTCTACAAAGGGGAAAATGGAAGACCTGGGAGCTACAAGCCTTCCTCCCTTTGTGGGGGTGCAGAGCCTTCACCACCCTCAGGCGGGAGGCAGAGCTGAGGCAGGGCCGGGCTGGGTGGGGGGGGGGGCGCTCTGGAAGGTTCTGTGCTGTGGGGCGTGCTGGGGGGGGGCACTGGGAGGGGCTGTCCTTAAGGTCAGTGGTCATTAAGGTCCCCTCCAACCCAAAGCATTCTAGGATTCTGTTTCTAAAAACACCTCTTCTGTTCCATCCCAGTAATAATAAACAGCACAAGCAGAAATCAGCTCTGCCAGCCTGGGGTGTCCCCATGCATTCAGGTCGTCCTCATCCCCCCCACACTCACGCTACAGCCTGCCCCATGGGAGGCCAAGGGGAGATGTTTCCCCTGCACTTGCAGCTCTCCAGCAAAGGCCCTGGACTGAATGGAACAGGCGGTGCTGGAGCTACACCGGGGGTGCTTGGAGGGCTTGTAGGCACAGTAAAAGATGCATTTCAAACAGCCCAGCTGGGCCCTGCTCGTGTCCCGCAGCCCGAAGGAGATGCCAGCACGGACGCGCTTTGAACCAGGCCATTTACTGGGGTACTGTGTGTTACTGGCATTTACTGTGGGGTACTGAACCGGACTGTGCGGTGGGGCCTGACAAGTGTCCCTACCTTGTGTTGACCTACAGAAGACGGAGGAACTGGCGAGGAGAAGAGGTGCCTTTTCCTGGCTGTGGTGAGTGTCCCCTCAGGTGCCCTGTGCCCACCCAGGTTCCCCTGCAGCGACTGGGATGGCCAGGACGCCTGCTGCGGCGTGTTTGCCCAATGCCGAGGTGTCTTCCTGGGCTTGTGGAGGCTCACGTCCAAGCCTGTCCGAATGAGCAATGAGAAATGCCTGGAGGGGCAGCCTGTGGGGCTCCCAGAACAGCCCCCTCTGGCATGGGTGCGGGATGCGTCCAGCCTGCCCTTTTTCCAGCTCTTTTTCTGCCCCACAGGACATTCTGCCTGATCTTCCTGTGCGTGGAGCTGGCCGTCACTTTCATGCTGGGTGTCGCGGTGCTCTACGCCTCCTATTACGACCGGGAGTTCTTCCACCTGCTGCTTCATGTGCTGCCAGAAGACATCTTCACTGACCTGGCACACTTCCTTGAAGAGACCCTGTCTCTGGTCAGTGAGGGCGTGCCGCCCCACTGACATCTCCTCTAAATAAAACCGAGGCTGCTCTGCCCAGTTCCTCTGTGCCTGTGCAAGAAAGGGAACTGACCAGGAAAAATACAAGTACTGAGTCCCTCTACAGATAGGTAGGAGAAACTTCACGTTTGCAGGGCCCCGGGGGACTTCAAGCACCATCTGTCTGCTGGAGGGATAACACCGCAAGACATCAGCAATCCGGGAGGGTCCTGGGGTGCGCTGATGGCAGCTTCCTCACCTGCCTGCTATCCCGAGCAGTGGATATGTATGGGGTGAGCAGCCCCTCACCCCAATCCTGAGCGGGGGCTGCTGTTCCCAGCATGGCATAGAGTCTAGGGAAGGGTTTAAAGAAGATGGTAGGAACAAGTCAGGACTGAACTGGTCCTCACAGCTCCTCGCGCTTTGAACCAGGGCATTTAGTGGGGTAAATCCAGGTATGGGGGGCAGTGACCCACCCCTGGGTGCTGTTGACCACTGGTCAATATGCAGATCCCTGAGGAATGCCACTCGTTACTGGTTTCTGGCTGGACACTGAGCCTCTGACCGCTACTCTTTGAGTGCAACCATCTCGCCAATTCCTTACCCACCGAGTTGTCCGTCCATCCGATCCATGTCTCTCCAGTTTAGAGATCATGGGGGACAGTGCAAGTGCTTTGCACGAGTCCAGGTAGATGATGTCCGTTGCTCTTTCCCTACCCACCAATGCTGCAACCCCATCATAGAAGGGCACCAGATTTGTCAGGCATGATCTGCCCCGAGTGAAGCCGTGTTGTCTGTCACCAATCGCCTCCTTATTTTCTATAGCCCTCAGCAACAACTTCTCAGGTACGACGGACAGTGGGTGGTGAAGGCTGTGCACCCCCACAAAGGGAGGAAGGCCATGGGGGGAGCTTTGCTCCCCTTTAACAGGGAGGAGGAGAACTCCTCCATTTTCACTTGCGTGTGCCCCCACTCCTATATGACCCCCTTTCCCCTCACCAGTTCAACTCCTACTCTAGGGCATCCCCCCCACAGTTACCCCCAGCTACGTGCCCCGGGTGCCCCCCAGCACCGTGTGTTCCCTCCCCTAGTGCCCCCCCCCAGCACGCCCCACAGCACAGAACCTTCCAGAGCGCCCCCCCCACCCAGCCCGGCCCTGCCTCAGCTCTGCTCATTCGGACAGGCTTGGACCTGTTCAGTACCGGTTCAGTACCCCACAGTAAATGCCAGTAACACACAGTACCCCAGTAAATGCCCTGGTTCAAAGCGCGTCCGTGCTGGCATCTCCTTCGGGCTGCGGGACACGAGCAGGGCCCAGCTGGGCTGTTTGAAATGCATCTTTTACTGTGCCTACAAGCCCTCCAAGCACCCCCGGTGTAGCTCCAGCACCGCCTGTTCCATTCAGTCCAGGGCCTTTGCTGGAGAGCTGCAACTGCAGGGGAAACATCTCCCCTTGGCCTCCCATGGGGCAGGCTGTAGCGTGAGTGTGGGGGGGATGAGGACGACCTGAATGCATGGGGACACCCCAGGCTGGCAGAGCTGATTTCTGCTTGTGCTGTTTATTATTACTGGGATGGAACAGAAGAGGTGTTTTTAGAAACAGAATCCTAGAATGCTTTGGGTTGGAGGGGACCTTAATGACCACTGACCTTAAGGACAGCCCCTCCCAGTGCCCCCCCCTAGCACGCCCCACAGCACAGAACCTTCCAGAGCGCCCCCCCCCCCCCAGCCCGGCCCTGCCTCAGCTCTGCCTCCCGCCTGAGGGTGGTGAAGGCTCTGCACCCCCACAAAGGGAGGAAGGCTTGTAGCTCCCAGGTCTTCCATTTTCCCCTTTGTAGAATGGGGGCTATGTTTCCTCTCCTCCAGTCAGTGGGAACTACTTAAACAGACTTCCACAGCCTCTCCTGTATGATGGCCAGTGGCTTAGCAAGTCCACCGGTTCCCTCAGGCCCCGTGGACGTAGCTCACTGGGAAACTACTGGTGGGGACATAGGAGTTGAAATAGTGAGGGGAAAGGGGGACATATGGGAGTGGGGGCACAGGCGAGTGAAAATGGGGGGCACGCTGGGGGGCACGGGGGATTCTCAGGGAGCCTGTTGGTTGTGCTCCCAGATGGCTGCACGACGGCGGTGCTGTAGCGCAGGTTTGCGCTTTTGTTCCAAAGGGCAAAGTGACAGCGGAGCCCAGCAGAGCCTTCTCTTTGAGGCCCCTGAAGCTCTCCTGCAGGCAGCCAGGAGGGGACAGCTCACTCGAGGCCACACCTGAGGAGAAACAAGGTGCTTGTGGCAGAGCCGGGTGAACGATGGCGGCAGCAGGCACGGTGGGCCTGCAGCAGGCTTCCAGAAGCAGCAATGGTGTGAAATGCGTCACAGCTGGCACAGACCGCTGCCCCGAGCACACCTGGGCCGTTGGTCCAAAGGGGAAAGTGGGTTCTGAAAGAGCCGGGCCTTTCCAAGCAGCTCGTAGCAGGGAGCAGAAGCTTCACAAGTTACAGGCTGAGCAGCCTTTCCACAGCCCCCTGACGACTTTTTCAGTGGGGATCCAGCCACCCCTCTAGACCCTGCCTGGTCATACCATCCCCACCACGGTGGGTATGGTGTTCTGGGTCTGCCTGGGATGGACTCAACCTTCCCCACAGCAGCCCATGCAGCACTATGCTCTGTACTTCTGGCTAGAACTGACTTGATATTGCACCAATGTGTTTTGTCTACTGCTGAGCCGTGCTGGCACAGCATCAGGACTCCCACAGCGCCCTCCCTCTGCCACCCCCCAGCCCCAAATCCAGTCGGCTGGCTGTGGGCAAGAGGTGGGGAGGGGGCATTGCCAGGGCAGCTGACCCAAAAAGACCAAAGGGATAGTCCATACGGCAACGTCACGCTCAGCAATAAAAGCTGTGGAAGGGGAGGGAGAAGGGGGGGAGACACAGGGGACACAGATTCCTTGGTCAAGATCTTTATTTATTCCTCCGATTCCTCCGTTTCTTCCTTCCTCTCCTGCTGCAAGATCTCAGTTCATCATCGCTATCCTGCAGGAGATCACGTAGCTCTGGAGGCACAGTTGTCACCAGGTCATCGTCTGAAACTTCTTCTACCAAATTAGAGGGGACAAATCCTCTCGTGCCATCCGTCAGCTCTCCCACAAACCAGCCGTCTTCATCCATGTCTCCATAGACATAAACGTATTCTCCCGCAGTCAGAGGAAGCTCTGCTTCGGGGTGCTCATTAGGACCCTCAAAAGGATCGTAGCTGTATCGAGCTAAAAATTTTCGAAGTTTTAGCGATTCTTCTCCCGAGGACTGCAGGATGAAGGACACATGCTCTGCTCCTGCTTCTTCGTTCCCATGCACAGGGCCCTCGTCTGAAAGAAGGCGGCACCCAGGACTGTTGTGTGTGGCATCTGATGTCCAGGTGCTTGTGTGGGATGCCGGGACCTTGGTTGCCTCCTCAGAAACATCAGAGCTGTCTTCGCGGTTGCAAAGGTCATGGGACTGCTCTGCATAGGCCTGTGCTGTGGGAGAAGATGTCACCTGTGGTAGTCCTGAACCGATACGGTTGGATTCTTTTCTTTTTTCTTGCTCAAGTTGCTGAGAGAGCAGCTCCCATTGTTGACTTTGGTGCTGATTCTGTTTCTCTAATTCTCTCAGCTGCGCTTGAGACGCTTGCGTGTCTTCCTCATGTGTCCTTCTTTGCTCTGCCCAAGCCCTCTGCAAATGCTCAACTTCCTCTTTCTTCTTCTGCAGCAGTCGCCTTGTTTCCTCGAGGTCGTTCTCCTGTTGTTGCCTTCGTCCTGCCAGTTGTCTCATGGCTTTCAGTTCACAACCCAGATCTTGCAGTCGTGTTTGAAGACGTTTGGCCTCTCCGATGGCAGAATTTCGCTGCTCTGTCACTTGCACGAGTTTCCCCTTCAGAGCAGCGTTGTCAGATCGAACCTCGTCTATCCGCTCCTTCTGCCCACGGAGCTGAGAATTTTCTTCTGCGCGCCTGGCATTTTCATTTGTCATCTCTCTCAGACGCACTTTCAGCTCCTCGGACCTTTGCTGCAGTCTTGAGCGTTCCTGATCCAGGTTCCTGTGAGGCCCAAGTTTTTTCCCAGCCTCGGTTTCCGATTCCCCTCTCTGCTGCTGGTCGACCTGCTCTGTCTTTGCAGCAGTCTTTCCAGATTTCAGGTCGGTCTCTTTCAGTTGCCTGGTGTTTTCTTTCAGGTGCTTGGTAAGGAGGCCTAGCATACTAGTCTTCTGCTGGAGCCTCTCCACCTCCTCCCCCAGTTCCAGAGCGCTTTCCTTCCCCAGAAGGCGGGTCTCCTCTTGAAGGACACCGCATTGCCTCTGCAGGTCCTCCAGGGCATGCTGCAGATGAGCTTTCTCCTGCAGCAGCTGGCTGTCTCCACTGCCAGGTGGGCAGGCCTCTTGTTGCGCTGCCACCTGAACACCCACGTCTGTGACCGCCCGCCCGCAGCTCTTCCCTTCTCCCTGGAGGTGAGCTTTTAAGCTGGAGTGGGTTGTCTGCTGCCCTCCTCCCCCAGCAGCACCAGATGCACCGGGGCTCTTCGAAGAGCAGGTCCCGGTGGTCCCTGCGCCCAGGCGAGTCTGCAGGCGGTGCCAGGCCGCAGCCCTGTCTTCGCTGTGGGAGGCAGACGGCCTCCCCTCAGCCTGCTCCAGGATGTACTGCTGGAAGAGCCTTCTCTGCAGTTCCAGTTCATTTTGGAGGCTTACGATGCGGGCGGTCTGCTTGCTGTCCTTCCGCCAGTGGAGCTGCCTGTGGACCTCCTGCAGCTTGCTGCGGGCCTCGCTGCTGCTGCTGCAGCCGTGCCTCACCAGCTCCTCGGCCAGCTCCTGCTGCAGGTCCCGCGCCTGGCGGACGGCGTCGTCCCGCTGCTCTTGGAGCAACTCCTGTGCCTGGCGCCACTCGGCCTCCTTCTCACGCAGCAGCTGACGGATCTCTGTTGCCCGCTGCTTCTGGCTCAGCTCCCACAGCCGCTGCAGCTCCCGTGCCCGTTGCTGCTCCCATCTGGAGCGTAGCTTCTCAGCCAGAAGCTGCCGCTCCTGCTCTGCCATCTTCTTTATCTCGCGGGTTTCATCAGCAAAGCGGCGGTGCAGCTCCTGCGAGTGGAGACGCTCGGCCTCCAGCTGGGCCCGCAGCGCCTCCAGCTCCTGCCTGTGCTCCTCCTGCTGCACAGGCCCGCTGGGGGGTCGCGCTGGGCCCCGACGGGATGAGGGGTGACTGTGCGCCACGGGCCCCTGGCCCACACCAGCCCGGATCATGGCTTAAGGAATGAGAACGATGAACGTTCACCAAACGCTGCCAGCAATAGCCACCAGCGATCGCACGGCCTGGACCTCTGAGGGACAGCAGCCTCTGAGCCCTCAGCAGACACCGGCTCCCAGCACCGCGCAGCAGCAGAGGTCGCCTCTGCCACTGGCCCGGCCTGGGCGAGCGCGGCCTTATATAGTGTCCGGGTGATGGCGTCATAGAGGAGGGATGACGTCATATGACCTTATATGGTGCGTGCCCGCCCGGACACACCCCGACAGCCTCAGCGCAAGGGGTGCAGAGGAGGGAGGTGAAGGGTTGTTAACGAGTGCAGACGCAGCCCCCGCGCAGGTGCGCAACGAGAATGTGTCTGTGAGGCCTCAGGCACGGGCACAGCTTACGGGTCTGGGCCACGTCTGTCCTTTAGTGGGGGAAGCGTGGTAGTGATGACATACAGCATTACACAGCCATTAGCATGGGTTGTTAACGAGGGTTAACAACCCCTAGAAGGGTTGTTAACGAGGTCATATGACGTCATCCCTCCTCTAAGACGTTTGGAACAACCTTCCGATAGCTAAATCTGGAGAAAGCCGGGGAGCGCAGTGATACATGGCAAGGAGTAATGGCTTTAAACTAAAAGAGGGTAGATTTAGATGAGATACAAGGAAGAAATTCTTCACTCAGAGGGTGGCGAGGCACTGGAACAGGCTGCTCAGAGAAGCTGTGGATGCCCCATCCCTGGAAGTGTTTAAGGCCAGGCTGGACGGGGCTTGGAGCAAGCTGGTCTAGTGGAAGGTGTCCCTACCCACGGCAGGGGGACTGGAATTTGATTCTCTTGAAGGGCCTTTCCAACCCAACCCCTTCTATGGTTCTGTGATCCTATGAGTGTCCTTCCCATGGGTCTGGAGCTCCAGCAGCTGGAGGGATGGTTGCCCAGATGGAGGAGTTGGGTCCGGGGGTCCCTCTTCCTGCCCCTCAGTGCCTGCAGGGCTGGGTAGGAGAGGGGACGCGGTGCCCGAGGGCAGCCAGGAGGGGACACTGGCAAGGATCTCCAGCCAGGCAGAGATCTCACAGCAGTGCCCCAGTGCCCTGATGGCTGCTCCTCTTCCCTTCCTCTCCCACAGCAAATTTGAGCTGAAGCTGAAGGAAGCGACAGCTGACGAACTGAAGGTGGGCTGCAAGGCAGAGGGCAGAAGTTGGCCCATCCTTAGAGGGTCAGAGAGGGGGGTGCCAGCGCTGCTTCTGTGCAGCCCAGCGGCCTCAGGCAGCGGTGTAGCTGGGCCAGACATTTGTGCCAGAATGCGGTGGAGAGGGAAGGGGGGGGGACATCATTTCCCTGTGCCTGTCTCTGTGAGTCGCCAGGTCTCCCTGTGCCTTGGGGCAGTGGGGGAGCTAGACGGCATGGCCCCAGAGCTGGAGAGCAGTGAGGGTCCCTGGGTCCCAGCACCGCTGTCCAGAATGCTGTGCCTGTTGTTTTGCAGCACATTGCCCAACTGGAAGAGCAGCTGCGGGAGGAGGAGGAGCAGAGAAAGGTAGCGTGCAGGGGCCAAGGGGAACCGTGGGGGTGCCCGCTGGCACAGGGTGGGTGATGTGGAGGAGGGCTGGAGCGGGCACAGGGAGTCAACAATTCTGTCTCCCAGGTGCTGCGTCAGGAATTAAGGCATCTACAAGAGGATATAGAGGAGAAGGGAACAGAACATGCCTGGTGAGTGAGGACTGCCCCCCTCCCCTCCCTTGCCGCACACTTGTACCCAGGGGCTTCTCCGCAGCACCCAGCGGAGCAATGGGACCGCCAGGGCTGGAGCCGGGCAACCAGGGATGGAGTGTGGGAGCGAGTTCTGATCAGCACCTGGCGTGACAGAGGAGCCCCATCCCAGTCCTGGGGTGTGCACGTGCTGCTGGGGAGCCCCCGTGGTGATGGAGTTCTGCACTCACCCAACCAAAAACCCTGTTACTTGCAGGCAGCAGCAGATGGAACTGCAGGCCGTGACACAGGGGTGTGTGCACCACCACAGGGGTGTGCTCCACCCGATGGAGCTCACCAGAGAGGTCAGTGTCCCCTCCTCTGTCCGTGTCCCTCAGCTGTGACAGCTAGGGCAGTGTCAGGGGCTAAGTGCCTCTCTCCCGCTCCTCTTTGCAGAAACGTTGCGTGGCCCAGCTTCAGGAGTTGGTGGAATCGTTGAAGGTGAGTTCACAGACCCTCAGAGTCAGAGAATCACAGAAGGCTTGAGGTAGGAAGAGATGGCTGGTGGCGATGATCTTATCAATGACAAATTCAAGGAGAATGGCAAGGATATCCTGCCAGGTGGAGAGGAAGCTCCAGGGAGACCTTTGGAACAACCTTCCGATAGCTAAAGCTGGAGAAAGCCGGGGAGCGCAGTGATACATGGCAAGGAGTAATGGCTTTAAACTAAAAGAGGGTAGATTTAGATGAGATACAAGGAAGAAATTCTTCACTCAGAGGGTGGCGAGGCACTGGAACAGGCTGCTCAGAGAAGCTGTGGATGCCCCATCCCTGGAAGTGTTTAAGGCCAGGCTGGACGGGGCTTGGAGCAAGCTGGTCTAGTGGAAGGTGTCCCTACCCACGGCAGGGGGACTGGAATTTGATTCTCTTGAAGGGCCTTTCCAACCCAACCCCTTCTATGGTTCTGTGATCCTATGAGTGTCCTTCCCATGGGTCTGGAGCTCCAGCAGCTGGAGGGATGGTTGCCCAGATGGAGGAGTTGGGTCCGGGGGTCCCTCTTCCTGCCCCTCAGTGCCTGCAGGGCTGGGTAGGAGAGGGGACACGGTGCCCGAGGGCAGCCAGGAGGGGACACTGGCAAGGATCTCCAGCCAGGCAGAGATCTCACAGCAGTGCCCCAGTGCCCTGATGGCTGCTCCTCTTCCCTTCCTCTCCCACAGCAAATTTGAGCTGAAGCTGAAGGAAGCGACAGCTGACGAACTGAAGGTGGGCTGCAAGGCAGAGGGCAGAAGTTGGCCCATCCTTAGAGGGTCAGAGAGGGGGGTGCCAGCGCTGCTTCTGTGCAGCCCAGCGGCCTCAGGCAGCGGTGTAGCTGGGCCAGACATTTGTGCCAGAATGCGGTGGAGAGGGAAGGGGGGGGGACATCATTTCCCTGTGCCTGTCTCTGTGAGTCGCCAGGTCTCCCTGTGCCTTGGGGCAGTGGGGGAGCTAGACGGCATGGCCCCAGAGCTGGAGAGCAGTGAGGGTCCCTGGGTCCCAGCACCGCTGTCCAGAATGCTGTGCCTGTTGTTTTGCAGCACATTGCCCAACTGGAAGAGCAGCTGCGGGAGGAGGAGGAGCAGAGAAAGGTAGCGTGCAGGGGCCAAGGGGAACCGTGGGGGTGCCCGCTGGCACAGGGTGGGTGATGTGGAGGAGGGCTGGAGCGGGCACAGGGAGTCAACAATTCTGTCTCCCAGGTGCTGCGTCAGGAATTAAGGCATCTACAAGAGGATATAGAGGAGAAGGAAACAGAACATGCCTGGTGAGTGAGGACTGCCCCCCTCCCCTCCCTTGGCAGCAGCAGATGGAACTGCAGGCCGTGACACAGGGGTGTGTGATGTCGGAGGTGCTGGAAGCACGACTGTGCTTCCAGCCCATGTCAACCCCTGCCCCTGCCCCCGCCAGCACGGGGCTCCCTAGGGACAGGGACGTCTTTCAGACGAGGGCCCTGTGGGTGGGAACGAAGAATCAGGAGCAGAGCATGTGTCCTTCATCCTGCAGTCCTCGGAAGAAGAATCGCTAAAACTTCGAAAATTTTTAGCTCGATATAGCTACGATCCTTTCGAGGGTCCTAATGAGCACCCCGAAGCAGAGCTTCCTCTGACTGCGGGAGAATACGTTTATGTCTATGGAGACATGGATGAAGACGGCTGGTTTGTGGGAGAGCTGACGGATGGCACGAGAGGATTTGTCCCCTCTAATTTGGTAGAAGAAGTTTCAGACGATGACCTGGTGACAACTGTGCCTCCAGAGCTACGTGATCTCCTGCAGGATAGCGATGATGAACTGAGATCTTGCAGCAGGAGAGGAAGGAAGAAACGGAGGAATCGGAGGAATAAATAAAGATCTTGACCAAGGAATCTGTGTCCCCTGTGTCTCCCCCCCTTCTCCCTCCCCTTCCACAGCTTTTATTGCTGAGCGTGACGTTGCCGTATGGACTATCCCTTTGGTCTTTTTGGGTCAGCTGCCCTAGCAATGCCCCCTCCCCACCTCTTGCCCACAGCCAGCCGACTGGATTTGGGGCTGGGGGGTGGCAGAGGGAGGGCGCTGTGGGAGTCCTGATGCTGTGCCAGCACGGCTCAGCAGTAGACAAAACACATTGGTGCAATATCAAGTCAGTTCTAGCCAGAAGTACAGAGCATAGTGCTGCATGGGCTGCTGTGGGGAAGGTTGAGTCCATCCCAGGCAGACCCAGAACACCATACCCACCGTGGTGGGGATGGTATGACCAGGCAGGGTCTAGAGGGGTGGCTGGATCCCCACTGAAAAAGTCGTCAGGGGGCTGTGGAAAGGCTGCTCAGCCTGTAACTTGTGAAGCTTCTGCTCCCTGCTACGAGCTGCTTGGAAAGGCCCGGCTCTTTCAGAACCCACTTTCCCCTTTGGACCAACGGCCCAGGTGTGCTCGGGGCAGCGGTCTGTGCCAGCTGTGACGCATTTCACACCATTGCTGCTTCTGGAAGCCTGCTGCAGGCCCACCGTGCCTGCTGCCGCCATCGTTCACCCGGCTCTGCCACAAGCACCTTGTTTCTCCTCAGGTGTGGCCTCGAGTGAGCTGTCCCCTCCTGGCTGCCTGCAGGAGAGCTTCAGGGGCCTCAAAGAGAAGGCTCTGCTGGGCTCCGCTGTCACTTTGCCCTTTGGAACAAAAGCGCAAACCTGCGCTACAGCACCGCCGTCGTGCAGCCATCTGGGAGCACAACCAACAGGCTCCCTGAGAATCCCCCGTGCCCCCCAGCGTGCCCCCCATTTTCACTCGCCTGTGCCCCCGCTCCCATATGTCCCCCTTTCCCCTCACTATTTCAACTCCCATGTCCCCACCAGTAGTTTCCCAGTGAGCTACGTCCACGGGGCCTGAGGGAACCGGTGGACTTGCTAAGCCACTGGCCATCATACAGGAGAGGCTGTGGAAGTCTGTTTAAGTAGTTCCCACTGACTGGAGGAGAGGAAACATAGCCCCCATTCTACAAAGGGGAAAATGGAAGACCTGGGAGCTACAAGCCTTCCTCCCTTTGTGGGGGTGCAGAGCCTTCACCACCCTCAGGCGGGAGGCAGAGCTGAGGCAGGGCCGGGCTGGGTGGGGGGGGGCGCTCTGGAAGGTTCTGTGCTGTGGGGCGTGCTGGGGGGGGGCACTGGGAGGGGCTGTCCTTAAGGTCAGTGGTCATTAAGGTCCCCTCCAACCCAAAGCCTTCTAGGATTCTGTTTCTAAAAACACCTCTTCTGTTCCATCCCAGTAATAATAAACAGCACAAGCAGAAATCAGCTCTGCCAGCCTGGGGTGTCCCCATGCATTCAGGTCGTCCTCATCCCCCCCACACTCACGCTACAGCCTGCCCCATGGGAGGCCAAGGGGAGATGTTTCCCCTGCAGTTGCAGCTCTCCAGCAAAGGCCCTGGACTGAATGGAACAGGCGGTGCTGGAGCTACACCGGGGGTGCTTGGAGGGCTTGTAGGCACAGTAAAAGATGCATTTCAAACAGCCCAGCTGGGCCCTGCTCGTGTCCCGCAGCCCGAAGGAGATGCCAGCACGGACGCGCTTTGAACCAGGGCATTTACTGGGGTACTGTGTGTTACTGGCATTTACTGTGGGGTACTGAACCGGACTGTGCGGTGGGGCCTGACAAGTGTCCCTACCTTGTGTTGACCTACAGAAGACGGAGGAACTGGCGAGGAGAAGAGGTGCCATTTCCTGGCTGTGGTGAGTGTCCCCTCAGGTGCCCTGTGCCCACCCAGGTTCCCCTGCAGCGACTGGGATGGCCAGGACGCCTGCTGCGGCGTGTTTGCCCAATGCCGAGGTGTCTTCCCTGGCTTGTGGAGGCTCACGTCCAAGCCTGTCCGAATGAGCAATGAGAAATGCCTGGAGGGGCAGCCTGTGGGGCTCCCAGAACAGCCCCCTCTGGCATGGGTGCGGGATGCGTCCAGCCTGCCCTTTTTCCAGCTCTTTTTCTGCCCCACAGGACATTCTGCCTGATCTTCCTGTGCGTGGAGCTGGCCGTCACTTTCATGCTGGGTGTCGCGGTGCTCTACGCCTCCTATTACGACCGGGAGTTCTTCCACCTGCTGCTTCATGTGCTGCCAGAAGACATCTTCACTGACCTGGCACACTTCCTTGAAGAGACCCTGTCTCTGGTCAGTGAGGGCGTGCCGTCCCACTGACATCTCCTCTAAATAAAACCGAGGCTGCTCTGCCCAGTTCCTCTGTGCCTGTGCAAGAAAGGGAACTGACCAGGAAAAAAACAAGTACTGAGTCCCTCTACAGATAGGTAGGAGAAACTTCACGTTTGCAGGGCCCCGGGGGACTTCAAGCACCATCTGTCTGCTGGAGGGATAACACCGCAAGACATCAGCAATCCGGGAGGGTCCTGGGGTGCGCTGATGGCAGCTTCCTCACCTGCCTGCTATCCCGAGCAGTGGATATGTATGGGGTGAGCAGCCCCTCACCCCAATCCTGAGCGGGGGCTGCTGTTCCCAGCATGGTATAGAGTCTAGGGAAGGGTTTAAAGAAGATGGTAGGAACAAGTCAGGACTGAACTGGTCCTCACAGCTCCTTGCGCTTTGAACCAGGGCATTTACTGGGGTAAATCCAGGTATGGGGGGCAGTGACCCACCCCTGGGTGCTAATGGAGGGCTGGGAAGCGTCCCTCCACAACTCACTTCTGGCACCAGCCCCAGAGCAGTGACAGCCATGTCCCAGTGGGCAGCAGCACTGAATCCCAGCTCAGAAATCTGTGCTCGTCCATGTGTCGCAAAAGGAATGATGCGCTTCACTCCTAAGAGAGAAGCAGCAATAGATTTATTGCTGAAAACAGTGATGGAGCAAAGCCAAATATGCCTGCTGAATGGCTGCTTGGCAGCTTACCAGTGTGTGGGGCTAGCAGAGGGCATCAAACAGACCTCAGTGTGACCACAAGTCAGCCCAGCCTTACAGGGTGCAGTGCACACAGGGGCCTGGCACACCCCATCATTATCTGGGCACTACTGAGCGCACAACTCATACATGCTGGCCTGCTGTACGAATGAGAGGTCTGTTGGGCCTGCTGGGAACCTCTTGTCCCGATGCGGGAAACGTTTCTTGGCGCGCAACCTCAAGTTTCTTAGTGAGTGGGGCTACATCTGGCTGGTGGCCAGTCTCTAGCGGTCTTCCCCAGGGCTCAGTTCTGGGGCCAATTACCTTCAACATGTTTATCAAAGATCTAGGTGCAGGAGAGGAATGGGTCCTCAGCAAGTTTGCCAATGACACTAAACTGGGAGGCACCGTTGACTCCGTGGAGGACTGAGAGGCTTTGCAGAAGGATCTAGACAGATTGGCACACTGGGAGATTAGTAACGGCATGAAGTTCAACAACGGAAGATGCCAGGTGCTGCCCCTGGGACAGCGTAATGCTGGATGCAAGCACAGGCTGGGAGACGAGTGGCTGGAGAGAGCAGCTCAGCAGAACGGGCTCTGGAGGTGCAGCTCCACAGCAGGCTCAGCGTGAGCCAGCAGCCAAGTCCTGGCAGCCACGAGGGCAAAATGCATTCTGGAGTGCATTCAACCCAGTAAAGCCAGCCGTTAATTGTCTTGCTGCGTTTAATTATCTTAATTAATTAATTAATAATTAATTTTCTTGCTGTATTTAGTACGTGTGCAGCCTCACCTTGAGTATTGTGTGCACTTCTGGGCTCCACAACACAAAAGGGATGTGGACGTCCTTGAAAGTGTCCGGAGCAGGGCAACAAAGCTGGCAAAAGGGCTGGAAGCCACGTCCTGTGAGGACAGGCTGAGGTCACCTGGCTTGTCTAGGCTGGAGAAGAGAAGGCAAAGAGGCCACCTCATTGCTTTCTACAACTTCCCGAGGAGGAGAAATGCAGAGGCAGGTGTCGATCTCTTCTCCACACTCACACACTACAGCCGGCACTGGGGGGGGGGTGTCCTTAAGGTCAGTGGTCATTAAGGTCCCCTCCAACCCAAAGCATTCTAGGATCCTGTTTCTAAAAACACCTCTTCTGTTCCATCCCAGTAATAATAAACAGCACAAGCAGAAATCAGCTCTGCCAGCCTGGGGTGTCCCCATGCATTCAGGTCGTCCTCATCCCCCCCACACTCACGCTACAGCCTGCCCCATGGGAGGCCAAGGGGAGATGTTTCCCCTGCAGTTGCAGCTCTCCAGCAAAGGCCCTGGACTGAATGGAACAGGCGGTGCTGGAGCTACACCGGGGGTGCTTGGAGGGCTTGTAGGCACAGTAAAAGATGCATTTCAAACAGCCCAGCTGGGCCCTGCTCGTGTCCCGCAGCCCGAAGGAGATGCCAGCACGGACGCGCTTTGAACCAGGCCATTTACTGGGGTACTGTGTGTTACTGGCATTTACTGTGGGGTACTGAACCGGACTGTGCGGTGGGGCCTGACAAGTGTCCCTACCTTGTGTTGACCTACAGAAGATGGAGGAACTGGCGAGGAGAAGAGGTGCCTTTTCCTGGCTGTGGTGAGTGTCCCCTCAGATGCCCTGTGCCCACCCAGGTTCCCCTGCAGCGACTGGGATGGCCAGGACGCCTGCTGCGGCGTGTTTGCCCAATGCCGAGGTGTCTTCCCTGGCTTGTGGAGGCTCACGTCCAAGCCTGTCCGAATGAGCAATGAGAAATGCCTGGAGGGGCAGCCTGTGGGGCTCCCAGAACAGCCCCCTCTGGCATGGGTGCGGGATGCGTCCAGCCTGCCCTTTTTCCAGCTCTTTTTCTGCCCCACAGGACATTCTGCCTGATCTTCCTGTGCGTGGAGCTGGCCGTCACTTTCATGCTCGGTGTCGCGGTGCTCTACGCCTCCTATTACGACCGGGAGTTCTTCCACCTGTTGCTTCATGTGCTGCCAGAAGACATCTTCACTGACCTGGCACACTTCCTTGAAGAGACCCTGTCTCTGGTCAGTGAGGGCGTGCCGCCCCACTGCCATCTCCTCTAAATAAAACCGAGGCTGCTCTGCCCAGTTCCTCTGTGCCTGTGCAAGAAAGGGAACTGACCAGGAAAAAAACAAGTACTGAGTCCCTCTACAGATAGGTAGGAGAAACTTCACGTTTGCAGGGCCCCGGGGGACTTCAAGCACCATCTGTCTGCTGGAGGGATAACACCGCAAGACATCAGCAATCCGGGAGGGTCCTGGGGTGCGCTGATGGCAGCTTCCTCACCTGCCTGCTATCCCGAGCAGTGGATATGTATGGGGTGAGCAGCCCCTCACCCCAATGCTGAGCGGGGGCTGCTGTTCCCAGCATGGCATAGAGTCTAGGGAAGGGTTTAAAGAAGATGGTAGGAACAAGTCAGGACTGAACTGGTCCTCACAGCTCCTCGCGCTTTGAACCAGGGCATTTACTGGGGTAAATCCAGGTATGGGGGGCAGTGACCCACCCCTGGGTGCTAATGGAGGGCTGGGAAGGGCCCCTCTGTTAGCATCCTTGAAGACACGTAATCCACAAAGGCTGGAGCCCGGGGGCGGCGCTGTCGGGGGCGGCACCGGGGGCCGGGGCCGAGGCCGGGACCGGGAGCGGGGCCCGACCCGCGTCCGCCGCTATCCCACAGTCCCCAGGGGGGCGCTCTGCCCGCCGCCTCCTCTCTGTGGTCGGCCGCTCCTTGGCGGGCGGCTGATAGGGGGCGGTGCTTGAGCGGCGCGGACCAATCCCGACAGCGCCGCCGGCGTCGGGAAGCCTCCTATTGGCCGGCCCCGCATCGCGCGGGGACCAATCCCCGCCGCCGTTGGTTTGGAAACCGGCGGCGCGCGGCGCGGGGCCCGTCGAAGGGTCCCGGCGGGGCCGGGCGCAGGGTGCGGAGCCCCCATGGCGTCTCGCGGCCCCCCCGGCGGCGGGGAGAGCCGGGCCACGGAGCCCCGCGGGACGCCCCCGTTCCGGGCGGACCCGGCGGCGCTGGCCGCGATCCTCAGCGGGCCGGGCCCGGGCCCGGGAGCGCGGCCCGAGGCTCGGCCCGGCGGCGCCGTCAGGGCCTCGCTGGCCGGGCGCGTCCCGCTGCGGCTCGGCTCCCTCCGCACCCAGATGCGCGCCCCCGGTGCCGCCGCCCGCTGCTGCCGCCGCTCAGCGCCCCGCTCCCCGCAGGCCTCGCGGCCGCTCCAGCGCCACCTCGACCGCGCCTCCGGTTTCTCTGTTCGGGCTCCCGGGGGCCCCCCGCGCCCCCTCGCCCTCCCTGCCGCCGCCCCGGTTCTCGAGCGCCGCGGCGAAGCCCCGAAGGGGGCGGCCGGGGCCCGGTCCCGCAGGTGAGGGGAGGGAGCGGGGGAGCCCCGCCGGCGGCTCTCGGCCCGGGGAGGGGACGGGAGGGGAAGGGGAGCGGCCGGTGCTGGGACGCCCCTCCCGGGACCGGCTTTGGGGCTGTCCCGGGGATGCTCGGTTCCTGCCACGAACCAGCCACACACAGGACGAGCGCACCCCGGCCAGCCCCTCCCCCGCTGTTTTTTTTTGGGGGGGGTCCTAACCCCACCCCTAAGGCCCCCCCCGCCCCTGCAGCCTGAAAAAACACACGGACCAGGATCCCCCCGCAGTGGTGAAAGCAGGTGGGTGCCCCCCACCCCCTGCAGCACCCAGGTGTTTGGGTGCTGCCCCCCCCACCCCATAACTGTGCCTCTCCCTCCCCACAGAGACCCTCCCGGCTGCGCTGGCCCCTGTCCTGCCCAGTGAGCAGCTGAGCGAGACGGGGGGAGCCACGGGGGGCAGACCCTGCCTGGCCCGCCGAGTGCCCGCCCGCGTCCCCTCCTCGGCCAGGGGCACCGCAGGAGCTGCCCGGGGGGCACAGGGGCTCCCACAAACCGCGGGGGGGGCCCAAGCTGAACCGCCAGGTTCCCTCCTTACCCAGGAGAGCGCGTCCATGCTCCCAGACCGCCCCTCGAATGAAAGCAGCACCCCAGGTATGCCCCCTGTGCCCCCCACGCTGCCGCCCTGCACTGGGGGGGGGCTGTACTGGTGCTCAGGACCCCCCCCGCCTGCAGGCACTGACCCCCCCCGAGCATCTGGACCCTCCAACGTCGGCTTGGCTCGCCGTGTGCCCATCACCAAGGCCATGGTTTGTATGGGGGGGGGGGTGAAGGGGCAGGTGCCAGTGCTGAGCCCCCCCACCCCAAAATCCCTCTGCCCGCCATCTCGCCCTGCAGCGCTTTGAGGCATCCAAAGAGCGCTTCTTCCGCACGCCGCGCCTCACCCCCCGCAGCCGCGTGTTGGGCACCCACCAGGTGGGTGACAAGCCGGGGGGGTGGGGGTCCAAGCCCACCCCCCTCCCCCCCACGCTGACGGCAGCGTCACCCCGCAGCGCCCCCTGAAGTGGAGACTGGCCCTGTCCCCCCAGCCTGGCCCCAGCACCGATGCTGCTGAGAGCAAGGAGGAGGCCCCACCCTGGGTGAGTGCCAGGGAGCACTGAGCCCTTCGGGGTCCCCCCCCTCAGAGGCTGGGACTTGTGGCAGCAGCGCCCCCCCCCCCCACCTGCCTTGATTTTGGCATCCCTCCCGCAGGAGGACATCGTGGTGCAGCTCTTCAGGGAGGACGAGGGCCAGCAGGAGCCCGAGGGGCAGACACCGGCTCTGCCCAGCACCTCGCCGAGCTCCAGCACGGCTCAGGTGGGGAGGTCCCGGGGGGGTCCCTGTGGAGGTGGGGGGAGGTGTGGAGGATGGAGCCTAACGGGGGGGACCTTCCTCCCAGGACAGGGCCGTGGTGCAGCTCTTCGCGGGGGAAAAGGGCTGGCAGGATGCCGAAGTGATGGTGAACGCGGTGCTGGCTCTGCCCAAGGCTCAGGTGGGGAGGCCTTGGGGGGGGAGATGGACAGAGCCTGGGTGAGGGGAGGGAGACCTGGGGTCAGAGCGGCGGGGCAGGGGGACATTCCCTGGGGAGGTGGAGGGGACCCCGGGGTTCAGACTGGAGGGCACTGCGTGGGGCAGGGAGGCCGGGGGCACCGAGATGTCGTCCCCCCATTCCGGGGGTGTCCCACGCAGAGCTGTGCACTCAGGCTTTCCCCCCGCAGCGTGTGACCCTGCTGCTGCAGCTGCTGTGGCAGGATTTGCAGGGCCTTCCTGGCGTGACGGAGGTGCTCAGGAACCTTTGGGGTCGTGTGGCCCAGCACGGCCTGGTCCCCGTGTCCCCCCACCAGGGCCCCTGCAAGCACCCAGGGCAGCTGTGACCACATCCACCCCCCTGGGGCTGGGGGCTGCCCCCGTGGGCACCATCGCGCTGCTAATAAACTCTTTTGTGCTGCACGTTGCCGCGGGGTCTCTGTGGGTGCTGGGAGCCCCTGCCCTGCTGCTGCCGCCATGGGGGCCCTGGGTGCTGCCCCCCAGCAGGCAGGGCTGCGCTGTCCCCCCCGTAATGGCTACGCAGTGCCTGCACTGGGGAGGAGGCTCTGGGGGGGCCCAGGGCTGTGGAAACATCTCCCCTTGGCCACCCATGGGGCAGGCTGTAGCGTGAGTGTGGGGGGGATGAGGACGACCTGAATGCATGGGGACACCCCAGGCTGGCAGAGCTGATTTCTGCTTGTGCTGTTTATTATTACTGGGATGGAACAGAAGAGGTGTTTTTAGAAACAGAATCCTAGAATGCTTTGGGTTGGAGGGGACCTTAATGACCACTGACCTTAAGGACAGCCCCTCCCAGTGCCCCCCCCCAGCACGCCCCACAGCACAGAACCTTCCAGAGCGCCCCCCCCCACCCAGCCCGGCCCTGCCTCAGCTCTGCCTCCCGCCTGAGGGTGGTGAAGGCTCTGCACCCCCACAAAGGGAGGAAGGCTTGTAGCTCCCAGGTCTTCCATTTTCCCCTTTGTAGAATGGGGGCTATGTTTCCTCTCCTCCAGTCAGTGGGAACTACTTAAACAGACTTCCACAGCCTCTCCTGTATGATGGCCAGTGGCTTAGCAAGTCCACCGGTTCCCTCAGGCCCCGTGGACGTAGCTCACTGGGAAACTACTGGTGGGGACATGGGAGTTGAAATAGTGAGGGGAAAGGGGGACATATGGGAGTGGGGGCACAGGCGAGTGAAAATGGGGGGCACGCTGGGGGGCACGGGGGATTCTCAGGGAGCCTGTTGGTTGTGCTCCCAGATGGCTGCACGACGGCGGTGCTGTAGCGCAGGTTTGCGCTTTTGTTCCAAAGGGCAAAGTGACAGCGGAGCCCAGCAGAGCCTTCTCTTTGAGGCCCCTGAAGCTCTCCTGCAGGCAGCCAGGAGGGGACAGCTCACTCGAGGCCACACCTGAGGAGAAACAAGGTGCTTGTGGCAGAGCCGGGTGAACGATGGCGGCAGCAGGCACGGTGGGCCTGCAGCAGGCTTCCAGAAGCAGCAATGGTGTGAAATGCGTCACAGCTGGCACAGACCGCTGCCCCGAGCACACCTGGGCCGTTGGTCCAAAGGGGAAAGTGGGTTCTGAAAGAGCCGGGCCTTTCCAAGCAGCTCGTAGCAGGGAGCAGAAGCTTCACAAGTTACAGGCTGAGCAGCCTTTCCACAGCCCCCTGACGACTTTTTCAGTGGGGATCCAGCCACCCCTCTAGACCCTGCCTGGTCATACCATCCCCACCACGGTGGGTATGGTGTTCTGGGTCTGCCTGGGATGGACTCAACCTTCCCCACAGCAGCCCATGCAGCACTATGCTCTGTACTTCTGGCTAGAACTGACTTGATATTGCACCAATGTGTTTTGTCTACTGCTGAGCCGTGCTGGCACAGCATCAGGACTCCCACAGCGCCCTCCCTCTGCCACCCCCCAGCCCCAAATCCAGTCGGCTGGCTGTGGGCAAGAGGTGGGGAGGGGGCATTGCCAGGGCAGCTGACCCAAAAAGACCAAAGGGATAGTCCATACGGCAACGTCACGCTCAGCAATAAAAGCTGTGGAAGGGGAGGGAGAAGGGGGGGAGACACAGGGGACACAGATTCCTTGGTCAAGATCTTTATTTATTCCTCCGATTCCTCCGTTTCTTCCTTCCTCTCCTGCTGCAAGATCTCAGTTCATCATCGCTATCCTGCAGGAGATCACGTAGCTCTGGAGGCACAGTTGTCACCAGGTCATCGTCTGAAACTTCTTCTACCAAATTAGAGGGGACAAATCCTCTCGTGCCATCCGTCAGCTCTCCCACAAACCAGCCGTCTTCATCCATGTCTCCATAGACATAAACGTATTCTCCCGCAGTCAGAGGAAGCTCTGCTTCGGGGTGCTCATTAGGACCCTCGAAAGGATCGTAGCTGTATCGAGCTAAAAATTTTCGAAGTTTTAGCGATTCTTCTCCCGAGGACTGCAGGATGAAGGACACATGCTCTGCTCCTGCTTCTTCGTTCCCATGCACAGGGCCCTCGTCTGAAAGAAGGCGGCACCCAGGACTGTTGTGTGCGGCATCTGATGTCCAGGTGCTTGTGTGGGATGCCGGGACCTTGGTTGCCTCCTCAGAAACATCAGAGCTGTCTTCGCGGTTGCAAAGGTCATGGGACTGCTCTGCATAGGCCTGTGCTGTGGGAGAAGATGTCACCTGTGGTAGTCCTGAACCGATACGGTTGGATTCTTTTCTTTTTTCTTGCTCAAGTTGCTGAGAGAGCAGCTCCCATTGTTGACTTTGGTGCTGATTCTGTTTCTCTAATTCTCTCAGCTGCGCTTGAGACGCTTGCGTGTCTTCCTCATGTGTCCTTCTTTGCTCTGCCCAAGCCCTCTGCAAATGCTCAACTTCCTCTTTCTTCTTCTGCAGCAGTCGCCTTGTTTCCTTGAGGTCGTTCTCCTGTTGTTGCCTTCGTCCTGCCAGTTGTCTCATGGCTTTCAGTTCACAACCCAGATCTTGCAGTCGTGTTTGAAGACGTTTGGCCTCTCCGATGGCAGAATTTCGCTGCTCTGTCACTTGCACGAGTTTCCCCTTCAGAGCAGCGTTGTCAGATCGAACCTCGTCTATCCGCTCCTTCTGCCCACGGAGCTGAGAATTTTCTTCTGCGCGCCTGGCATTTTCATTTGTCATCTCTCTCAGACGCACTTTCAGCTCCTCGTACCTTTGCTGCAGTCTTGAGCGTTCCTGATCCAGGTTCCTGTGAGGCCTAAGTTTTTTCCCAGCCTCGGTTTCCGATTCCCCTCTCTGCTGCTGGTCGACCTGCTCTGTCTTTGCAGCAGTCTTTCCAGATTTCAGGTCGGTCTCTTTCAGTTGCCTGGTGTTTTCTTTCAGGTGCTTGGTAAGGAGGCCTAGCATACTAGTCTTCTGCTGGAGCCTCTCCACCTCCTCCCCCAGTTCCAGAGCGCTTTCCTTCCCCAGAAGGCGGGTCTCCTCTTGAAGGACACCGCATTGCCTCTGCAGGTCCTCCAGGGCATGCTGCAGATGAGCTTTCTCCTGCAGCAGCTGGCTGTCTCCACTGCCAGGTGGGCAGGCCTCTTGTTGCGCTGCCACCTGAACACCCACGTCTGTGACCGCCCGCCCGCAGCTCTTCCCTTCTCCCTGGAGGTGAGCTTTTAAGCTGGAGTGGGTTGTCTGCTGCCCTCCTCCCCCAGCAGCACCAGATGCACCGGGGCTCTTCGAAGAGCAGGTCCCAGTGGTCCCTGCGCCCAGGCGAGTCTGCAGGCGGTGCCAGGCCGCAGCCCTGTCTTCGCTGTGGGAGGCAGACGGCCTCCCCTCAGCCTGCTCCAGGATGTACTGCTGGAAGAGCCTTCTCTGCAGTTCCAGTTCATTTTGGAGGCTTACGATGCGGGCGGTCTGCTTGCTGTCCTTCCGCCAGTGGAGCTGCCTGTGGACCTCCTGCAGCTTGCTGCGGGCCTCGCTGCTGCTGCTGCAGCCGTGCCTCACCAGCTCCTCGGCCAGCTCCTGCTGCAGGTCCCGCGCCTGGCGGACGGCGTCGTCCCGCTGCTCTTGGAGCAACTCCTGTGTCTGGCGCCACTCGGCCTCCTTCTCACGCAGCAGCTGACGGATCTCTGTTGCCCGCTGCTTCTGGCTCAGCTCCCACAGCCGCTGCAGCTCCCGTGCCCGTTGCTGCTCCCATCTGGAGCGTAGCTTCTCAGCCAGAAGCTGCCGCTCCTGCTCTGCCATCTTCTTTATCTGGCGGGTTTCATCAGCAAAGCGGCGGTGCAGCTCCTGCGAGTGGAGACGCTCGGCCTCCAGCTGGGCCCGCAGCGCCTCCAGCTCCTGCCTGTGCTCCTCCTGCTGCACAGGCCTGCTGGGGGGTCGCGCTGGGCCCCGACGGGATGAGGGGTGACTGTGCGCCACGGGCCCCTGGCCCACACCACCCCGGATCATGGCTTAAGGATTCAGAACGATGAACGTTCACCAAACGCTGCCAGCAATAGCCACCAGCGATCGCACGGCCTGGGCCTCTGAGGGACAGCAGCCTCTGAGCCCTCAGCAGACACCGGCTCCCAGCACCGCGCAGCAGCAGAGGTCGCCTCTGCCACTGGCCCGGCCTGGGTGAGCGCGGCCTTATATAGTGTCCGGGTGATGGCGTCATAGAGGAGGGATGACGTCATATGACCTTATATGGTGCGTGCCCGCCCGGACACACCCCGACAGCCTCAGCGCAAGGGGTGCAGAGGAGGGAGGTGAAGGGTTGTTAACGAGTGCAGACGGAGCCCCCGCGCAGGTGCGCAACGAGAATGTGTCTGTGAGGCCTCAGGCACGGGCACAGCTTACGGGTCTGGGCCACGTCTGTCCTTTAGTGGGGGAAGCGTGGTAGTGATGACATACAGCATTACACAGCCATTAGCATGGGTTGTTAACGAGGGTTAACAACCCCTAGAAGGGTTGTTAACGAGGTCATTTGACGTCATCCCTCCTCTATGACGCCATCACCCGGACACTATATAAGGCCGCGCTCGCCCAGGCCGGGCCAGTGGCAGAGGCGACCTCTGCTGCTGCGCGGTGCTGGGAGCCGGTGTCTGCTGAGGGCTCAGAGGCTGCTGTCCCTCAGAGGCCCAGGCCGTGCGATCGCTGGTGGCTATTGCTGGCAGCGTTTGGTGAACGTTCATCGTTCGCATTCCTTAAGCCATGATCCGGGGTGGTGTGGGCCAGGGGCCCGTGGCGCACAGTCACCCCTCATCCCGTCGGGGCCCAGCGCGACCCCCCAGCAGGCCTGTGCAGCAGGAGGAGCACAGGCAGGAGCTGGAGGCGCTGCGGGCCCAGCTGGAGGCCGAGCGTCTCCACTCGCAGGAGCTGCACCGCCGCTTTGCTGATGAAACCCGCCAGATAAAGAAGATGGCAGAGCAGGAGCGGCAGCTTCTGGCTGAGAAGCTACGCTCCAGATGGGAGCAGCAACGGGCACGGGAGCTGCAGCGGCTGTGGGAGCTGAGCCAGAAGCAGCGGGCAACAGAGATCCGTCAGCTGCTGCGTGAGAAGGAGGCCGAGTGGCGCCAGACACAGGAGTTGCTCCAAGAGCAGCGGGACGACGCCGTCCGCCAGGCGCGGGACCTGCAGCAGGAGCTGGCCGAGGAGCTGGTGAGGCACGGCTGCAGCAGCAGCAGCGAGGCCCGCAGCAAGCTGCAGGAGGTCCACAGGCAGCTCCACTGGCGGAAGGACAGCAAGCAGACCGCCCGCATCGTAAGCCTCCAAAATGAACTGGAACTGCAGAGAAGGCTCTTCCAGCAGTACATCCTGGAGCAGGCTGAGGGGAGGCCGTCTGCCTCCCACAGCGAAGACAGGGCTGCGGCCTGGCACCGCCTGCAGACTCGCCTGGGCGCAGGGACCACCGGGACCTGCTCTTCGAAGAGCCCCGGTGCATCTGGTGCTGCTGGGGGAGGAGGGCAGCAGACAACCCACTCCAGCTTAAAAGCTCACCTCCAGGGAGAAGGGAAGAGCTGCGGGCGGGCGGTCACAGACGTGGGTGTTCAGGTGGCAGCGCAACAAGAGGCCTGCCCACCTGGCAGTGGAGACAGCCAGCTGCTGCAGGAGAAAGCTCATCTGCAGCATGCCCTGGAGGACCTGCAGAGGCAATGCGGTGTCCTTCAAGAGGAGACCCGCCTTCTGGGGAAGGAAAGCGCTCTGGAACTGGGGGAGGAGGTGGAGAGGCTCCAGCAGAAGACTAGTATGCTAGGCCTCCTTACCAAGCACCTGAAAGAAAACACCAGGCAACTGAAAGAGACCGACCTGAAATCTGGAAAGACTGCTGCAAAGACAGAGCAGGTCGACCAGCAGCAGAGAGGGGAATCGGAAACCGAGGCTGGGACAAAACTTAGGCCTCACAGGAACCTGGATCAGGAACGCTCAAGACTGCAGCAAAGGTACGAGGAGCTGAAAGTGCGTCTGAGAGAGATGACAAATGAAAATGCCAGGCGCGCAGAAGAAAATTCTCAGCTCCGTGGGCAGAAGGAGCGGATAGACGAGGTTCGATCTGACAACGCTGCTCTGAAGGGGAAACTCGTGCAAGTGACAGAGCAGCGAAATTCTGCCATCGGAGAGGCCAAACGTCTTCAAACACGACTGCAAGATCTGGGTTGTGAACTGAAAGCCATGAGACAACTGGCAGGACGAAGGCAACAACAGGAGAACGACCTCGAGGAAACAAGGCGACTGCTGCAGAAGAAGAAAGAGGAAGTTGAGCATTTGCAGAGGGCTTGGGCAGAGCAAAGAAGGACACATGAGGAAGACACGCAAGCGTCTCAAGCGCAGCTGAGAGAATTAGAGAAACAGAATCAGCACCAAAGTCAACAATGGGAGCTGCTCTCTCAGCAACTTGAGCAAGAAAAAAGAAAAGAATCCAACCGTGTCGGTTCAGGACTACCACAGGTGACATCTTCTCCCACAGCACAGGCCTATGCAGAGCAGTCCCATGACCTTTGCAACCGCGAAGACAGCTCTGATGTTTCTGAGGAGGCAACCAAGGTCCCGGCATCCCACACAAGCACCTCGACATCAGATGCCGCACACAACAGTCCTGGGTGCCGCCTTCTTTCAGACCAGGGCCCTGTGCATGGGAACGAAGAAGCAGGAGCAGAGCATGTGTCCTTCATCCTGCAGTCCTCGGAAGAAGAATCGCTAAAACTTCGAAAATTTTTAGCTCGATACAGCTACGATCCTTTCGAGGGTCCTAATGAGCACCCCGAAGCAGAGCTTCCTCTGACTGCGGGAGAATACGTCTATGTCTATGGAGACATGGATGAAGACGGCTGGTTTGTGGGAGAGCTGACGGATGGCACGAGAGGATTTGTCCCCTCTAATTTGGTAGAAGAAGTTTCAGACGATGACCTGGTGACAACTGTGCCTCCAGAGCTACGTGATCTCCTGCAGGATAGCGATGATGAACTGAGATCTTGCAGCAGGAGAGGAAGGAAGAAACGGAGGAATCGGAGGAATAAATAAAGATCTTGACCAAGGAATCTGTGTCCCCTGTGTCTCCCCCCCTTCTCCCTCCCCTTCCACAGCTTTTATTGCTGAGCGTGACGTTGCCGTATGGACTATCCCTTTGGTCTTTTTGGGTCAGCTGCCCTGGCAATGCCCCCTCCCCACCTCTTGCCCACAGCCAGCCGACTGGATTTGGGGCTGGGGGGTGGCAGAGGGAGGGCGCTGTGGGAGTCCTGATGCTGTGCCAGCACGGCTCAGCAGTAGACAAAACACATTGGTGCAATATCAAGTCAGTTCTAGCCAGAAGTACAGAGCATAGTGCTGCATGGGCTGCTGTGGGGAAGGTTGAGTCCATCCCAGGCAGACCCAGAACACCATACCCACCGTGGTGGGGATGGTATGACCAGGCAGGGTCTAGAGGGGTGGCTGGATCCCCACTGAAAAAGTCGTCAGGGGGCTGTGGAAAGGCTGCTCAGCCTGTAACTTGTGAAGCTTCTGCTCCCTGCTACGAGCTGCTTGGAAAGGCCCGGCTCTTTCAGAACCCACTTTCCCCTTTGGACCAACGGCCCAGGTGTGCTCGGGGCAGCGGTCTGTGCCAGCTGTGACGCATTTCACACCATTGCTGCTTCTGGAAGCCTGCTGCAGGCCCACCGTGCCTGCTGCCGCCATCGTTCACCCGGCTCTGCCACAAGCACCTTGTTTCTCCTCAGGTGTGGCCTCGAGTGAGCTGTCCCCTCCTGGCTGCCTGCAGGAGAGCTTCAGGGGCCTCAAAGAGAAGGCTCTGCTGGGCTCCGCTGTCACTTTGCCCTTTGGAACAAAAGCGCAAACCTGCGCTACAGCACCGCCGTCGTGCAGCCATCTGGGAGCACAACCAACAGGCTCCCTGAGAATCCCCCGTGCCCCCCAGCGTGCCCCCCATTTTCACTCGCCTGTGCCCCCACTCCCATATGTCCCCCTTTCCCCTCACTATTTCAACTCCCATGTCCCCACCAGTAGTTTCCCAGTGAGCTACGTCCACGGGGCCTGAGGGAACCGGTGGACTTGCTAAGCCACTGGCCATCATACAGGAGAGGCTGTGGAAGTCTGTTTAAGTAGTTCCCACTGACTGGAGGAGAGGAAACATAGCCCCCATTCTACAAAGGGGAAAATGGAAGACCTGGGAGCTACAAGCCTTCCTCCCTTTGTGGGGGTGCAGAGCCTTCACCACCCTCAGGCGGGAGGCAGAGCTGAGGCAGGGCCGGGCTGGGTGGGGGGGGCGCTCGGAAAGGTTCTGTGCTGTGGGGCGTGCTGGGGGGGGGCACTGGGAGGGGGTGTCCTTAAGGTCAGTGGTCATTAAGGTCCCCTCCAACCCAAAGCCTTCTAGGATTCTGTTTCTAAAAACACCTCTTCTGTTCCATCCCAGTAATAATAAACAGCACAAGCAGAAATCAGCTCTGCCAGCCTGGGGTGTCCCCATGCATTCAGGTCGTCCTCATCCCCCCCACACTCACGCTACAGCCTGCCCCATGGGAGGCCAAGGGGAGATGTTTCCCCTGCAGTTGCAGCTCTCCAGCAAAGGCCCTGGACTGAATGGAACAGGCGGTGCTGGAGCTACACCGGGGGTGCTTGGAGGGCTTGTAGGCACAGTAAAAGATGCATTTCAAACAGCCCAGCTGGGCCCTGCTTGTGTCCCGCAGCCCGAAGGAGATGCCAGCACGGACGCGCTTTGAACCAGGGCATTTACTGGGGTACTGTGTGTTACTGGCATTTACTGTGGGGTACTGAACCGGACTGTGCGGTGGGGCCTGACAAGTGTCCCTACCTTGTGTTGACCTACAGAAGACGGAGGAACTGGCGAGGAGAAGAGGTGCCTTTTCCTGGCTGTGGTGAGTGTCCCCTCAGGTGCCCTGTGCCCACCCAGGTTCCCCTGCAGCGACTGGGATGGCCAGGACGCCTGCTGCGGCGTGTTTGCCCAATGCCGAGGTGTCTTCCTGGGCTTGTGGAGGCTCACGTCCAAGCCTGTCCGAATGAGCAATGAGAAATGCCTGGAGGGGCAGCCTGTGGGGCTCCCAGAACAGCCCCCTCTGGCATGGGTGCGGGATGCGTCCAGCCTGCCCTTTTTCCAGCTCTTTTTCTGCCCCACAGGACATTCTGCCTGATCTTCCTGTGCGTGGAGCTGGCCGTCACTTTCATGCTGGGTGTCGCGGTGCTCTACGCCTCCTATTACGACCAGGAGTTCTACCACCTGCTGCTTCATGTGCTGCCAGAAGACATCTTCACTGACCTGGCACACTTCCTTGAAGAGACCCCGTCTCTGGTCAGTGAGGGCGTGCCGCCCCACTGACATCTCCTCTAAATAAAACCGAGGCTGCTCTACCCAGTTCCTCTGTGCCTGTGCAAGAAAGGGAACTGACCAGGAAAAAAACAAGTACTGAGTCCCTCTACAGATAGGTAGGAGAAACTTCACGTTTGCAGGGCCCCGTCCTCCCAGGGGACTTCAAGCACCATCTGTCTGCTGGAGGGATAACACCGCAAGACATCAGCAATCCGGGAGGGTCCTGGGGTGCGCTGATGGCAGCTTCCTCACCTGCCTGCTATCCCGAGCAGTGGATATGTATGGGGTGAGCAGCCCCTCACCCCAATGCTGAGCGGGGGCTGCTGTTCCCAGCATGGCATAGAGTCTAGGGAAGGGTTTAAAGAAGATGGTAGGAACAAGTCAGGACTGAACTGGTCCTCACAGCTCCTCGCGTTTTGAACCAGGGCATTTACTGGGGTAAATCCAGGTATGGGGGGCCGTGACCCACCCCTGGGTGCTAATGGAGGGCTGGGAAGCGTCCCTCCACAACTCACTTCTGGCACCAGCCCCAGAGCAGTGACAGCCATGTCCCAGTGGGCAGCAGCACTGAATCCCAGCTCAGAAATCTGTGCTCGTCCATGTGTCGCAAAAGGAATGATGCGCTTCACTCCTAAGAGAGAAGCAGCAATAGATTTATTGCTGAAAACAGTGATGGAGCAAAGCCAAATATGCCTGCTGAATGGCTGCTTGGCAGCTTACCAGTGTGTGGGGCTAGCAGAGGGCATCAAACAGACCTCAGTGTGACCACAAGTCAGCCCAGCCTTACAGGGTGCAGTGCACACAGGGGCCTGGCACACCCCATCATTATCTGGGCACTACTGAGCGCACAACTCATACACGCTGGCTTGCTGTACGAATGAGAGGTCTGTTGGGCCTGCTGGGAACCTCTTGTCCCGATGCGGGAAACGTTTCTTGGCGCGCAACCTCAAGTTTCTTAGTGAGTGGGGCTACATCTGGCTGGTGGCCAGTCACTAGCGGTCTTCCCCAGGGCTCAGTTCTGGGGCCAATTACCTTCAACATGTTTATCAAAGATCTAGGTGCAGGAGAGGAATGGGTCCTCAGCAGGTTTGCCAATGACACTAAACTGGGAGGCACCGTTGACTCCGTGGAGGGCTGAGAGGCTTTGCAGAAGGATCTAGACAGATTGGCACACTGGGAGATTAGTAACGGCATGAAGTTCAACAACGGAAGATGCCAGGTGCTGCACCTGGGACAGCGTAATGCTGGATGCAAGCACAGGCTGGGAGACGAGTGGCTGGAGAGAGCAGCTCAGCAGAAAGGGCTCTGGAGGTGCAGCTCCACAGCAGGCTCAGCGTGAGCCAGCAGCCAAGTCCTGGCAGCCACGAGGGCAAAATGCATTCTGGAGTGCATTCAACCCAGTAAAGCCAGCCGTTAATTGTCTTGCTGCATTTAATTATCTTAATTAATTAATTAATAATTAATTTTCTTGCTGTATTTAGTACGTGTGCAGCCTCACCTTGAGTATTGTGTGCACTTCTGGGCTCCACAACACAAAAGGGATGTGGACGTCCTTGAAAGTGTCCGGAGCAGGGCAACAAAGCTGGCAAAAGGGCTGGAAGCCACGTCCTGTGAGGACAGGCTGAGGTCACCTGGGTTGTCTAGGCTGGAGAAGAGAAGGCAAAGAGGCCACCTCATTGCTTTCTACAACTTCCCGAGGAGGAGAAATGCAGAGGCAGGTGTCGATCTCTTCTCCCTGGTAACCGATGAAAGGATGCACGGGAATGGCACAAAGCTGCGCAAGGAGAGGTTCAGACGGTACCTGAGGAAAAACTGCCTTACCATGAGGGTGGTCAAACACTGGCACAGGCTTCCTGGTGAGGTGGTAACTCCCCATGCCTGTCAGTGTTCGAGAGGCATTTGGATGATGCCCTCAATAATAAGCTTTAACTTTTAGTTAACTCTGGAGTGGTTCAGCTGTTGGACTGGATGATCTTTGACGATCCCTTCCGACTCGAGCTATTCTATTCCATTCTATTCTAAAATGACCGATCCCCAGTGATGGGACCAATCCTGGAAAGGATGTGTTGCATAACTCTCTAAACCCCCTCTTTTACCCTTTTATTGCTGAGCATGACATTACATGGCGTGGAACGTCTTGTTGGTTAGTACGGTTGCTCTGCCTGGTTATGTCTCCTCCCAACCTCTGGCTCACCCCACGGCCATTCACTCGAGGGGCGGGTGTAATAGACAAATATAGTGTAAATAGGTGTAAAAATAGGTGTAAAAGAACTAGAGAAGGCCTCGATGCTGTGCAAACACTGGTCAGCAAAAGCGAACAACTTCAGCGCACTACCAGCATCGTTTTGGCCACAGCTCTAAAACACAGCACCTTACAAGCTGCTATTAAGAATATTAACTCTATCCCAGCCAGACGCAGTACAGGGGAGCAGGCCACGGCTGGAGGCCTTTGGGGCTGTTCTCATCAGTTACAGCTCATCCATCCCACAGGCACTCTGTGAAGCAGGTGCCCGAGCCGCTTCCTCTTGTGGAGCTCCACATCACCCCAGAATGCCTCTGACAAGCAAGAGAATGGGAGAAGCCACCACCGCCTGAGGGAGAAGCAGCTACACCCCCCTCATTTTGAAAAGACTCGGACAAAGACTTGCATAAGTCTTTGCCAAGACTTATGACAAGATGCAGGTGAGAAAGAGCCTGACAGGGGGCTCATGCCCCAGCCCAACACTGGCTCTCCCTTCATGCGGCTCTCCTCTCCCCGTGCTTGGGATACTGGGGAATGGGCTTGCTCTCAGAACCCCTCCTGCATCTGTCACGTCTCTGACCAGGCTGTGTGCGCTGGCGTGGGACAAGGCCACCTTAGTGAGGTGTTCCCATCCGTTCCCGGTGCTCCTGAGAGTAAGAGATGAGCTGCAAGCAGCAGCTGCAGGGCTTGGCCTCTCCCTCACGCTCAGCCCTGCTCCTAGCTCTCTGCCTGTGTTGGTGCCAAGCAAGTGCTGCAGGCAGTAAGCATGATCTGGAGCAGGTGAGAGCAGACAGAGGCCTCTCTGGATAGAAAATTGCTGCTTATGACACTGATTCGTGGAAGAACTCCACAACTCAAAGCAAATGAATTATAAAGTAGGTATGTGGTTTATTTCAGCACCAGGCACATGCGGGACAGCTCCCAAAGGCATGCGCACCCCAACGCGGCAACTTGCTTGCGTTATAGACAGTAAAGAGTTACATAGGCATGAAGTTTCCCAATATGCCTATACATATGCATAACCTATCCCCGCGCGCAGTGCCTTCTGGTGGTGGTCGTCGGGGGGTCGTGGGGATGAAGGTTGGTGGCTCTTCTTCATCACCACTAGCCGACCCCCTGCCTTTGTACAGACTCAGCTGCTCCATGGCTCTTGTCCAAACCGCAAGGTCGGTCTTTTGAGACAGGTTTGGGTTTTTTTTGTTGTTTTTTTGAGACATGTTCACTTCGTTGCTTTCTACAACTTCCCGAGGAGGACAAATGCAGAGGCAGGTGTCGATCTCTTCTCCACACTCACACACTACAGCCTGCCCTGGGGGGGCACACTACAGCCGGCACTGGGGGGGGGTGTCCTTAAGGTCAGTGGTCATTAAGGTCCCCTCCAACCCAAAGCATTCTAGGATTCTGTTTCTAAAAACACCTCTTCTGTTCCATCCCAGTAATAATAAACAGCACAAGCAGAAATCAGCTCTGCCAGCCTGGGGTGTCCCCATGCATTCAGGTCGTCCTCATCCCCCCCACACTCACGCTACAGCCTGCCCCATGGGAGGCCAAGGGGAGATGTTTCCCCTGCAGTTGCAGCTCTCCAGCAAAGGCCCTGGACTGAATGGAACAGGCGGTGCTGGAGCTACACCGGGGGTGCTTGGAGGGCTTGTAGGCACAGTAAAAGATGCATTTCAAACAGCCCAGCTGGGCCCTGCTCGTGTCCCGCAGCCCGAAGGAGATGCCAGCACGGACGCGCTTTGAACCAGGGCATTTACTGGGGTACTGTGTGTTACTGGCATTTACTGTGGGGTACTGAACCGGACTGTGCGGTGGGGCCTGACAAGTGTCCCTACCTTGTGTTGACCTACAGAAGACGGAGGAACTGGCGAGGAGAAGAGGTGCCTTTTCCTGGCTGTGGTGAGTGTCCCCTCAGGTGCCCTGTGCCCACCCAGGTTCCCCTGCAGCGACTGGGATGGCCAGGACGCCTGCTGCGGCGTGTTTGCCCAATGCCGAGGTGTCTTCCTGGGCTTGTGGAGGCTCACGTCCAAGCCTGTCCGAATGAGCAATGAGAAATGCCTGGAGGGGCAGCCTGTGGGGCTCCCAGAACAGCCCCCTCTGGCATGGGTGCGGGATGCGTCCAGCCTGCCCTTTTTCCAGCTCTTTTTCTGCCCCACAGGACATTCTGCCTGATCTTCCTGTGCGTGGAGCTGGCCGTCGCTTTCATGCTGGGTGTTGCGGTGCTCTACGCCTCCTATTACGACCAGGAGTTCTACCACCTGCTGCTTCATGTGCTGCCAGAAGACATCTTCACTGACCTGGCACACTTCCTTGAAGAGACCCCGTCTCTGGTCAGTGAGGGCGTGCTGCCCCACTGACATCTCCTCTAAATAAAACCGAGGCTGCTCTGCCCAGTTCCTCTGTGCCTGTGCAAGAAAGGGAACTGACCAGGAAAAAAACAAGTACTGAGTCCCTCTACAGATAGGTAGGAGAAACTTCATGTTTGCAGGGCCCCGGGGGACTTCAAGCACCATCTGTCTGCTGGAGGGATAACACCGCAAGACATCAGCAATCCGGGAGGGTCCTGGGGTGCGCTGATGGCAGCTTCCTCACCTGCCTGCTATCCCGAGCAGTGGATATGTATGGGGTGAGCAGCCCCTCACCCCAATCCTGAGCGGGGGCTGCTGTTCCCAGCATGGCATAGGGTCTAGGGAAGGGTTTAAAGAATATGGTAGGAACAAGTCAGGACTGAACTGGTCCTCACAGCTCCTCGCGCTTTGAACCAGGGCATTTAGTGGGGTAAATCCAGGTATGGGGGGCAGTGACCCACCCCTGGGTGCTAATGGAGGGCTGGGAAGCGTCCCTCCACAACTCACTTCTGGCACCAGCCCCAGAGCAGTGACAGCCATGTCCCAGTGGGCAGCAGCACTGAATCCCAGCTCAGAAATCTGTGCTCGTCCATGTGTCGCAAAAGGAATGATGCGCTTCACTCCTAAGAGAGAAGCAGCAATAGATTTATTGCTGAAAACAGTGATGGAGCAAAGCCAAATATGCCTGCTGAATGGCTGCTTGGCAGCTTACCAGTGTGTGGGGCTAGCAGAGGGCATCAAACAGACCTCAGTGTGACCACAAGTCAGCCCAGCCTTACAGGGTGCAGTGCACACAGGGGCCTGGCACACCCCATCATTATCTGGGCACTACTGAGCGCACAACTCATACACGCTGGCTTGCTGTACGAATGAGAGGTCTGTTGGGCCTGCTGGGAACCTCTTGTCCCGATGCGGGAAACGTTTCTTGGCGCGCAACCTCAAGTTTCTTAGTGAGTGGGGCTACATCTGGCTGGTGGCCAGTCACTAGCGGTCTTCCCCAGGGCTCAGTTCTGGGGCCAATTACCTTCAACATGTTTATCAAAGATCTAGGTGCAGGAGAGGAATGGGTCCTCAGCAGGTTTGCCAATGACACTAAACTGGGAGGCACCGTTGACTCCGTGGAGGGCTGAGAGGCTTTGCAGAAGGATCTAGACAGATTGGCACACTGGGAGATTAGTAACGGCATGAAGTTCAACAACGGAAGATGCCAGGTGCTGCCCCTGGGACAGCGTAATGCTGGATGCAAGCACAGGCTGGGAGACGAGTGGCTGGAGAGAGCAGCTCAGCAGAAAGGGCTCTGGAGGTGCAGCTCCACAGCAGGCTCAGCGTGAGCCAGCAGCCAAGTCCTGGCAGCCACGAGGGCAAAATGCATTCTGGAGTGCATTCAACCCAGTAAAGCCAGCCGTTAATTGTCTTGCTGCATTTAATTATCTTAATTAATTAATTAATAATTAATTTTCTTGCTGTATTTAGTACGTGTGCAGCCTCACCTTGAGTATTGTGTGCACTTCTGGGCTCCACAACACAAAAGGGATGTGGACGTCCTTGAAAGTGTCCGGAGCAGGGCAACAAAGCTGGCAAAAGGGCTGGAAGCCACGTCCTGTGAGGACAGGCTGAGGTCACCTGGGTTGTCTAGGCTGGAGAAGAGAAGGCAAAGAGGCCACCTCATTGCTTTCTACAACTTCCCGAGGAGGAGAAATGCAGAGGCAGGTGTCGATCTCTTCTCCCTGGTAACCGATGAAAGGATGCACGGGAATGGCACAAAGCTGCGCAAGGAGAGGTTCAGACGGTACCTGAGGAAAAACTGCCTTACCATGAGGGTGGTCAAACACTGGCACAGGCTTCCTGGTGAGGTGGTAACTCCCCATGCCTGTCAGTGTTCGAGAGGCATTTGGATGATGCCCTCAATAATAAGCTTTAACTTTTAGTTAACTCTGGAGTGGTTCAGCTGTTGGACTGGATGATCTTTGACGATCCCTTCCGACTCGAGCTATTCTATTCCATTCTATTCTAAAATGACCGATCCCCAGTGATGGGACCAATCCTGGAAAGGATGTGTTGCATAACTCTCTAAACCCCCTCTTTTACCCTTTTATTGCTGAGCATGACATTACATGGCGTGGAACGTCTTGTTGGTTAGTACGGTTGCTCTGCCTGGTTATGTCTCCTCCCAACCTCTGGCTCACCCCACGGCCATTCACTCGAGGGGCGGGTGTAATAGACAAATATAGTGTAAATAGGTGTAAAAATAGGTGTAAAAGAACTAGAGAAGGCCTCGATGCTGTGCAAACACTGGTCAGCAAAAGCGAACAACTTCAGCGCACTACCAGCATCGTTTTGGCCACAGCTCTAAAACACAGCACCTTACAAGCTGCTATTAAGAATATTAACTCTATCCCAGCCAGACGCAGTACAGGGGAGCAGGCCACGGCTGGAGGCCTTTGGGGCTGTTCTCATCAGTTACAGCTCATCCATCCCACAGGCACTCTGTGAAGCAGGTGCCCGAGCCGCTTCCTCTTGTGGAGCTCCACATCACCCCAGAATGCCTCTGACAAGCAAGAGAATGGGAGAAGCCACCACCGCCTGAGGGAGAAGCAGCTACACCCCCCTCATTTTGAAAAGACTCGGACAAAGACTTGCATAAGTCTTTGCCAAGACTTATGACAAGATGCAGGTGAGAAAGAGCCTGACAGGGGGCTCATGCCCCAGCCCAACACTGGCTCTCCCTTCATGCGGCTCTCCTCTCCCCGTGCTTGGGATACTGGGGAATGGGCTTGCTCTCAGAACCCCTCCTGCATCTGTCACGTCTCTGACCAGGCTGTGTGCGCTGGCGTGGGACAAGGCCACCTTAGTGAGGTGTTCCCATCCGTTCCCGGTGCTCCTGAGAGTAAGAGATGAGCTGCAAGCAGCAGCTGCAGGGCTTGGCCTCTCCCTCACGCTCAGCCCTGCTCCTAGCTCTCTGCCTGTGTTGGTGCCAAGCAAGTGCTGCAGGCAGTAAGCATGATCTGGAGCAGGTGAGAGCAGACAGAGGCCTCTCTGGATAGAAAATTGCTGCTTATGACACTGATTCGTGGAAGAACTCCACAACTCAAAGCAAATGAATTATAAAGTAGGTATGTGGTTTATTTCAGCACCAGGCACATGCGGGACAGCTCCCAAAGGCATGCGCACCCCAACGCGGCAACTTGCTTGCGTTATAGACAGTAAAGAGTTACATAGGCATGAAGTTTCCCAATATGCCTATACATATGCATAACCTATCCCCGCGCGCAGTGCCTTCTGGTGGTGGTCGTCGGGGGGTCGTGGGGATGAAGGTTGGTGGCTCTTCTTCATCACCACTAGCCGACCCCCTGCCTTTGTACAGACTCAGCTGCTCCATGGCTCTTGTCCAAACCGCAAGGTCGGTCTTTTGAGACAGGTTTGGGTTTTTTTTGTTGTTTTTTTGAGACATGTTCACCTCGTTGCTTTCTACAACTTCCCGAGGAGGACAAATGCAGAGGCAGGTGTCGATCTCTTCTCCACACTCACACACTACAGCCTGCCCTGGGGGGGCACACTACAGCCGGCACTGGGGGGGGGTGTCCTTAAGGTCAGTGGTCATTAAGGTCCCCTCCAACCCAAAGCATTCTAGGATTCTGTTTCTAAAAACACCTCTTCTGTTCCATCCCAGTAATAATAAACAGCACAAGCAGAAATCAGCTCTGCCAGCCTGGGGTGTCCCCATGCATTCAGGTCGTCCTCATCCCCCCCACACTCACGCTACAGCCTGCCCCATGGGAGGCCAAGGGGAGATGTTTCCCCTGCAGTTGCAGCTCTCCAGCAAAGGCCCTGGACTGAATGGAACAGGCGGTGCTGGAGCTACACCGGGGGTGCTTGGAGGGCTTGTAGGCACAGTAAAAGATGCATTTCAAACAGCCCAGCTGGGCCCTGCTCGTGTCCCGCAGCCCGAAGGAGATGCCAGCACGGACGCGCTTTGAACCAGGGCATTTACTGGGGTAAATCCAGGTATGGGGGGCAGTGACCCACCCCTGGGTGCTACTGACCACTGGTCAATATGCAGATCCCTGAGGAATGCCACTCGTTACTGGTTTCTGCCTGGACACTGAGCCTCTGACCGCTACTCTTTGAGTGCAACCATCTCGCCAATTCCTTACCCACCGAGTTGTCCGTCCATCCGATCCATGTCTCTCCAGTTTAGAGATCATGGGGGACAGTGCAAGTGCTTTGCACGAGTCCAGGTAGATGATGTCCGTTGCTCTTTCCCTACCCACCAATGCTGCAACCCCATCATAGAAGGGCACCAGATTTGTCAGGCATGATCTGCCCCGAGTGAAGCCGTGTTGTCTGTCACCAATCGCCTCCTTATTTTCTATAGCCCTCAGCAACAACTTCTCAGGTACGACGGACAGTGGGTGGTGAAGGCTGTGCACCCCCACAAAGGGAGGAAGGCCATGGGGGGAGCTTTGCTCCCCTTTAACAGGGAGGAGGAGAACTCCATTTTCACTTGCGTGTGCCCCCACTCCTATATGACCCCCTTTCCCCTCACCAGTTCAACTCCTACTCTAGGGCATCCCCCCCACAGTTACCCCCAGCTACGTGCCCCGGGTGCCCCCAGCACCGTGTGTTCCCTCCCCTAGTGCCCCCCCCCAGCACGCCCCACAGCACAGAACCTTCCAGAGCGCCCCCCCCACCCAGCCCGGCCCTGCCTCAGCTCTGCTCATTCGGACAGGCTTGGACCTGTTCAGTACCGGTTCAGTACCCCACAGTAAATGCCAGTAACACACAGTACCCCAGTAAATGCCCTGGTTCAAAGCGCGTCCGTGTTGGCATCTCCTTCGGGCTGCGGGACACGAGCAGGGCCCAGCTGGGCTGTTTGAAATGCATCTTTTACTGTGCCTACAAGCCCTCCAAGCACCCCCGGTGTAGCTCCAGCACCGCCTGTTCCATTCAGTCCAGGGCCTTTGCTGGAGAGCTGCAAGTGCAGGGGAAACATCTCCCCTTGGCCTCCCATGGGGCAGGCTGTAGCGTGAGTGTGGGGGGGATGAGGACGACCTGAATGCATGGGGACACCCCAGGCTGGCAGAGCTGATTTCTGCTTGTGCTGTTTATTATTACTGGGATGGAACAGAAGAGGTGTTTTTAGAAACAGAATCCTAGAAGGCTTTGGGTTGGAGGGGACCTTAATGACCACTGACCTTAAGGACACCCCCTCCCAGTGCCCCCCCCCAGCACGCCCCACAGCACAGAACCTTCCAGAGCGCCCCCCCCACCCAGCCCGGCCCTGCCTCAGCTCTGCCTCCCGCCTGAGGGTGGTGAAGGCTCTGCACCCCCACAAAGGGAGGAAGGCTTGTAGCTCCCAGGTCTTCCATTTTCCCCTTTGTAGAATGGGGGCTATGTTTCCTCTCCTCCAGTCAGTGGGAACTACTTAAACAGACTTCCACAGCCTCTCCTGTATGATGGCCAGTGGCTTAGCAAGTCCACCGGTTCCCTCAGGCCCCGTGGACGTAGCTCACTGGGAAACTACTGGTGGGGACATGGGAGTTGAAATAGTGAGGGGAAAGGGGGACATATGGGAGCGGGGGCACAGGCGAGTGAAAATGGGGGGCACGCTGGGGGGCACGGGGGATTCTCAGGGAGCCTGTTGGTTGTGCTCCCAGATGGCTGCACGACGGCGGTGCTGTAGCGCAGGTTTGCGCTTTTGTTCCAAAGGGCAAAGTGACAGCGGAGCCCAGCAGAGCCTTCTCTTTGAGGCCCCTGAAGCTCTCCTGCAGGCAGCCAGGAGGGGACAGCTCACTCGAGGCCACACCTGAGGAGAAACAAGGTGCTTGTGGCAGAGCCGGGTGAACGATGGCGGCAGCAGGCACGGTGGGCCTGCAGCAGGCTTCCAGAAGCAGCAATGGTGTGAAATGCGTCACAGCTGGCACAGACCGCTGCCCCGAGCACACCTGGGCCGTTGGTCCAAAGGGGAAAGTGGGTTCTGAAAGAGCCGGGCCTTTCCAAGCAGCTCGTAGCAGGGAGCAGAAGCTTCACAAGTTACAGGCTGAGCAGCCTTTCCACAGCCCCCTGACGACTTTTTCAGTGGGGATCCAGCCACCCCTCTAGACCCTGCCTGGTCATACCATCCCCACCACGGTGGGTATGGTGTTCTGGGTCTGCCTGGGATGGACTCAACCTTCCCCACAGCAGCCCATGCAGCACTATGCTCTGTACTTCTGGCTAGAACTGACTTGATATTGCACCAATGTGTTTTGTCTACTGCTGAGCCGTGCTGGCACAGCATCAGGACTCCCACAGCGCCCTCCCTCTGCCACCCCCCAGCCCCAAATCCAGTCGGCTGGCTGTGGGCAAGAGGTGGGGAGGGGGCATTGCCAGGGCAGCTGACCCAAAAAGACCAAAGGGATAGTCCATACGGCAACGTCACGCTCAGCAATAAAAGCTGTGGAAGGGGAGGGAGAAGGGGGGGAGACACAGGGGACACAGATTCCTTGGTCAAGATCTTTATTTATTCCTCCGATTCCTCCGTTTCTTCCTTCCTCTCCTGCTGCAAGATCTCAGCTCATCATCGCTATCCTGCAGGAGATCACGTAGCTCTGGAGGCACAGTTGTCACCAGGTCATCGTCTGAAACTTCTTCTACCAAATTAGAGGGGACAAATCCTCTCGTGCCATCCGTCAGCTCTCCCACAAACCAGCCGTCTTCATCCATGTCTCCATAGACATAGACGTATTCTCCCGCAGTCAGAGGAAGCTCTGCTTCGGGGTGCTCATTAGGACCCTCGAAAGGATCGTAGCTGTATCGAGCTAAAAATTTTCGAAGTTTTAGCGATTCTTCTTCCGAGGACTGCAGGATGAAGGACACATGCTCTGCTCCTGCTTCTTCGTTCCCATGCACAGGGCCCTGGTCTGAAAGAAGGCGGCACCCAGGACTGTTGTGTGCGGCATCTGATGTCGAGGTGCTTGTGTGGGATGCCGGGACCTTGGTTGCCTCCTCAGAAACATCAGAGCTGTCTTCGCGGTTGCAAAGGTCATGGGACTGCTCTGCATAGGCCTGTGCTGTGGGAGAAGATGTCACCTGTGGTAGTCCTGAACCGATACGGTTGGATTCTTTTCTTTTTTCTTGCTCAAGTTGCTGAGAGAGCAGCTCCCATTGTTGACTTTGGTGCTGATTCTGTTTCTCTAATTCTCTCAGCTGCGCTTGAGACGCTTGCGTGTCTTCCTCATGTGTCCTTCTTTGCTCTGCCCAAGCCCTCTGCAAATGCTCAACTTCCTCTTTCTTCTTCTGCAGCAGTCGCCTTGTTTCCTCGAGGTCGTTCTCCTGTTGTTGCCTTCGTCCTGCCAGTTGTCTCATGGCTTTCAGTTCACAACCCAGATCTTGCAGTCGTGTTTGAAGACGTTTGGCCTCTCCGATGGCAGAATTTCGCTGCTCTGTCACTTGCACGAGTTTCCCCTTCAGAGCAGCGTTGTCAGATCGAACCTCGTCTATCCGCTCCTTCTGCCCACGGAGCTGAGAATTTTCTTCTGCGCGCCTGGCATTTTCATTTGTCATCTCTCTCAGACGCACTTTCAGCTCCTCGTACCTTTGCTGCAGTCTTGAGCGTTCCTGATCCAGGTTCCTGTGAGGCCTAAGTTTTTTCCCAGCCTCGGTTTCCGATTCCCCTCTCTGCTGCTGGTCGACCTGCTCTGTCTTTGCAGCAGTCTTTCCAGATTTCAGGTCGGTCTCTTTCAGTTGCCTGGTGTTTTCTTTCAGGTGCTTGGTAAGGAGGCCTAGCATACTAGTCTTCTGCTGGAGCCTCTCCACCTCCTCCCCCAGTTCCAGAGCGCTTTCCTTCCCCAGAAGGCGGGTCTCCTCTTGAAGGACACCGCATTGCCTCTGCAGGTCCTCCAGGGCATGCTGCAGATGAGCTTTCTCCTGCAGCAGCTGGCTGTCTCCACTGCCAGGTGGGCAGGCCTCTTGTTGCGCTGCCACCTGAACACCCACGTCTGTGACCGCCCGCCCGCAGCTCTTCCCTTCTCCCTGGAGGTGAGCTTTTAAGCTGGAGTGGGTTGTCTGCTGCCCTCCTCCCCCAGCAGCACCAGATGCACCGGGGCTCTTCGAAGAGCAGGTCCCGGTGGTCCCTGCGCCCAGGCGAGTCTGCAGGCGGTGCCAGGCCGCAGCCCTGTCTTCGCTGTGGGAGGCAGACGGCCTCCCCTCAGCCTGCTCCAGGATGTACTGCTGGAAGAGCCTTCTCTGCAGTTCCAGTTCATTTTGGAGGCTTACGATGCGGGCGGTCTGCTTGCTGTCCTTCCGCCAGTGGAGCTGCCTGTGGACCTCCTGCAGCTTGCTGCGGGCCTCGCTGCTGCTGCTGCAGCCGTGCCTCACCAGCTCCTCGGCCAGCTCCTGCTGCAGGTCCCGCGCCTGGCGGACGGCGTCGTCCCGCTGCTCTTGGAGCAACTCCTGTGCCTGGCGCCACTCGGCCTCCTTCTCACGCAGCAGCTGACGGATCTCTGTTGCCCGCTGCTTCTGGCTCAGCTCCCACAGCCGCTGCAGCTCCCGTGCCCGTTGCTGCTCCCATCTGGAGCGTAGCTTCTCAGCCAGAAGCTGCCGCTCCTGCTCTGCCATCTTCTTTATCTGGCAGGTTTCATCAGCAAAGCGGCGGTGCAGCTCCTGCGAGTGGAGACGCTCGGCCTCCAGCTGGGCCCGCAGCGCCTCCAGCTCCTGCCTGTGCTCCTCCTGCTGCACAGGCCTGCTGGGGGGTCGCGCTGGGCCCCGACGGGATGAGGGGTGACTGTGCGCCACGGGCCCCTGGCCCACACCACCCCGGATCATGGCTTAAGGATTCAGAACGATGAACGTTCACCAAACGCTGCCAGCAATAGCCACCAGCGATCGCGCGGCCTGGGCCTCTGAGGGACAGCAGCCTCTGAGCCCTCAGCAGACACCGGCTCCCAGCACCGCGCAGCAGCAGAGGTCGCCTCTGCCACTGGCCCGGCCTGGGCGAGCGCGGCCTTATATAGTGTCCGGGTGATGGCGTCATAGAGGAGGGATGACGTCATATGACCTTATATGGTGCGTGCCCGCCCGGACACACCCCGACAGCCTCAGCGCAAGGGGTGCAGAGGAGGGAGGTGAAGGGTTGTTAACGAGTGCAGACGGAGCCCCCGCGCAGGTGCGCAACGAGAATGTGTCTGTGAGGCCTCAGGCACGGGCACAGCTTACGGGTCTGGGCCACGTCTGTCCTTTAGTGGGGGAAGCGTGGTAGTGATGACATACAGCATTACACAGCCATTAGCATGGGTTGTTAACGAGGGTTAACAACCCCTAGAAGGGTTGTTAACGAGGTCATTTGACGTCATCCCTCCTCTATGACGCCATCACCCGGACACTAACAAGTCCTCCACTAAACCACGTCACCGAGCTCTACATCTAAACGTCTTTTAAAGGCCTCCAGGGACGGCGACTCAACCACCTCCCTGGGCAGCCCATTCCGATGCCCAACAACCCTTTCGGTAAATAAGTTCTTCTTAATACCCAACCGAAACCTGCCCTGGCGCAACTTTAGTCCGTTCCCCCTTGTCCCGTCCCCAGGCACGTGGGAGAATAGACCAACCCCCGCCTCGCTACAGCCTCCTTTAAGGTACTTATAGAGCGCGATACGGTCGCCCCTGAGCCTCCTCTTTTCCAGGCTGAACAATGCCAGCTCCCTCAGCCGCTCCTCGTAAGACTTGTTCTCCAGACCCCTCACCAGCTTCGTTGCCCTTCTCTGGACGTTTATTCGGAACTGGGCAGCACGGGGGGTTGTCTCACCAAAGCCGTGAGTCGTGCTCTCACGACGCGGCAACTTGCCGTGGTTATATGCAACAAAGCGTTACATGTGCCTGAAGTTTCACAATAAGCCTCTCCATATGCATAACCTGTCCCCGCTTTATATTAAAATTAGATCCAAGAAGTCATTTCCACAAGCTCCTACCATCTGTGCTTGCGCAGTGTCTCCTGGTAGTGGTCGCCAGGGGTTGTGGGGATGAAGGTTGGTGACTCTTCCTCACCACCGCTAGCTGACCTCTTGTCTTTGCGCAGACTCAGTTGCTGCTTGGCTCTTGTCCAAACTGCAGGACCAATTTCTGCCACTTTCTTAAGATTACTTCACGTTCTTATGAGGAACTAAACATGGTAAGGGGCCCAAGGCTTCTTGCTTCAGTTAATTTGCACGATGCAAAATGGTTAGCAAAGACATTCAGCAGCATCCACTAGTTTAATACTGTCAGCGCTCTATCTCTATTTGCTAAGATTCTCTGAACTCCCTCTCTCAGCGGCCACGTCCTCCCGCGCCTCCGAGAACTCCCCCTCCTCCATGCCCTCGCCCACGTACCAGTGCACAAAGGCACGCTTGGCGTACATCAGGTCGAACTTGTGGTCCAGGCGGGCCCAGGCCTCGGCGATGGCCGTGGTGTTGCTCAGCATGCAGACGGCGCGCTGCACCTTGGCCAGGTCCCCCCCGGGCACCACCGTGGGAGGCAGGCAGTTGATGCCCACCTTGAAACCACTCGGGCACCAGTCCGCAAACTGGATGCTGCGCTTGGTCTTGATGGTGGCGATGGCGGCGTTGATGTGCTAGGGCACCACGTCCCCGCGGTACAGCAGGCAGCACGCCATGTACTTGCCGTGCCGCGGGTCGCACTTCACCATCTGGTTGGCCGGCTCGAAGCAGGCGTTGGTGATCTCGGCCACCGAGAGCTGCTCGTGGTAAGCCTTCTCGGCCGAGATGACGGGGGCATAGGTGGCCAGGGGGAAGTGGATGCGCGGGTACGGCACCAGGTTGGTCTGGAACTCGGTCAGGTCAACATTCAGGGCCCCGTCGAAGCGCAGGGAGGCCGTGATGGAGGACACGATCTGGCCTATCAACCTGTTGAGGTTGGTGTAGGTGGGCCTCTCGATGTCCAGGTTCCTGCGGCAGATGTCGTAGATGGCCTCGTTGTCCACCATGAAGGCGCAGTCAGAGTGCTCCAGCGTGGTGTGGGTGGTGAGGATGGAGTTGTAGGGCTCCACCACGGCCGTGGAGACCTGCGGGGCCGGGTAGATGGAGAACTCCAGCTTGGACTTCTTGCCGTAGTCGACCGAGAGGCATAGGTGGCCAGGGGGAAGTGGATGTAGGGGTATGGGTGCAGTGACCCACCCCTGGGTGCTAATGGAGGGCTGGGAAGCGTCCCTCCACAGCTCACTTCTGGCACCAGCCCCAGAGCAGTGGCAGCCATGTCCCAGTGGGCAGCCGTGGCCATGTCACCATGGTGTCACCATGGTTGTCATTGTGACACGGCCGCCTCGAAGGGTACAAAGAGGGCTGCTCCCCCAGGTGCAGGTGCAGGTGAAGCCATGGAGGCAGAGGGTGCGAAGGGGTCCCTGGAGCATGCACAGGAGTCCCTGGAGAACATGGCGGAGGTCTTGGCGCAGGTCGCTCAGGCAAGGGCTGGTGTGGAAGCGGCGCTGGAGGAGTTCCTAAAGGTCTGTAACCCAGAGGCAGAAGTCCAACAGGGGCAGGGCAGAGCTGCTGGGGAGTGGTGCGATCCCCAGAATGCCTTAGTGCTTGCTGCCCTGGTTCTGGCCTGGCCTTGCAGAGCCCTGGGGATAGACTGGGGATGCCCTTTCCCACCCTGACTCCGTGCAATCTGTCCCGGTTGCTTTGCAGTGCAAACGGAGACGTGCAGAGCTGGAAGAGGCTGTTGCTGAAAGAGCCAGTATCAACAAGGTCCTGAGGGCAGGAGGGAGGGGAGATCAACATGTTTGGGGGGGGGGGGGAAGCCCCATCCAAGCATGTGTGGGTAGTCTCAGAACCTGATCCTTTGCTTCTCCAGGCTCTGAGGGAGGAGATTAAGAACCTCCAGGAGAGAAGGGAGGTTTTCAAAACGCAAACTGCCAGGTGAGTGGGGACAGGGCCCTGACCCCGACCAGGGGTAGACGGCGGGGAGGAGCTGTACAGCTTCCAGGCACCCGTGTCACAGACAGTTTGGGGGCTCCTTTCAGCTCCTCATGGCTGCTCTGGAGAGCCCTTTGCCTTCTCCTAAGCAGCTCCAAGCTTCTCTGAGCAACTCTTGACTCCTTTTAGCAATGCTGCACGACTGTGAGCAGCTCCCAGCCTCTTGTCAGAGCCCCCAAGGCCTGGGGCACGGAGAAGGCAGAGGGTGCAGGGGGTGAGTGTGGGTTTGTGCGGTGCTGGGACAATGAGATGCCTCATCCCTGCTCCAGCAGAGGCTGGGCAGCACCCTGAGCTCCTCCTGGCCACCTCAGTCAAGGGGGAGGTCCTGGCCGAGGTCTCTTCTCACAGCCCAGAAACTCTGTGGTGTCTGTAGCAGGGGGAAGAGGATGCAGGCGGCCGAGGCGCCCAAGACCTGGATGCAGGAGATGGTGGCTGCGCAGCTGGTAGGAGCTATACCCCTGCTGTGGGCCTGCGGGGGGAGGGTCTGGACTTGGCCCCAGAGGACATGGGGCCATTCACCTCAGTGGGAACGAGGGAGGGGGTCTGAGCGCCCCCAACGCCTTCCCTGGCTCACGTGCCCTAACACGTGGCCCTGCTTTGCCTTGTCCTGTAGGATGAAGAGTTGGCGTCAAGGAGGCACAGAATCAGTACTTGGCTGCGGTGAGTTGCTCTCGCAGGTCGTGGCTCCCAAGGCATTAGGCAGCTTTTGACCTCTCCAGGATAAACTGCCTCAGCATTTCTTTGTTTCCTGGGTTGGGGAAGCAGGTGGGGGGTGGCCCTCAAAGTACAGCAGAGCCAAGGGGGATAGGCAGGTTCCTCACCCCAATCCTGAGCGGCACATGTTGCTCCCAGCATGGCACGGGGTCCCATGGCAGGGTTTAAAGAGGATGAATTTATCCCTGGCTCTGTCTGAACCTTCTTCTGTTCTGCAGGAGATTAGTGCTGTCCTTTGCCGGCCTGCAGCTCGCCTTCCTCATCCTGGTCCTGCTGAAGAGGGACATCCTCCACTGGATCCTTCCTCCAGGGCTGGCATCTGCCCTTGGAAGCCATCCACCAGATGAACTGTGAAAAGAAAAGGGAACCTTGAAGAAAAGGGAAGACCCTTTCTCTTCTAACCCTGCCAATAAACTGTGGCCCTTTATCAATAACCCTACCAATAAACTGTGGTCTTTTATTAGTGGGGAAGGGCCTGCGCAGACATTCTGCACGGCTGGTGCTGACTGCATGATGCTGCTGGGCAGTTGGTGGCCTGCTGGGTATTTGATGCACCCCATTCTGAGCGATACAAAACAACAAGAATCCCAGCTCAGAAATCTGTGCTCGTCCATGTGTCGCAAAAGGAATGATGCGCTTCACTCCTAAGAGAGAAGCAGCAATAGATTTATTGCTGAAAACAGTGATGGAGCAAAGCCAAATATGCCTGCTGAATGGCTGCTTGGCAGCTTACCAGTGTGTGGGGCTAGCAGAGGGCATCAAACAGACCTCAGTGTGACCACAAGTCAGCCCAGCCTTACAGGGTGCAGTGCACACAGGGGCCTGGCACACCCCATCATTATCTGGGCACTACTGAGCGCACAACTCATACATGCTGGCCTGCTGTACGAATGAGAGGTCTGTTGGGCCTGCTGGGAACCTCTTGTCCCGATGCGGGAAACGTTTCTTGGCGTGCAACCTCAAGTTTCTTAGTGAGTGGGGCTACATCTGGCTGGTGGCCAGTCACTAGCGGTCTTCCCCAGGGCTCAGTTCTGGGGCCAATTACCTTCAACATGTTTATCAAAGATCTAGGTGCAGGAGAGGAATGGGTCCTCAGCAAGTTTGCCAATGACACTAAACTGGGAGGCACCGTTGGCTCCGTGGAGGGCTGAGAGGCTTTGCAGAAGGATCTAGACAGATTGGCACACTGGGAGATTAGTAACGGCATGAAGTTCAACAACGGAAGATGCCAGGTGCTGCACCTGGGACAGCGTAATGCTGGATGCAAGCACAGGCTGGGAGACGAGTGGCTGGAGAGAGCAGCTCAGCAGAACGGGCTCTGGAGGTGCAGCTCCACAGCAGGCTCAGCGTGAGCCAGCAGCCAAGTCCTGGCAGCCACGAGGGCAAAATGCATTCTGGAGTGCATTCAACCCAGTAAAGCCAGCCGTTAATTGTCTTGCTGCATTTAATTATCTTAATTAATTAATTAATAATTAATTTTCTTGCTGTATTTAGTACGTGTGCAGCCTCACCTTGAGTATTGTGTGCACTTCTGGGCTCCACAACACAAAAGGGATGTGGACGTCCTTGAAAGTGTCCGGAGCAGGGCAACAAAGCTGGCAAAAGGGCTGGAAGCCACGTCCTGTGAGGACAGGCTGAGGTCACCTGGGTTGTCTAGGCTGGAGAAGAGAAGGCAAAGAGGCCACCTCATTGCTTTCTACAACTTCCCGAGGAGGAGAAATGCAGAGGCAGGTGTCGATCTCTTCTCCCTGGTAACCGATGAAAGGATGCACGGGAATGGCACAAAGCTGCGCAAGGAGAGGTTCAGACTGTACCTGAGGAAAAACTGCCTTACCATGAGGGTGGTCAAACACTGGCACAGGCTTCCTGGTGAGGTGGTAACTCCCCATGCCTGTCAGTGTTCGAGAGGCATTTGGATGATGCCCTCAATAATAAGCTTTAACTTTTAGTTAACTCTGGAGTGGTTCAGCTGTTGGACTGGATGATCTTTGACGATCCCTTCCGACTCAAGCTATTCTATTCCATTCTATTCTAAAATGACCGATCCCCAGTGATGGGACCAATCCTGGAAAGGATGTGTTGCATAACTCTCTAAACCCCCTCTTTTACCCTTTTATTGCTGAGCATGACATTACATGGCGTGGAACGTCTTGTTGGTTAGTACGGTTGCTCTGCCTGGTTATGTCTCCTCCCAACCTCTGGCTCACCCCACGGCCATTCACTCGAGGGGCGGGTGTAATAGACAAATATAGTGTAAATAGGTGTAAAAATAGGTGTAAAAGAACTAGAGAAGGCCTCGATGCTGTGCAAACACTGGTCAGCAAAAGCGAACAACTTCAGCGCACTACCAGCATCGTTTTGGCCACAGCTCTAAAACACAGCACCTTACAAGCTGCTATTAAGAATATTAACTCTATCCCAGCCAGACGCAGTACAGGGGAGCAGGCCACGGCTGGAGGCCTTTGGGGCTGTTCTCATCAGTTACAGCTCATCCATCCCACAGGCACTCTGTGAAGTAGGTGCCCGAGCCGCTTCCACTTGTGGAGCTCCACATCACCCCAGAATGCCTCTGACAAGCAAGAGAATGGGAGAAGCCACCACCGCCTGAGGGAGAAGCAGCTACACCCCCCTCATTTTGAAAAGACTCGGACAAAGACTTGCATAAGTCTTTGCAAAGACTTATGACAAGATGCAGGTGAGAAAGAGCCTGACAGGGGGCTCATGCCCCAGCCCAACACTGGCTCTCCCTTCATGCGGCTCTCCTCTCCCCGTGCTTGGGATACTGGGGAATGGGCTTGCTCTCAGAACCCCTTCTGCATCTGTCACGTCTCTGACCAGGCTGTGTGCGCTGGCGTGGGACAAGGCCACCTTAGTGAGGTGTTCCCATCCGTTCCCGGTGCTCCTGAGAGTAAGAGATGAGCTGCAAGCAGCAGCTGCAGGGCTTGGCCTCTCCCTCACGCTCAGCCCTGCTCCTAGCTCTCTGCCTGTGTTGGTGCCAAGCAAGTGCTGCAGGCAGTAAGCATGATCTGGAGCAGGTGAGAGCAGACAGAGGCCTCTCTGGATAGAAAATTGCTGCTTATGACACTGATTCGTGGAAGAACTCCACAACTCGATACTGCAACTACGATATCATCGGCATAAGCGAAACCTGGTGGGATGAGTCCTGTGACTGGGGTGTTGCGATAGATGGTTACAGGCTCTTCAGGAGGGACAGGCAGGGTAGGCGAGGTGGTGGGGTGGCGATATATGTGAAGCAGGGGCTGGACTGTGTGGAACTTCAGGTCGGCAATGGCAAAGTTGAGAGCCTCTGGGTAAGGATCAAGGGACGAACGAATAAAGGGGATGTCGTTGTGGGAGTCTATTACAGACCGCCTGGCCAGGACGATAGCGCCGATAAATTATTCTTTACAGAACTAAGAGAGGCCTCGAGATTAACTCCCCTTGTCCTTATGGGGGACTTCAACTTGCCAGACGTTAACTGGGAGTGCCACACGGCTGACACGAGCAAGTCCAGGAGGTTCATGAAGCACCTAGATGATAACTTCTTGGTGCAGATGCTAACGGAGCCAACTAGGAAAGGTGCCCTCCTAGACCTGTTGCTAGAAAACAGAGAGGGTCTGGTGGGAGATGTGGTGATTGGTGGCCGCCTTGGTCAAAGCGACCATGAAGTGGTTGAGTTCAAAATTTACGGTGACAGAAGGAAAAGTGCCACCAAAACCTCTTCCCTAGATATGGGGAAAGCGGACTTCAGGCTGCTCAGGGAACTAGTCAGCAAGGTCCCCTGGGAAACTGCTCTTGAAGGCCTCGATGTCCACCAGTGCTGGTCATTCTTTAAACGATGCCTCCTAGAAGCACAAGATCAAGCAATTCCTAAATATCGCAAGTCAGGCAGGCGGGGCAGGAGGCCGGCGTGGCTGACCAGGAACATTCTAATGGAGATTAGGCGGAAACAGAGAGTGTTTCGCTACTGGAAGGAGGGCCAGGTGTCATGGAAAGAATACAGGGATGCCGTTCGTGTTTGTAGGCAGAAAATTCGTGTGGCCAAAGCACACCTAGAGTTGAAGCTGGCTGTGTCTGTGAGAGAAAATAAAAAGGGCTTTTTCAGATATGTGAATGGAAAAAGGAGAACTAAAGAATATATAGCTAAACTAAAGAATACCGCTCCTTGATAGGGAAGGTCTCCTCACAGACAATGACATAGGCAAAGCAGAGACGCTTAACGCCTTCTTTGCCTCTGTCTTCAATGCCGATGATGGGCTTCGGGACCCAGGGTGCCCTGAGCTAGAGGACCGGGATGGTGGGGATGACAAACTCCCAACCGACCTTGAACGTGTGCGGGATTTGCTACTCCACCTGGATCCCTACAAGTCCATGGGTCCGGATGGGATTCATCCCCGGGTGCTGAAAGAGCTGGCGGACGTCATCGCGGAACCTCTCTCAATTATTTTTCAACGATCCTGGGAATTTGGAGAGGTCCCGGTAGACTGGAAGCTGGCAAATGTTGTGCCGATTTACAAGAAGGGTCAGAAAGAAGACCCTAGCAATTACAGGCCTGTCAGTCTCACGTCAGTGCCTGGTAAAATCATGGAGAAGATGGTTCTCGAACTTATTGAGGCTCACCTGGGGGACAAAGCAGTCACTGGTCCCAGCCAGCATGGGTTTGTGAAGGGCAGGTCCTGCCTAACTAACCTGATTTCCTTCTATGATAAGATCACCCGTATGATGGACCAAGGGAAACCAGCTGATGTGATTTTTTTGGACTTCAGCAAGGCTTTTGACACGGTTTCCCATAGGATCCTACTGGACAAAATGTCCACCATACAGCTAAATAAAAACATCATACGATGGGTGAGCAATTGGCTAACGGGCAGGGCCCAAAGGGTTATGGTAAATGGGGCTGCGTCAGGCTGGCGGGCGGTCACCAGTGGGGTCCCTCAAGGCTCCATATTAGGGCCGGTACTTTTCAATATTTTTATAAACGATCTGGATGTAGGAATAGAAGGTATTTTGAGCAAGTTTGCTGATGACACCAAACTTGGAGGAGTTGTGGACTCGAATGAGGGTGGAAAGGCCTTGCAGAGGGATCTGGATAGGTTGGAGAGCTGGGCGATCACCAACCGCATGAAGTTCAATAAGAGCAAGTGCCGGGTCCTGCACCTGGGACTGGGAAACCCTGGCTGCACATACAGACTGGGCGATGAGACGCTAGAGAGCAGCCTAGAAGAGAGGGATCTGGGGGTCGTGGTAGACAGCAAGTTGAATATGAGCCAGCAGTGTGCCCTGGCGGCCAGGAGGGCCAACCGTGTCCTGGGGTGCATCAAGCACGGCATCGCTAGTAGGTCAAGGGAGGTGATTGTCCCGCTCTACTCTGCGCTGGTGCGGCCTCACCTCGAGTACTGTGTGCAGTTCTGGGCACCACAGTATAAAAAGGACATGAAACTGTTGGAGAGTGTACAGAGGAGGGCTACGAAGATGGTGAAAGGCCTGGAGGGGAAGACGTACGAGGAACGGCTGAGGTCACTGGGCCTGTTCAGCCTGGAGAAGACGAGGCTGAGGGGAGACCTCATCACAGTCTACAACTTCCTCGTAAGGGGGTGTCGAGAGGCAGGAGACCTTTTCTCCATTAACACCAGTGACAGGACCCGCGGGAACGGGGTTAAGCTGAGGCAGGGAAAATTTAGGCTCGACATCAGGAGGGGGTTCCTCACAGAGAGGGTGGTTGCACACTGGAACAGGCTCCCCAGGGAAGTGGTCACTGCACCGAGCCTGTCTGAATTTAAGAAGAGATTGGACTGTGCACTTAGTCACATGGTCTGAACTTTTGGGTAGACCTGTGCGGTATCAAGAGTTGGACTTGATGATCCTTAAGGGTCCCTTCCAACTCAGGATATTCTATGATTCTATGATAACTCAAAGCAAATGAATTATAAAGTAGGTATGTGGTTTATTTCAGCACCAGGCACATGCGGGACAGCTCCCAAAGGCATGCGCACCCCAACGCGGCAACTTGCTTGCGTTATAGACAGTAAAGAGTTACATAGGCATGAAGTTTCCCAATATGCCTATACATATGCATAACCTATCCCCGCGCGCAGTGCCTTCTGGTGGTGGTCGTCGGGGGGTCGTGGGGATGAAGGTTGGTGGCTCTTCTTCATCACCACTAGCCGACCCCCTGCCTTTGTACAGACTCAGCTGCTCCATGGCTCTTGTCCAAACCGCAAGGTCGGTCTTTTGAGACAGGTTTGGGTTTTTTTTGTTGTTTTTTTGAGACATGTTCCCCTCATTGCTTTCTACAACTTCCCGAGGAGGACAAATGCAGAGGCAGGTGTCGATCTCTTCTCCACACTCACACACTACAGCCTGCCCTGGGGGGGCACACTACAGCCGGCACTGGGGGGGGGGTGTCCTTAAGGTCAGTGGTCATTAAGGTCCCCTCCAACCCAAAGCATTCTAGGATTCTGTTTCTAAAAACACCTCTTCTGTTCCATCCCAGTAATAGTAAACAGCACAAGCAGAAATCAGCTCTGCCAGCCTGGGGTGTCCCCATGCATTCAGGTCGTCCTCATCCCCCCCGACACTCACGCTACAGCCTGCCCCATGGGTGGCCAAGGGGAGATGTTTCCCCTGCAGTTGCAGCTCTCCAGCAAAGGCCCTGGACTGAATGGAACAGGCGGTGCTGGAGCTACACCGGGGGTGCTTGGAGGGCTTGTAGGCACAGTAAAAGATGCATTTCAAACAGCCCAGCTGGGCCCTGCTCGTGTCCCGCAGCCCGAAGGAGATGCCAGCACGGATGCGCTTTGAACCAGGCCATTTACTGGGGTACTGTGTGTTACTGGCATTTACTGTGGGGTACTGAACCGGACTGTGCGGTGGGGCCTGACAAGTGTCCCTACCTTGTGTTGACCTACAGAAGACGGAGGAACTGGCGAGGAGAAGAGGTGCCTTTTCCTGGCTGTGGTGAGTGTCCCCTCAGGTGCCCTGTGCCCACCCAGGTTCCCCTGCAGCGACTGGGATGGCCAGGACGCCTGCTGCGGCGTGTTTGCCCAATGCCGAGGTGTCTTCCTGGGCTTGTGGAGGCTCACGTCCAAGCCTGTCCGAATGAGCAATGAGAAATGCCTGGAGGGGCAGCCTGTGGGGCTCCCAGAACAGCCCCCTCTGGCATGGGTGCGGGATGCGTCCAGCCTGCCCTTTTTCCAGCTCTTTTTCTGCCCCACAGGACATTCTGCCTGATCTTTGTGTGCGTGGAGCTGGCCGTCACTTTCATGCTCGGTGTCGCGGTGCTCTACGCCTCCTATTACGACCGGGAGTTCTTCTACCACCTGCTGCTTCATGTGCTGCCAGAAGACATCTTCACTGACCTGGCACACTTCCTTGAAGAGACCCTGTCTCTGGTCAGTGAGGGCGTGCTGTCCCACTGACATCTCCTCTAAATAAAACCGAGGCTGCTCTGCCCAGTTCCTCTGTGCCTGTGCAAGAAAGGGAACTGACCAGGAAAAAAACAAGTACTGAGTCCCTCTACAGATAGGTAGGAGAAACTTCACGTTTGCAGGGCCCCGGGGGACTTCAAGCACCATCTGTCTGCTGGAGGGATAACACCGCAAGACATCAGCAATCCGGGAGGGTCCTGGGGTGCGCTGATGGCAGCTTCCTCACCTGCCTGCTATCCCGAGCAGTGGATATGTATGGGGTGAGCAGCCCCTCACCCCAATCCTGAGCGGGGGCTGCTGTTCCCAGCATGGCATAGAGTCTAGGGAAGGGTTTAAAGAAGATGGTAGGAACAAGTCAGGACTGAACTGGTCCTCACAGCTCCTCGCGCTTTGAACCAGGGCATTTAGTGGGGTAAATCCAGGTATGGGGGGCAGTGACCCACCCCTGGGTGCTGTTGACCACTGGTCAATATGCAGATCCCTGAGGAATGCCACTCGTTACTGGTTTCTGGCTGGACACTGAGCCTCTGACCGCTACTCTTTGAGTGCAACCATCTCGCCAATTCCTTACCCACCGAGTTGTCCGTCCATCCGATCCATGTCTCTCCAGTTTAGAGATCATGGGGGACAGTGCAAGTGCTTTGCACGAGTCCAGGTAGATGATGTCCGTTGCTCTTTCCCTACCCACCAATGCTGCAACCCCATCATAGAAGGGCACCAGATTTGTCAGGCATGATCTGCCCCGAGTGAAGCCGTGTTGTCTGTCACCAATCGCCTCCTTATTTTCTATAGCCCTCAGCAACAACTTCTCAGGTACGACGGACAGTGGGTGGTGAAGGCTGTGCACCCCCACAAAGGGAGGAAGGCCATGGGGGGAGCTTTGCTCCCCTTTAACAGGGAGGAGGAGAACTCCATTTTCACTTGCGTGTGCCCCCACTCCTATATGACCCCCTTTCCCCTCACCAGTTCAACTCCTACTCTAGGGCATCCCCCCCACAGTTACCCCCAACTACGTGCCCCGGGTGCCCCCAGCACCGTGTGTTCCCTCCCCTAGTGCCCCCCCCCAGCACGCCCCACAGCACAGAACCTTCCAGAGCGCCCCCCCCACCCAGCCCGGCCCTGCCTCAGCTCTGCTCATTCGGACAGGCTTGGACCTGTTCAGTACCGGTTCAGTACCCCACAGTAAATGCCAGTAACACACAGTACCCCAGTAAATGCCCTGGTTCAAAGCGCGTCCGTGCTGGCATCTCCTTCGGGCTGCGGGACACGAGCAGGGCCCAGCTGGGCTGTTTGAAATGCATCTTTTACTGTGCCTACAAGCCCTCCAAGCACCCCCGGTGTAGCTCCAGCACTGCCTGTTCCATTCAGTCCAGGGCCTTTGCTGGAGAGCTGCAACTGCAGGGGAAACATCTCCCCTTGGCCTCCCATGGGGCAGGCTGTAGCGTGAGTGTGGGGGGGATGAGGACGACCTGAATGCATGGGGACACCCCAGGCTGGCAGAGCTGATTTCTGCTTGTGCTGTTTATTATTACTGGGATGGAACAGAAGAGGTGTTTTTAGAAACAGAATCCTAGAAGGCTTTGGGTTGGAGGGGACCTTAATGACCACTGACCTTAAGGACACCCCCTCCCAGTGCCCCCCCCCAGCACGCCCCACAGCACAGAACCTTCCAGAGCGCCCCCCCCCCCACCCAGCCCGGCCCTGCCTCAGCTCTGCCTCCCGCCTGAGGGTGGTGAAGGCTCTGCACCCCCACAAAGGGAGGAAGGCTTGTAGCTCCCAGGTCTTCCATTTTCCCCTTTGTAGAATGGGGGCTATGTTTCCTCTCCTCCAGTCAGTGGGAACTACTTAAACAGACTTCCACAGCCTCTCCTGTATGATGGCCAGTGGCTTAGCAAGTCCACCGGTTCCCTCAGGCCCCGTGGACGTAGCTCACTGGGAAACTACTGGTGGGGACATGGGAGTTGAAATAGTGAGGGGAAAGGGGGACATATGGGAGCAGGGGCACAGGCGAGTGAAAATGGGGGGCACGCTGGGGGGCACGGGGGATTCTCAGGGAGCCTGTTGGTTGTGCTCCCAGATGGCTGCACGACGGTGGTGCTGTAGCGCAGGTTTGCGCTTTTGTTCCAAAGGGCAAAGTGACAGCGGAGCCCAGCAGAGCCTTCTCTTTGAGGCCCCTGAAGCTCTCCTGCAGGCAGCCAGGAGGGGACAGCTCACTCGAGGCCACACCTGAGGAGAAACAAGGTGCTTGTGGCAGAGCCGGGTGAACGATGGCGGCAGCAGGCACGGTGGGCCTGCAGCAGGCTTCCAGAAGCAGCAATGGTGTGAAATGCGTCACAGCTGGCACAGACCGCTGCCCCGAGCACACCTGGGCCGTTGGTCCAAAGGGGAAAGTGGGTTCTGAAAGAGCCGGGCCTTTCCAAGCAGCTCGTAGCAGGGAGCAGAAGCTTCACAAGTTACAGGCTGAGCAGCCTTTCCACAGCCCCCTGACGACTTTTTCAGTGGGGATCCAGCCACCCCTCTAGACCCTGCCTGGTCATACCATCCCCACCACGGTGGGTATGGTGTTCTGGGTCTGCCTGGGATGGACTCAACCTTCCCCACAGCAGCCCATGCAGCACTATGCTCTGTACTTCTGGCTAGAACTGACTTGATATTGCACCAATGTGTTTTGTCTACTGCTGAGCCGTGCTGGCACAGCATCAGGACTCCCACAGCGCCCTCCCTCTGCCACCCCCCAGCCCCAAATCCAGTCGGCTGGCTGTGGGCAAGAGGTGGGGAGGGGGCATTGCCAGGGCAGCTGACCCAAAAAGACCAAAGGGATAGTCCATACGGCAACGTCACGCTCAGCAATAAAAGCTGTGGAAGGGGAGGGAGAAGGGGGGGAGACACAGGGGACACAGATTCCTTGGTCAAGATCTTTATTTATTCCTCCGATTCCTCCGTTTCTTCCTTCCTCTCCTGCTGCAAGATCTCAGCTCATCATCGCTATCCTGCAGGAGATCACGTAGCTCTGGAGGCACAGTTGTCACCAGGTCATCGTCTGAAACTTCTTCTACCAAATTAGAGGGGACAAATCCTCTCGTGCCATCCGTCAGCTCTCCCACAAACCAGCCGTCTTCATCCATGTCTCCATAGACATAGACGTATTCTCCCGCAGTCAGAGGAAGCTCTGCTTCGGGGTGCTCATTAGGACCCTCGAAAGGATCGTAGCTGTATCGAGCTAAAAATTTTCGAAGTTTTAGCGATTCTTCTTCCGAGGACTGCAGGATGAAGGACACATGCTCTGCTCCTGCTTCTTCGTTCCCATGCACAGGGCCCTGGTCTGAAAGAAGGCGGCACCCAGGACTGTTGTGTGCGGCATCTGATGTCGAGGTGCTTGTGTGGGATGCCGGGACCTTGGTTGCCTCCTCAGAAACATCAGAGCTGTCTTCGCGGTTGCAAAGGTCATGGGACTGCTCTGCATAGGCCTGTGCTGTGGGAGAAGATGCCACCTGTGGTAGTCCTGAACCGATACGGTTGGATTCTTTTCTTTTTTCTTGCTCAAGTTGCTGAGAGAGCAGCTCCCATTGTTGACTTTGGTGCTGATTCTGTTTCTCTAATTCTCTCAGCTGCGCTTGAGACGCTTGCGTGTCTTCCTCATGTGTCCTTCTTTGCTCTGCCCAAGCCCTCTGCAAATGCTCAACTTCCTCTTTCTTCTTCTGCAGCAGTCGCCTTGTTTCCTCGAGGTCGTTCTCCTGTTGTTGCCTTCGTCCTGCCAGTTGTCTCATGGCTTTCAGTTCACAACCCAGATCTTGCAGTCGTGTTTGAAGACGTTTGGCCTCTCCGATGGCAGAATTTCGCTGCTCTGTCACTTGCACGAGTTTCCCCTTCAGAGCAGCGTTGTCAGATCGAACCTCGTCTATCCGCTCCTTCTGCCCACGGAGCTGAGAATTTTCTTCTGCGCGCCTGGCATTTTCATTTGTCATCTCTCTCAGACGCACTTTCAGCTCCTCGTACCTTTGCTGCAGTCTTGAGCGTTCCTGATCCAGGTTCCTGTGAGGCCTAAGTTTTTTCCCAGCCTCGGTTTCCGATTCCCCTCTCTGCTGCTGGTCGACCTGCTCTGTCTTTGCAGCAGTCTTTCCAGATTTCAGGTCGGTCTCTTTCAGTTGCCTGGTGTTTTCTTTCAGGTGCTTGGTAAGGAGGCCTAGCATACTAGTCTTCTGCTGGAGCCTCTCCACCTCCTCCCCCAGTTCCAGAGCGCTTTCCTTCCCCAGAAGGCGGGTCTCCTCTTGAAGGACACCGCATTGCCTCTGCAGGTCCTCCAGGGCATGCTGCAGATGAGCTTTCTCCTGCAGCAGCTGGCTGTCTCCACTGCCAGGTGGGCAGGCCTCTTGTTGCACTGCCACCTGAACACCCACGTCTGTGACCGCCCGCCCGCAGCTCTTCCCTTCTCCCTGGAGGTGAGCTTTTAAGCTGGAGTGGGTTGTCTGCTGCCCTCCTCCCCCAGCAGCACCAGATGCACCAGGGCTCTTCGAAGAGCAGGTCCCGGTGGTCCCTGCGCCCAGGCGAGTCTGCAGGCGGTGCCAGGCCGCAGCCCTGTCTTCGCTGTGGGAGGCAGACGGCCTCCCCTCAGCCTGCTCCAGGATGTACTGCTGGAAGAGCCTTCTCTGCAGTTCCAGTTCATTTTGGAGGCTTACGATGCGGGCGGTCTGCTTGCTGTCCTTCCGCCAGTGGAGCTGCCTGTGGACCTCCTGCAGCTTGCTGCGGGCCTCGCTGCTGCTGCTGCAGCCGTGCCTCACCAGCTCCTCGGCCAGCTCCTGCTGCAGGTCCCGCGCCTGGCGGACGGCGTCGTCCCGCTGCTCTTGGAGCAACTCCTGTGCCTGGCGCCACTCGGCCTCCTTCTCACGCAGCAGCTGACGGATCTCTGTTGCCCGCTGCTTCTGGCTCAGCTCCCACAGCCGCTGCAGCTCCCGTGCCCGTTGCTGCTCCCATCTGGAGCGTAGCTTCTCAGCCAGAAGCTGCCGCTCCTGCTCTGCCATCTTCTTTATCTGGCGGGTTTCATCAGCAAAGCGGCGGTGCAGCTCCTGCGAGTGGAGACGCTCGGCCTCCAGCTGGGCCCGCAGCGCCTCCAGCTCCTGCCTGTGCTCCTCCTGCTGCACAGGCCTGCTGGGGGGTCGCGCTGGGCCCCGACGGGATGAGGGGTGACTGTGCGCCACGGGCCCCTGGCCCACACCACCCCGGATCATGGCTTAAGGGATGAGAACGATGAACGTTCACCAAACGCTGCCAGCAATAGCCACCAGCGATCGCGCGGCCTGGGCCTCTGAGGGACAGCAGCCTCTGAGCCCTCAGCAGACACCGGCTCCCAGCACCGCGCAGCAGCAGAGGTCGCCTCTGCCACTGGCCCGGCCTGGGCGAGCGCGGCCTTATATAGTGTCCGGGTGATGGCGTCATAGAGGAGGGATGACGTCATATGACCTCGTTAACAACCCTTCTAGGGGTTGTTAACCCTCGTTAACAGCCCATGCTAATGGCTGTGTAATGCTGTATGTCATCACTACCACGCTTCCCCCACTAAAGGACAGACGTGGCCCAGACCCGTAAGCTGTGCCCGTGCCTGAGGCCTCACAGACACATTCTCGTTGCGCACCTGCGCGGGGGCTGCGTCTGCACTCGTTAACAACCCTTCACCTCCCTCCTCTGCACCCCTTGCGCTGAGGCTGTCGGGGTGTGTCCGGGCGGGCACGCACCATATAAGGTCATATGACGTCATCCCTCCTCTATGACGCCATCACCCGGACACTATATAAGGCCGCGCTCGCCCAGGCCGGGCCAGTGGCAGAGGCGACCTCTGCTGCTGCGCGGTGCTGGGAGCCGGTGTCTGCTGAGGGCTCAGAGGCTGCTGTCCCTCAGAGGTCCAGGCCGTGCGATCGCTGGTGGCTATTGCTGGCAGCGTTTGGTGAACGTTCATCGTTCTGAATCCTTAAGCCATGATCCGGGGTGGTGTGGGCCAGGGGCCCGTGGCGCACAGTCACCCCTCATCCCGTCGGGGCCCAGCGCGACCCCCCAGCAGGCCTGTGCAGCAGGAGGAGCACAGGCAGGAGCTGGAGGCGCTGCGGGCCCAGCTGGAGGCCGAGCGTCTCCACTCGCAGGAGCTGCACCGCCGCTTTGCTGATGAAACCCGCCAGATAAAGAAGATGGCAGAGCAGGAGCGGCAGCTTCTGGCTGAGAAGCTACGCTCCAGATGGGAGCAGCAACGGGCACGGGAGCTGCAGCGGCTGTGGGAGCTGAGCCAGAAGCAGCGGGCAACAGAGATCCGTCAGCTGCTGCGTGAGAAGGAGGCCGAGTGGCGCCAGGCACAGGAGTTGCTCCAAGAGCAGCGGGACGACGCCGTCCGCCAGGCGCGGGACCTGCAGCAGGAGCTGGCCGAGGAGCTGGTGAGGCACGGCTGCAGCAGCAGCAGCGAGGCCCGCAGCAAGCTGCAGGAGGTCCACAGGCAGCTCCACTGGCGGAAGGACAGCAAGCAGACCGCCCGCATCGTAAGCCTCCAAAATGAACTGGAACTGCAGAGAAGGCTCTTCCAGCAGTACATCCTGGAGCAGGCTGAGGGGAGGCCGTCTGCCTCCCACAGCGAAGACAGGGCTGCGGCCTGGCACCGCCTGCAGACTCGCCTGGGCGCAGGGACCACCGGGACCTGCTCTTCGAAGAGCCCCGGTGCATCTGGTGCTGCTGGGGGAGGAGGGCAGCAGACAACCCACTCCAGCTTAAAAGCTCACCTCCAGGGAGAAGGGAAGAGCTGCGGGCGGGCGGTCACAGACGTGGGTGTTCAGGTGGCAGCGCAACAAGAGGCCTGCCCACCTGGCAGTGGAGACAGCCAGCTGCTGCAGGAGAAAGCTCATCTGCAGCATGCCCTGGAGGACCTGCAGAGGCAATGCGGTGTCCTTCAAGAGGAGACCCGCCTTCTGGGGAAGGAAAGCGCTCTGGAACTGGGGGAGGAGGTGGAGAGGCTCCAGCAGAAGACTAGTATGCTAGGCCTCCTTACCAAGCACCTGAAAGAAAACACCAGGCAACTGAAAGAGACCGACCTGAAATCTGGAAAGACTGCTGCAAAGACAGAGCAGGTCGACCAGCAGCAGAGAGGGGAATCGGAAACCGAGGCTGGGACAAAACTTAGGCCTCACAGGAACCTGGATCAGGAACGCTCAAGACTGCAGCAAAGGTACGAGGAGCTGAAAGTGCGTCTGAGAGAGATGACAAATGAAAATGCCAGGCGCGCAGAAGAAAATTCTCAGCTCCGTGGGCAGAAGGAGCGGATAGACGAGGTTCGATCTGACAACGCTGCTCTGAAGGGGAAACTCGTGCAAGTGACAGAGCAGCGAAATTCTGCCATCGGAGAGGCCAAACGTCTTCAAACACGACTGCAAGATCTGGGTTGTGAACTGAAAGCCATGAGACAACTGGCAGGACGAAGGCAACAACAGGAGAACGACCTCGAGGAAACAAGGCGACTGCTGCAGAAGAAGAAAGAGGAAGTTGAGCATTTGCAGAGGGCTTGGGCAGAGCAAAGAAGGACACATGAGGAAGACACGCAAGCGTCTCAAGCGCAGCTGAGAGAATTAGAGAAACAGAATCAGCACCAAAGTCAACAATGGGAGCTGCTCTCTCAGCAACTTGAGGAAGAAAAAAGAAAAGAATCCAACCGTGTCGGTTCAGGACTACCACAGGTGACATCTTCTCCCACAGCACAGGCCTATGCAGAGCAGTCCCATGACCTTTGCAACCGCGAAGACAGCTCTGATGTTTCTGAGGAGGCAACCAAGGTCCCGGCATCCCACACAAGCACCTCGACATCAGATGCCGCACACAACAGTCCTGGGTGCCGCCTTCTTTCAGACCAGGGCCCTGTGCATGGGAACGAAGAAGCAGGAGCAGAGCATGTGTCCTTCATCCTGCAGTCCTCGGAAGAAGAATCACTAAAACTTCGGAAATTTTTAGCTCGATACAGCTACGATCCTTTCGAGGGTCCTAATGAGCACCCCGAAGCAGAGCTTCCTCTGACTGCGGGAGAATACGTCTATGTCTATGGAGACATGGATGAAGACGGCTGGTTTGTGGGAGAGCTGACGGATGGCACGAGAGGATTTGTCCCCTCTAATTTGGTAGAAGAAGTTTCAGACGATGACCTGGTGACAACTGTGCCTCCAGAGCTACGTGATCTCCTGCAGGATAGCGATGATGAACTGAGATCTTGCAGCAGGAGAGGAAGGAAGAAACGGAGGAATCGGAGGAATAAATAAAGATCTTGACCAAGGAATCTGTGTCCCCTGTGTCTCCCCCCCTTCTCCCTCCCCTTCCACAGCTTTTATTGCTGAGCGTGACGTTGCCGTATGGACTATCCCTTTGGTCTTTTTGGGTCAGCTGCCCTGGCAATGCCCCCTCCCCACCTCTTGCCCACAGCCAGCCGACTGGATTTGGGGCTGGGGGGTGGCAGAGGGAGGGCGCTGTGGGAGTCCTGATGCTGTGCCAGCACGGCTCAGCAGTAGACAAAACACATTGGTGCAATATCAAGTCAGTTCTAGCCAGAAGTACAGAGCATAGTGCTGCATGGGCTGCTGTGGGGAAGGTTGAGTCCATCCCAGGCAGACCCAGAACACCATACCCACCGTGGTGGGGATGGTATGACCAGGCAGGGTCTAGAGGGGTGGCTGGATCCCCACTGAAAAAGTCGTCAGGGGGCTGTGGAAAGGCTGCTCAGCCTGTAACTTGTGAAGCTTCTGCTCCCTGCTACGAGCTGCTTGGAAAGGCCCGGCTCTTTCAGAACCCACTTTCCCCTTTGGACCAACGGCCCAGGTGTGCTCGGGGCAGCGGTCTGTGCCAGCTGTGACGCATTTCACACCATTGCTGCTTCTGGAAGCCTGCTGCAGGCCCACCGTGCCTGCTGCCGCCATCGTTCACCCGGCTCTGCCACAAGCACCTTGTTTCTCCTCAGGTGTGGCCTCGAGTGAGCTGTCCCCTCCTGGCTGCCTGCAGGAGAGCTTCAGGGGCCTCAAAGAGAAGGCTCTGCTGGGCTCCGCTGTCACTTTGCCCTTTGGAACAAAAGCGCAAACCTGCGCTACAGCACCGCCGTCGTGCAGCCATCTGGGAGCACAACCAACAGGCTCCCTGAGAATCCCCCGTGCCCCCCAGCGTGCCCCCCATTTTCACTCGCCTGTGCCCCCGCTCCCATATGTCCCCCTTTCCCCTCACTATTTCAACTCCCATGTCCCCACCAGTAGTTTCCCAGTGAGCTACGTCCACGGGGCCTGAGGGAACCGGTGGACTTGCTAAGCCACTGGCCATCATACAGGAGAGGCTGTGGAAGTCTGTTTAAGTAGTTCCCACTGACTGGAGGAGAGGAAACATAGCCCCCATTCTACAAAGGGGAAAATGGAAGACCTGGGAGCTACAAGCCTTCCTCCCTTTGTGGGGGTGCACAGCCTTCACCACCCACTGTCCGTCGTACCTGAGAAGTTGTTGCTGAGGGCTATAGAAAATAAGGAGGCGATTGGTGACAGACAACACGGCTTCACTCGGGGCAGATCATGCCTGACAAATCTGGTGCCCTTCTATGATGGGGTTGCAGCATTGGTGGGTAGGGAAAGAGCAACGGACATCATCTACCTGGACTCGTGCAAAGCACTTGCACTGTCCCCCATGATCTCTAAACTGGAGAGACATGGATCGGATGGACGGACAACTCGGTGGGTAAGGAATTGGCGAGATGGTTGCACTCAAAGAGTAGCGGTCAGAGGCTCAGTGTCCAGGCAGAAACCAGTAACGAGTGGCATTCCTCAGGGATCTGCATATTGACCAGTGGTCAGTAGCACCCAGGGGTGGGTCACTGCCCCCCATACCTGGATTTACCCCAGTAAATGCCCTGGTTCAAAGCGCGTCCGTGCTGGCATCTCCTTCGGGCTGCGGGACACGAGCAGGGCCCAGCTGGGCTGTTTGAAATGCATCTTTTACTGTGCCTACAAGCCCTCCAAGCACCCCTAGTGTAGCTCCAGCACCGCCTGTTCCATTCAGTCCAGGGCCTTTGCTGGAGAGCTGCAACTGCAGGGGAAACATCTCCCCTTGGCCTCCCATGGGGCAGGCTGTAGCGTGAGTGTCGGGGGGATGAGGACGACCTGAATGCATGGGGACACCCCAGGCTGGCAGAGCTGATTTCTGCTTGTGCTGTTTATTATTACTGGGATGGAACAGAAGAGGTGTTTTTAGAAACAGAATCCTAGAATGCTTTGGGTTGGAGGGGACCTTAATGACCACTGACCTTAAGGACACCCCCCCCCCAGTGCCGGCTGTAGTGTGCCCCCCCAGGGCAGGCTGTAGTGTGTGAGTGTGGAGAAGAGATCGACACCTGCCTCTGCATTTGTCCTCCTCGGGAAGTTGTAGAAAGCAACGAGGTGAACATGTCTCAAAAAAACAACAAAAAAAACCCAAACCTGTCTCAAAAGACCGACCTTGCGGTTTGGACAAGAGCCATGGAGCAGCTGAGTCTGTACAAAGGCAGGGGGTCGGCTAGTGGTGATGAAGAAGAGCCACCAACCTTCATCCCCACGACCCCCCGACGACCACCACCAGAAGGCACTGCGCGCGGGGATAGGTTATGCATATGTATAGGCATATTGGGAAACTTCATGCCTATGTAACTCTTTACTGTCTATAACGCAAGCAAGTTGCCGCGTTGGGGTGCGCATGCCTTTGGGAGCTGTCCCGCATGTGCCTGGTGCTGAAATAAACCACATACCTACTTTATAATTCATTTGCTTTGAGTTGTGGAGTTCTTCCACGAATCAGTGTCATAAGCAGCAATTTTCTATCCAGAGAGGCCTCTGTCTGCTCTCACCTGCTCCAGATCATGCTTACTGCCTGCAGCACTTGCTTGGCACCAACACAGGCAGAGAGCTAGGAGCAGGGCTGAGCGTGAGGGAGAGGCCAAGCCCTGCAGCTGCTGCTTGCAGCTCATCTCTTACTCTCAGGAGCACCGGGAACGGATGGGAACACCTCACTAAGGTGGCCTTGTCCCACGCCAGCGCACACAGCCTGGTCAGAGACGTGACAGATGCAGGAGGGGTTCTGAGAGCAAGCCCATTCCCCAGTATCCCAAGCACGGGGAGAGGAGAGCCGCATGAAGGGAGAGCCAGTGTTGGGCTGGGGCATGAGCCCCCTGTCAGGCTCTTTCTCACCTGCATCTTGTCATAAGTCTTGGCAAAGACTTATGCAAGTCTTTGTCCGAGTCTTTTCAAAATGAGGGGGGTGTAGCTGCTTCTCCCTCAGGCGGTGGTGGCTTCTCCCATTCTCTTGCTTGTCAGAGGCATTCTGGGGTGATGTGGAGCTCCACAAGAGGAAGCGGCTCGGGCACCTGCTTCACAGAGTGCCTGTGGGATGGATGAGCTGTAACTGATGAGAACAGCCCCAAAGGCCTCCAGCCGTGGCCTGCTCCCCTGTACTGCGTCTGGCTGGGATAGAGTTAATATTCTTAATAGCAGCTTGTAAGGTGCTGTGTTTTAGAGCTGTGGCCAAAACGATGCTGGTAGTGCGCTGAAGTTGTTCGCTTTTGCTGACCAGTGTTTGCACAGCATCGAGGCCTTCTCTAGTTCTTTTACACCTATTTTTACACCTATTTACACTATATTTGTCTATTACACCCGCCCCTCGAGTGAATGGCCGTGGGGTGAGCCAGAGGTTGGGAGGAGACATAACCAGGCAGAGCAACCGTACTAACCAACAAGACGTTCCACGCCATGTAATGTCATGCTCAGCAATAAAAGGGTAAAAGAGGGGGTTTAGAGAGTTATGCAACACATCCTTTCCAGGATTGGTCCCATCACTGGGGATCGGTCATTTTAGAATAGAATGGAATAGAATAGCTCGAGTCGGAAGGGATCGTCAAAGATCATCCAGTCCAACAGCTGAACCACTCCAGAGTTAACTAAAAGTTAAAGCTTATTATTGAGGGCATCATCCAAATGCCTCTCGAACACTGACAGGCATGGGGAGTTACCACCTCACCAGGAAGCCTGTGCCAGTGTTTGACCACCCTCATGGTAAGGCAGTTTTTCCTCAGGTACAGTCTGAACCTCTCCTTGCGCAGCTTTGTGCCATTCCCGTGCATCCTTTCATCGGTTACCAGGGAGAAGAGATCGACACCTGCCTCTGCATTTCTCCTCCTCGGGAAGTTGTAGAAAGCAATGAGGTGGCCTCTTTGCCTTCTCTTCTCCAGCCTAGACAAGCCAGGTGACCTCAGCCTGTCCTCACAGGACGTGGCTTCCAGCCCTTTTGCCAGCTTTGTTGCCCTGCTCCGGACACTTTCAAGGACGTCCACATCCCTTTTGTGTTGTGGAGCCCAGAAGTGCACACAATACTCAAGGTGAGGCTGCACACGTACTAAATACAGCAAGAAAATTAATTATTAATTAATTAATTAAGATAATTAAATGCAGCAAGACAATTAACGGCTGGCTTTACTGGGTTGAATGCACTCCAGAATGCATTTTGCCCTCGTGGCTGCCAGGACTTGGCTGCTGGCTCACGCTGAGCCTGCTGTGGAGCTGCACCTCCAGAGCCCGTTCTGCTGAGCTGCTCTCTCCAGCCACTCGTCTCCCAGCCTGTGCTTGCATCCAGCATTACGCTGTCCCAGGTGCAGCACCTGGCATCTTCCGTTGTTGAACTTCATGCCGTTACTAATCTCCCAGTGTGCCAATCTGTCTAGATCCTTCTGCAAAGCCTCTCAGCCCTCCACGGAGCCAACGGTGCCTCCCAGTTTAGTGTCATTGGCAAACTTGCTGAGGACCCATTCCTCTCCTGCACCTAGATCTTTGATAAACATGTTGAAGGTAATTGGCCCCAGAACTGAGCCCTGGGGAAGACCGCTAGTGACTGGCCACCAGCCAGATGTAGCCCCACTCGCTAAGAAACTTGAGGTTGCACGCCAAGAAACGTTTCCCGCATCGGGACAAGAGGTTCCCAGCAGGCCCAACAGACCTCTCATTCGTACAGCAGGCCAGCGTGTATGAGTTGTGCGCTCAGTAGTGCCCAGATAATGATGGGATGTGCCAGGCCCCTGTGTGCACTGCACCCTGTAAGGCTGGGCTGACTTGTGGTCACACTGAGGTCTGTTTGATGCCCTCTGCTAGCCCCACACACTGGTAAGCTGCCAAGCAGCCATTCAGCAGGCATATTTGGCTTTGCTCCATCACTGTTTTCAGCAATAAATCTATTGCTGCTTCTCTCTTAGGAGTGAAGCGCATCATTCCTTTTGCGACACATGGACGAGCACAGATTTCTGAGCTGGGATTCAGTGCTGCTGCCCACTGGGACATGGCTGTCACTGCTCTGGGGCTGGTGCCAGAAGTGAGTTGTGGAGGGACGCTTCCCAGCCCTCCATTAGCACCCAGGGGTGGGTCACTGCCCCCCATACCTGGATTTACCCCAGTAAATGCCCTGGTTCAAAGCGCAAGGAGCTGTGAGGACCAGTTCAGTCCTGACTTGTTCCTACCATCTTCTTTAAACCCTTCCCTAGACTCTATGCCATGCTGGGAACAGCAGCCCCCGCTCAGGATTGGGGTGAGGGGCTGCTCACCCCATACATATCCACTGCTCGGGATAGCAGGCAGGTGAGGAAGCTGCCATCAGCGCACCCCAGGACCCTCCCGGATTGCTGATGTCTTGCGGTGTTATCCCTCCAGCAGACAGATGGTGCTTGAAGTCCCCCGGGGCCCTGCAAACGTGAAGTTTCTCCTACCTATCTGTAGAGGGACTCAGTACTTGTTTTTTTCCTGGTCAGTTCCCTTTCTTGCACAGGCACAGAGGAACTGGGCAGAGCAGCCTCGGTTTTATTTAGAGGAGATGTCAGTGGGGCAGCACGCCCTCACTGACCAGAGACGGGGTCTCTTCAAGGAAGTGTGCCAGGTCAGTGAAGATGTCTTCTGGCAGCACATGAAGCAGCAGGTGGAAGAACTCCCGGTCGTAATAGGAGGCGTAGAGCACCGCGACACCGAGCATGAAAGCGACGGCCAGCTCCACGCACAGGAAGATCAGGCAGAATGTCCTGTGGGGCAGAAAAAGAGCTGGAAAAAGGGCAGGCTGGACGCATCCCGCACCCATGCCAGAGGGGGCTGTTCTGGGAGCCCCACAGGCTGCCCCTCCAGGCATTTCTCATTGCTCATTCGGACAGGCTTGGACGTGAGCCTCCACAAGCCCAGGAAGACACCTCGGCATTGGGCAAACACGCCGCAGCAGGCGTCCTGGCCATCCCAGTCGCTGCAGGGGAACCTGGGTGGGCACAGGGCACCTGAGGGGACACTCACCACAGCCAGGAAAAGGCACCTCTTCTCCTCGCCAGTTCCTCCGTCTTCTGTAGGTCAACACAAGGTAGGGACACTTGTCAGGCCCCACCGCACAGTCCGGTTCAGTACCCCACAGTAAATGCCAGTAACACACAGTACCCCAGTAAATGCCCTGGTTCAAAGCGTGTCCGTGCTGGCATCTCCTTCGGGCTGCGGGACACGAGCAGGGCCCAGCTGGGCTGTTTGAAATGCATCTTTTACTGTGCCTACAAGCCCTCCAAGCACCCCCGGTGTAGCTCCAGCACCGCCTGTTCCATTCAGTCCAGGGCCTTTGCTGGAGAGCTGCAACTGCAGGGGAAACATCTCCCCTTGGCCTCCCATGGGGCAGGCTGTAGCGTGAGTGTGGGGGGGATGAGGACGACCTGAATGCATGGGGACACCCCAGGCTGGCAGAGCTGATTTCTGCTTGTGCTGTTTATTATTACTGGGATGGAACAGAAGAGGTGTTTTTAGAAACAGAATCCTAGAAGGCTTTGGGTTGGAGGGGACCTTAATGACCACTGACCTTAAGGACACCCCCTCCCAGTGCCCCCCCCAGCACGCCCCACAGCACAGAACCTTTCCGAGCGCCCCCCCCACCCAGCCCGGCCCTGCCTCAGCTCTGCCTCCCGCCTGAGGGTGGTGAAGGCTGTGCACCCCCACAAAGGGAGGAAGGCTTGTAGCTCCCAGGTCTTCCATTTTCCCCTTTGTAGAATGGGGGCTATGTTTCCTCTCCTCCAGTCAGTGGGAACTACTTAAACAGACTTCCACAGCCTCTCCTGTATGATGGCCAGTGGCTTAGCAAGTCCACCGGTTCCCTCAGGCCCCGTGGACGTAGCTCACTGGGAAACTACTGGTGGGGACATGGGAGTTGAAATAGTGAGGGGAAAGGGGGACATATGGGAGCGGGGGCACAGGCGAGTGAAAATGGGGGGCACGCTGGGGGGCACGGGGGATTCTCAGGGAGCCTGTTGGTTGTGCTCCCAGATGGCTGCACGACGGCGGTGCTGTAGCGCAGGTTTGCGCTTTTGTTCCAAAGGGCAAAGTGACAGCGGAGCCCAGCAGAGCCTTCTCTTTGAGGCCCCTGAAGCTCTCCTGCAGGCAGCCAGGAGGGGACAGCTCACTCGAGGCCACACCTGAGGAGAAACAAGGTGCTTGTGGCAGAGCCGGGTGAACGATGGCGGCAGCAGGCACGGTGGGCCTGCAGCAGGCTTCCAGAAGCAGCAATGGTGTGAAATGCGTCACAGCTGGCACAGACCGCTGCCCCGAGCACACCTGGGCCGTTGGTCCAAAGGGGAAAGTGGGTTCTGAAAGAGCCGGGCCTTTCCAAGCAGCTCGTAGCAGGGAGCAGAAGCTTCACAAGTTACAGGCTGAGCAGCCTTTCCACAGCCCCCTGACGACTTTTTCAGTGGGGATCCAGCCACCCCTCTAGACCCTGCCTGGTCATACCATCCCCACCACGGTGGGTATGGTGTTCTGGGTCTGCCTGGGATGGACTCAACCTTCCCCACAGCAGCCCATGCAGCACTATGCTCTGTACTTCTGGCTAGAACTGACTTGATATTGCACCAATGTGTTTTGTCTACTGCTGAGCCGTGCTGGCACAGCATCAGGACTCCCACAGCGCCCTCCCTCTGCCACCCCCCAGCCCCAAATCCAGTCGGCTGGCTGTGGGCAAGAGGTGGGGAGGGGGCATTGCCAGGGCAGCTGACCCAAAAAGACCAAAGGGATAGTCCATACGGCAACGTCACGCTCAGCAATAAAAGCTGTGGAAGGGGAGGGAGAAGGGGGGGAGACACAGGGGACACAGATTCCTTGGTCAAGATCTTTATTTATTCCTCCGATTCCTCCGTTTCTTCCTTCCTCTCCTGCTGCAAGATCTCAGTTCATCATCGCTATCCTGCAGGAGATCACGTAGCTCTGGAGGCACAGTTGTCACCAGGTCATCGTCTGAAACTTCTTCTACCAAATTAGAGGGGACAAATCCTCTCGTGCCATCCGTCAGCTCTCCCACAAACCAGCCGTCTTCATCCATGTCTCCATAGACATAAACGTATTCTCCCGCAGTCAGAGGAAGCTCTGCTTCGGGGTGCTCATTAGGACCCTCGAAAGGATCGTAGCTGTATCGAGCTAAAAATTTTCGAAGTTTTAGCGATTCTTCTTCCGAGGACTGCAGGATGAAGGACACATGCTCTGCTCCTGCTTCTTCGTTCCCATGCACAGGGCCCTGGTCTGAAAGAAGGCGGCACCCAGGACTGTTGTGTGCGGCATCTGATGTCGAGGTGCTTGTGTGGGATGCCGGGACCTTGGTTGCCTCCTCAGAAACATCAGAGCTGTCTTCGCGGTTGCAAAGGTCATGGGACTGCTCTGCATAGGCCTGTGCTGTGGGAGAAGATGTCACCTGTGGTAGTCCTGAACCGACACGGTTGGATTCTTTTCTTTTTTCTTGCTCAAGTTGCTGAGAGAGCAGCTCCCATTGTTGACTTTGGTGCTGATTCTGTTTCTCTAATTCTCTCAGCTGCGCTTGAGACGCTTGCGTGTCTTCCTCATGTGTCCTTCTTTGCTCTGCCCAAGCCCTCTGCAAATGCTCAACTTCCTCTTTCTTCTTCTGCAGCAGTCGCCTTGTTTCCTCGAGGTCGTTCTCCTGTTGTTGCCTTCGTCCTGCCAGTTGTCTCATGGCTTTCAGTTCACAACCCAGATCTTGCAGTCGTGTTTGAAGACGTTTGGCCTCTCCGATGGCAGAATTTCGCTGCTCTGTCACTTGCACGAGTTTCCCCTTCAGAGCAGCGTTGTCAGATCGAACCTCGTCTATCCGCTCCTTCTGCCCACGGAGCTGAGAATTTTCTTCTGCGCGCCTGGCATTTTCATTTGTCATCTCTCTCAGACGCACTTTCAGCTCCTCGTACCTTTGCTGCAGTCTTGAGCGTTCCTGATCCAGGTTCCTGTGAGGCCTAAGTTTTGTCCCAGCCTCGGTTTCCGATTCCCCTCTCTGCTGCTGGTCGACCTGCTCTGTCTTTGCAGCAGTCTTTCCAGATTTCAGGTCGGTCTCTTTCAGTTGCCTGGTGTTTTCTTTCAGGTGCTTGGTAAGGAGGCCTAGCATACTAGTCTTCTGCTGGAGCCTCTCCACCTCCTCCCCCAGTTCCAGAGCGCTTTCCTTCCCCAGAAGGCGGGTCTCCTCTTGAAGGACACCGCATTGCCTCTGCAGGTCCTCCAGGGCATGCTGCAGATGAGCTTTCTCCTGCAGCAGCTGGCTGTCTCCACTGCCAGGTGGGCAGGCCTCTTGTTGCACTGCCACCTGAACACCCACGTCTGTGACCGCCCGCCCGCAGCTCTTCCCTTCTCCCTGGAGGTGAGCTTTTAAGCTGGAGTGGGTTGTCTGCTGCCCTCCTCCCCCAGCAGCACCAGATGCACCGGGGCTCTTCGAAGAGCAGGTCCCGGTGGTCCCTGCGCCCAGGCGAGTCTGCAGGCGGTGCCAGGCCGCAGCCCTGTCTTCGCTGTGGGAGGCAGACGGCCTCCCCTCAGCCTGCTCCAGGATGTACTGCTGGAAGAGCCTTCTCTGCAGTTCCAGTTCATTTTGGAGGCTTACGATGCGGGCGGTCTGCTTGCTGTCCTTCCGCCAGTGGAGCTGCCTGTGGACCTCCTGCAGCTTGCTGCGGGCCTCGCTGCTGCTGCTGCAGCCGTGCCTCACCAGCTCCTCGGCCAGCTCCTGCTGCAGGTCCCGCGCCTGGCGGACGGCGTCGTCCCGCTGCTCTTGGAGCAACTCCTGTGCCTGGCGCCACTCGGCCTCCTTCTCACGCAGCAGCTGACGGATCTCTGTTGCCCGCTGCTTCTGGCTCAGCTCCCACAGCCGCTGCAGCTCCCGTGCCCGTTGCTGCTCCCATCTGGAGCGTAGCTTCTCAGCCAGAAGCTGCCGCTCCTGCTCTGCCATCTTCTTTATCTGGCGGGTTTCATCAGCAAAGCGGCGGTGCAGCTCCTGCGAGTGGAGACGCTCGGCCTCCAGCTGGGCCCGCAGCGCCTCCAGCTCCTGCCTGTGCTCCTCCTGCTGCACAGGCCTGCTGGGGGGTCGCGCTGGGCCCCGACGGGATGAGGGGTGACTGTGCGCCACGGGCCCCTGGCCCACACCACCCCGGATCATGGCTTAAGGAATGAGAACAATGAACGTTCACCAAACGCTGCCAGCAATAGCCACCAGCGATCGCACGGCCTGGGCCTCTGAGGGACAGCAGCCTCTGAGCCCTCAGCAGACACCGGCTCCCAGCACCGCGCAGCAGCAGAGGTCGCCTCTGCCACTGGCCCGGCCTGGGCGAGCGCGGCCTTATATAGTGTCCGGGTGATGGCGTCATAGAGGAGGGATGACGTCATATGACCTCGTTAACAACCCTTCTAGGGGTTGTTAACCCTCGTTAACAGCCCATGCTAATGGCTGTGTAATGCTGTATGTCATCACTACCACGCTTCCCCCACTAAAGGACAGACGTGGCCCAGACCCGTAAGCTGTGCCCGTGCCTGAGGCCTCACAGACACATTCTCGTTGCGCACCTGCGCGGGGGCTGCGTCTGCACTCGTTAACAACCCTTCACCTCCCTCCTCTGCACCCCTTGCGCTGAGGCTGTCGGGGTGTGTCCGGGCGGGCACGCACCATATAAGGTCATATGACGTCATCCCTCCTCTATGACGCCATCACCCGGACACTATATAAGGCCGCGCTCGCCCAGGCCGGGCCAGTGGCAGAGGCGACCTCTGCTGCTGCGCGGTGCTGGGAGCCGGTGTCTGCTGAGGGCTCAGAGGCTGCTGTCCCTCAGAGGTCCAGGCCGTGCGATCGCTGGTGGCTATTGCTGGCAGCGTTTGGTGAACGTTCATCGTTCTGAATCCTTAAGCCATGATCCGGGGTGGTGTGGGCCAGGGGCCCGTGGCGCACAGTCACCCCTCATCCCGTCGGGGCCCAGCGCGACCCCCCAGCAGGCCTGTGCAGCAGGAGGAGCACAGGCAGGAGCTGGAGGCGCTGCGGGCCCAGCTGGAGGCCGAGCGTCTCCACTCGCAGGAGCTGCACCGCCGCTTTGCTGATGAAACCCGCCAGATAAAGAAGATGGCAGAGCAGGAGCGGCAGCTTCTGGCTGAGAAGCTACGCTCCAGATGGGAGCAGCAACGGGCACGGGAGCTGCAGCGGCTGTGGGAGCTGAGCCAGAAGCAGCGGGCAACAGAGATCCGTCAGCTGCTGCGTGAGAAGGAGGCCGAGTGGCGCCAGACACAGGAGTTGCTCCAAGAGCAGCGGGACGACGCCGTCCGCCAGGCGCGGGACCTGCAGCAGGAGCTGGCCGAGGAGCTGGTGAGGCACGGCTGCAGCAGCAGCAGCGAGGCCCGCAGCAAGCTGCAGGAGGTCCACAGGCAGCTCCACTGGCGGAAGGACAGCAAGCAGACCGCCCGCATCGTAAGCCTCCAAAATGAACTGGAACTGCAGAGAAGGCTCTTCCAGCAGTACATCCTGGAGCAGGCTGAGGGGAGGCCGTCTGCCTCCCACAGCGAAGACAGGGCTGCGGCCTGGCACCGCCTGCAGACTCGCCTGGGCGCAGGGACCACCGGGACCTGCTCTTCGAAGAGCCCCGGTGCATCTGGTGCTGCTGGGGGAGGAGGGCAGCAGACAACCCACTCCAGCTTAAAAGCTCACCTCCAGGGAGAAGGGAAGAGCTGCGGGCGGGCGGTCACAGACGTGGGTGTTCAGGTGGCAGCGCAACAAGAGGCCTGCCCACCTGGCAGTGGAGACAGCCAGCTGCTGCAGGAGAAAGCTCATCTGCAGCATGCCCTGGAGGACCTGCAGAGGCAATGCGGTGTCCTTCAAGAGGAGACCCGCCTTCTGGGGAAGGAAAGCGCTCTGGAACTGGGGGAGGAGGTGGAGAGGCTCCAGCAGAAGACTAGTATGCTAGGCCTCCTTACCAAGCACCTGAAAGAAAACACCAGGCAACTGAAAGAGACCGACCTGAAATCTGGAAAGACTGCTGCAAAGACAGAGCAGGTCGACCAGCAGCAGAGAGGGGAATCGGAAACCGAGGCTGGGACAAAACTTAGGCCTCACAGGAACCTGGATCAGGAACGCTCAAGACTGCAGCAAAGGTACGAGGAGCTGAAAGTGCGTCTGAGAGAGATGACAAATGAAAATGCCAGGCGCGCAGAAGAAAATTCTCAGCTCCGTGGGCAGAAGGAGCGGATAGACGAGGTTCGATCTGACAACGCTGCTCTGAAGGGGAAACTCGTGCAAGTGACAGAGCAGCGAAATTCTGCCATCGGAGAGGCCAAACGTCTTCAAACACGACTGCAAGATCTGGGTTGTGAACTGAAAGCCATGAGACAACTGGCAGGACGAAGGCAACAACAGGAGAACGACCTCGAGGAAACAAGGCGACTGCTGCAGAAGAAGAAAGAGGAAGTTGAGCATTTGCAGAGGGCTTGGGCAGAGCAAAGAAGGACACATGAGGAAGACACGCAAGCGTCTCAAGCGCAGCTGAGAGAATTAGAGAAACAGAATCAGCACCAAAGTCAACAATGGGAGCTGCTCTCTCAGCAACTTGAGCAAGAAAAAAGAAAAGAATCCAACCGTGTCGGTTCAGGACTACCACAGGTGACATCTTCTCCCACAGCACAGGCCTATGCAGAGCAGTCCCATGACCTTTGCAACCGCGAAGACAGCTCTGATGTTTCTGAGGAGGCAACCAAGGTCCCGGCATCCCACACAAGCACCTCGACATCAGATGCCGCACACAACAGTCCTGGGTGCCGCCTTCTTTCAGACCAGGGCCCTGTGCATGGGAACGAAGAAGCAGGAGCAGAGCATGTGTCCTTCATCCTGCAGTCCTCGGAAGAAGAATCGCTAAAACTTCGAAAATTTTTAGCTCGATACAGCTACGATCCTTTCGAGGGTCCTAATGAGCACCCCGAAGCAGAGCTTCCTCTGACTGCGGGAGAATACGTCTATGTCTATGGAGACATGGATGAAGACGGCTGGTTTGTGGGAGAGCTGACGGATGGCACGAGAGGATTTGTCCCCTCTAATTTGGTAGAAGAAGTTTCAGACGATGACCTGGTGACAACTGTGCCTCCAGAGCTACGTGATCTCCTGCAGGATAGCGATGATGAACTGAGATCTTGCAGCAGGAGAGGAAGGAAGAAACGGAGGAATCGGAGGAATAAATAAAGATCTTGACCAAGGAATCTGTGTCCCCTGTGTCTCCCCCCCTTCTCCCTCCCCTTCCACAGCTTTTATTGCTGAGCGTGACGTTGCCGTATGGACTATCCCTTTGGTCTTTTTGGGTCAGCTGCCCTGGCAATGCCCCCTCCCCACCTCTTGCCCACAGCCAGCCGACTGGATTTGGGGCTGGGGGGTGGCAGAGGGAGGGCGCTGTGGGAGTCCTGATGCTGTGCCAGCACGGCTCAGCAGTAGACAAAACACATTGGTGCAATATCAAGTCAGTTCTAGCCAGAAGTACAGAGCATAGTGCTGCATGGGCTGCTGTGGGGAAGGTTGAGTCCATCCCAGGCAGACCCAGAACACCATACCCACCGTGGTGGGGATGGTATGACCAGGCAGGGTCTAGAGGGGTGGCTGGATCCCCACTGAAAAAGTCGTCAGGGGGCTGTGGAAAGGCTGCTCAGCCTGTAACTTGTGAAGCTTCTGCTCCCTGCTACGAGCTGCTTGGAAAGGCCCGGCTCTTTCAGAACCCACTTTCCCCTTTGGACCAACGGCCCAGGTGTGCTCGGGGCAGCGGTCTGTGCCAGCTGTGACGCATTTCACACCATTGCTGCTTCTGGAAGCCTGCTGCAGGCCCACCGTGCCTGCTGCCGCCATCGTTCACCCGGCTCTGCCACAAGCACCTTGTTTCTCCTCAGGTGTGGCCTCGAGTGAGCTGTCCCCTCCTGGCTGCCTGCAGGAGAGCTTCAGGGGCCTCAAAGAGAAGGCTCTGCTGGGCTCCGCTGTCACTTTGCCCTTTGGAACAAAAGCGCAAACCTGCGCTACAGCACCGCCGTCGTGCAGCCATCTGGGAGCACAACCAACAGGCTCCCTGAGAATCCCCCGTGCCCCCCAGCGTGCCCCCCATTTTCACTCGCCTGTGCCCCCGCTCCCATATGTCCCCCTTTCCCCTCACTATTTCAACTCCCATGTCCCCACCAGTAGTTTCCCAGTGAGCTACGTCCACGGGGCCTGAGGGAACCGGTGGACTTGCTAAGCCACTGGCCATCATACAGGAGAGGCTGTGGAAGTCTGTTTAAGTAGTTCCCACTGACTGGAGGAGAGGAAACATAGCCCCCATTCTACAAAGGGGAAAATGGAAGACCTGGGAGCTACAAGCCTTCCTCCCTTTGTGGGGGTGCAGAGCCTTCACCACCCTCAGGCGGGAGGCAGAGCTGAGGCAGGGCCGGGCTGGGTGGGGGGGGGGCGCTCTGGAAGGTTCTGTGCTGTGGGGCGTGCTGGGGGGGGGCACTGGGAGGGGCTGTCCTTAAGGTCAGTGGTCATTAAGGTCCCCTCCAACCCAAAGCATTCTAGGATTCTGTTTCTAAAAACACCTCTTCTGTTCCATCCCAGTAATAATAAACAGCACAAGCAGAAATCAGCTCTGCCAGCCTGGGGTGTCCCCATGCATTCAGGTCGTCCTCATCCCCCCCACACTCACGCTACAGCCTGCCCCATGGGAGGCCAAGGGGAGATGTTTCCCCTGCAGTTGCAGCTCTCCAGCAAAGGCCCTGGACTGAATGGAACAGGCGGTGCTGGAGCTACACCGGGGGTGCTTGGAGGGCTTGTAGGCACAGTAAAAGATGCATTTCAAACAGCCCAGCTGGGCCCTGCTCGTGTCCCGCAGCCCGAAGGAGATGCCAGCACGGACGCGCTTTGAACCAGGGCATTTACTGGGGTACTGTGTGTTACTGGCATTTACTGTGGGGTACTGAACCGGACTGTGCGGTGGGGCCTGACAAGTGTCCCTACCTTGTGTTGACCTACAGAAGACGGAGGAACTGGCGAGGAGAAGAGGTGCCTTTTCCTGGCTGTGGTGAGTGTCCCCTCAGGTGCCCTGTGCCCACCCAGGTTCCCCTGCAGCGACTGGGATGGCCAGGACGCCTGCTGCGGCGTGTTTGCCCAATGCCGAGGTGTCTTCCCTGGCTTGTGGAGGCTCACATCCAAGCCTGTCCGAATGAGCAATGAGAAATGCCTGGAGGGGCAGCCTGTGGGGCTCCCAGAACAGCCCCCTCTGGCATGGGTGCGGGATGCGTCCAGCCTGCCCTTTTTCCAGCTCTTTTTCTGCCCCACAGGACATTCTGCCTGATCTTCCTGTGCGTGGAGCTGGCCGTCACTTTCATGCTCGGTGTCACGGTGCTCTACGCCTCCTATTACGACCGGGAGTTCTTCCACCTGCTGCTTCATGTGCTGCCAGAAGACATCTTCACTGACCTGGCACACTTCCTTGAAGAGACCCCGTCTCTGGTCAGTGAGGGCGTGCCGCCCCACTGACATCTCCTCTAAATAAAACCGAGGCTGCTCTACCCAGTTCCTCTGTGCCTGTGCAAGAAAGGGAACTGACCAGGAAAAAAACAAGTACTGAGTCCCTCTACAGATAGGTAGGAGAAACTTCACGTTTGCAGGGCCCCGTCCTCCCAGGGGACTTCAAGCACCATCTGTCTGCTGGAGGGATAACACCGCAAGACATCAGCAATCCGGGAGGGTCCTGGGGTGCGCTGATGGCAGCTTCCTCACCTGCCTGCTATCCCGAGCAGTGGATATGTATGGGGTGAGCAGCCCCTCACCCCAATCCTGAGCGGGGGCTGCTGTTCCCAGCATGGCATAGAGTCTAGGGAAGGGTTTAAAGAAGATGGTAGGAACAAGTCAGGACTGAACTGGTCCTCACAGCTCCTCGCGTTTTGAACCAGGGCATTTAGTGGGGTAAATCCAGGTATGGGGGGCAGTGACCCACCCCTGGGTGCTAATGGAGGGCTGGGAAGCGTCCCTCCACAACTCACTTCTGGCACCAGCCCCAGAGCAGTGACAGCCATGTCCCAGTGGGCAGCAGCACTGAATCCCAGCTCAGAAATCTGTGCTCGTCCATGTGTCGCAAAAGGAATGATGCGCTTCACTCCTAAGAGAGAAGCAGCAATAGATTTATTGCTGAAAACAGTGATGGAGCAAAGCCAAATATGCCTGCTGAATGGCTGCTTGGCAGCTTACCAGTGTGTGGGGCTAGCAGAGGGCATCAAACAGACCTCAGTGTGACCACAAGTCAGCCCAGCCTTACAGGGTGCAGTGCACACAGGGGCCTGGCACACCCCATCATTATCTGGGCACTACTGAGCGCACAACTCATACACGCTGGCTTGCTGTACGAATGAGAGGTCTGTTGGGCCTGCTGGGAACCTCTTGTCCCGATGCGGGAAACGTTTCTTGGCGCGCAACCTCAAGTTTCTTAGTGAGTGGGGCTACATCTGGCTGGTGGCCAGTCACTAGCGGTCTTCCCCAGGGCTCAGTTCTGGGGCCAATTACCTTCAACATGTTTATCAAAGATCTAGGTGCAGGAGAGGAATGGGTCCTCAGCAGGTTTGCCAATGACACTAAACTGGGAGGCACCGTTGACTCCGTGGAGGGCTGAGAGGCTTTGCAGAAGGATCTAGACAGATTGGCACACTGGGAGATTAGTAACGGCATGAAGTTCAACAACGGAAGATGCCAGGTGCTGCACCTGGGACAGCGTAATGCTGGATGCAAGCACAGGCTGGGAGACGAGTGGCTGGAGAGAGCAGCTCAGCAGAAAGGGCTCTGGAGGTGCAGCTCCACAGCAGGCTCAGCGTGAGCCAGCAGCCAAGTCCTGGCAGCCACGAGGGCAAAATGCATTCTGGAGTGCATTCAACCCAGTAAAGCCAGCCGTTAATTGTCTTGCTGCATTTAATTATCTTAATTAATTAATTAATAATTAATTTTCTTGCTGTATTTAGTACGTGTGCAGCCTCACCTTGAGTATTGTGTGCACTTCTGGGCTCCACAACACAAAAGGGATGTGGACGTCCTTGAAAGTGTCCGGAGCAGGGCAACAAAGCTGGCAAAAGGGCTGGAAGCCACGTCCTGTGAGGACAGGCTGAGGTCACCTGGGTTGTCTAGGCTGGAGAAGAGAAGGCAAAGAGGCCACCTCATTGCTTTCTACAACTTCCCGAGGAGGAGAAATGCAGAGGCAGGTGTCGATCTCTTCTCCCTGGTAACCGATGAAAGGATGCACGGGAATGGCACAAAGCTGCGCAAGGAGAGGTTCAGACGGTACCTGAGGAAAAACTGCCTTACCATGAGGGTGGTCAAACACTGGCACAGGCTTCCTGGTGAGGTGGTAACTCCCCATGCCTGTCAGTGTTCGAGAGGCATTTGGATGATGCCCTCAATAATAAGCTTTAACTTTTAGTTAACTCTGGAGTGGTTCAGCTGTTGGACTGGATGATCTTTGACGATCCCTTCCGACTCGAGCTATTCTATTCCATTCTATTCTAAAATGACCGATCCCCAGTGATGGGACCAATCCTGGAAAGGATGTGTTGCATAACTCTCTAAACCCCCTCTTTTACCCTTTTATTGCTGAGCATGACATTACATGGCGTGGAACGTCTTGTTGGTTAGTACGGTTGCTCTGCCTGGTTATGTCTCCTCCCAACCTCTGGCTCACCCCACGGCCATTCACTCGAGGGGCGGGTGTAATAGACAAATATAGTGTAAATAGGTGTAAAAATAGGTGTAAAAGAACTAGAGAAGGCCTCGATGCTGTGCAAACACTGGTCAGCAAAAGCGAACAACTTCAGCGCACTACCAGCATCGTTTTGGCCACAGCTCTAAAACACAGCACCTTACAAGCTGCTATTAAGAATATTAACTCTATCCCAGCCAGACGCAGTACAGGGGAGCAGGCCACGGCTGGAGGCCTTTGGGGCTGTTCTCATCAGTTACAGCTCATCCATCCCACAGGCACTCTGTGAAGCAGGTGCCCGAGCCGCTTCCTCTTGTGGAGCTCCACATCACCCCAGAATGCCTCTGACAAGCAAGAGAATGGGAGAAGCCACCACAGCCTGAGGGAGAAGCAGCTACACCCCCCTCATTTTGAAAAGACTCGGACAAAGACTTGCATAAGTCTTTGCCAAGACTTATGACAAGATGCAGGTGAGAAAGAGCCTGACAGGGGGCTCATGCCCCAGCCCAACACTGGCTCTCCCTTCATGCGGCTCTCCTCTCCCCGTGCTTGGGATACTGGGGAATGGGCTTGCTCTCAGAACCCCTCCTGCATCTGTCACGTCTCTGACCAGGCTGTGTGCGCTGGCGTGGGACAAGGCCACCTTAGGTGTTCCCATCCGTTCCCGGTGCTCCTGAGAGTAAGAGATGAGCTGCAAGCAGCAGCTGCAGGGCTTGGCCTCTCCCTCACGCTCAGCCCTGCTCCTAGCTCTCTGCCTGTGTTGGTGCCAAGCAAGTGCTGCAGGCAGTAAGCATGATCTGGAGCAGGTGAGAGCAGACAGAGGCCTCTCTGGATAGAAAATTGCTGCTTATGACACTGATTCGTGGAAGAACTCCACAACTCAAAGCAAATGAATTATAAAGTAGGTATGTGGTTTATTTCAGCACCAGGCACATGCGGGACAGCTCCCAAAGGCATGCGCACCCCAACGCGGCAACTTGCTTGCGTTATAGACAGTAAAGAGTTACATAGGCATGAAGTTTCCCAATATGCCTATACATATGCATAACCTATCCCCGCGCGCAGTGCCTTCTGGTGGTGGTCGTCGGGGGGTCGTGGGGATGAAGGTTGGTGGCTCTTCTTCATCACCACTAGCCGACCCCCTGCCTTTGTACAGACTCAGCTGCTCCATGGCTCTTGTCCAAACCGCAAGGTCGGTCTTTTGAGACAGGTTTGGGTTTTTTTTGTTGTTTTTTTGAGACATGTTCACCTCGTTGCTTTCTACAACTTCCCGAGGAGGACAAATGCAGAGGCAGGTGTCGATCTCTTCTCCACACTCACACACTACAGCCTGCCCTGGGGGGGCACACTACAGCCGGCACTGGGGGGGGGTGTCCTTAAGGTCAGTGGTCATTAAGGTCCCCTCCAACCCAAAGCATTCTAGGATTCTGTTTCTAAAAACACCTCTTCTGTTCCATCCCAGTAATAATAAACAGCACAAGCAGAAATCAGCTCTGCCAGCCTGGGGTGTCCCCATGCATTCAGGTCGTCCTCATCCCCCCCACACTCACGCTACAGCCTGCCCCATGGGAGGCCAAGGGGAGATGTTTCCCCTGCAGTTGCAGCTCTCCAGCAAAGGCCCTGGACTGAATGGAACAGGCGGTGCTGGAGCTACACCGGGGGTGCTTGGAGGGCTTGTAGGCACAGTAAAAGATGCATTTCAAACAGCCCAGCTGGGCCCTGCTCGTGTCCCGCAGCCCGAAGGAGATGCCAGCACGGACGCGCTTTGAACCAGGGCATTTACTGGGGTAAATCCAGGTATGGGGGGCAGTGACCCACCCCTGGGTGCTACTGACCACTGGTCAATATGCAGATCCCTGAGGAATGCCACTCGTTACTGGTTTCTGCCTGGACACTGAGCCTCTGACCGCTACTCTTTGAGTGCAACCATCTCGCCAATTCCTTACCCACCGAGTTGTCCGTCCATCCGATCCATGTCTCTCCAGTTTAGAGATCATGGGGGACAGTGCAAGTGCTTTGCACGAGTCCAGGTAGATGATGTCCGTTGCTCTTTCCCTACCCACCAATGCTGCAACCCCATCATAGAAGGGCACCAGATTTGTCAGGCATGATCTGCCCCGAGTGAAGCCGTGTTGTCTGTCACCAATCGCCTCCTTATTTTCTATAGCCCTCAGCAACAACTTCTCAGGTACGACGGACAGTGGGTGGTGAAGGCTGTGCACCCCCACAAAGGGAGGAAGGCTTGTAGCTCCCAGGTCTTCCATTTTCCCCTTTTTAGAATGGGGGCTATGTTTCCTCTCCTCCAGTCAGTGGGAACTACTTAAACAGACTTCCACAGCCTCTCCTGTATGATGGCCAGTGGCTTAGCAAGTCCACCGGTTCCCTCAGGCCCCGTGGACGTAGCTCACTGGGAAACTACTGGTGGGGACATGGGAGTTGAAATAGTGAGGGGAAAGGGGGACATATGGGAGCGGGGGCACAGGCGAGTGAAAATGGGGGGCACGCTGGGGGGCACGGGGGATTCTCAGGGAGCCTGTTGGTTGTGCTCCCAGATGGCTGCACGACGGCGGTGCTGTAGCGCAGGTTTGCGCTTTTGTTCCAAAGGGCAAAGTGACAGCGGAGCCCAGCAGAGCCTTCTCTTTGAGGCCCCTGAAGCTCTCCTGCAGGCAGCCAGGAGGGGACAGCTCACTCGAGGCCACACCTGAGGAGAAACAAGGTGCTTGTGGCAGAGCCGGGTGAACGATGGCGGCAGCAGGCACGGTGGGCCTGCAGCAGGCTTCCAGAAGCAGCAATGGTGTGAAATGCGTCACAGCTGGCACAGACCGCTGCCCCGAGCACACCTGGGCCGTTGGTCCAAAGGGGAAAGTGGGTTCTGAAAGAGCCGGGCCTTTCCAAGCAGCTCGTAGCAGGGAGCAGAAGCTTCACAAGTTACAGGCTGAGCAGCCTTTCCACAGCCCCCTGACGACTTTTTCAGTGGGGATCCAGCCACCCCTCTAGACCCTGCCTGGTCATACCATCCCCACCACGGTGGGTATGGTGTTCTGGGTCTGCCTGGGATGGACTCAACCTTCCCCACAGCAGCCCATGCAGCACTATGCTCTGTACTTCTGGCTAGAACTGACTTGATATTGCACCAATGTGTTTTGTCTACTGCTGAGCCGTGCTGGCACAGCATCAGGACTCCCACAGCGCCCTCCCTCTGCCACCCCCCAGCCCCAAATCCAGTCGGCTGGCTGTGGGCAAGAGGTGGGGAGGGGGCATTGCCAGGGCAGCTGACCCAAAAAGACCAAAGGGATAGTCCATACGGCAACGTCACGCTCAGCAATAAAAGCTGTGGAAGGGGAGGGAGAAGGGGGGGAGACACAGGGGACACAGATTCCTTGGTCAAGATCTTTATTTATTCCTCCGATTCCTCCGTTTCTTCCTTCCTCTCCTGCTGCAAGATCTCAGTTCATCATCGCTATCCTGCAGGAGATCACGTAGCTCTGGAGGCACAGTTGTCACCAGGTCATCGTCTGAAACTTCTTCTACCAAATTAGAGGGGACAAATCCTCTCGTGCCATCCGTCAGCTCTCCCACAAACCAGCCGTCTTCATCCATGTCTCCATAGACATAGACGTATTCTCCCGCAGTCAGAGGAAGCTCTGCTTCGGGGTGCTCATTAGGACCCTCGAAAGGATCGTAGCTGTATCGAGCTAAAAATTTTCGAAGTTTTAGCGATTCTTCTTCCGAGGACTGCAGGATGAAGGACACATGCTCTGCTCCTGCTTCTTCGTTCCCATGCACAGGGCCCTGGTCTGAAAGAAGGCGGCACCCAGGACTGTTGTGTGCGGCATCTGATGTCGAGGTGCTTGTGTGGGATGCCGGGACCTTGGTTGCCTCCTCAGAAACATCAGAGCTGTCTTCGCGGTTGCAAAGGTCATGGGACTGTTCTGCATAGGCCTGTGCTGTGGGAGAAGATGTCACCTGTGGTAGTCCTGAACCGATACGGTTGGATTCTTTTCTTTTTTCTTGCTCAAGTTGCTGAGAGAGCAGCTCCCATTGTTGACTTTGGTGCTGATTCTGTTTCTCTAATTCTCTCAGCTGCGCTTGAGACGCTTGCGTGTCTTCCTCATGTGTCCTTCTTTGCTCTGCCCAAGCCCTCTGCAAATGCTCAACTTCCTCTTTCTTCTTCTGCAGCAGTCGCCTTGTTTCCTCGAGGTCGTTCTCCTGTTGTTGCCTTCGTCCTGCCAGTTGTCTCATGGCTTTCAGTTCACAACCCAGATCTTGCAGTCGTGTTTGAAGACGTTTGGCCTCTCCGATGGCAGAATTTCGCTGCTCTGTCACTTGCACGAGTTTCCCCTTCAGAGCAGCGTTGTCAGATCGAACCTCGTCTATCCGCTCCTTCTGCCCACGGAGCTGAGAATTTTCTTCTGCGCGCCTGGCATTTTCATTTGTCATCTCTCTCAGACGCACTTTCAGCTCCTCGTACCTTTGCTGCAGTCTTGAGCGTTCCTGATCCAGGTTCCTGTGAGGCCTAAGTTTTGTCCCAGCCTCGGTTTCCGATTCCCCTCTCTGCTGCTGGTCGACCTGCTCTGTCTTTGCAGCAGTCTTTCCAGATTTCAGGTCGGTCTCTTTCAGTTGCCTGGTGTTTTCTTTCAGGTGCTTGGTAAGGAGGCCTAGCATACTAGTCTTCTGCTGGAGCCTCTCCACCTCCTCCCCCAGTTCCAGAGCGCTTTCCTTCCCCAGAAGGCGGGTCTCCTCTTGAAGGACACCGCATTGCCTCTGCAGGTCCTCCAGGGCATGCTGCAGATGAGCTTTCTCCTGCAGCAGCTGGCTGTCTCCACTGCCAGGTGGGCAGGCCTCTTGTTGCGCTGCCACCTGAACACCCACGTCTGTGACCGCCCGCCCGCAGCTCTTCCCTTCTCCCTGGAGGTGAGCTTTTAAGCTGGAGTGGGTTGTCTGCTGCCCTCCTCCCCCAGCAGCACCAGATGCACCGGGGCTCTTCGAAGAGCAGGTCCCGGTGGTCCCTGCGCCCAGGCGAGTCTGCAGGCGGTGCCAGGCCGCAGCCCTGTCTTCGCTGTGGGAGGCAGACGGCCTCCCCTCAGCCTGCTCCAGGATGTACTGCTGGAAGAGCCTTCTCTGCAGTTCCAGTTCATTTTGGAGGCTTACGATGCGGGCGGTCTGCTTGCTGTCCTTCCGCCAGTGGAGCTGCCTGTGGACCTCCTGCAGCTTGCTGCGGGCCTCGCTGCTGCTGCTGCAGCCGTGCCTCACCAGCTCCTCGGCCAGCTCCTGCTGCAGGTCCCGCGCCTGGCGGACGGCGTCGTCCCGCTGCTCTTGGAGCAACTCCTGTGCCTGGCGCCACTCGGCCTCCTTCTCACGCAGCAGCTGACGGATCTCTGTTGCCCGCTGCTTCTGGCTCAGCTCCCACAGCCGCTGCAGCTCCCGTGCCCGTTGCTGCTCCCATCTGGAGCGTAGCTTCTCAGCCAGAAGCTGCCGCTCCTGCTCTGCCATCTTCTTTATCTGGCGGGTTTCATCAGCAAAGCGGCGGTGCAGCTCCTGCGAGTGGAGACGCTCGGCCTCCAGCTGGGCCCGCAGCGCCTCCAGCTCCTGCCTGTGCTCCTCCTGCTGCACAGGCCTGCTGGGGGGTCGCGCTGGGCCCCGACGGGATGAGGGGTGACTGTGCGCCACGGGCCCCTGGCCCACACCACCCCGGATCATGGCTTAAGGAATGAGAACAATGAACGTTCACCAAACGCTGCCAGCAATAGCCACCAGCGATCGCACGGCCTGGGCCTCTGAGGGACAGCAGCCTCTGAGCCCTCAGCAGACACCGGCTCCCAGCACCGCGCAGCAGCAGAGGTCGCCTCTGCCACTGGCCCGGCCTGGGCGAGCGCGGCCTTATATAGTGTCCGGGTGATGGCGTCATAGAGGAGGGATGACGTCATATGACCTCGTTAACAACCCTTCTAGGGGTTGTTAACCCTCGTTAACAGCCCATGCTAATGGCTGTGTAATGCTGTATGTCATCACTACCACGCTTCCCCCACTAAAGGACAGACGTGGCCCAGACCCGTAAGCTGTGCCCGTGCCTGAGGCCTCACAGACACATTCTCGTTGCGCACCTGCGCGGGGGCTGCGTCTGCACTCGTTAACAACCCTTCACCTCCCTCCTCTGCACCCCTTGCGCTGAGGCTGTCGGGGTGTGTCCGGGCGGGCACGCACCATATAAGGTCATATGACGTCATCCCTCCTCTATGACGCCATCACCCGGACACTATATAAGGCCGCGCTCGCCCAGGCCGGGCCAGTGGCAGAGGCGACCTCTGCTGCTGCGCGGTGCTGGGAGCCGGTGTCTGCTGAGGGCTCAGAGGCTGCTGTCCCTCAGAGGCCCAGGCCGTGCGATCGCTGGTGGCTATTGCTGGCAGCGTTTGGTGACCGTTCATCGTTCTCATCCCTTAAGCCATGATCCGGGGTGGTGTGGGCCAGGGGCCCGTGGCGCACAGTCACCCCTCATCCCGTCGGGGCCCAGCGCGACCCCCCAGCAGGCCTGTGCAGCAGGAGGAGCACAGGCAGGAGCTGGAGGCGCTGCGGGCCCAGCTGGAGGCCGAGCGTCTCCACTCGCAGGAGCTGCACCGCCGCTTTGCTGATGAAACCCGCCAGATAAAGAAGATGGCAGAGCAGGAGCGGCAGCTTCTGGCTGAGAAGCTACGCTCCAGATGGGAGCAGCAACGGGCACGGGAGCTGCAGCGGCTGTGGGAGCTGAGCCAGAAGCAGCGGGCAACAGAGATCCGTCAGCTGCTGCGTGAGAAGGAGGCCGAGTGGCGCCAGACACAGGAGTTGCTCCAAGAGCAGCGGGACGACGCCGTCCGCCAGGCGCGGGACCTGCAGCAGGAGCTGGCCGAGGAGCTGGTGAGGCACGGCTGCAGCAGCAGCAGCGAGGCCCGCAGCAAGCTGCAGGAGGTCCACAGGCAGCTCCACTGGCGGAAGGACAGCAAGCAGACCGCCCGCATCGTAAGCCTCCAAAATGAACTGGAACTGCAGAGAAGGCTCTTCCAGCAGTACATCCTGGAGCAGGCTGAGGGGAGGCCATCTGCCTCCCACAGCGAAGACAGGGCTGCGGCCTGGCACCGCCTGCAGACTCGCCTGGGCGCAGGGACCACCGGGACCTGCTCTTCGAAGAGCCCCGGTGCATCTGGTGCTGCTGGGGGAGGAGGGCAGCAGACAACCCACTCCAGCTTAAAAGCTCACCTCCAGGGAGAAGGGAAGAGCTGCGGGCGGGCGGTCACAGACGTGGGTGTTCAGGTGGCAGCGCAACAAGAGGCCTGCCCACCTGGCAGTGGAGACAGCCAGCTGCTGCAGGAGAAAGCTCATCTGCAGCATGCCCTGGAGGACCTGCAGAGGCAATGCGGTGTCCTTCAAGAGGAGACCCGCCTTCTGGGGAAGAAAAGCGCTCTGGAACTGGGGGAGGAGGTGGAGAGGCTCCAGCAGAAGACTAGTATGCTAGGCCTCCTTACCAAGCACCTGAAAGAAAACACCAGGCAACTGAAAGAGACCGACCTGAAATCTGGAAAGACTGCTGCAAAGACAGAGCAGGTCGACCAGCAGCAGAGAGGGGAATCGGAAACCGAGGCTGGGACAAAACTTAGGCCTCACAGGAACCTGGATCAGGAACGCTCAAGACTGCAGCAAAGGTACGAGGAGCTGAAAGTGCGTCTGAGAGAGATGACAAATGAAAATGCCAGGCGCGCAGAAGAAAATTCTCAGCTCCGTGGGCAGAAGGAGCGGATAGACGAGGTTCGATCTGACAACGCTGCTCTGAAGGGGAAACTCGTGCAAGTGACAGAGCAGCGAAATTCTGCCATCGGAGAGGCCAAACGTCTTCAAACACGACTGCAAGATCTGGGTTGTGAACTGAAAGCCATGAGACAACTGGCAGGACGAAGGCAACAACAGGAGAACGACCTCGAGGAAACAAGGCGACTGCTGCAGAAGAAGAAAGAGGAAGTTGAGCATTTGCAGAGGGCTTGGGCAGAGCAAAGAAGGACACATGAGGAAGACACGCAAGCGTCTCAAGCGCAGCTGAGAGAATTAGAGAAACAGAATCAGCACCAAAGTCAACAATGGGAGCTGCTCTCTCAGCAACTTGAGCAAGAAAAAAGAAAAGAATCCAACCGTGTCGGTTCAGGACTACCACAGGTGACATCTTCTCCCACAGCACAGGCCTATGCAGAGCAGTCCCATGACCTTTGCAACCGCGAAGACAGCTCTGATGTTTCTGAGGAGGCAACCAAGGTCCCGGCATCCCACACAAGCACCTCGACATCAGATGCCGCACACAACAGTCCTGGGTGCCGCCTTCTTTCAGACCAGGGCCCTGTGCATGGGAACGAAGAAGCAGGAGCAGAGCATGTGTCCTTCATCCTGCAGTCCTCGGAAGAAGAATCGCTAAAACTTCGAAAATTTTTAGCTCGATACAGCTACGATCCTTTCGAGGGTCCTAATGAGCACCCCGAAGCAGAGCTTCCTCTGACTGCGGGAGAATACGTCTATGTCTATGGAGACATGGATGAAGACGGCTGGTTTGTGGGAGAGCTGACGGATGGCACGAGAGGATTTGTCCCCTCTAATTTGGTAGAAGAAGTTTCAGACGATGACCTGGTGACAACTGTGCCTCCAGAGCTACGTGATCTCCTGCAGGATAGCGATGATGAACTGAGATCTTGCAGCAGGAGAGGAAGGAAGAAACGGAGGAATCGGAGGAATAAATAAAGATCTTGACCAAGGAATCTGTGTCCCCTGTGTCTCCCCCCCTTCTCCCTCCCCTTCCACAGCTTTTATTGCTGAGCGTGACGTTGCCGTATGGACTATCCCTTTGGTCTTTTTGGGTCAGCTGCCCTGGCAATGCCCCCTCCCCACCTCTTGCCCACAGCCAGCCGACTGGATTTGGGGCTGGGGGGTGGCAGAGGGAGGGCGCTGTGGGAGTCCTGATGCTGTGCCAGCACGGCTCAGCAGTAGACAAAACACATTGGTGCAATATCAAGTCAGTTCTAGCCAGAAGTACAGAGCATAGTGCTGCATGGGCTGCTGTGGGGAAGGTTGAGTCCATCCCAGGCAGACCCAGAACACCATACCCACCGTGGTGGGGATGGTATGACCAGGCAGGGTCTAGAGGGGTGGCTGGATCCCCACTGAAAAAGTCGTCAGGGGGCTGTGGAAAGGCTGCTCAGCCTGTAACTTGTGAAGCTTCTGCTCCCTGCTACGAGCTGCTTGGAAAGGCCCGGCTCTTTCAGAACCCACTTTCCCCTTTGGACCAACGGCCCAGGTGTGCTCGGGGCAGCGGTCTGTGCCAGCTGTGACGCATTTCACACCATTGCTGCTTCTGGAAGCCTGCTGCAGGCCCACCGTGCCTGCTGCCGCCATCGTTCACCCGGCTCTGCCACAAGCACCTTGTTTCTCCTCAGGTGTGGCCTCGAGTGAGCTGTCCCCTCCTGGCTGCCTGCAGGAGAGCTTCAGGGGCCTCAAAGAGAAGGCTCTGCTGGGCTCCGCTGTCACTTTGCCCTTTGGAACAAAAGCGCAAACCTGCGCTACAGCACCGCCGTCGTGCAGCCATCTGGGAGCACAACCAACAGGCTCCCTGAGAATCCCCCGTGCCCCCCAGCGTGCCCCCCATTTTCACTCGCCTGTGCCCCCGCTCCCATATGTCCCCCTTTCCCCTCACTATTTCAACTCCCATGTCCCCACCAGTAGTTTCCCAGTGAGCTACGTCCACGGGGCCTGAGGGAACCGGTGGACTTGCTAAGCCACTGGCCATCATACAGGAGAGGCTGTGGAAGTCTGTTTAAGTAGTTCCCACTGACTGGAGGAGAGGAAACATAGCCCCCATTCTACAAAGGGGAAAATGGAAGACCTGGGAGCTACAAGCCTTCCTCCCTTTGTGGGGGTGCAGAGCCTTCACCACCCTCAGGCGGGAGGCAGAGCTGAGGCAGGGCCGGGCTGGGTGGGGGGGGGCGCTCTGGAAGGTTCTGTGCTGTGGGGCGTGCTGGGGGGGGGCACTGGGAGGGGGTGTCCTTAAGGTCAGTGGTCATTAAGGTCCCCTCCAACCCAAAGCATTCTAGGATTCTGTTTCTAAAAACACCTCTTCTGTTCCATCCCAGTAATAATAAACAGCACAAGCAGAAATCAGCTCTGCCAGCCTGGGGTGTCCCCATGCATTCAGGTCGTCCTCATCCCCCCCACACTCACGCTACAGCCTGCCCCATGGGAGGCCAAGGGGAGATGTTTCCCCTGCAGTTGCAGCTCTCCAGCAAAGGCCCTGGACTGAATGGAACAGGCGGTGCTGGAGCTACACCGGGGGTGCTTGGAGGGCTTGTAGGCACAGTAAAAGATGCATTTCAAACAGCCCAGCTGGGCCCTGCTCGTGTCCCGCAGCCCGAAGGAGATGCCAGCACGGACGCGCTTTGAACCAGGGCATTTACTGGGGTACTGTGTGTTACTGGCATTTACTGTGGGGTACTGAACCGGACTGTGCGGTGGGGCCTGACAAGTGTCCCTACCTTGTGTTGACCTACAGAAGACGGAGGAACTGGCGAGGAGAAGAGGTGCCTTTTCCTGGCTGTGGTGAGTGTCCCCTCAGGTGCCCTGTGCCCACCCAGGTTCCCCTGCAGCGACTGGGATGGCCAGGACGCCTGCTGCGGCGTGTTTGCCCAATGCCGAGGTGTCTTCCTGGGCTTGTGGAGGCTCACGTCCAAGCCTGTCCGAATGAGCAATGAGAAATGCCTGGAGGGGCAGCCTGTGGGGCTCCCAGAACAGCCCCCTCTGGCATGGGTGCGGGATGCGTCCAGCCTGCCCTTTTTCCAGCTCTTTTTCTGCCCCACAGGACATTCTGCCTGATCTTCCTGTGCGTGGAGCTGGCCGTCACTTTCATGCTGGGTGTCGCGGTGCTCTACGCCTCCTATTACGACCAGGAGTTCTACCACCTGCTGCTTCATGTGCTGCCAGAAGACATCTTCACTGACCTGGCACACTTCCTTGAAGAGACCCCGTCTCTGGTCAGTGAGGGCGTGCTGCCCCACTGACATCTCCTCTAAATAAAACCGAGGCTGCTCTGCCCAGTTCCTCTGTGCCTGTGCAAGAAAGGGAACTGACCAGGAAAAAAACAAGTACTGAGTCCCTCTACAGATAGGTAGGAGAAACTTCACGTTTGCAGGGCCCCGTCCTCCCAGGGGACTTCAAGCACCATCTGTGTGCTGGAGGGATAACACCGCAAGACATCAGCAATCCGGGAGGGTCCTGGGGTGCGCTGATGGCAGCTTCCTCACCTGCCTGCTATCCCGAGCAGTGGATATGTATGGGGTGAGCAGCCCCTCACCCCAATGCTGAGTGGGGGCTGCTGTTCCCAGCATGGCATAGAGTCTAGGGAAGGGTTTAAAGAAGATGGTAGGAACAAGTCAGGACTGAACTGGTCCTCACAGCTCCTCGCGTTTTGAACCAGGGCATTTACTGGGGTAAATCCAGGTATGGGGGGCAGTGACCCACCCCTGGGTGCTAATGGAGGGCTGGGAAGCGTCCCTCCACAACTCACTTCTGGCACCAGCCCCAGAGCAGTGACAGCCATGTCCCAGTGGGCAGCAGCACTGAATCCCAGCTCAGAAATCTGTGCTCGTCCATGTGTCGCAAAAGGAATGATGCGCTTCACTCCTAAGAGAGAAGCAGCAATAGATTTATTGCTGAAAACAGTGATGGAGCAAAGCCAAATATGCCTGCTGAATGGCTGCTTGGCAGCTTACCAGTGTGTGGGGCTAGCAGAGGGCATCAAACAGACCTCAGTGTGACCACAAGTCAGCCCAGCCTTACAGGGTGCAGTGCACACAGGGGCCTGGCACACCCCATCATTATCTGGGCACTACTGAGCGCACAACTCATACACGCTGGCTTGCTGTACGAATGAGAGGTCTGTTGGGCCTGCTGGGAACCTCTTGTCCCGATGCGGGAAACGTTTCTTGGCGTGCAACCTCAAGTTTCTTAGTGAGTGGGGCTACATCTGGCTGGTGGCCAGTCTCTAGCGGTCTTCCCCAGGGCTCAGTTCTGGGGCCAATTACCTTCAACATGTTTATCAAAGATCTAGGTGCAGGAGAGGAATGGGTCCTCAGCAGGTTTGCCAATGACACTAAACTGGGAGGCACCGTTGACTCCGTGGAGGGCTGAGAGGCTTTGCAGAAGGATCTAGACAGATTGGCACACTGGGAGATTAGTAACGGCATGAAGTTCAACAACGGAAGATGCCAGGTGCTGCCCCTGGGACAGCGTAATGCTGGATGCAAGCACAGGCTGGGAGACGAGTGGCTGGAGAGAGCAGCTCAGCAGAACGGGCTCTGGAGGTGCAGCTCCACAGCAGGCTCAGCGTGAGCCAGCAGCCAAGTCCTGGCAGCCACGAGGGCAAAATGCATTCTGGAGTGCATTCAACCCAGTAAAGCCAGCCGTTAATTGTCTTGCTGCATTTAATTATCTTAATTAATTAATTAATAATTAATTTTCTTGCTGTATTTAGTACGTGTGCAGCCTCACCTTGAGTATTGTGTGCACTTCTGGGCTCCACAACACAAAAGGGATGTGGACGTCCTTGAAAGTGTCCGGAGCAGGGCAACAAAGCTGGCAAAAGGGCTGGAAGCCACGTCCTGTGAGGACAGGCTGAGGTCACCTGGGTTGTCTAGGCTGGAGAAGAGAAGGCAAAGAGGCCACCTCATTGCTTTCTACAACTTCCCGAGGAGGAGAAATGCAGAGGCAGGTGTCGATCTCTTCTCCCTGGTAACCGATGAAAGGATGCACGGGAATGGCACAAAGCTGCGCAAGGAGAGGTTCAGACGGTACCTGAGGAAAAACTGCCTTACCATGAGGGTGGTCAAACACTGGCACAGGCTTCCTGGTGAGGTGGTAACTCCCCATGCCTGTCAGTGTTCGAGAGGCATTTGGATGATGCCCTCAATAATAAGCTTTAACTTTTAGTTAACTCTGGAGTGGTTCAGCTGTTGGACTGGATGATCTTTGACGATCCCTTCCGACTCGAGCTATTCTATTCCATTCTATTCTAAAATGACCGATCCCCAGTGATGGGACCAATCCTGGAAAGGATGTGTTGCATAACTCTCTAAACCCCCTCTTTTACCCTTTTATTGCTGAGCATGACATTACATGGCGTGGAACGTCTTGTTGGTTAGTACGGTTGCTCTGCCTGGTTATGTCTCCTCCCAACCTCTGGCTCACCCCACGGCCATTCACTCGAGGGGCGGGTGTAATAGACAAATATAGTGTAAATAGGTGTAAAAATAGGTGTAAAAGAACTAGAGAAGGCCTCGATGCTGTGCAAACACTGGTCAGCAAAAGCGAACAACTTCAGCGCACTACCAGCATCGTTTTGGCCACAGCTCTAAAACACAGCACCTTACAAGCTGCTATTAAGAATATTAACTCTATCCCAGCCAGACGCAGTACAGGGGAGCAGGCCACGGCTGGAGGCCTTTGGGGCTGTTCTCATCAGTTACAGCTCATCCATCCCACAGGCACTCTGTGAAGCAGGTGCCCGAGCCGCTTCCTCTTGTGGAGCTCCACATCACCCCAGAATGCCTCTGACAAGCAAGAGAATGGGAGAAGCCACCACAGCCTGAGGGAGAAGCAGCTACACCCCCCTCATTTTGAAAAGACTCGGACAAAGACTTGCATAAGTCTTTGCCAAGACTTATGACAAGATGCAGGTGAGAAAGAGCCTGACAGGGGGCTCATGCCCCAGCCCAACACTGGCTCTCCCTTCATGCGGCTCTCCTCTCCCCGTGCTTGGGATACTGGGGAATGGGCTTGCTCTCAGAACCCCTCCTGCATCTGTCACGTCTCTGACCAGGCTGTGTGCGCTGGCGTGGGACAAGGCCACCTTAGTGAGGTGTTCCCATCCGTTCCCGGTGCTCCTGAGAGTAAGAGATGAGCTGCAAGCAGCAGCTGCAGGGCTTGGCCTCTCCCTCACGCTCAGCCCTGCTCCTAGCTCTCTGCCTGTGTTGGTGCCAAGCAAGTGCTGCAGGCAGTAAGCATGATCTGGAGCAGGTGAGAGCAGACAGAGGCCTCTCTGGATAGAAAATTGCTGCTTATGACACTGATTCGTGGAAGAACTCCACAACTCAAAGCAAATGAATTATAAAGTAGGTATGTGGTTTATTTCAGCACCAGGCACATGCGGGACAGCTCCCAAAGGCATGCGCACCCCAACGCGGCAACTTGCTTGCGTTATAGACAGTAAAGAGTTACATAGGCATGAAGTTTCCCAATATGCCTATACATATGCATAACCTATCCCCGCGCGCAGTGCCTTCTGGTGGTGGTCGTCGGGGGGTCGTGGGGATGAAGGTTGGTGGCTCTTCTTCATCACCACTAGCCGACCCCCTGCCTTTGTACAGACTCAGCTGCTCCATGGCTCTTGTCCAAACCGCAAGGTCGGTCTTTTGAGACAGGTTTGGTTTTTTTTTGTTGTTTTTTTGAGACATGTTCACCTCGTTGCTTTCTACAACTTCCCGAGGAGGACAAATGCAGAGGCAGGTGTCGATCTCTTCTCCACACTCACACACTACAGCCTGCCCTGGGGGGGCACACTACAGCCGGCACTGGGGGGGGGTGTCCTTAAGGTCAGTGGTCATTAAGGTCCCCTCCAACCCAAAGCATTCTAGGATTCTGTTTCTAAAAACACCTCTTCTGTTCCATCCCAGTAATAATAAACAGCACAAGCAGAAATCAGCTCTGCCAGCCTGGGGTGTCCCCATGCATTCAGGTCGTCCTCATCCCCCCCACACTCACGCTACAGCCTGCCCCATGGGAGGCCAAGGGGAGATGTTTCCCCTGCAGTTGCAGCTCTCCAGCAAAGGCCCTGGACTGAATGGAACAGGCGGTGCTGGAGCTACACCGGGGGTGCTTGGAGGGCTTGTAGGCACAGTAAAAGATGCATTTCAAACAGCCCAGCTGGGCCCTGCTCGTGTCCCGCAGCCCGAAGGAGATGCCAGCACGGACGCGCTTTGAACCAGGGCATTTACTGGGGTAAATCCAGGTATGGGGGGCAGTGACCCACCCCTGGGTGCTACTGACCACTGGTCAATATGCAGATCCCTGAGGAATGCCACTCGTTACTGGTTTCTGCCTGGACACTGAGCCTCTGACCGCTACTCTTTGAGTGCAACCATCTCGCCAATTCCTTACCCACCGAGTTGTCCGTCCATCCGATCCATGTCTCTCCAGTTTAGAGATCATGGGGGACAGTGCAAGTGCTTTGCACGAGTCCAGGTAGATGATGTCCGTTGCTCTTTCCCTACCCACCAATGCTGCAACCCCATCATAGAAGGGCACCAGATTTGTCAGGCATGATCTGCCCCGAGTGAAGCCGTGTTGTCTGTCACCAATCGCCTCCTTATTTTCTATAGCCCTCAGCAACAACTTCTCAGGTACGACGGACAGTGGGTGGTGAAGGCTGTGCACCCCCACAAAGGGAGGAAGGCTTGTAGCTCCCAGGTCTTCCATTTTCCCCTTTGTAGAATGGGGGCTATGTTTCCTCTCCTCCAGTCAGTGGGAACTACTTAAACAGACTTCCACAGCCTCTCCTGTATGATGGCCAGTGGCTTAGCAAGTCCACCGGTTCCCTCAGGCCCCGTGGACGTAGCTCACTGGGAAACTACTGGTGGGGACATGGGAGTTGAAATAGTGAGGGGAAAGGGGGACATATGGGAGCGGGGGCACAGGCGAGTGAAAATGGGGGGCACGCTGGGGGGCACGGGGGATTCTCAGGGAGCCTGTTGGTTGTGCTCCCAGATGGCTGCACGACGGCGGTGCTGTAGCGCAGGTTTGCGCTTTTGTTCCAAAGGGCAAAGTGACAGCGGAGCCCAGCAGAGCCTTCTCTTTGAGGCCCCTGAAGCTCTCCTGCAGGCAGCCAGGAGGGGACAGCTCACTCGAGGCCACACCTGAGGAGAAACAAGGTGCTTGTGGCAGAGCCGGGTGAACGATGGCGGCAGCAGGCACGGTGGGCCTGCAGCAGGCTTCCAGAAGCAGCAATGGTGTGAAATGCGTCACAGCTGGCACAGACCGCTGCCCCGAGCACACCTGGGCCGTTGGTCCAAAGGGGAAAGTGGGTTCTGAAAGAGCCGGGCCTTTCCAAGCAGCTCGTAGCAGGGAGCAGAAGCTTCACAAGTTACAGGCTGAGCAGCCTTTCCACAGCCCCCTGACGACTTTTTCAGTGGGGATCCAGCCACCCCTCTAGACCCTGCCTGGTCATACCATCCCCACCACGGTGGGTATGGTGTTCTGGGTCTGCCTGGGATGGACTCAACCTTCCCCACAGCAGCCCATGCAGCACTATGCTCTGTACTTCTGGCTAGAACTGACTTGATATTGCACCAATGTGTTTTGTCTACTGCTGAGCCGTGCTGGCACAGCATCAGGACTCCCACAGCGCCCTCCCTCTGCCACCCCCCAGCCCCAAATCCAGTCGGCTGGCTGTGGGCAAGAGGTGGGGAGGGGGCATTGCTAGGGCAGCTGACCCAAAAAGACCAAAGGGATAGTCCATACGGCAACGTCACGCTCAGCAATAAAAGCTGTGGAAGGGGAGGGAGAAGGGGGGGAGACACAGGGGACACAGATTCCTTGGTCAAGATCTTTATTTATTCCTCCGATTCCTCCGTTTCTTCCTTCCTCTCCTGCTGCAAGATCTCAGTTCATCATCGCTATCCTGCAGGAGATCACGTAGCTCTGGAGGCACAGTTGTCACCAGGTCATCGTCTGAAACTTCTTCTACCAAATTAGAGGGGACAAATCCTCTCGTGCCATCCGTCAGCTCTCCCACAAACCAGCCGTCTTCATCCATGTCTCCATAGACATAAACGTATTCTCCCGCAGTCAGAGGAAGCTCTGCTTCGGGGTGCTCATTAGGACCCTCGAAAGGATCGTAGCTGTATCGAGCTAAAAATTTTCGAAGTTTTAGCGATTCTTCTCCCGAGGACTGCAGGATGAAGGACACATGCTCTGCTCCTGCTTCTTCGTTCCCATGCACAGGGGCCTGGTCTGAAAGAAGGCGGCACCCAGGACTGTTGTGTGCGGCATCTGATGTCGAGGTGCTTGTGTGGGATGCCGGGACCTTGGTTGCCTCCTCAGAAACATCAGAGCTGTCTTCGCGGTTGCAAAGGTCATGGGACTGCTCTGCATAGGCCTGTGCTGTGGGAGAAGATGTCACCTGTGGTAGTCCTGAACCGACACGGTTGGATTCTTTTCTTTTTTCTTGCTCAAGTTGCTGAGAGAGCAGCTCCCATTGTTGACTTTGGTGCTGATTCTGTTTCTCTAATTCTCTCAGCTGCGCTTGAGACGCTTGCGTGTCTTCCTCATGTGTCCTTCTTTGCTCTGCCCAAGCCCTCTGCAAATGCTCAACTTCCTCTTTCTTCTTCTGCAGCAGTCGCCTTGTTTCCTCGAGGTCGTTCTCCTGTTGTTGCCTTCGTCCTGCCAGTTGTCTCATGGCTTTCAGTTCACAACCCAGATCTTGCAGTCGTGTTTGAAGACGTTTGGCCTCTCCGATGGCAGAATTTCGCTGCTCTGTCACTTGCACGAGTTTCCCCTTCAGAGCAGCGTTGTCAGATCGAACCTCGTCTATCCGCTCCTTCTGCCCACGGAGCTGAGAATTTTCTTCTGCGCGCCTGGCATTTTCATTTGTCATCTCTCTCAGACGCACTTTCAGCTCCTCGTACCTTTGCTGCAGTCTTGAGCGTTCCTGATCCAGGTTCCTGTGAGGCCTAAGTTTTTTCCCAGCCTCGGTTTCCGATTCCCCTCTCTGCTGCTGGTCGACCTGCTCTGTCTTTGCAGCAGTCTTTCCAGATTTCAGGTCGGTCTCTTTCAGTTGCCTGGTGTTTTCTTTCAGGTGCTTGGTAAGGAGGCCTAGCATACTAGTCTTCTGCTGGAGCCTCTCCACCTCCTCCCCCAGTTCCAGAGCGCTTTCCTTCCCCAGAAGGCGGGTCTCCTCTTGAAGGACACCGCATTGCCTCTGCAGGTCCTCCAGGGCATGCTGCAGATGAGCTTTCTCCTGCAGCAGCTGGCTGTCTCCACTGCCAGGTGGGCAGGCCTCTTGTTGCGCTGCCACCTGAACACCCACGTCTGTGACCGCCCGCCCGCAGCTCTTCCCTTCTCCCTGGAGGTGAGCTTTTAAGCTGGAGTGGGTTGTCTGCTGCCCTCCTCCCCCAGCAGCACCAGATGCACCGGGGCTCTTCGAAGAGCAGGTCCCGGTGGTCCCTGCGCCCAGGCGAGTCTGCAGGCGGTGCCAGGCCGCAGCCCTGTCTTCGCTGTGGGAGGCAGACGGCCTCCCCTCAGCCTGCTCCAGGATGTACTGCTGGAAGAGCCTTCTCTGCAGTTCCAGTTCATTTTGGAGGCTTACGATGCGGGCAGTCTGCTTGCTGTCCTTCCGCCAGTGGAGCTGCCTGTGGACCTCCTGCAGCTTGCTGCGGGCCTCGCTGCTGCTGCTGCAGCCGTGCCTCACCAGCTCCTCGGCCAGCTCCTGCTGCAGGTCCCGCGCCTGGCGGACGGCGTCGTCCCGCTGCTCTTGGAGCAACTCCTGTGCCTGGCGCCACTCGGCCTCCTTCTCACGCAGCAGCTGACGGATCTCTGTTGCCCGCTGCTTCTGGCTCAGCTCCCACAGCCGCTGCAGCTCCCGTGCCCGTTGCTGCTCCCATCTGGAGCGTAGCTTCTCAGCCAGAAGCTGCCGCTCCTGCTCTGCCATCTTCTTTATCTGGCGGGTTTCATCAGCAAAGCGGCGGTGCAGCTCCTGCGAGTGGAGACGCTCGGCCTCCAGCTGGGCCCGCAGCGCCTCCAGCTCCTGCCTGTGCTCCTCCTGCTGCACAGGCCTGCTGGGGGGTCGCGCTGGGCCCCGACGGGATGAGGGGTGACTGTGCGCCACGGGCCCCTGGCCCACACCACCCCGGATCATGGCTTAAGGATTCAGAACGATGAACGTTCACCAAACGCTGCCAGCAATAGCCACCAGCGATCGCGCGGCCTGGGCCTCTGAGGGACAGCAGCCTCTGAGCCCTCAGCAGACACCGGCTCCCAGCACCGCGCAGCAGCAGAGGTCGCCTCTGCCACTGGCCCGGCCTGGGCGAGCGCGGCCTTATATAGTGTCGGGGTGATGGCGTCATAGAGGAGGGATGACGTCATATGACCTCGTTAACAACCCTTCTAGGGGTTGTTAACCCTCGTTAACAACCCATGCTAATGGCTGTGTAATGCTGTATGTCATCACTACCACGCTTGCCACACTAAAGGACAGACGTGGTCCAGACCCGTAAGCTGTGCCCGTGCCTGAGGCCTCACAGACACATTCTCGTTGCGCACCTGCGCGGGGGCTGCGTCTGCACTCGTTAACAACCCTTCACCTCCCTCCTCTGCACCCCTTGCGCTGAGGCTGTCGGGGTGTGTCCGGGCGGGCACGCACCATATAAGGTCATATGACGTCATCCCTCCTCTATGACGCCATCACCCGGACACTATATAAGGCCGCGCTCGCCCAGGCCGGGCCAGTGGCAGAGGCGACCTCTGCTGCTGCGCGGTGCTGGGAGCCGGTGTCTGCTGAGGGCTCAGAGGCTGCTGTCCCTCAGAGGCCCAGGCCGTGCGATCGCTGGTGGCTATTGCTGGCAGCGTTTGGTGAACGTTCATCGTTCTGAATCCTTAAGCCATGATCCGGGGTGGTGTGGGCCAGGGGCCCGTGGCGCACAGTCACCCCTCATCCCGTTGGGGCCCAGCGCGACCCCCCAGCAGGCCTGTGCAGCAGGAGGAGCACAGGCAGGAGCTGGAGGCGCTGCGGGCCCAGCTGGAGGCCGAGCGTCTCCACTCGCAGGAGCTGCACCGCCGCTTTGCTGATGAAACCCGCCAGATAAAGAAGATGGCAGAGCAGGAGCGGCAGCTTCTGGCTGAGAAGCTACGCTCCAGATGGGAGCAGCAACGGGCACGGGAGCTGCAGCGGCTGTGGGAGCTGAGCCAGAAGCAGCGGGCAACAGAGATCCGTCAGCTGCTGCGTGAGAAGGAGGCCGAGTGGCGCCAGGCACAGGAGTTGCTCCAAGAGCAGCGGGACGACGCCGTCCGCCAGGCGCGGGACCTGCAGCAGGAGCTGGCCGAGGAGCTGGTGAGGCACGGCTGCAGCAGCAGCAGCGAGGCCCGCAGCAAGCTGCAGGAGGTCCACAGGCAGCTCCACTGGCGGAAGGACAGCAAGCAGACCGCCCGCATCGTAAGCCTCCAAAATGAACTGGAACTGCAGAGAAGGCTCTTCCAGCAGTACATCCTGGAGCAGGCTGAGGGGAGGCCGTCTGCCTCCCACAGCGAAGACAGGGCTGCGGCCTGGCACCGCCTGCAGACTCGCCTGGGCGCAGGGACCACCGGGACCTGCTCTTCGAAGAGCCCCGGTGCATCTGGTGCTGCTGGGGGAGGAGGGCAGCAGACAACCCACTCCAGCTTAAAAGCTCACCTCCAGGGAGAAGGGAAGAGCTGCGGGCGGGCGGTCACAGACGTGGGTGTTCAGGTGGCAGCGCAACAAGAGGCCTGCCCACCTGGCAGTGGAGACAGCCAGCTGCTGCAGGAGAAAGCTCATCTGCAGCATGCCCTGGAGGACCTGCAGAGGCAATGCGGTGTCCTTCAAGAGGAGACCCGCCTTCTGGGGAAGGAAAGCGCTCTGGAACTGGGGGAGGAGGTGGAGAGGCTCCAGCAGAAGACTAGTATGCTAGGCCTCCTTACCAAGCACCTGAAAGAAAACACCAGGCAACTGAAAGAGACCGACCTGAAATCTGGAAAGACTGCTGCAAAGACAGAGCAGGTCGACCAGCAGCAGAGAGGGGAATCGGAAACCGAGGCTGGGAAAAAACTTAGGCCTCACAGGAACCTGGATCAGGAACGCTCAAGACTGCAGCAAAGGTACGAGGAGCTGAAAGTGCGTCTGAGAGAGATGACAAATGAAAATGCCAGGCGCGCAGAAGAAAATTCTCAGCTCCGTGGGCAGAAGGAGCGGATAGACGAGGTTCGATCTGACAACGCTGCTCTGAAGGGGAAACTCGTGCAAGTGACAGAGCAGCGAAATTCTGCCATCGGAGAGGCCAAACGTCTTCAAACACGACTGCAAGATCTGGGTTGTGAACTGAAAGCCATGAGACAACTGGCAGGACGAAGGCAACAACAGGAGAACGACCTCGAGGAAACAAGGCGACTGCTGCAGAAGAAGAAAGAGGAAGTTGAGCATTTGCAGAGGGCTTGGGCAGAGCAAAGAAGGACACATGAGGAAGACACGCAAGCGTCTCAAGCGCAGCTGAGAGAATTAGAGAAAGAGAATCAGCACCAAAGTCAACAATGGGAGCTGCTCTCTCAGCAACTTGAGCAAGAAAAAAGAAAAGAATCCAACCGTATCGGTTCAGGACTACCACAGGTGACATCTTCTCCCACAGCACAGGCCTATGCAGAGCAGTCCCATGACCTTTGCAACCGCGAAGACAGCTCTGATGTTTCTGAGGAGGCAACCAAGGTCCCGGCATCCCACACAAGCACCTCGACATCAGATGCCGCACACAACAGTCCTGGGTGCCGCCTTCTTTCAGACGAGGGCCCTGTGCATGGGAACGAAGAATCAGGAGCAGAGCATGTGTCCTTCATCCTGCAGTCCTCGGGAGAAGAATCGCTAAAACTTCGAAAATTTTTAGCTCGATACAGCTACGATCCTTTCGAGGGTCCTAATGAGCACCCCGAAGCAGAGCTTCCTCTGACTGCGGGAGAATACGTTTATGTCTATGGAGACATGGATGAAGACGGCTGGTTTGTGGGAGAGCTGACGGATGGCACGAGAGGATTTGTCCCCTCTAATTTGGTAGAAGAAGTTTCAGACGATGACCTGGTGACAACTGTGCCTCCAGAGCTACGTGATCTCCTGCAGGATAGCGATGATGAACTGAGATCTTGCAGCAGGAGAGGAAGGAAGAAACGGAGGAATCGGAGGAATAAATAAAGATCTTGACCAAGGAATCTGTGTCCCCTGTGTCTCCCCCCCTTCTCCCTCCCCTTCCACAGCTTTTATTGCTGAGCGTGACGTTGCCGTATGGACTATCCCTTTGGTCTTTTTGGGTCAGCTGCCCTGGCAATGCCCCCTCCCCACCTCTTGCCCACAGCCAGCCGACTGGATTTGGGGCTGGGGGGTGGCAGAGGGAGGGCGCTGTGGGAGTCCTGATGCTGTGCCAGCACGGCTCAGCAGTAGACAAAACACATTGGTGCAATATCAAGTCAGTTCTAGCCAGAAGTACAGAGCATAGTGCTGCATGGGCTGCTGTGGGGAAGGTTGAGTCCATCCCAGGCAGACCCAGAACACCATACCCACCGTGGTGGGGATGGTATGACCAGGCAGGGTCTAGAGGGGTGGCTGGATCCCCACTGAAAAAGTCGTCGGGGGGCTGGGAATGATGGGGAAGGGTCTGGATGGTGTGGTGGGAGCTCCTACGCTCACCCAAGTGAGCAAGCAGTATGAGTGTTCTCCAAGGGATGTCAGCTCTGCGCGTGCATGCGCCGGTCAATCTCTAGGGGTGAGAGCACAGCGTGGCCAGCTCCACAGCTCGCTTTGGAGCCTCCTTTTTCCTTCATTCTCGGTCACAATGGTGACCAAGACTCTGCTTTACGCGGCTTGTGGAAAGGCTGCTCAGCCTGTAACTTGTGAAGCTTCTGCTCCCTGCTACGAGCTGCTTGGAAAGGCCCGGCTCTTTCAGAACCCACTTTCCCCTTTGGACCAACGGCCCAGGTGTGCTCGGGGCAGCGGTCTGTGCCAGCTGTGACGCATTTCACACCATTGCTGCTTCTGGAAGCCTGCTGCAGGCCCACCGTGCCTGCTGCCGCCATCGTTCACCCGGCTCTGCCACAAGCACCTTGTTTCTCCTCAGGTGTGGCCTCGAGTGAGCTGTCCCCTCCTGGCTGCCTGCAGGAGAGCTTCAGGGGCCTCAAAGAGAAGGCTCTGCTGGGCTCCGCTGTCACTTTGCCCTTTGGAACAAAAGCGCAAACCTGCGCTACAGCACCGCCGTCGTGCAGCCATCTGGGAGCACAACCAACAGGCTCCCTGAGAATCCCCCGTGCCCCCCAGCGTGCCCCCCATTTTCACTCGCCTGTGCCCCCGCTCCCATATGTCCCCCTTTCCCCTCACTATTTCAACTCCCATGTCCCCACCAGTAGTTTCCCAGTGAGCTACGTCCACGGGGCCTGAGGGAACCGGTGGACTTGCTAAGCCACTGGCCATCATACAGGAGAGGCTGTGGAAGTCTGTTTAAGTAGTTCCCACTGACTGGAGGAGAGGAAACATAGCCCCCATTCTACAAAGGGGAAAATGGAAGACCTGGGAGCTACAAGCCTTCCTCCCTTTGTGGGGGTGCAGAGCCTTCACCACCCTCAGGCGGGAGGCAGAGCTGAGGCAGGGCCGGGCTGGGTGGGGGGGGGCGCTCTGGAAGGTTCTGTGCTGTGGGGCGTGCTGGGGGGGGGCACTGGGAGGGGCTGTCCTTAAGGTCAGTGGTCATTAAGGTCCCCTCCAACCCAAAGCATTCTAGGATTCTGTTTCTAAAAACACCTCTTCTGTTCCATCCCAGTAATAATAAACAGCACAAGCAGAAATCAGCTCTGCCAGCCTGGGGTGTCCCCATGCATTCAGGTCGTCCTCATCCCCCCCACACTCACGCTAGAGCCTGCCCCATGGGTGGCCAAGGGGAGATGTTTCCACAGCCCTGGGCCCCCCCAGAGCCTCCTCCCCAGCGCGGGCACTGCGTAGCCATCACGGGGGGGACAGCGCAGCCCTGCCTGCTGGGGGGCAGCACCCAGGGCCCCCATGGCGGCAGCAGCAGGGCAGGGGCTCCCAGCACCCACAGAGACCCCGCGGCAACGTGCAGCACAAAAGAGTTTATTAGCAGCACGATGGTGCCCATGGGGGCAGCCCCCAGCCCCGGGGAGGTGGACGTGGTCACAGCTGCCCCGGGTGCTTGCAGGGGCCCTGGTGCGGGGACACGGGGACCAGGCCGTGCTGGGCCACACGACCCCAAAGGTTCCTGAGCACCTCCGTCACGCCAGGAAGGCCCTGCAAATCCTGCCACAGCAGCTGCAGCAGCAGGGTCACACGCTGCGGGGGGAAAGCCTGAGTGCACAGCTCTGCGTGGGATACCCCCCGGAATGGGGGGACGACACCTGGGTGCCCCCGGCCTCCCTGCCCCACGCAGTGCCCTCCAGTCTGAACCCCGGGGTCCCCTCCACCTCCCCAGGGAATGTCCCCCTGCCCCGCCGCTCTGACCCCAGGTCTCCCTCCCCTCACCCAGGCTCTGTCCATCTCCCCCCCCAAGGCCTCCCCACCTGAGCCTTGGGCAGAGCCAGCACCGCGTTCGCCATCACTTCGGCATCCTGCCAGCCCTTGTCCCCCCCGAAGAGCTGCACCACGGCCCTGTCCTGGGAGGAAGGTCCCCCCCGTTAGGCTCCATCCTCCACACCTCCCCCCACCTCCACAGGGACCCCCCCGGGACCTCCCCACCTGAGCCGTGCTGGAGCTCGGCGAGGTGCTGGGCAGAGCCGGTGTCTGCCCCTCGGGCTCCTGCTGGCCCTCGTCCTCCCTGAAGAGCTGCACCACGATGTCCTCCTGCGGGAGGGATGCCAAAATCAAGGCAGGTGGGGGGGGGGCGCTGCTGCCACAAGTCCCAGCCTCTGAGGGGGGGGACCCCGAAGGGCTCAGTGCTCCCTGGCACTCACCCAGGGTGGGGCCTCCTCCTTGCTCTCAGCAGCATCGGTGCTGGGGCCAGGCTGGGGGGACAGGGCCAGTCTCCACTTCAGGGGGCGCTGCGGGGTGATGCTGCCGTCAGCGTGGGGGGGAGGGGGGTGGGCTTGGACCCCCACCCCCCCGGCTTGTCACCCACCTGGTGGGTGCCCAACACGCGGCTGCGGGGGGTGAGGCGCGGCGTGCGGAAGAAGCGCTCTTTGGATGCCTCAAAGCGCTGCAGGGCGAGACGGCGGGCAGAGGGATTTTGGGGTGGGGGGGCTCAGCACTGGCACCTGCCCCTTCACCCCACCCCCCATACAAACCATGGCCTTGGTGATGGGCACACGGCGAGCCAAGCCGACGTTGGAGGGTCCAGATGCTCTGGGGGGGTCAGTGCCTGCAGGCGGGGGGGGTCCTGAGCACCAGTACAGCCCCCCCCCAGTGCAGGGCGGCAGCGTGGGGGGCACAGGGGGCATACCTGGGGTGCTGCTTTCATTCGAGGGGCGGTCTGGGAGCATGGACGCGCTCTCCTGGGTAAGGAGGGAACCTGGCGGTTCAGCTTGGGCCCCCCCCGCGGTTTGTGGGAGCCCCTGTGCCCCCCGGGCAGCTCCTGCGGTGCCCCTGGCCGAGGAGGGGACGCGGGCGGGCACTCGGCGGGCCAGGCAGGGTCTGCCCCCCGTGGCTCCCCCCGCCTCGCTCAGCTGCTCACTGGGCAGGACAGGGGCCAGCGCAGCCGGGAGGGTCTCTGTGGGGAGGGAGAGGCACAGTTATGGGGTGGGGGGGGCAGCACCCAAACACCTGGGTGCTGCAGGGGGTGGGGGGCACCCACCTGCTTTCACCACTGCGGAGGGATCCTGGTCCGTGTGTTTTTTCAGGCTGCAGGGGCGGGGGGGGCCTTAGGGGTGGGGTTAGGACCCCCCCAAAAAAAAAACAGCGGGGGAGGGGCTGGCCGGGGTGCGCTCGTCCTGTGTGTGGCTGGTTCGTGGCAGGAACCGAGCATCCCCGGGACAGCCCCAAAGCCGGTCCCGGGAGGGGCGTCCCAGCACCGGCCGCTCCCCTCCCCCTCCCGTCCCCTCCCCGGGCCGAGAGCCGCCGGCGGGGCTCCCCCGCTCCCTCCCCTCACCTGCGGGACCGGGCCCCGGCCGCCCCCTTCGGGGCTTCGCCGCGGCGCTCGAGAACCGGGGCGGCGGCAGGGAGGGCGAGGGGGCGCGGGGGGCCCCCGGGAGCCCGAACAGAGAAACCGGAGGCGCGGTCGAGGTGGCGCTGGAGCGGCCGCGAGGCCTGCGGGGAGCGGGGCGCTGAGCGGCGGCAGCAGCGGGCGGCGGCACCGGGGGCGCGCATCTGGGTGCGGAGGGAGCCGAGCCGCAGCGGGACGCGCCCGGCCAGCGAGGCCCTGACGGCGCCGCCGGGCCGAGCCTCGGGCCGCGCTCCCGGGCCCGGGCCCGGCCCGCTGAGGATCGCGGCCAGCGCCGCCGGGTCCGCCCGGAACGGGGGCGTCCCGCGGGGCTCCGTGGCCCGGCTCTCCCCGCCGCCGGGGGGGCCGCGAGACGCCATGGGGGCTCCGCACCCTGCGCCCGGCCCCGCCGGGACCCTTCGACGGGCCCCGCGCCGCGCGCCGCCGGTTTCCAAACCAACGGCGGCGGGGATTGGTCCCCGCGCGATGCGGGGCCGGCCAATAGGAGGCTTCCCGACGCCGGCGGCGCTGTCGGGATTGGTCCGCGCCGCTCAAGCACCGCCCCCTATCAGCCGCCCGCCAAGGAGCGGCCGACCACAGAGAGGAGGCGGCGGGCAGAGCGCCCCCCTGGGGACTGTGGGATAGCGGCGGACGCGGGTCGGGCCCCGCTCCCGGTCCCGGCCTCGGCCCCGGCCCCCGGTGCCGCCCCCGACAGCGCCGCCCCCGGGCTCCAGCCTTTGTGGATTACGTGTCTTCAAGGATGCTAACAGAGGGGCCCTTCCCAGCCCTCCATTAGCACCCAGGGGTGGGTCACTGCCCCCCATACCTGGATTTACCCCAGTAAATGCCCTGGTTCAAAGCGCGAGGAGCTGTGAGGACCAGTTCAGTCCTGACTTGTTCCTACCATCTTCTTTAAACCCTTCCCTAGACTCTATGCCATGCTGGGAACAGCAGCCCCCGCTCAGCATTGGGGTGAGGGGCTGCTCACCCCATACATATCCACTGCTCGGGATAGCAGGCAGGTGAGGAAGCTGCCATCAGCGCACCCCAGGACCCTCCCGGATTGCTGATGTCTTGCGGTGTTATCCCTCCAGCAGACAGATGGTGCTTGAAGTCCCCCGGGGCCCTGCAAACGTGAAGTTTCTCCTACCTATCTGTAGAGGGACTCAGTACTTGTTTTTTTCCTGGTCAGTTCCCTTTCTTGCACAGGCACAGAGGAACTGGGCAGAGCAGCCTCGGTTTTATTTAGAGGAGATGTCAGTGGGGCAGCACGCCCTCACTGACCAGAGACAGGGTCTCTTCAAGGAAGTGTGCCAGGTCAGTGAAGATGTCTTCTGGCAGCACATGAAGCAGCAGGTGGTAGAAGAACTCCCGGTCGTAATAGGAGGCGTAGAGCACCGCGACACCGAGCATGAAAGTGACGGCCAGCTCCACGCACACAAAGATCAGGCAGAATGTCCTGTGGGGCAGAAAAAGAGCTGGAAAAAGGGCAGGCTGGACGCATCCCGCACCCATGCCAGAGGGGGCTGTTCTGGGAGCCCCACAGGCTGCCCCTCCAGGCATTTCTCATTGCTCATTCGGACAGGCTTGGACGTGAGCCTCCACAAGCCAGGGAAGACACCTCGGCATTGGGCAAACACGCCGCAGCAGGCGTCCTGGCCATCCCAGTCGCTGCAGGGGAACCTGGGTGGGCACAGGGCATCTGAGGGGACACTCACCACAGCCAGGAAAAGGCACCTCTTCTCCTCGCCAGTTCCTCCGTCTTCTGTAGGTCAACACAAGGTAGGGACACTTGTCAGGCCCCACCGCACAGTCCGGTTCAGTACCCCACAGTAAATGCCAGTAACACACAGTACCCCAGTAAATGCCCTGGTTCAAAGCGCGTCCGTGCTGGCATCTCCTTCGGGCTGCGGGACACGAGCAGGGCCCAGCTGGGCTGTTTGAAATGCATCTTTTACTGTGCCTACAAGCCCTCCAAGCACCCCCGGTGTAGCTCCAGCACCGCCTGTTCCATTCAGTCCAGGGCCTTTGCTGGAGAGCTGCAAGTGCAGGGGAAACATCTCCCCTTGGCCTCCCATGGGGCAGGCTGTAGCGTGAGTGTGGGGGGGATGAGGACGACCTGAATGCATGGGGACACCCCAGGCTGGCAGAGCTGATTTCTGCTTGTGCTGTTTATTATTACTGGGATGGAACAGAAGAGGTGTTTTTAGAAACAGGATCCTAGAATGCTTTGGGTTGGAGGGGACCTTAATGACCACTGACCTTAAGGACACCCCCCCCCCAGTGCCGGCTGTAGTGTGTGAGTGTGGAGAAGAGATCGACACCTGCCTCTGCATTTCTCCTCCTCGGGAAGTTGTAGAAAGCAATGAGGTGGCCTCTTTGCCTTCTCTTCTCCAGCCTAGACAAGCCAGGTGACCTCAGCCTGTCCTCACAGGACGTGGCTTCCAGCCCTTTTGCCAGCTTTGTTGCCCTGCTCCGGACACTTTCAAGGACGTCCACATCCCTTTTGTGTTGTGGAGCCCAGAAGTGCACACAATACTCAAGGTGAGGCTGCACACGTACTAAATACAGCAAGAAAATTAATTATTAATTAATTAATTAAGATAATTAAATGCAGCAAGACAATTAACGGCTGGCTTTACTGGGTTGAATGCACTCCAGAATGCATTTTGCCCTCGTGGCTGCCAGGACTTGGCTGCTGGCTCACGCTGAGCCTGCTGTGGAGCTGCACCTCCAGAGCCCTTTCTGCTGAGCTGCTCTCTCCAGCCACTCGTCTCCCAGCCTGTGCTTGCATCCAGCATTACGCTGTCCCAGGGGCAGCACCTGGCATCTTCCGTTGTTGAACTTCATGCCGTTACTAATCTCCCAGTGTGCCAATCTGTCTAGATCCTTCTGCAAAGCCTCTCAGCCCTCCACGGAGTCAACGGTGCCTCCCAGTTTAGTGTCATTGGCAAACTTGCTGAGGACCCATTCCTCTCCTGCACCTAGATCTTTGATAAACATGTTGAAGGTAATTGGCCCCAGAACTGAGCCCTGGGGAAGACCGCTAGAGACTGGCCACCAGCCAGATGTAGACGCACTCACTAAGAAACTTGAGGTTGCGCGCCAAGAAACGTTTCCCGCATCGGGACAAGAGGTTCCCAGCAGGCCCAACAGACCTCTCATTCGTACAGCAAGCCAGCGTGTATGAGTTGTGCGCTCAGTAGTGCCCAGATAATGATGGGGTGTGCCAGGCCCCTGTGTGCACTGCACCCTGTAAGGCTGGGCTGACTTGTGGTCACACTGAGGTCTGTTTGATGCCCTCTGCTAGCCCCACACACTGGTAAGCTGCCAAGCAGCCATTCAGCAGGCATATTTGGCTTTGCTCCATCACTGTTTTCAGCAATAAATCTATTGCTGCTTCTCTCTTAGGAGTGAAGCGCATCATTCCTTTTGCGACACATGGACGAGCACAGATTTCTGAGCTGGGATTCAGTGCTGCTGCCCACTGGGACATGGCTGTCACTGCTCTGGGGCTGGTGCCAGAAGTGAGTTTTGGAGGGACGCTTCCCAGCCCTCCATTAGCACCCAGGGGTGGGTCACTGCCCCCCATACCTGGATTTACCCCAGTAAATGCCCTGGTTCAAAGCGCAAGGAGCTGTGAGGACCAGTTCAGTCCTGACTTGTTCCTACCATCTTCTTTAAACCCTTCCCTAGACTCTATGCCATGCTGGGAACAGCAGCCCCCGCTCAGCATTGGGGTGAGGGGCTGCTCACCCCATACATATCCACTGCTCGGGATAGCAGGCAGGTGAGGAAGCTGCCATCAGCGCACCCCAGGACCCTCCCGGATTGCTGATGTCTTGCGGTGTTATCCCTCCAGCAGACAGATGGTGCTTGAAGTCCCCCGGGGCCCTGCAAACGTGAAGTTTCTCCTACCTATCTGTAGAGGGACTCAGTACTTGTTTTTTTCCTGGTCAGTTCCCTTTCTTGCACAGGCACAGAGGAACTGGGCAGAGCAGCCTCGGTTTTATTTAGAGGAGATGGCAGTGGGGCGGCACGCCCTCACTGACCAGAGACAGGGTCTCTTCAAGGAAGTGTGCCAGGTCAGTGAAGATGTCTTCTGGCAGCACATGAAGCAGCAGGTGGTAGAAGAACTCCCGGTCGTAATAGGAGGCGTAGAGCACCGCGACACCGAGCATGAAAGTGACGGCCAGCTCCACGCACAGGAAGATCAGGCAGAATGTCCTGTGGGGCAGAAAAAGAGCTGGAAAAAGGGCAGGCTGGACGCATCCCGCACCCATGCCAGAGGGGGCTGTTCTGGGAGCCCCACAGGCTGCCCCTCCAGGCATTTCTCATTGCTCATTCGGACAGGCTTGGACGTGAGCCTCCACAAGCCCAGGAAGACACCTCGGCATTGGGCAAACACGCCGCAGCAGGCGTCCTGGCCATCCCAGTCGCTGCAGGGGAACCTGGGTGGGCACAGGGCACCTGAGGGGACACTCACCACAGCCAGGAAAAGGCACCTCTTCTCCTCGCCAGTTCCTCCGTCTTCTGTAGGTCAACACAAGGTAGGGACACTTGTCAGGCCCCACCGCACAGTCCGGTTCAGTACCCCACAGTAAATGCCAGTAACACACAGTACCCCAGTAAATGGCCTGGTTCAAAGCGCGTCCGTGCTGGCATCTCCTTCGGGCTGCGGGACACGAGCAGGGCCCAGCTGGGCTGTTTGAAATGCATCTTTTACTGTGCCTACAAGCCCTCCAAGCACCCCCGGTGTAGCTCCAGCACCGCCTGTTCCATTCAGTCCAGGGCCTTTGCTGGAGAGCTGCAACTGCAGGGGAAACATCTCCCCTTGGCCTCCCATGGGGCAGGCTGTAGCGTGAGTGTGGGGGGGATGAGGACGACCTGAATGCATGGGGACACCCCAGGCTGGCAGAGCTGATTTCTGCTTGTGCTGTTTATTATTACTGGGATGGAACAGAAGAGGTGTTTTTAGAAACAGAATCCTAGAATGCTTTGGGTTGGAGGGGACCTTAATGACCACTGACCTTAAGGACACCCCCCCCCCAGTGCCGGCTGTAGTGTGCCCCCCCAGGGCAGGCTGTAGTGTGTGAGTGTGGAGAAGAGATCGACACCTGCCTCTGCATTTGTCCTCCTCGGGAAGTTGTAGAAAGCAACGAGGTGAACATGTCTCAAAAAAACAACAAAAAAAACCCAAACCTGTCTCAAAAGACCGACCTTGCGGTTTGGACAAGAGCCATGGAGCAGCTGAGTCTGTACAAAGGCAGGGGGTCGGCTAGTGGTGATGAAGAAGAGCCACCAACCTTCATCCCCACGACCCCCCGACGACCACCACCAGAAGGCACTGCGCGCGGGGATAGGTTATGCATATGTATAGGCATATTGGGAAACTTCATGCCTATGTAACTCTTTACTGTCTATAACGCAAGCAAGTTGCCGCGTTGGGGTGCGCATGCCTTTGGGAGCTGTCCCGCATGTGCCTGGTGCTGAAATAAACCACATACCTACTTTATAATTCATTTGCTTTGAGTTATCATAGAATCATAGAATATCCTGAGTTGGAAGGGACCCTTAAGGATCATCAAGTCCAACTCTTGATACCGCACAGGTCTACCCAAAAGTTCAGACCATGTGACTAAGTGCACAGTCCAATCGCTTCTTAAATTCAGACAGGCTCGGTGCAGTGACCACTTCCCTGGGGAGCCTGTTCCAGTGTGCAACCACCCTCTCTGTGAAGAACCCCCTCCTGATGTCGAGCCTAAATTTCCCCTGCCTCAGCTTAACCCCGTTCCCGCGGGTCCTGTCACTGGTGTTAATGGAGAAAAGGTCTCCTGCCTCTCGACACCCCCTTACGAGGAAGTTGTAGACTGTGATGAGGTCTCCCCTCAGCCTCGTCTTCTCCAGGCTGAACAGGCCCAGTGACCTCAGCCGTTCCTCGTACGTCTTCCCCTCCAGGCCTTTCACCATCTTCGTAGCCCTCCTCTGTACACTCTCCAACAGTTTCATGTCCTTTTTATACTGTGGTGCCCAGAACTGCACACAGTACTCGAGGTGAGGCCGCACCAGCGCAGAGTAGAGCGGGACAATCACCTCCCTTGACCTACTAGCGATGCCGTGCTTGATGCACCCCAGGACACGGTGGGCCCTCCTGGCCGCCAGGGCACACTGCTGGCTCATATTCAACTTGCTGTCTACCACGACCCCCAGATCCCTCTCTTCTAGGCTGCTCTCTAGCGTCTCATCGCCCAGTCTGTATGTGCAGCCAGGGTTTCCCCGTCCCAGGTGCAGGACCCGGCACTTGCTCTTATTGAACTTCATGCGGTTGGTGATCGCCCAGCTCTCCAACCTATCCAGATCCCTCTGCAAGGCCTTTCCACCCTCATTCGAGTCCACAACTCCTCCAAGTTTGGTGTCATCAGCAAACTTGCTCAAAATACCTTCTATTCCTACATCCAGATCGTTTATAAAAATATTGAAAAGTACCGGCCCTAATATGGAGCCTTGAGGGACCCCACTGGTGACCGCCCACCAGCCTGACGCAGCCCCATTTACCATAACCCTTTGGGCCCTGCCCGTTAGCCAATTGCTCACCCATCGTATGATGTTTTTATTTAGCTGTATGGTGGACATTTTGTCCAGTAGGATCCTATGGGAAACCGTGTCAAAAGCCTTGCTGAAGTCCAAAAAAATCACATCAGCTGGTTTCCCTTGGTCCATCATACGGGTGATCTTATCATAGAAGGAAATCAGGTTAGTTAGGCAGGACCTGCCCTTCACAAACCCATGCTGGCTGGGACCAATGACTGCTTTGTCCCCCAGGTGAGCCTCAATAAGTTCGAGAACCATCTTCTCCATGATTTTACCAGGCACTGACGTGAGACTGACAGGCCTGTAATTGCTAGGGTCTTCTTTCTGACCCTTCTTGTAAATCGGCACAACATTTGCCAGCTTCCAGTCTACCGGGACCTCTCCAAATTCCCAGGATCGTTGAAAAATAATTGAGAGAGGTTCCGCGATGACGTCCGCCAGCTCTTTCAGCACCCGGGGATGAATCCCATCCGGACCCATGGACTTGTAGGGATCCAGGTGGAGTAGCAAATCCCGCACACGTTCAGGGTCGGTTGGGAGTTTGTCATCCCCACCATCCCGGTCCTCTAGCTCAGGGCACCCTGGGTCCCGAAGCCCATCATCGGCATTGAAGACAGAGGCAAAGAAGGCGTTAAGCGTCTCTGCTTTGCCTATGTCATTGTCTGTGAGGAGACCTTCCCTATCAAGGAGCGGTATTCTTTAGTTTAGCTATGTATTCTTTAGTTCTCCTTTTTCCATTCACATATCTGAAAAAGCCCTTTTTATTTTCTCTCACAGACACAGCCAGCTTCAACTCTAGGTGTGCTTTGGCCACACGAATTTTCTGCCTACAAACACGAACAGCATCCCTGTATTCTTTCCATGACACCTGGCCCTCCTTCCAGTAGCGAAACACTCTCTGTTTCCGCCTAATCTCCATTAGAATGTTCCTGGTCAGCCACGCCGGCCTCCTGCCCCGCCTGCCTGACTTGCGATATTTAGGAATTGCTTGATCTTGTGCTTCTAGGAGGCATCGTTTAAAGAATGACCAGCACTGGTGGACATCGAGGCCTTCAAGAGCAGTTTCCCAGGGGACCTTGCTGACTAGTTCCCTGAGCAGCCTGAAGTCCGCTTTCCCCATATCTAGGGAAGAGGTTTTGGTGGCACTTTTCCTTCTGTCACCGTAAATTTTGAACTCAACCACTTCATGGTCGCTTTGACCAAGGCGGCCACCAATCACCACATCTCCCACCAGACCCTCTCTGTTTTCTAGCAACAGGTCTAGGAGGGCACCTTTCCTAGTTGGCTCCGTTAGCATCTGCACCAAGAAGTTATCATCTAGGTGCTTCATGAACCTCCTGGACTTGCTCGTGTCAGCCGTGTGGCACTCCCAGTTAACGTCTGGCAAGTTGAAGTCCCCCATAAGGACAAGGGGAGTTAATCTCGAGGCCTCTCTTAGTTCTGTAAAGAATAATTTATCGGCGCTATCGTCCTGGCCAGGCGGTCTGTAATAGACTCCCACAACGACATCCCCTTTATTCGTTCGTCCCTTGATCCTTACCCAGAGGCTCTCAACTTTGCCATCGCCGACCTGAAGTTCCACACAGTCCAGCCCCTGCTTCACATATATCGCCACCCCACCACCTCGCCTACCCTGCCTGTCCCTCCTGAAGAGCCTGTAACCATCTATCGCAACACCCCAGTCACAGGACTCATCCCACCAGGTTTCGCTTATGCCGATGATATCGTAGTTGCAGTATCGAGTTGTGGAGTTCTTCCACGAATCAGTGTCATAAGCAGCAATTTTCTATCCAGAGAGGCCTCTGTCTGCTCTCACCTGCTCCAGATCATGCTTACTGCCTGCAGCACTTGCTTGGCACCAACACAGGCAGAGAGCTAGGAGCAGGGCTGAGCGTGAGGGAGAGGCCAAGCCCTGCAGCTGCTGCTTGCAGCTCATCTCTTACTCTCAGGAGCACCGGGAACGGATGGGAACACCTCACTAAGGTGGCCTTGTCCCACGCCAGCGCACACAGCCTGGCCAGAGACGTGACAGATGCAGAAGGGGTTCTGAGAGCAAGCCCATTCCCCAGTATCCCAAGCACGGGGAGAGGAGAGCCGCATGAAGGGAGAGCCAGTGTTGGGCTGGGGCATGAGCCCCCTGTCAGGCTCTTTCTCACCTGCATCTTGTCATAAGTCTTGGCAAAGACTTATGCAAGTCTTTGTCCGAGTCTTTTCAAAATGAGGGGGGTGTAGCTGCTTCTCCCTCAGGCGGTGGTGGCTTCTCCCATTCTCTTGCTTGTCAGAGGCATTCTGGGGTGATGTGGAGCTCCACAAGAGGAAGCGGCTCGGGCACCTGCTTCACAGAGTGCCTGTGGGATGGATGAGCTGTAACTGATGAGAACAGCCCCAAAGGCCTCCAGCCGTGGCCTGCTCCCCTGTACTGCGTCTGGCTGGGATAGAGTTAATATTCTTAATAGCAGCTTGTAAGGTGCTGTGTTTTAGAGCTGTGGCCAAAACGATGCTGGTAGTGCGCTGAAGTTGTTCGCTTTTGCTGACCAGTGTTTGCACAGCATCGAGGCCTTCTCTAGTTCTTTTACACCTATTTTTACACCTATTTACACTATATTTGTCTATTACACCCGCCCCTCGAGTGAATGGCCGTGGGGTGAGCCAGAGGTTGGGAGGAGACATAACCAGGCAGAGCAACCGTACTAACCAACAAGACGTTCCACGCCATGTAATGTCATGCTCAGCAATAAAAGGGTAAAAGAGGGGGTTTAGAGAGTTATGCAACACATCCTTTCCAGGATTGGTCCCATCACTGGGGATCGGTCATTTTAGAATAGAATGGAATAGAATAGCTCGAGTCGGAAGGGATCTTCAAAGATCATCCAGTCCAACAGCTGAACCACTCCAGAGTTAACTAAAAGTTAAAGCTTATTATTGAGGGCATCATCCAAATGCCTCTCGAACACTGACAGGCATGGGGAGTTACCACCTCACCAGGAAGCCTGTGCCAGTGTTTGACCACCCTCATGGTAAGGCAGTTTTTCCTCAGGTACAGTCTGAACCTCTCCTTGCGCAGCTTTGTGCCATTCCCGTGCATCCTTTCATCGGTTACCAGGGAGAAGAGATCGACACCTGCCTCTGCATTTCTCCTCCTCGGGAAGTTGTAGAAAGCAATGAGGTGGCCTCTTTGCCTTCTCTTCTCCAGCCTAGACAAGCCAGGTGACCTCAGCCTGTCCTCACAGGACGTGGCTTCCAGCCCTTTTGCCAGCTTTGTTGCCCTGCTCCGGACACTTTCAAGGACGTCCACATCCCTTTTGTGTTGTGGAGCCCAGAAGTGCACACAATACTCAAGGTGAGGCTGCACACGTACTAAATACAGCAAGAAAATTAATTATTAATTAATTAATTAAGATAATTAAATGCAGCAAGACAATTAACGGCTGGCTTTACTGGGTTGAATGCACTCCAGAATGCATTTTGCCCTCGTGGCTGCCAGGACTTGGCTGCTGGCTCACGCTGAGCCTGCTGTGGAGCTGCACCTCCAGAGCCCGTTCTGCTGAGCTGCTCTCTCCAGCCACTCGTCTCCCAGCCTGTGCTTGCATCCAGCATTACGCTGTCCCAGGTGCAGCACCTGGCATCTTCCGTTGTTGAACTTCATGCCGTTACTAATCTCCCAGTGTGCCAATCTGTCTAGATCCTTCTGCAAAGCCTCTCAGCCCTCCACGGAGCCAACGGTGCCTCCCAGTTTAGTGTCATTGGCAAACTTGCTGAGGACCCATTCCTCTCCTGCACCTAGATCTTTGATAAACATGTTGAAGGTAATTGGCCCCAGAACTGAGCCCTGGGGAAGACCGCTAGTGACTGGCCACCAGCCAGATGTAGCCCCACTCACTAAGAAACTTGAGGTTGCGCGCCAAGAAACGTTTCCCGCATCGGGACAAGAGGTTCCCAGCAGGCCCAACAGACCTCTCATTCGTACAGCAGGCCAGCATGTATGAGTTGTGCGCTCAGTAGTGCCCAGATAATGATGGGGTGTGCCAGGCCCCTGTGTGCACTGCACCCTGTAAGGCTGGGCTGACTTGTGGTCACACTGAGGTCTGTTTGATGCCCTCTGCTAGCCCCACACACTGGTAAGCTGCCAAGCAGCCATTCAGCAGGCATATTTGGCTTTGCTCCATCACTGTTTTCAGCAATAAATCTATTGCTGCTTCTCTCTTAGGAGTGAAGCGCATCATTCCTTTTGCGACACATGGACGAGCACAGATTTCTGAGCTGGGATTCTTGTTGTTTTGTATCGCTCAGAATGGGGTGCATCAAATACCCAGCAGGCCACCAACTGCCCAGCAGCATCATGCAGTCAGCACCAGCCGTGCAGAATGTCTGCGCAGGCCCTTCCCCACTAATAAAAGACCACAGTTTATTGGTAGGGTTATTGATAAAGGGCCACAGTTTATTGGCAGGGTTAGAAGAGAAAGGGTCTTCCCTTTTCTTCAAGGTTCCCTTTTCTTTTCACAGTTCATCTGGTGGATGGCTTCCAAGGGCAGATGCCAGCCCTGGAGGAAGGATCCAGTGGAGGATGTCCCTCTTCAGCAGGACCAGGATGAGGAAGGCGAGCTGCAGGCCGGCAAAGGACAGCACTAATCTCCTGCAGAACAGAAGAAGGTTCAGACAGAGCCAGGGATAAATTCATCCTCTTTAAACCCTGCCATGGGACCCCGTGCCATGCTGGGAGCAACATGTGCCGCTCAGGATTGGGGTGAGGAACCTGCCTATCCCCCTTGGCTCTGCTGTACTTTGAGGGCCACCCCCCACCTGCTTCCCCAACCCAGGAAACAAAGAAATGCTGAGGCAGTTTATCCTGGAGAGGTCAAAAGCTGCCTAATGCCTTGGGAGCCACGACCTGCGAGAGCAACTCACCGCAGCCAAGTACTGATTCTGTGCCTCCTTGACGCCAACTCTTCATCCTACAGGACAAGGCAAAGCAGGGCCACGTGTTAGGGCACGTGAGCCAGGGAAGGCGTTGGGGGCGCTCAGACCCCCTCCCTCGTTCCCACTGAGGTGAATGGCCCCATGTCCTCTGGGGCCAAGTCCAGACCCTCCCCCCGCAGGCCCACAGCAGGGGTATAGCTCCTACCAGCTGCGCAGCCACCATCTCCTGCATCCAGGTCTTGGGCGCCTCGGCCGCCTGCATCCTCTTCCCCCTGCTACAGACACCACAGAGTTTCTGGGCTGTGAGAAGAGACCTCGGCCAGGACCTCCCCCTTGACTGAGGTGGCCAGGAGGAGCTCAGGGTGCTGCCCAGCCTCTGCTGGAGCAGGGATGAGGCATCTCATTGTCCCAGCACCGCACAAACCCACACTCACCCCCTGCACCCTCTGCCTTCTCCGTGCCCCAGGCTTTGGGGGCGCGGGGGGCTCTGACAAGAGGCTGGGAGCTGCTCACAGTCGTGCAGCATTGCTAAAAGGAGTCAAGAGTTGCTCAGAGAAGCTTGGAGCTGCTTAGGAGAAGGCAAAGGGCTCTCCAGAGCAGCCATGAGGAGCTGAAAGGAGCCCCCAAACTGTCTGTGACACGGGTGCCTGGAAGCTGTACAGCTCCTCCCCGCCGTCTACCCCTGGTCGGGGTCAGGGCCCTGTCCCCACTCACCTGGCAGTTTGCGTTTTGAAAACCTCCCTTCTCTCCTGGAGGTTCTTAATCTCCTCCCTCAGAGCCTGGAGAAGCAAAGGATCAGGTTCTGAGACTACCCACACATGCTTGGACGGGGCTTCCCCCCCCCCCAAACATGTTGATCTCCCCTCCCTCCTGCCCTCAGGACCTTGTTGATACTGGCTCTTTCAGCAACAGCCTCTTCCAGCTCTGCACGTCTCCGTTTGCACTGCAAAGCAACCGGGACAGATTGCACAGAGTCAGGGTGGGAAAGGGCATCCCCAGTCTATCCCCAGGGCTCTGCAAGGCCAGGCCAGAACCAGGGCAGCAAGCACTAAGGCATTCTGGGGATCGCACCACTCCCCAGCAGCTCTGCCCTGCCCCTGTTGGACTTCTGCCTCTGGGTTACAGACCTTTAGGAACTCCTCCAGCGCCGCTTCCACACCAGCCCTTGCCTGAGCGACCTGCGCCAAGACCTCCGCCATGTTCTCCAGGGACTCCTGTGCATGCTCCAGGGACCCCTTCGCACCCTCTGCCTCCATGGCTTCACCTGCACCTGCACCTGGGGGAGCAGCCCTCTTTGTACCCTTCGAGGCGGCCGTGTCACAATGACAACCATGGTGACACCATGGTGACATGGCTACGGCTGCCCACTGGGACATGGCTGCCACTGCTCTGGGGCTGGTGCCAGAAGTGAGCTGTGGAGGGACGCTTCCCAGCCCTCCATTAGCACCCAGGGGTGGGTCACTGCACCCATACCCCTACATCCACTTCCCCCTGGCCACCTATGCCTCTCGGTCGACTACGGCAAGAAGTCCAAGCTGGAGTTCTCCATCTACCCGGCCCCGCAGGTCTCCACGGCCGTGGTGGAGCCCTACAACTCCATCCTCACCACCCACACCACGCTGGAGCACTCTGACTGCGCCTTCATGGTGGACAACGAGGCCATCTACGACATCTGCCGCAGGAACCTGGACATCGAGAGGCCCACCTACACCAACCTCAACAGGTTGATAGGCCAGATCGTGTCCTCCATCACGGCCTCCCTGCGCTTCGACGGGGCCCTGAATGTTGACCTGACCGAGTTCCAGACCAACCTGGTGCCGTACCCGCGCATCCACTTCCCCCTGGCCACCTACGCCCCCGTCATCTCGGCCGAGAAGGCTTACCACGAGCAGCTCTCGGTGGCCGAGATCACCAACGCCTGCTTCGAGCCGGCCAACCAGATGGTGAAGTGCGACCCGCGGCACGGCAAGTACATGGCGTGCTGCCTGCTGTACCGCGGGGACGTGGTGCCCTAGCACATCAACGCCGCCATCGCCACCATCAAGACCAAGCGCAGCATCCAGTTTGCGGACTGGTGCCCGAGTGGTTTCAAGGTGGGCATCAACTGCCTGCCTCCCACGGTGGTGCCCGGGGGGGACCTGGCCAAGGTGCAGCACGCCGTCTGCATGCTGAGCAACACCACGGCCATCGCCGAGGCCTGGGCCCGCCTGGACCACAAGTTCGACCTGATGTACGCCAAGCGTGCCTTTGTGCACTGGTACGTGGGCGAGGGCATGGAGGAGGGGGAGTTCTCGGAGGCCAGGGAGGACGTGGCCGCTGAGAGAGGGAGTTCAGAGAATCTTAGCAAATAGAGATAGAGCGCTGACAGTATTAAACTAGTGGATGCTGCTGAATGTCTTTGCTAACCATTTTGCATCGTGCAAATTAACTGAAGCAAGAAGCCTTGGGCCCCTTACCACGTTTAGTTCCTCATAAGAACGTGAAGTAATCTTAAGAAAGTGGCAGAAATTGGTCCTGCAGTTTGGACAAGAGCCAAGCAGCAACTGAGTCTGCGCAAAGACAAGAGGTCAGCTAGCGGTGGTGAGGAAGAGTCACCAACCTTCATCCCCACAACCCCTGGCGACCACTACCAGGAGACACTGCGCAAGCACAGATGGTAGGAGCTTGTGGAAATGACTTCTTGGATCTAATTTTAATATAAAGCGGGGACAGGTTATGCATATGGAGAGGCTTATTGTGAAACTTCAGGCACACGTAAGGCTTTGTTGCATATAACCACGGCAAGTTGCCGCGTCGTGAGAGCACGACTCACGGCTTTGGTGAGACAACCCCCCGTGCTGCCCAGTTCCGAATAAACGTCCAGAGAAGGGCAACGAAGCTGGTGAGGGGTCTGGAGAACAAGTCTTACGAGGAGCGGCTGAGGGAGCTGGCATTGTTCAGCCTGGAAAAGAGGAGGCTCAGGGGCGACCGTATCGTGCTCTATAAGTACCTTAAAGGAGGCTGTAGCGAGGCGGGGGTTGGTCTATTCTCCCACGTGCCTGGGGACGGGACAAGGGGGAACGGACTAAAGTTGCGCCAGGGCAGGTTTCGGTTGGGTATTAAGAAGAACTTATTTACCGAAAGGGTTGTTGGGCATCGGAATGGGCTGCCCAGGGAGGTGGTTGAGTCGCCGTCCCTGGAGGCCTTTAAAAGACGTTTAGATGTAGAGCTCGGTGACGTGGTTTAGTGGAGGACTTGTTAGTGTCCGGGTGATGGCGTCATAGAGGAGGGATGACGTCATATGACCTCGTTAACAACCCTTCTAGGGGTTGTTAACCCTCGTTAACAGCCCATGCTAATGGCTGTGTAATGCTGTATGTCATCACTACCACGCTTCCCCCACTAAAGGACAGACGTGGCCCAGACCCGTAAGCTGTGCCCGTGCCTGAGGCCTCACAGACACATTCTCGTTGCGCACCTGCGCGGGGGCTGCGTCTGCACTCGTTAACAACCCTTCACCTCCCTCCTCTGCACCCCTTGCGCTGAGGCTGTCGGGGTGTGTCCGGGCGGGCACGCACCATATAAGGTCATATGACGTCATCCCTCCTCTATGACGCCATCACCCGGACACTATATAAGGCCGCGCTCGCCCAGGCCGGGCCAGTGGCAGAGGCGACCTCTGCTGCTGCGCGGTGCTGGGAGCCGGTGTCTGCTGAGGGCTCAGAGGCTGCTGTCCCTCAGAGGCCCAGGCCGTGCGATCGCTGGTGGCTATTGCTGGCAGCGTTTGGTGAACGTTCATCGTTCTCATTCCTTAAGCCATGATCCGGGGTGGTGTGGGCCAGGGGCCCGTGGCGCACAGTCACCCCTCATCCCGTCGGGGCCCAGCGCGACCCCCCAGCAGGCCTGTGCAGCAGGAGGAGCACAGGCAGGAGCTGGAGGCGCTGCGGGCCCAGCTGGAGGCCGAGCGTCTCCACTCGCAGGAGCTGCACCGCCGCTTTGCTGATGAAACCCGCGAGATAAAGAAGATGGCAGAGCAGGAGCGGCAGCTTCTGGCTGAGAAGCTACGCTCCAGATGGGAGCAGCAACGGGCACGGGAGCTGCAGCGGCTGTGGGAGCTGAGCCAGAAGCAGCGGGCAACAGAGATCCGTCAGCTGCTGCGTGAGAAGGAGGCCGAGTGGCGCCAGGCACAGGAGTTGCTCCAAGAGCAGCGGGACGACGCCGTCCGCCAGGCGCGGGACCTGCAGCAGGAGCTGGCCGAGGAGCTGGTGAGGCACGGCTGCAGCAGCAGCAGCGAGGCCCGCAGCAAGCTGCAGGAGGTCCACAGGCAGCTCCACTGGCGGAAGGACAGCAAGCAGACCGCCCGCATCGTAAGCCTCCAAAATGAACTGGAACTGCAGAGAAGGCTCTTCCAGCAGTACATCCTGGAGCAGGCTGAGGGGAGGCCGTCTGCCTCCCACAGCGAAGACAGGGCTGCGGCCTGGCACCGCCTGCAGACTCGCCTGGGCGCAGGGACCACCGGGACCTGCTCTTCGAAGAGCCCCGGTGCATCTGGTGCTGCTGGGGGAGGAGGGCAGCAGACAACCCACTCCAGCTTAAAAGCTCACCTCCAGGGAGAAGGGAAGAGCTGCGGGCGGGCGGTCACAGACGTGGGTGTTCAGGTGGCAGCGCAACAAGAGGCCTGCCCACCTGGCAGTGGAGACAGCCAGCTGCTGCAGGAGAAAGCTCATCTGCAGCATGCCCTGGAGGACCTGCAGAGGCAATGCGGTGTCCTTCAAGAGGAGACCCGCCTTCTGGGGAAGGAAAGCGCTCTGGAACTGGGGGAGGAGGTGGAGAGGCTCCAGCAGAAGACTAGTATGCTAGGCCTCCTTACCAAGCACCTGAAAGAAAACACCAGGCAACTGAAAGAGACCGACCTGAAATCTGGAAAGACTGCTGCAAAGACAGAGCAGGTCGACCAGCAGCAGAGAGGGGAATCGGAAACCGAGGCTGGGAAAAAACTTAGGCCTCACAGGAACCTGGATCAGGAACGCTCAAGACTGCAGCAAAGGTACGAGGAGCTGAAAGTGCGTCTGAGAGAGATGACAAATGAAAATGCCAGGCGCGCAGAAGAAAATTCTCAGCTCCGTGGGCAGAAGGAGCGGATAGACGAGGTTCGATCTGACAACGCTGCTCTGAAGGGGAAACTCGTGCAAGTGACAGAGCAGCGAAATTCTGCCATCGGAGAGGCCAAACGTCTTCAAACACGACTGCAAGATCTGGGTTGTGAACTGAAAGCCATGAGACAACTGGCAGGACGAAGGCAACAACAGGAGAACGACCTCGAGGAAACAAGGCGACTGCTGCAGAAGAAGAAAGAGGAAGTTGAGCATTTGCAGAGGGCTTGGGCAGAGCAAAGAAGGACACATGAGGAAGACACGCAAGCGTCTCAAGCGCAGCTGAGAGAATTAGAGAAAGAGAATCAGCACCAAAGTCAACAATGGGAGCTGCTCTCTCAGCAACTTGAGCAAGAAAAAAGAAAAGAATCCAACCGTGTCAGTTCAGGACTACCACAGGTGACATCTTCTCCCACAGCACAGGCCTATGCAGAGCAGTCCCATGACCTTTGCAACCGCAAAGACAGCTCTGATGTTTCTGAGGAGGCAACCAAGGTCCCGGCATCCCACACAAGCACCTGGACATCAGATGCCGCACACAACAGTCCTGGGTGCCGCCTTCTTTCAGACGAGGGCCCTGTGCATGGGAACGAAGAATCAGGAGCAGAGCATGTGTCCTTCATCCTGCAGTCCTCGGGAGAAGAATCGCTAAAACTTCGAAAATTTTTAGCTCGATACAGCTACGATCCTTTCGAGGGTCCTAATGAGCACCCCGAAGCAGAGCTTCCTCTGACTGCGGGAGAATACGTTTATGTCTATGGAGACATGGATGAAGACGGCTGGTTTGTGGGAGAGCTGACGGATGGCACGAGAGGATTTGTCCCCTCTAATTTGGTAGAAGAAGTTTCAGACGATGACCTGGTGACAACTGTGCCTCCAGAGCTACGTGATCTCCTGCAGGATAGCGATGATGAACTGAGATCTTGCAGCAGGAGAGGAAGGAAGAAACGGAGGAATCGGAGGAATAAATAAAGATCTTGACCAAGGAATCTGTGTCCCCTGTGTCTCCCCCCCTTCTCCCTCCCCTTCCACAGCTTTTATTGCTGAGCGTGACGTTGCCGTATGGACTATCCCTTTGGTCTTTTTGGGTCAGCTGCCCTGGCAATGCCCCCTCCCCACCTCTTGCCCACAGCCAGCCGACTGGATTTGGGGCTGGGGGGTGGCAGAGGGAGGGCGCTGTGGGAGTCCTGATGCTGTGCCAGCACGGCTCAGCAGTAGACAAAACACATTGGTGCAATATCAAGTCAGTTCTAGCCAGAAGTACAGAGCATAGTGCTGCATGGGCTGCTGTGGGGAAGGTTGAGTCCATCCCAGGCAGACCCAGAACACCATACCCACCGTGGTGGGGATGGTATGACCAGGCAGGGTCTAGAGGGGTGGCTGGATCCCCACTGAAAAAGTCGTCAGGGGGCTGTGGAAAGGCTGCTCAGCCTGTAACTTGTGAAGCTTCTGCTCCCTGCTACGAGCTGCTTGGAAAGGCCCGGCTCTTTCAGAACCCACTTTCCCCTTTGGACCAACGGCCCAGGTGTGCTCGGGGCAGCGGTCTGTGCCAGCTGTGACGCATTTCACACCATTGCTGCTTCTGGAAGCCTGCTGCAGGCCCACCGTGCCTGCTGCCGCCATCGTTCACCCGGCTCTGCCACAAGCACCTTGTTTCTCCTCAGGTGTGGCCTCGAGTGAGCTGTCCCCTCCTGGCTGCCTGCAGGAGAGCTTCAGGGGCCTCAAAGAGAAGGCTCTGCTGGGCTCCGCTGTCACTTTGCCCTTTGGAACAAAAGCGCAAACCTGCGCTACAGCACCGCCGTCGTGCAGCCATCTGGGAGCACAACCAACAGGCTCCCTGAGAATCCCCCGTGCCCCCCAGCGTGCCCCCCATTTTCACTCGCCTGTGCCCCCGCTCCCATATGTCCCCCTTTCCCCTCACTATTTCAACTCCCATGTCCCCACCAGTAGTTTCCCAGTGAGCTACGTCCACGGGGCCTGAGGGAACCGGTGGACTTGCTAAGCCACTGGCCATCATACAGGAGAGGCTGTGGAAGTCTGTTTAAGTAGTTCCCACTGACTGGAGGAGAGGAAACATAGCCCCCATTCTACAAAGGGGAAAATGGAAGACCTGGGAGCTACAAGCCTTCCTCCCTTTGTGGGGGTGCAGAGCCTTCACCACCCTCAGGCGGGAGGCAGAGCTGAGGCAGGGCCGGGCTGGGTGGGGGGGGGGCGCTCTGGAAGGTTCTGTGCTGTGGGGCGTGCTGGGGGGGGGCACTGGGAGGGGGTGTCCTTAAGGTCAGTGGTCATTAAGGTCCCCTCCAACCCAAAGCCTTCTAGGATTCTGTTTCTAAAAACACCTCTTCTGTTCCATCCCAGTAATAATAAACAGCACAAGCAGAAATCAGCTCTGCCAGCCTGGGGTGTCCCCATGCATTCAGGTCGTCCTCATCCCCCCCACACTCACGCTACAGCCTGCCCCATGGGAGGCCAAGGGGAGATGTTTCCCCTGCAGTTGCAGCTCTCCAGCAAAGGCCCTGGACTGAATGGAACAGGCGGTGCTGGAGCTACACCGGGGGTGCTTGGAGGGCTTGTAGGCACAGTAAAAGATGCATTTCAAACAGCCCAGCTGGGCCCTGCTCGTGTCCCGCAGCCCGAAGGAGATGCCAGCACGGACGCGCTTTGAACCAGGGCATTTACTGGGGTACTGTGTGTTACTGGCATTTACTGTGGGGTACTGAACCGGTACTGAACAGGTCCAAGCCTGTCCGAATGAGCAGAGCTGAGGCAGGGCCGGGCTGGGTGGGGGGGGCGCTCTGGAAGGTTCTGTGCTGTGGGGCGTGCTGGGGGGGGGCACTAGGGGAGGGAACACACGGTGCTGGGGGGCACCCGGGGCACGTAGCTGGGGGTAACTGTGGGGGGGATGCCCTAGAGTAGGAGTTGAACTGGTGAGGGGAAAGGGGGTCATATAGGAGTGGGGGCACACGCAAGTGAAAATGGAGGAGTTCTCCTCCTCCCTGTTAAAGGGGAGCAAAGCTCCGCCCATGGCCTTCCTCCCTTTGTGGGGGTGCACAGCCTTCACCACCCACTGTCCGTCGTACCTGAGAAGTTGTTGCTGAGGGCTATAGAAAATAAGGAGGCGATTGGTGACAGACAACACGGCTTCACTCGGGGCAGATCATGCCTGACAAATCTGGTGCCCTTCTATGATGGGGTTGCAGCATTGGTGGGTAGGGAAAGAGCAACGGACATCATCTACCTGGACTCGTGCAAAGCACTTGCACTGTCCCCCATGATCTCTAAACTGGAGAGACATGGATCGGATGGACGGACAACTCGGTGGGTAAGGAATTGGCGAGATGGTTGCACTCAAAGAGTAGCGGTCAGAGGCTCAGTGTCCAGGCAGAAACCAGTAACGAGTGGCATTCCTCAGGGATCTGCATATTGACCAGTGGTCAACAGCACCCAGGGGTGGGTCACTGCCCCCCATACCTGGATTTACCCCAGTAAATGCCCTGGTTCAAAGCGCGTCCGTGCTGGCATCTCCTTCGGGCTGCGGGACACGAGCAGGGCCCAGCTGGGCTGTTTGAAATGCATCTTTTACTGTGCCTACAAGCCCTCCAAGCACCCCCGGTGTAGCTCCAGCACCGCCTGTTCCATTCAGTCCAGGGCCTTTGCTGGAGAGCTGCAACTGCAGGGGAAACATCTCCCCTTGGCCTCCCATGGGGCAGGCTGTAGCGTGAGTGTGGGGGGGATGAGGACGACCTGAATGCATGGGGACACCCCAGGCTGGCAGAGCTGATTTCTGCTTGTGCTGTTTACTATTACTGGGATGGAACAGAAGAGGTGTTTTTAGAAACAGAATCCTAGAATGCTTTGGGTTGGAGGGGACCTTAATGACCACTGACCTTAAGGACACCCCCCCCCAGTGCCGGCTGTAGTGTGCCCCCCCAGGGCAGGCTGTAGTGTGTGAGTGTGGAGAAGAGATCGACACCTGCCTCTGCATTTGTCCTCCTCGGGAAGTTGTAGAAAGCAATGAGGTGAACATGTCTCAAAAAAACAACAAAAAAAACCCAAACCTGTCTCAAAAGACCGACCTTGCGGTTTGGACAAGAGCCATGGAGCAGCTGAGTCTGTACAAAGGCAGGGGGTCGGCTAGTGGTGATGAAGAAGAGCCACCAACCTTCATCCCCACGACCCCCCGACGACCACCACCAGAAGGCACTGCGCGCGGGGATAGGTTATGCATATGTATAGGCATATTGGGAAACTTCATGCCTATGTAACTCTTTACTGTCTATAACGCAAGCAAGTTGCCGCGTTGGGGTGCGCATGCCTTTGGGAGCTGTCCCGCATGTGCCTGGTGCTGAAATAAACCACATACCTACTTTATAATTCATTTGCTTTGAGTTGTGGAGTTCTTCCACGAATCAGTGTCATAAGCAGCAATTTTCTATCCAGAGAGGCCTCTGTCTGCTCTCACCTGCTCCAGATCATGCTTACTGCCTGCAGCACTTGCTTGGCACCAACACAGGCAGAGAGCTAGGAGCAGGGCTGAGCGTGAGGGAGAGGCCAAGCCCTGCAGCTGCTGCTTGCAGCTCATCTCTTACTCTCAGGAGCACCGGGAACGGATGGGAACACCTCACTAAGGTGGCCTTGTCCCACGCCAGCGCACACAGCCTGGTCAGAGACGTGACAGATGCAGAAGGGGTTCTGAGAGCAAGCCCATTCCCCAGTATCCCAAGCACGGGGAGAGGAGAGCCGCATGAAGGGAGAGCCAGTGTTGGGCTGGGGCATGAGCCCCCTGTCAGGCTCTTTCTCACCTGCATCTTGTCATAAGTCTTGGCAAAGACTTATGCAAGTCTTTGTCCGAGTCTTTTCAAAATGAGGGGGGTGTAGCTGCTTCTCCCTCAGGCTGTGGTGGCTTCTCCCATTCTCTTGCTTGTCAGAGGCATTCTGGGGTGATGTGGAGCTCCACAAGAGGAAGCGGCTCGGGCACCTGCTTCACAGAGTGCCTGTGGGATGGATGAGCTGTAACTGATGAGAACAGCCCCAAAGGCCTCCAGCCGTGGCCTGCTCCCCTGTACTGCGTCTGGCTGGGATAGAGTTAATATTCTTAATAGCAGCTTGTAAGGTGCTGTGTTTTAGAGCTGTGGCCAAAACGATGCTGGTAGTGCGCTGAAGTTGTTCGCTTTTGCTGACCAGTGTTTGCACAGCATCGAGGCCTTCTCTAGTTCTTTTACACCTATTTTTACACCTATTTACACTATATTTGTCTATTACACCCGCCCCTCGAGTGAATGGCCGTGGGGTGAGCCAGAGGTTGGGAGGAGACATAACCAGGCAGAGCAACCGTACTAACCAACAAGACGTTCCACGCCATGTAATGTCATGCTCAGCAATAAAAGGGTAAAAGAGGGGGTTTAGAGAGTTATGCAACACATCCTTTCCAGGATTGGTCCCATCACTGGGGATCGGTCATTTTAGAATAGAATGGAATAGAATAGCTCGAGTCGGAAGGGATCGTCAAAGATCATCCAGTCCAACAGCTGAACCACTCCAGAGTTAACTAAAAGTTAAAGCTTATTATTGAGGGCATCATCCAAATGCCTCTCGAACACTGACAGGCATGGGGAGTTACCACCTCACCAGGAAGCCTGTGCCAGTGTTTGACCACCCTCATGGTAAGGCAGTTTTTCCTCAGGTACCGTCTGAACCTCTCCTTGCGCAGCTTTGTGCCATTCCCGTGCATCCTTTCATCGGTTACCAGGGAGAAGAGATCGACACCTGCCTCTGCATTTCTCCTCCTCGGGAAGTTGTAGAAAGCAATGAGGTGGCCTCTTTGCCTTCTCTTCTCCAGCCTAGACAACCCAGGTGACCTCAGCCTGTCCTCACAGGACGTGGCTTCCAGCCCTTTTGCCAGCTTTGTTGCCCTGCTCCGGACACTTTCAAGGACGTCCACATCCCTTTTGTGTTGTGGAGCCCAGAAGTGCACACAATACTCAAGGTGAGGCTGCACACGTACTAAATACAGCAAGAAAATTAATTATTAATTAATTAATTAAGATAATTAAACGCAGCAAGACAATTAACGGCTGGCTTTACTGGGTTGAATGCACTCCAGAATGCATTTTGCCCTCGTGGCTGCCAGGACTTGGCTGCTGGCTCACGCTGAGCCTGCTGTGGAGCTGCACCTCCAGAGCCCGTTCTGCTGAGCTGCTCTCTCCAGCCACTCGTCTCCCAGCCTGTGCTTGCATCCAGCATTACGCTGTCCCAGGTGCAGCACCTGGCATCTTCCGTTGTTGAACTTCATGCCGTTACTAATCTCCCAGTGTGCCAATCTGTCTAGATCCTTCTGCAAAGCCTCTCAGCCCTCCACGGAGTCAACGGTGCCTCCCAGTTTAGTGTCATTGGCAAACTTGCTGAGGACCCATTCCTCTCCTGCACCTAGATCTTTGATAAACATGTTGAAGGTAATTGGCCCCAGAACTGAGCCCTGGGGAAGACCGCTAGAGACTGGCCACCAGCCAGATGTAGACGCACTCACTAAGAAACTTGAGGTTGCGCGCCAAGAAACGTTTCCCGCATCGGGACAAGAGGTTCCCAGCAGGCCCAACAGACCTCTCATTCGTACAGCAGGCCAGCATGTATGAGTTGTGCGCTCAGTAGTGCCCAGATAATGGTGGGGTGTGCCAGGCCCCTGTGTGCACTGCACCCTGTAAGGCTGGGCTGACTTGTGGTCACACTGAGGTCTGTTTGATGCCCTCTGCTAGCCCCACACACTGGTAAGCTGCCAAGCAGCCATTCAGCAGGCATATTTGGCTTTGCTCCATCACTGTTTTCAGCAATAAATCTATTGCTGCTTCTCTCTTAGGAGTGAAGCGCATCATTCCTTTTGCGACACATGGACGAGCACAGATTTCTGAGCTGGGATTCAGTGCTGCTGCCCACTGGGACATGGCTGTCACTGCTCTGGGGCTGGTGCCAGAAGTGAGTTGTGGAGGGACGCTTCCCAGCCCTCCATTAGCACCCAGGGGTGGGTCACTGCCCCCCATACCTGGATTTACCCCACTAAATGCCCTGGTTCAAAGCGCGAGGAGCTGTGAGGACCAGTTCAGTCCTGACTTGTTCCTACCATCTTCTTTAAACCCTTCCCTAGACCCTATGCCATGCTGGGAACAGCAGCCCCCGCTCAGCATTGGGGTGAGGGGCTGCTCACCCCATACATATCCACTGCTCGGGATAGCAGGCAGGTGAGGAAGCTGCCATCAGCGCACCCCAGGACCCTCCCGGATTGCTGATGTCTTGCGGTGTTATCCCTCCAGCACACAGATGGTGCTTGAAGTCCCCCGGGGCCCTGCAAACATGAAGTTTCTCCTACCTATCTGTAGAGGGACTCAGTACTTGTTTTTTTCCTGGTCAGTTCCCTTTCTTGCACAGGCACAGAGGAACTGGGCAGAGCAGCCTCGGTTTTATTTAGAGGAGATGTCAGTGGGGCAGCACGCCCTCACTGACCAGAGACGGGGTCTCTTCAAGGAAGTGTGCCAGGTCAGTGAAGATGTCTTCTGGCAGCACATGAAGCAGCAGGTGGTAGAACTCCTGGTCGTAATAGGAGGCGTAGAGCACCGCAACACCCAGCATGAAAGCGACGGCCAGCTCCACGCACAGGAAGATCAGGCAGAATGTCCTGTGGGGCAGAAAAAGAGCTGGAAAAAGGGCAGGCTGGACGCATCCCGCACCCATGCCAGAGGGGGCTGTTCTGGGAGCCCCACAGGCTGCCCCTCCAGGCATTTCTCATTGCTCATTCGGACAGGCTTGGACGTGAGCCTCCACAAGCCCAGGAAGACACCTCGGCATTGGGCAAACACGCCGCAGCAGGCGTCCTGGCCATCCCAGTCGCTGCAGGGGAACCTGGGTGGGCACAGGGCACCTGAGGGGACACTCACCACAGCCAGGAAAAGGCACCTCTTCTCCTCGCCAGTTCCTCCGTCTTCTGTAGGTCAACACAAGGTAGGGACACTTGTCAGGCCCCACCGCACAGTCCGGTTCAGTACCCCACAGTAAATGCCAGTAACACACAGTACCCCAGTAAATGCCCTGGTTCAAAGCGCGTCCGTGCTGGCATCTCCTTCGGGCTGCGGGACACGAGCAGGGCCCAGCTGGGCTGTTTGAAATGCATCTTTTACTGTGCCTACAAGCCCTCCAAGCACCCCCGGTGTAGCTCCAGCACCGCCTGTTCCATTCAGTCCAGGGCCTTTGCTGGAGAGCTGCAACTGCAGGGGAAACATCTCCCCTTGGCCTCCCATGGGGCAGGCTGTAGCGTGAGTGTGGGGGGGATGAGGACGACCTGAATGCATGGGGACACCCCAGGCTGGCAGAGCTGATTTCTGCTTGTGCTGTTTATTATTACTGGGATGGAACAGAAGAGGTGTTTTTAGAAACAGAATCCTAGAATGCTTTGGGTTGGAGGGGACCTTAATGACCACTGACCTTAAGGACACCCCCTCCCAGTGCCCCCCCCCAGCACGCCCCACAGCACAGAACCTTCCAGAGCGCCCCCCCCCCACCCAGCCCGGCCCTGCCTCAGCTCTGCCTCCCGCCTGAGGGTGGTGAAGGCTCTGCACCCCCACAAAGGGAGGAAGGCTTGTAGCTCCCAGGTCTTCCATTTTCCCCTTTTTAGAATGGGGGCTATGTTTCCTCTCCTCCAGTCAGTGGGAACTACTTAAACAGACTTCCACAGCCTCTCCTGTATGATGGCCAGTGGCTTAGCAAGTCCACCGGTTCCCTCAGGCCCCGTGGACGTAGCTCACTGGGAAACTACTGGTGGGGACATGGGAGTTGAAATAGTGAGGGGAAAGGGGGACATATGGGAGCGGGGGCACAGGCGAGTGAAAATGGGGGGCACGCTGGGGGGCACGGGGGATTCTCAGGGAGCCTGTTGGTTGTGCTCCCAGATGGCTGCACGACGGCGGTGCTGTAGCGCAGGTTTGCGCTTTTGTTCCAAAGGGCAAAGTGACAGCGGAGCCCAGCAGAGCCTTCTCTTTGAGGCCCCTGAAGCTCTCCTGCAGGCAGCCAGGAGGGGACAGCTCACTCGAGGCCACACCTGAGGAGAAACAAGGTGCTTGTGGCAGAGCCGGGTGAACTATGGCGGCAGCAGGCACGGTGGGCCTGCAGCAGGCTTCCAGAAGCAGCAATGGTGTGAAATGCGTCACAGCTGGCACAGACCGCTGCCCCGAGCACACCTGGGCCGTTGGTCCAAAGGGGAAAGTGGGTTCTGAAAGAGCCGGGCCTTTCCAAGCAGCTCGTAGCAGGGAGCAGAAGCTTCACAAGTTACAGGCTGAGCAGCCTTTCCACAGCCCCCTGACGACTTTTTCAGTGGGGATCCAGCCACCCCTCTAGACCCTGCCTGGTCATACCATCCCCACCACGGTGGGTATGGTGTTCTGGGTCTGCCTGGGATGGACTCAACCTTCCCCACAGCAGCCCATGCAGCACTATGCTCTGTACTTCTGGCTAGAACTGACTTGATATTGCACCAATGTGTTTTGTCTACTGCTGAGCCGTGCTGGCACAGCATCAGGACTCCCACAGCGCCCTCCCTCTGCCACCCCCCAGCCCCAAATCCAGTCGGCTGGCTGTGGGCAAGAGGTGGGGAGGGGGCATTGCCAGGGCAGCTGACCCAAAAAGACCAAAGGGATAGTCCATACGGCAACGTCACGCTCAGCAATAAAAGCTGTGGAAGGGGAGGGAGAAGGGGGGGAGACACAGGGGACACAGATTCCTTGGTCAAGATCTTTATTTATTCCTCCGATTCCTCCGTTTCTTCCTTCCTCTCCTGCTGCAAGATCTCAGTTCATCATCGCTATCCTGCAGGAGATCACGTAGCTCTGGAGGCACAGTTGTCACCAGGTCATCGTCTGAAACTTCTTCTACCAAATTAGAGGGGACAAATCCTCTCGTGCCATCCGTCAGCTCTCCCACAAACCAGCCGTCTTCATCCATGTCTCCATAGACATAAACGTATTCTCCCGCAGTCAGAGGAAGCTCTGCTTCGGGGTGCTCATTAGGACCCTCGAAAGGATCGTAGCTGTATCGAGCTAAAAATTTTCGAAGTTTTAGCGATTCTTCTTCCGAGGACTGCAGGATGAAGGACACATGCTCTGCTCCTGCTTCTTCGTTCCCATGCACAGGGCCCTGGTCTGAAAGAAGGCGGCACCCAGGACTGTTGTGTGCGGCATCTGATGTCGAGGTGCTTGTGTGGGATGCCGGGACCTTGGTTGCCTCCTCAGAAACATCAGAGCTGTCTTCGCGGTTGCAAAGGTCATGGGACTGCTCTGCATAGGCCTGTGCTGTGGGAGAAGATGTCACCTGTGGTAGTCCTGAACCGACACGGTTGGATTCTTTTCTTTTTTCTTGCTCAAGTTGCTGAGAGAGCAGCTCCCATTGTTGACTTTGGTGCTGATTCTGTTTCTCTAATTCTCTCAGCTGCGCTTGAGACGCTTGCGTGTCTTCCTCATGTGTCCTTCTTTGCTCTGCCCAAGCCCTCTGCAAATGCTCAACTTCCTCTTTCTTCTTCTGCAGCAGTCGCCTTGTTTCCTCGAGGTCGTTCTCCTGTTGTTGCCTTCGTCCTGCCAGTTGTCTCATGGCTTTCAGTTCACAACCCAGATCTTGCAGTCGTGTTTGAAGACGTTTGGCCTCTCCGATGGCAGAATTTCGCTGCTCTGTCACTTGCACGAGTTTCCCCTTCAGAGCAGCGTTGTCAGATCGAACCTCGTCTATCCGCTCCTTCTGCCCACGGAGCTGAGAATTTTCTTCTGCGCGCCTGGCATTTTCATTTGTCATCTCTCTCAGACGCACTTTCAGCTCCTCGTACCTTTGCTGCAGTCTTGAGCGTTCCTGATCCAGGTTCCTGTGAGGCCTAAGTTTTGTCCCAGCCTCGGTTTCCGATTCCCCTCTCTGCTGCTGGTCGACCTGCTCTGTCTTTGCAGCAGTCTTTCCAGATTTCAGGGCGATCTCTTTCAGTTGCCTGGTGTTTTCTTTCAGGTGCTTGGTAAGGAGGCCTAGCATACTAGTCTTCTGCTGGAGCCTCTCCACCTCCTCCCCCAGTTCCAGAGCGCTTTCCTTCCCCAGAAGGCGGGTCTCCTCTTGAAGGACACCGCATTGCCTCTGCAGGTCCTCCAGGGCATGCTGCAGATGAGCTTTCTCCTGCAGCAGCTGGCTGTCTCCACTGCCAGGTGGGCAGGCCTCTTGTTGCGCTGCCACCTGAACACCCACGTCTGTGACCGCCCGCCCGCAGCTCTTCCCTTCTCCCTGGAGGTGAGCTTTTAAGCTGGAGTGGGTTGTCTGCTGCCCTCCTCCCCCAGCAGCACCAGATGCACCGGGGCTCTTCGAAGAGCAGGTCCCGGTGGTCCCTGCGCCCAGGCGAGTCTGCAGGCGGTGCCAGGCCGCAGCCCTGTCTTCGCTGTGGGAGGCAGACGGCCTCCCCTCAGCCTGCTCCAGGATGTACTGCTGGAAGAGCCTTCTCTGCAGTTCCAGTTCATTTTGGAGGCTTACGATGCGGGCGGTCTGCTTGCTGTCCTTCCGCCAGTGGAGCTGCCTGTGGACCTCCTGCAGCTTGCTGCGGGCCTCGCTGCTGCTGCTGCAGCCGTGCCTCACCAGCTCCTCGGCCAGCTCCTGCTGCAGGTCCCGCGCCTGGCGGACGGCGTCGTCCCGCTGCTCTTGGAGCAACTCCTGTGCCTGGCGCCACTCGGCCTCCTTCTCACGCAGCAGCTGACGGATCTCTGTTGCCCGCTGCTTCTGGCTCAGCTCCCACAGCCGCTGCAGCTCCCGTGCCCGTTGCTGCTCCCATCTGGAGCGTAGCTTCTCAGCCAGAAGCTGCCGCTCCTGCTCTGCCATCTTCTTTATCTGGCGGGTTTCATCAGCAAAGCGGCGGTGCAGCTCCTGCGAGTGGAGACGCTCGGCCTCCAGCTGGGCCCGCAGCGCCTCCAGCTCCTGCCTGTGCTCCTCCTGCTGCACAGGCCTGCTGGGGGGTCGCGCTGGGCCCCGACGGGATGAGGGGTGACTGTGCGCCACGGGCCCCTGGCCCACACCACCCCGGATCATGGCTTAAGGATTCAGAACGATGAACGTTCACCAAACGCTGCCAGCAATAGCCACCAGCGATCGCACGGCCTGGGCCTCTGAGGGACAGCAGCCTCTGAGCCCTCAGCAGACACCGGCTCCCAGCACCGCGCAGCAGCAGAGGTCGCCTCTGCCACTGGCCCGGCCTGGGCGAGCGCGGCCTTATATAGTGTCCGGGTGATGGCGTCATAGAGGAGGGATGACGTCATATGACCTTATATGGTGCGTGCCCGCCCGGACACACCCCGACAGCCTCAGCGCAAGGGGTGCAGAGGAGGGAGGTGAAGGGTTGTTAACGAGTGCAGACGGAGCCCCCGCGCAGGTGCGCAACAAGAATGTGTCTGTGAGGCCTCAGGCACGGGCACAGCTTACGGGTCTGGGCCACGTCTGTCCTTTAGTGGGGGAAGCGTGGTAGTGATGACATACAGCATTACACAGCCATTAGCATGGGTTGTTAACGAGGGTTAACAACCCCTAGAAGGGTTGTTAACGAGGTCATATGACGTCATCCCTCCTCTATGACGCCATCACCCGGACACTATATAAGGCCGCGCTCGCCCAGGCCGGGCCAGTGGCAGAGGCGACCTCTGCTGCTGCGCGGTGCTGGGAGCCGGTGTCTGCTGAGGGCTCAGAGGCTGCTGTCCCTCAGAGGCCCAGGCCGCGCGATCGCTGGTGGCTATTGCTGGCAGCGTTTGGTGAACGTTCATCGTTCTCATCCCTTAAGCCATGATCCGGGGTGGTGTGGGCCAGGGGCCCGTGGCGCACAGTCACCCCTCATCCCGTCGGGGCCCAGCGCGACCCCCCAGCAGGCCTGTGCAGCAGGAGGAGCACAGGCAGGAGCTGGAGGCGCTGCGGGCCCAGCTGGAGGCCGAGCGTCTCCACTCGCAGGAGCTGCACCGCCGCTTTGCTGATGAAACCCGCCAGATAAAGAAGATGGCAGAGCAGGAGCGGCAGCTTCTGGCTGAGAAGCTACGCTCCAGATGGGAGCAGCAACGGGCACGGGAGCTGCAGCGGCTGTGGGAGCTGAGCCAGAAGCAGCGGGCAACAGAGATCCGTCAGCTGCTGCGTGAGAAGGAGGCCGAGTGGCGCCAGGCACAGGAGTTGCTCCAAGAGCAGCGGGACGACGCCGTCCGCCAGGCGCGGGACCTGCAGCAGGAGCTGGCCGAGGAGCTGGTGAGGCACGGCTGCAGCAGCAGCAGCGAGGCCCGCAGCAAGCTGCAGGAGGTCCACAGGCAGCTCCACTGGCGGAAGGACAGCAAGCAGACCGCCCGCATCGTAAGCCTCCAAAATGAACTGGAACTGCAGAGAAGGCTCTTCCAGCAGTACATCCTGGAGCAGGCTGAGGGGAGGCCGTCTGCCTCCCACAGCGAAGACAGGGCTGCGGCCTGGCACCGCCTGCAGACTCGCCTGGGCGCAGGGACCACCGGGACCTGCTCTTCGAAGAGCCCCGGTGCATCTGGTGCTGCTGGGGGAGGAGGGCAGCAGACAACCCACTCCAGCTTAAAAGCTCACCTCCAGGGAGAAGGGAAGAGCTGCGGGCGGGCGGTCACAGACGTGGGTGTTCAGGTGGCAGCGCAACAAGAGGCCTGCCCACCTGGCAGTGGAGACAGCCAGCTGCTGCAGGAGAAAGCTCATCTGCAGCATGCCCTGGAGGACCTGCAGAGGCAATGCGGTGTCCTTCAAGAGGAGACCCGCCTTCTGGGGAAGGAAAGCGCTCTGGAACTGGGGGAGGAGGTGGAGAGGCTCCAGCAGAAGACTAGTATGCTAGGCCTCCTTACCAAGCACCTGAAAGAAAACACCAGGCAACTGAAAGAGACCGACCTGAAATCTGGAAAGACTGCTGCAAAGACAGAGCAGGTCGACCAGCAGCAGAGAGGGGAATCGGAAACCGAGGCTGGGAAAAAACTTAGGCCTCACAGGAACCTGGATCAGGAACGCTCAAGACTGCAGCAAAGGTACGAGGAGCTGAAAGTGCGTCTGAGAGAGATGACAAATGAAAATGCCAGGCGCGCAGAAGAAAATTCTCAGCTCCGTGGGCAGAAGGAGCGGATAGACGAGGTTCGATCTGACAACGCTGCTCTGAAGGGGAAACTCGTGCAAGTGACAGAGCAGCGAAATTCTGCCATCGGAGAGGCCAAACGTCTTCAAACACGACTGCAAGATCTGGGTTGTGAACTGAAAGCCATGAGACAACTGGCAGGACGAAGGCAACAACAGGAGAACGACCTCGAGGAAACAAGGCGACTGCTGCAGAAGAAGAAAGAGGAAGTTGAGCATTTGCAGAGGGCTTGGGCAGAGCAAAGAAGGACACATGAGGAAGACATGCAAGCGTCTCAAGCGCAGCTGAGAGAATTAGAGAAACAGAATCAGCACCAAAGTCAACAATGGGAGCTGCTCTCTCAGCAACTTGAGCAAGAAAAAAGAAAAGAATCCAACCGTATCGGTTCAGGACTACCACAGGTGACATCTTCTCCCACAGCACAGGCCTATGCAGAGCAGTCCCATGACCTTTGCAACCGCGAAGACAGCTCTGATGTTTCTGAGGAGGCAACCAAGGTCCCGGCATCCCACACAAGCACCTCGACATCAGATGCCGCACACAACAGTCCTGGGTGCCGCCTTCTTTCAGACCAGGGCCCTGTGCATGGGAACGAAGAAGCAGGAGCAGAGCATGTGTCCTTCATCCTGCAGTCCTCGGAAGAAGAATCGCTAAAACTTCGAAAATTTTTAGCTCGATACAGCTACGATCCTTTCGAGGGTCCTAATGAGCACCCCGAAGCAGAGCTTCCTCTGACTGCGGGAGAATACGTCTATGTCTATGGAGACATGGATGAAGACGGCTGGTTTGTGGGAGAGCTGACGGATGGCACGAGAGGATTTGTCCCCTCTAATTTGGTAGAAGAAGTTTCAGACGATGACCTGGTGACAACTGTGCCTCCAGAGCTACGTGATCTCCTGCAGGATAGCGATGATGAACTGAGATCTTGCAGCAGGAGAGGAAGGAAGAAACGGAGGAATCGGAGGAATAAATAAAGATCTTGACCAAGGAATCTGTGTCCCCTGTGTCTCCCCCCCTTCTCCCTCCCCTTCCACAGCTTTTATTGCTGAGCGTGACGTTGCCGTATGGACTATCCCTTTGGTCTTTTTGGGTCAGCTGCCCTGGCAATGCCCCCTCCCCACCTCTTGCCCACAGCCAGCCGACTGGATTTGGGGCTGGGGGGTGGCAGAGGGAGGGCGCTGTGGGAGTCCTGATGCTGTGCCAGCACGGCTCAGCAGTAGACAAAACACATTGGTGCAATATCAAGTCAGTTCTAGCCAGAAGTACAGAGCATAGTGCTGCATGGGCTGCTGTGGGGAAGGTTGAGTCCATCCCAGGCAGACCCAGAACACCATACCCACCGTGGTGGGGATGGTATGACCAGGCAGGGTCTAGAGGGGTGGCTGGATCCCCACTGAAAAAGTCGTCGGGGGCTGGGAATGATGGGGAAGGGTCTGGATGGTGTGGTGGGAGCTCCTACGCTCACCCACCGAGGAGCTCAGAGGGACGGCAGCGTCAGGGGGAGCCCAGACAAGTCCCTGCCGGGCTCCTGCCGGGCCCATCGCAGGGGCCATCCACCCAGCAAAGGCCCATCCACACAAGTCCAGTGGGGCACAGGAAGGCTCCGTGGCGGCGGGAACCCAAAGCAAGGACTCCAGCAGAATGGGCACCTTGTCCCGGTCCCTCCTGGGGCTGTCCCGGCAGAGCCACCAGCCCCACTGCCCAGGCATGGAACCCATTGCCATGGGCCCTCGGGTCACCTCGTGTCCCACGCAGAGCTGTGCACTCAGGCTTTCCCCCCGCAGCGTGTGACCCTGCTGCTGCAGCTGCTGTGGCAGGATTTGCAGGGCCTTCCTGGCGTGACGGAGGTGCTCAGGAACCTTTGGGGTCGTGTGGCCCAGCACGGCCTGTTCCCCGTGTCCCCGCACCAGGGCCCCTGCAAGCACCCGGGGCAGCTGTGACCACGTCCACCCCCCCGGGGCTGGGGGCTGCCCCCGTGGGCACCATCGTGCTGCTAATAAACTCTTTTGTGCTGCACGTTGCCGCGGGGTCTCTGTGGGTGCTGGGAGCCCCTGCCCTGCTGCTGCCGCCATGGGGGCCCTGGGTGCTGCCCCCCAGAAGGCAGGGCTGCGCTGTCCCCCCCGTGATGGCTACGCAGTGCCTGCACTGGGGAGGAGGCTCTGGGGGGGCCCAGGGCTGTGGTGTGTGGGGAGTACAGGGGGACAATCACCTCCCTAGCCCTGCTGGCCACACTGCTTCTTATGCAGGCCAGGATGCTGCTCACCTCCTTGGCCACCTGAGCACACTGCTGGCTCATATTCAGCTGCCTATCAACCAGTACTCCAGGTCCTTCTCTGCCAGGCAGCTTTCCAACCACTCATCTCCCATCCTGTAGCTCTGCTTGGGGTTGTTGCGCCCCAGGTGCAGGACCCGGCACTTGGCCTTGTTGAACCTCATGCAGTTGGCCTCAGCCCATCGGTCCAGCCTATCCAGGTCATCCTGCAGAGCCTTCCTCCCCTCAAGCAGATGGACGCACACACCTAACTTGGTCTGCAAACTTACTGAGGGTGCACGCGACCCCCTCATCCAGATCATCGATAAAGATATTAAAGAGAACTGGCCCTAGTCCTGAGCCCTGGGGGACTCCACTGTCCTCCAAAAGAGGACAGTAGTCAGAGGGGCGAACCAGGTTAGGAAGCTTTCTGGCAGTGTCCCTGACCCTGGCCCCAGGGAGGCAGCAGACCACCCTGCAGGTAGGGTCAGGCCGACAAATAGGGCCCTCTGTTCCCCTGAGAAGGGAGTCGCCTACAAAGATCACCCTTCTTTCTTTCTTAGTGGAGGCAGTCTTGAGGTGTGGAGTCGGCTTCCTCGCCCTAGGCGTCCTCCTGGGTAGACTTTTTCACCTCATCCTCATCCACCGGTCTCTCAAGCTCCAGGGCCTCAAACCTGTTGTGTAAGGGCACCTGGGGAGGCAGGGCCGGTAGGGAGGGGGGTTGCCCGCGATGTCGAGCAGGGACCTGTTTCCATTCCTCCTCATCTCCTAGGTCCCCTCCCTCTGCTCGACAGGGCAGGGGGCCCACCACTGTTTGGGGTGTCTCACCCCGGTGCCTTTCCTTCAGGCCTTGATACGGTAGTATCCTATCTCTTTTGGAGGAAAAATGGGCCTGAAACCTGTAGTGCAAACTTTAATTAGGGATGGTCTTTTGGAGCCTTGTAGGTCACCATATAACCCTCCAATTTTACCAGTACAAAAGCTGGATGGTTCGTACGGACTAGTGCAAGACCTGAGAAAGGTTAATGAGATAACACAAAAACGCCACCCTGTGGTTCCTAACTCTTATACTCTGATGGGTATAAAGTTCTTTGTGAGCACGAATGGTTCCGTGTTATAGATTTAAAGGATGCCTTTTGGGCATGCCCATTGGATCCTGAAAGCTGGGATATTTTTGCATTTGAGTGGGAAGACCCAGAAACGGGCCGTAAACAACAATATAGATGGACTATTTTGCCTCAAGGATTCACTGAATCCCCTAATTTGTTTGGGCAAGTATTGGAAAAGGCTTCAGAAACATTTCACATCCCAGAAGGGGTGATGTTGTTGCAATATGTGGATGATTTATTGAAATCTGGGGTAGAAAAATCAAAGGTAAAAGAAGCCACAAACTCACTCCTGATTTTTTTAGGAGAACATGGGCTAAGGGTATCTAAAGATAAATTACAGTATGTGGAAGAAGAAGTCAGGTATTTGGGACATTTAGTCTCTGAGGGCAGATGGAGAATAAACCCTGAAAGGATTCAGGGAATTGTGCAACTTCCTCTCCCTAGAACAAAGAAGGAATTAAGAAAATGTTTAGGTTTAACTGGATATTGCAGATTATGGATAGAAGCATATGCGCAGAAGACGAAGATTATATCTCAAATTATTGGAGGAAGAACCCAATATATTGAACTGGACTGAAGAGGAAAAAGAAATAGTGGAAAAATTAAAAGAAGATCTTATTACGGCACCAGTCTTAGCTCTTCCTGCCCTGAATAAATCATTTTATCTTTTTATAACTGTAAGGGAGGGTGCTGCTTTGGGGGTCTTAACCCAAGAATGGGGAGATAAGAGGAAACCTGTAGCGTATCTGTCTAAATTATTAGATCTCGTTTCCTGGGGATGGCCAGAGTGTATTCAGGCAGTAGCAGCAACTGCCGTGTTAGTAGAAGAGAGCAGGAAGCTGACCTTTGGTGGGCAATTGGTTGTTGTTAACCCCCACCAAGTGAAGACTATCCTTACACAGAAAGCAGGAAGGTGGCTGACAGACTCCAGAATACCAAAATATGAAGCTGTACTAATTGAAAAGGAGGATTTAACTATAACTACAGAATCTGTTTTGAATCCTGCCTCCTTCTTGTCAACAGGAGCTGAAGATCCAATGGATACGGAACATAACTGTTTAGATCTAATAAATTAACCAAGCAAAGATACGATTAGATTTATAAGATGTACCCTTAAAGGAAGGGGAAATATCGTTTATAGACGGGTCTTCTAGGATGGTACAAGGGAGGCAATGTAATGGTTATGCCATCGTTGAAGGGACAGATGGGAAAGCTGAGGAAATGGGAAGCCTGCTTAGTAATTGGTCAGCTCAAACTTGTGAATTATATGCATTAAATCAAGCACTGAAGTTGTTACAGGGGAAACAGGGAACTATATATATAGATTTGCGATATGCATATGGGGTGGTACATACATTTGGAAAAATTCGGGAAGGAAGGGGTTTAATAAATAGCAAGGGAAAGGCATTGGTCCATGAAGAATTAATTAGACAAATTTTGGAAAATGTATTACTACCAGAAGAGATTGCTGTGGTACATGTGAGAGGCTATCACAAAGGAAACTCCCTAGTTGAATGGGGAAACAGAATTGCAGATGAAAAGGCTAAAGAATCAGCCTTGCAATTGGAAGTAGAAATGAAGCTGCTTCTTGTACCTGAAATAAAACCTCCACCTGAAAAGCAGATACTCAGTGAAAAAGAAATAGAAGCCTTCAAGGAGCTAGGAGCAAAGGAGTCAGAAGGACAGTGGACTCTCTCTGATGAGAGAAATGGTAAATAAACAAATAACGTGGAAATTTTAGCTGTTCTACGTCAAGGAAGCCACTGGGGAGTCCAGGCGATGTGTGACTGTATTAAGAAAATACGTACGTGTAGGAATGTATACCCTAGCTAAGCAGGTCTGTAATAGTTGTATAACATGCCAACGAGTGAATAAGACGGTTCTGTGGAAACAACCTCTGGGTGGACGGGAGCCAGGACTTTGACCTTTTCAGAGCATCCAAGTAGGTTTTACTGAATTACCTAAAGTGGGTAGACTTAAGTACTTGCTAGTATTAATTGACCATTTGTCAGGATGGGTAGAAGCTTTTCCTTCAGTATCAGCAACAGCTAGTGTGGTGATAAAGATAGTCCTAGAACAAATAATCCCCAGATATGGAATTGTTGAAAATATAGATTCAGATCAAGGAAGTCATTTTACTTCATCTATTCTACAAGGATTAATGAGAACTTTGGGAATAAACTGGGAGTTTCATACTCCATGGCATCCTTCCTCCTCTGGGAAAGTGGAACGAATGAATCAGACACTAAAGAAACAGCTGTCAAAACTGGTTTTAGAGACTAAACTTCCCTGGACAAAATGCTTACCTTTAGCTCTTCTCAGAATTCAAACTGCTTCTAGGAAAGATATAGGAATTTTACCATATGAGATGTTGCTTGGACTACTGTACCTGGATAGAAGTGGTGAGATGCCTACTTTTGAAACTGAAGGTATTTTTCTTAAAAACTGTATACTCGGATTGTCTTCTTCCTTGACATCTCTCAGGGTTCGTGGACTGTTGGCACAAAGCCCACCTTTGGAATTCCCAGTACGTTCATTCCATGCAGGAGATTGGGTCCTGATCCGTACCTGGAGAGAATCAAAACCCCGGCCTGAATGGGAAAGACCATTCCAGGTACTACTAACTGCTGAAACGGCCGTAAGGACTGCAGAAAACGGTTGGACTCACTATACTCTAGCGAAAGCATCCGTCGACCCTAGTACCTGAGAAGTTGTTCTTACAGAAGACTTGTTGAAAGTTAAAATTAAAAAGAAAATTTTCATAGTAGACTCTGGGTGGGATAAAAGCTTATAATTGTAAACCAACCTTTTATTTTTCACAGGTAACCAACGAATGTGACTTGCGATAGGGAGAAAGGACTGGCCTGTACAGAATTGGAGTGCCCCCAAGCGGGTTTTATTACAATAACAGTGTGCATCTTATTCTTTATATTGATAATTATTTGGAAACCTAAGATTTAAAAATAATGACAGGGAGAGGTCAATTATTAATTTTGATTCTGGTGATCGTATGCCTCAAAGAAGGCCTTGGTCAATCGACAACACGGAAAAAGGATGACCAGACAATAGGAACAGCAGGATACCCCGTCAAGATATCAAGATATGGGTGAATGTGACAAAGAATCAAGTAGACTGCCTAGGGAAATGAGGCCTGTAAGTCTCTCTCTCTCTTTGCTATTCCCTTCCTTGCGTGACAGGGATATCAGAGTTCCCCCTGTGTTCTCCACAGCTGTAGGTAAGCATACAGCTTGCTTCTCACGGCAGGGTGTGAGTGCTACCCAGCATCTGGGAGAATTTGCCTTGTGCAAATACATCACATGTATCCAGAAGAAGTAGAAGATCCTTAAGAATATCATTTGATGAAGGAGTACACATAGATTCTATTGGAGTGCCTAGAGGAGTTCCCAATGAACACAAAGCTAGAGATCAAATTGCTGCAGGGTTTGAGTCATCACTGTTCTGGTGGGTAACAATCCACAAGAATGCGGATTGGATTCATTACATTTATTATCATCAGCAGAGATTCACAAATCGTACAAGGGATGCGATAAGAGGAACTGCTGAACAACTAGATGCCACCAGCAGAATGGCTTGGGAAAACAGAATAGCATTAAATACGATGCTCACGGAGAAGGGAGGTGTGTGCGTGATGCTGGGCAACCGTCATTGCACTTTTATCCCCAGCAGTACTGCCCCGGATGGCACAGGAACTAGAGCATTGCAAGGGCTTACCACCCTTGCCGATGAATTGTCAGAAAACTCGGGAACAGACACTTCCATCGCAGGATATTTGGAATCTTGGTTTGGTGACTGGAAAGGGATGGTAGTGTCCATATTTACATCCTTGATCATAGCAGTAGGAGTTTTGACAGCCATCGGTCGTTGCATTATCCCCTGTGTGAGAGGACTGGTCCAGCAGTTAATTAAAACAGCACTATTGAAACAAACGACCATGGAGCCACCACCCTACTCAGATAAGATGATGATATTAGAGGAGATGGAAAGCAAAGGAAGTGAAGAGGAAGATATCTACCAAATTACACCTTAGAGAGAGTTTTGCAAAAATCAACACTTTACAAAGAAGAAAAGGGGGGAATTTGGGGAACAAAAATGTTGGTTTTGCACCAGAATTGGTAACATAAGCACAGGAAGTCCCAGGCATACCAGGTATGCTGCTTCATGGGAATGCACAATGTAAAGACAAGCTGCTTCCTGGATTTGCATAATGGGGGGGAGGGGGGGGAGGAGGAAGAGAAGACAAGTTCTAGATTGATACTCAACGGAAAAGCATTGATTAGGATGTATGTGACCAGATGTAAGAAAGAGTGGTTTTGTGGTTTTTGCGAAGAGATGTCACATTGTATAGGAGGAAGGAATGTGGTGTTGAGATATGCTTGCAGTGATAAGAAAGCTTACAGACAACCTTGTAAAACGCAGACAACAACCACACTCCTTAGCGCAATTAGGCAAAAACCACGGTGTCAAGTCAGATAAGGGAAGAAATATTGCCACCTCACAGAGCAAAAAAAAAAAAAAAGTCACGAAAACGTTGAAAAATAACGGGCTGGCAACTGAAAGCCATGTATTATTTGCGATGCGCCAGATAGGTTGTGAACCTGGACTACCCAGTCAATGGGGAAAGAGGGAAGGGTCCCGGTCGTCAAGAGATAAAGTATATAAAGTGTGCTATGGAACTAGTAGGTATGCTCCTGCCTGCGGGACGCCCACCATTGCAATCGCAAATAAAAATGCTGCTTTGCTGAGATCCTCGCCTGAGCCCGTTATTGGGTACGTAGCGTTTCCCACAGGGAGGTGCCACGTCCCTTTGCTTCGCAGTGGCCGCTCGGATGCTGCGCGTGGGATTTTTGCTGGAAGCGGCGGCGATAACGCAGGGCTGGCGCCGTGCTCGCACCCTCAAGGACTCTGCTGCTGCTCACATGACTCCGGACACCCCCGGGCAGCTCAGCTCCCCCAGGCTTTTCTCACTCCTCCTCCTCCTCCTCAAAGGGCAGGGGAAGAAAATACAATGTGAAAAAAAATAAAGAGAAACTCAGGGCTCAGACCAAGGAGCAGTTTAATGAAAGGAGAAGCAAGCAGAGGCCCCGCAGAAGCAAAAGGAGAAAGTTCTACTGTGCTTCCCCTCAGACAGGGATTTTCAGCCACGGCTTGGGAAGCAGGGCCCCAGCAGCAGCACTTGGGGGGGGTGCACAAATATTTCTGTGAGGAGAGTCCCCCTTCTCCTTCCCCACCTTGTATTGCTGTGGGACACACAGGGGGGAGCAGCCCTTTGAGGGATTTGGGTCAGGGCCCTGGCACTGCCCCCTCCCCAGGCCATGGGTTTGGGGGACTGTGGGTGTTGCACCAATGCTGCTCTCACTCCAAGAGCACAGCACCATGGGGAGGGTGAGCTCTGTCCCCCTCACACCCGGTAAAAGGGGACAGAGCTGGGTTCTGACCCCACAGCCCAGGGAACATCCCATCCCACACTACCTCTTGCTCAGCCATAAAAGCAGGCGGAAGGAAGGGGATGCTCGGGGCTGCGGTGTTCATCCTCCCAAGCCAGGCACATTGAGCTCCGCCTGCCTGGAAGTGGCCAAGCAGCCGCCTGCTGCTGGGAAGCACTGAATGAGTGCCTTGTTTTGCTCCGCTTGCCCCCGCAGCGCCTGCTTTACACCGTGATTACACTGTGACCTGGCTTTGTCTCCAGCCCAGATCTTGGGCACTTCTCCCTTCCCCATCTCATGGTGGGGAGAGGTCGGTGAGCAGCGGGGGACACAGAGCTGCCTCCTGGGGCTGAGCCCCAAAAGGGGGAGCTGGGGCTGCAGGGCACTAGGCTCAGCCTGCCCCCAGGAGCACCCCCATGGTCAAGGGGCTTGGGGCAGCCCCGGCACAGGGGGGCAATGGCCCCATGCAGAGCAGGGCTCCGCAGCACGGAGGAAACACACCAGACACAGACCCTAAGACAGGGAATGCTTTTTATTCAGACCCACAGGAGAGGACAGGTGGGTCCATAAGAGACTTCTCCATTTCACAGACCATTTAACAGCACAGACAGCGGCGCACCCACTACTACAGACCCATCGGGGGTCTTCCACTACTTTTGTTCCCTGTACAAGCAGCACCGTTGCGAAGGTTTAATACTCCTCCCCTTCCTCCTCTCCCTCCCCTTCCACCGAGTCCACCCCCACCTCCTCGTAATCCTTCTCCAGGGCGGCCATGTCCTCCCTGGCCTCCGAGAACTCCCCCTCCTCCATGCCCTCGCCCACGTACCAGTGCACAAAGGCACGCTTGGCGTACATCAGGTCGAACTTGTGGTCCAGGCGGGCCCAGGCCTCGGCGATGGCCGTGGTGTTGCTCAGCATGCAGACGGCGCGCTGCACCTTGGCCAGGTCCCCCCCGGGCACCACCGTGGGAGGCTGGTAGTTGATGCCCACCTTGAAACCAGTCGGGCACCAGTCCACAAATTGGATGGTGCGCTTGGTCTTGATGGTGGCGATGGCGGCGTTGACATCCTTGGGCACCACGTCCCCGCGGTACAGCAGGCAGCACGCCATGTACTTGCCGTGCCGCGGGTCGCACTTCACCATCTGGTTGGCCGGCTCGAAGCAGGCGTTGGTGATCTCAGCCACCGAGAGCTGCTCGTGGTAAGCCTTCTCGGCCGAGATGACGGGGGCATAGGTGGCCAGGGGGAAGTGGATGCGCGGGTACGGCACCAGGTTGGTCTGGAACTCGGTCAGGTCAACATTCAGGGCCCCGTCGAAGCGCAGGGAGGCCGTGATGGAGGACACGATCTGGCCTATCAACCTGTTGAGGTTGGTGTAGGTGGGCCTCTCGATGTCCAGGTTCCTGCGGCAGATGTCGTAGATGGCCTCGTTGTCCACCATGAAGGCGCAGTCGGAGTGCTCCAGCGTGGTGTGGGTGGTGAGGATGGAGTTGTAGGGCTCCACCACGGCCGTGGAGACCTGCGGGGCCGGGTAGATGGAGAACTCCAGCTTGGACTTCTTGCCGTAGTCGACCGAGAGGCGCTCCATGAGCAGGGAGGTGAAGCCGGAGCCGGTGCCGCCCCCGAAGCTGTGGAAGACCAGGAAGCCCTGCAGCCCCGTGCACTGGTCAGCCTGAAGGGAGAGACGGGGGGGGGGGGGGGGGGGGGCCATGATTAAGCTGGGCAGCAGCAGCAGAACTCGCTCCTTCCTCTCGTGTCCTCGCACGATGACATTTGGGGGATTTCCAGCAGCAGAGCAGAAGCCACCAGGATGGGGTGACTCCTGCTGTTGGAAATGCTCTGAGCGTGAATCCCCCCAGGGAAGCCCCTCTGTCCCCAGAGGCAGGGCTGGGGGGGGGGGGGGCGCTCAGCCCATGGCTCTGCCGCTGCCCCCACACAGCCCCTGGGGCTCCCAACACCACTGAGCACAGCTGGATGCAGCTGCAGCCAGAGCCGAGGAGGAACAAAGAAGGAATTGCACAGCTCAGCACCGCCGGGCGCCTGGGGACGCGGCGCTGTGGAGCAGCTCCAACGCCCCAGCCGCGCCACGTCCCGCCGCCAGCCAATGGCGGCCGCTGCAGAGCAGGATTACCATTAATTAATATATTAAGTCTAAACCCAGCCTGGCTAGTCCAGCCGGAAGGGCGAGACCGAGAACCGGAGCCTTTGTCCTCATCTCACCACCCACTGGAGCCCCCCACACAGCCCCCCCAGCCCTACCAGCTTGCGGATGCGGTCGAGCACCAGGTCGATGATCTCCTTGCCGATGGTGTAGTGCCCCCGCGCGTAGTTGTTGGCCGCATCCTCCTTGCCCGTGATCAGCTGCTCGGGGTGGAAGAGCTGCCGGTACGTCCCCGTGCGCACCTCATCTGTGGGACAGCCCGAGCACCCCGTTAGCACCGGGCACCCCCCTCGGCACCCACCGCCCCCCATCCCGGCTCCCCACGCTCACCGATCACCGTGGGCTCCAGGTCCACGAAGACGGCCCGGGGCACGTGCTTGCCGGCCCCCGTCTCGCTGAAGAAGGTGTTGAAGGAGTCGTCCCCCCCGCCGATGGTCTTGTCGCTGGGCATCTGCCCGTCGGGCTGGATGCCGTGCTCCAGGCAGTACAGCTCCCAGCAGGCATTGCCGATCTGCACGCCCGCTTGGCCCACGTGGATGGAGATGCACTCGCGCTGCGGGGACATTCGTGGCACTGCGTCACCCCCCGTGGCTTGGCCAAGGCCCCCCCACCCTCCAGCTGCAGCCCCAGCCTATGTCCCCCAGGAGGGGCTGGTGCTGAGCTGGCCAGGGCAGGATGAGGCCAGCCCATGCTAGGGGACAGATCCTGCCCAGGCCCATCCTATTGTTCTGGGGGCTGCAGGGGGCCCTGCACCAGGGCCACACCCAGTGCTCAGCACCAGGGGGGGCCCATCCTGCTCAGCCCGCAGACTGAGCCTGTTGAGCCGCCGTGACAGTGCCTGTTGTGTGCCGGGGGCTCAGCACCATCCTGCCCTCTGGGGCCGTGACCACACCCAGTGGGAGATGGGAGCCCCAAGGGTCACATCCTGCCCTACCCACCCCGTAGGGACACAGCAACAGCCAGTGGGGGCTGAGGGCTCAGCACCAGGGGCTTATCCTGCCCGGTGGGGTCCTCACTGAGCCAGGGCCACACCCAGTGCAGGACTGGGGACCCCATCCTGCCCCCAGTGTGGGACACAGCACTCAGCACCCGGGGGCTCATCCTACCCCTGCAGCTAGGACCACACCCAGCACAGGCTGAGGGCTCTGCACCAAGGGCCTGATCCTGCCCAATTTAACAAGAGCCACACCCGGTGGGGGCTCAGCACCGGGAGCCCCCCCCTTCTGCTCCGTTTAACGAGAGCCACGCCCGGTGGGGGCTCAGCACCGGGGGGGGGGGCCTCACCCTGCCCCGTTTAACGGGAGCCAGGGGGGTCCCATCCCACCCCGTTTAACGGGAGCCACACCCATGGGGGGTTCAGCACCGGACAAAGGGCCCCGATCCTGCTCCCGGTTAACGGCGACCGCGCCCTGAGCGGGCTCAGCACCGGGGGGGGGCCTCATCCTGCCGCGGCGAGCTCATTACGGGCTCGGCAGCTCCGCCGGCCGCGGGGGGGGGGGGGGGGGACCGGGAACAAAGGCGGCGACGGCGGCGCGGGGATCCCCGGCGGGGGCTCGCACGGCCCGGGCCGATCCCGGTCCTGGCCCCGGTGCCCCCCCCCACACGCTCCGGCCCGGTGCCCCCCCCCGCGCTCACCATGGCGGCTGCTCGGCTCCGGGGCTTTCTCACAGCACGACGCTGAGGCGGTCGATGTAAGAGGCGCGGCGGCGCCGGCGGCTGGGCGCGGGGCTTTATAGGGCCGGGGCGGGGGGACCGGAGGGGCGCCGGGGCGGGCCGGGGGGGGCGGTGGCGGCGGCGGCCATTGGCGGCGCGGGGATGAGGCAATGCCCCCCCTTCCCCCCCCCCCGGAGCCGCAGAAAAAGCCGGGCGGGGCGGGGGGGGCCGAGGGCTGCGGCGGGTGCGGGGACGGGAGGGGACGAGGGGGGGACAAGGGGGGGACAGCACGGCTCGTCGCGCCGCTGCCCCCCCCCCCCCCCCCCGGTCCCGGTCCCGGTCCCGGTCCCGGTCCCGGTCCCGGTCCCGTCCCGCCGTGCCCCGGTCGTGCGCCCTGCCCTACCCCGGGCAGCTCCAGGTCCCTGTTCCCACGTCCCCGTCACCCTCCTGCCCCATGCTCTGCCCCCCCTCCCCCCCCCCCCCAGTGTTTTTGGGGTGCTGCTAAAGCAGGGCAGGGAGCAGGGAGGGGCTGGGGCTCCCCCCCCCCGTGTCCCCCCCCCCCGGGAATATGGGGCTGCAGACAAAGAGGAGCCGCGATTCGGGCATCGCCCGCTGGAACAAAGGCTGCTGCAGCCCCAGCCAGGCTTTGCCCCCCCCCCCACCCCAAATGGGCTCCCCCCGGGCTGTAGATGGGTGTTTGGTGCTCCACGGGGGGGTCCTGGCCCCCCCCCGACGGGAAACGTGGCCTGAGCCCCCCAGCAGCTCCAGGCTGGGGGGGGGGGGGGGGGGCTGCCCTTCAATGCCTCCAAGCCGCGGGCAGGGGGGGCTCAGCGGGGGGCTGGCTCGACCCCCTCCCAGGCGATGCAGGGTGAAGGATGCCGGGGGGGGGGATGTCCCCCTCCCAGACTCTTCCCATCATTAGGTATGGGAGGCCACTCGTCTCCGCACCGACTGCTGCTAGGCAGCTGGCCCTGGCGGTGGGGTTGCTACAAGAGCGGGTGCTAGGACACGGGCTGGGACCCCCCCCCCCCCCCCCGGGATCCCCCCCCCACAACTCCCCCCCTACATCCATCACCTTGTGGGGCCGGGGGGCCTGGCGGGGCCGAGGCCCCAAACCCCCATTGCTGTGCTGCGGGGGGGGTGACACCACCCCTGGGCCCCCCCCACTGCCTGCCACCCCCTTTGCTGTGGTGGTGGGGGGGGGGGGGGCGATGCCATTCCTTTACCTCCCCCCATGGCATGGGGTGGCCACCAGCCCTGGGCCCAACACCCAGCCCCAGTGTGCACTGATTGAGGGGTAAGGGGGGAGCTGGCCCCGCTCCCTGCTGCCCCCCGGTTCCCAGCCGCCCCCCCCAGCTCCCAGCCGCCCCCCCCGGCCGCTTCCCAGCCGCCTGTGCTCTGTTGACTGTTGGTAGCAACGCAGCAGCTCCTGGTGACGGTTGCTGGGCCCCCGCCGTGTTTGCAGCCCAGGCATGACCGAGCACAGAGGCCATGAGACCCCCCCGGAGCCCCCAGCCCCACCGCAGCTGCCCCCCCCCCCTCCACATCTGGGTGTCCCCATGTGGACCCCATGAACCGGCCCCCCCTCACTGCCCAGCCCCGCACCCCCCGGTGCAGCTCGGAGCTGAGAAGCTGGCGCTGGCGCTGGCTCGGGGCCGGCCGAGGTTTCCAGCTCTGCTTGCCCCCCCCCGTGCCGCCAGCCCCCGCCGGCTCTGTCTGTCCGTCTGTCTGTCCCCTGAGCATCGATGTGACGGGTTCGCTGAGACGGACGGACGGGGCTGCTCCCCGCCTGGGTGCAGGATGCGGCCCTGGGGTGGCGGGGGCATGGCAGAGGTGGGAGCACCCAGGCTGCCCCCCCCCAGTGTCCCCCTTCAAAGGGCTGGGAGTGGGGGGCCCCATCCCCCCCGGAGCTGCTGGGGACCCCATCCCCATGGGGGGGGCACAGTGTGTCCCCACAACCAAGGTGCTCCGTGCCCCCCCCCCAGCACTGCTGCCACTACAAAGCCCCCAAGGGAGCCACAACAGAAAGGACCCTGGGGAGGGGGGAGGGAAAGGGGCATGGGGGGCAGAGCTGGGGGGGGGGGGGGGCAGGAGACGGGGGGGCTGCGGGGCTGCAGTGGGGGCTGCGTCTGCTGGGCGTGGGGAGGGGGCTGCAGCCGCGGCACCGCATTGCGGCAAAGCCTGGGATAAAGGTGCGGGGAGGCGGCTGCTGGGGGGGAGCCGGGGGGAGTCGGGAGGAACCGGGGGGGAGCCAGGGGGGAGCCGCGGGGGGGCGGGGGGGAGCCAGGGTGGTGATGCCGCAGCAGGCACATCCCCACGGGGGGGTTCCCATCTCAGGGGGTGCCGGTGGCGCTGGTTTCGAGGGGTGGGCATCACGGGGGGCACCGGGTGCTCCGGCCCCATGTGTGAGACAGCGCCAAGGATGTGGGGGGGGGACACCGGGGGGGCAGGGGCACCCAGTGCATGGCACTGAGAAGGGGGGGCTGGGCACAGCCTTGGGGTGTGGCAGCACAGGGGTTCCCGGGGGGGGACGTGGGGGCCTGGCAGGGTCTCGCTGCTCTCAGGACCCTCCCTGGGATGGGGGGGGGGGGCACGAGGCGGTGACCCCACTGCAAACCCCAGCACGGGGGCGGGGGGGGGGACACGGGGGCTGCCGCGTCCCCAAACCCTGGGAACTTGACCCCGAACCGCGCCCGCCCCAGCCCAGGGCCAGACGCCGGGGTGCTGTGGGGCAGGGCGGGGGGGGGGTGGAAGCGTCGGGGGCCCCCCCGCCCCACGGGAACTGCCCCGGAGGGAGCGCCCCGGGGGCTGGCGGCGGAACAAAGGCGGCGGCGGCCGGGAGGCGGCGCGGAGGGGCCCCGAGGGGCTTCCCACGGGGGGGGCGGGGGCGAGCCGGGGAACGAGGCGAAGGATGCCGATCCCTGGGTCTCAGCCAGCACGGTTGGACGTTAGCGACCCCAAAAGACGAGGGAGTAAAAGACTGTCCGCGCAGATGAAGGACCAGCAAGAACTGGCTTGACCGCTGGAGCCTGTCAAAAGGAAGGATCAGAAGTTTAGCAGCGAGGAAGACTCCCGGCCTTCATCCAAAGACCACCGCAGTACCCCTGACGACCACCCAAGGACGCCGGTACGCATGCGAACAGGGGCGGAAACCTACGGTGATGAGTCTTCGGAGAGCTCATGGATATGCAAGAGCCTTAGGGGAGCTGAGATGAACATGCATTTGTCCCACTCCTACAAGCACGCTGCCAGCGACCCTTGGTGCGCAAGCCAGGTGGAATTATCCCCATTGCGCCCGGCGTGTGTGCGCAAAGCCGAGCAAACACACCTGCTTCACACCCATCCCCAGGGCATAGGGGCTGATTTCCGCAAATCAATTTGGCACCCCCCCAGGTGGGACCCTCTCTGTCCGGCTGCGGGGCCTGCTGAGGACGGGACTCCTCTCGGGAGGACTCCCCTCCTCATTCAGATCACCGCAGGGATAGACAAGGACCATCACAGACGGACCAGGTGTGCTGTAAAATAAAGGGATACCTGTAGGTCGTGAGGAGACGTCCTACGTGAGCTAAAGAGTGCTGGTGCTCCCCCTTGTTAGGGAATTCCCGTAAGGTAGTAGCAGGGTACGTGGTGTATGGCACGTTCTGTGGAATCCTATGAAATAAGGTAGTAGCAGAATAAGGGCTGTACCCTGTGGAACGATAACTTGGGATCTCCTGGCTACAACAGCTGGAGTCGTGTGTGGCATTGCCCTAAGAATTGTCATCTGTTGTAAAAGTCCGGTACCATGTATTAGGATTTGACTTATAATGGTTGATAAGGATCTGAGGCAAACGGTTATTGGCTCACGATTTACGATACAAACGAGTTTGGTTATTGTTCTAAGCGATATATTCTGGTATGAATGAGAAGTTTAAGGGGCCTCCTTGTGTGATTGCGTGATTGTGCTGTGTGAGTGAGACGCAGCATTGCTGTGAAGCAGTGTGGAGTCCTGATCCGCGACTCCGCTATTCCACGAGAACAGACGAAGTGTAAGAGATTGAGAAAAGACATCATAATGGGAAGAATTTTGAGTTCTATTGATAAAAAGACCCCTCTGGGTTGTATCTTGGCCCATTGGAAGGACATCGGTGGGCCACCTGGAGGAAATGTTAATCGTGAGACCTTAATTGAGTATTGTAACCAAAAGTGGACTTAATGGCAAGAAAAAAAAAATAAAAGAAAAAAAAAAAGAAAAAAAATCAGGGTCCAGACTGGGGAGACATTGATCTAATGTTGGGTGAGATGGTGGAAACAGAAAAGCAGCTAATTCCTTCCCTGAATCCTCTCTGGATTTATTTATTCTTCGTTCCCCCTCAGACACTAGATGCCCTAAATACTTCTCTTTCTACAAATTTTAATTTATTATCCAATACTTTGAAGCCCTGTTTTCCCAGGAAGCTTAGTAGCTTGTTAGTGTTTCCTCCTGTCCTGACAATAAAAGATCATCCCCATATGGGACCGGTAACACCTCCTCCAGAGGTCGGAATTAATCCAAAACCTGCTCTAGAACTCACCCAAACAAATCGGCGGCCCCGTAAGCCCCTGAGGTAAAACTGTATTTATATAAAACGTGCATAAAATGTCTGTACAGCTCCTTCCGCCCCGTTTTAGGGTCTTCCCACTCAAAGGCGGATATATCTTTGCTCCCAGCGAAGAGAGCCCTCCAAGTTCCCCCCAAATTCCCCGCCCACGCCTCCCCGGGAGTTTCGAACCGGCGGCGGGGCGGGGGCGGGGGGCGGGGCCTGGAGGGGCGTGGTGGGCGTGGCCCCGCCCTCCCCGCGCCCCGCCCACCGAGGCCCCGCCCCCCTCCATATAAGGCGCGGCCCCACGGGGCCCCCCCCCGCGATCTTCTCACCGTGGCTCCCAGGCGACCGGCTAGTGAGCGACCATGGTGAGGGGGGGGCCGGGGCCGGGACCCCCCCACCCGTGCCCCGAGTGGGGCTGGGCTCCGTGGGCTGCGGGCCCCCGCGTGCCTCCCGGTAGCGCGTGGGGCTGGGCCTCGAGGGGGGGCCCGGGTCTCGCGTGTCCCGCGTGGGTGCAGGGGCGCGGGCTCCGTGGGAGGCCGGGCGCGCCCCCGCTGCGGGCAGGGGGAGGCTGGGGCAGCGACCCCCGTAGGGGCACGGTCCCCCTGGGCTGTCCCGGGGCTCCCATCCCGTCGGTTTGGGGGCGCCCCGCGTGGGTCCTGGGTCCGCCCCCCCCCCCCCGAGACCGCGCACCCTGGGGCTCCCCAGGTAGGGGGGAGCCCACCCCGAGAGCCCCCCCCGTGGGGTGCGGGGCCCCCCTTCCCCTGGTGCTGGGAGCGCTCCCCACGAGGGTCGGGGAGTCGCGCGTGGGGGCGGCCCCCGGGCGAAGCCGGCAGCAGCCGGCCGGGGCCCGAGGGAGGCTCCCGCTGCCGTCGGGGCCGCGCTCCGGCGGCTTTCGGAGCTGGCTCTCGCCCTGCCCCGGGCCGCGGAACCGGCCCCGGTGGCGCCGCGGTGCCGCCGTGAGTCAGGGCTGGCGCTGCCGGGCTGGGGGGGCAGGATCCGGCCCCTACGGAGGAGGCACCGGGGGCCGGGTGAGCTCCGCGTTGCACAACCCCGGCGGGGCAGCACCGGGCGGGTGGAAGGGGGGATTCCCCGGGGGGGGGGGCGGCGGCGGGGAGCAGCCCCGGGCATAACCACGGGGAAAGCCCCGCGCCCGGCTCCGTGGTCGGGTGGGCAGAGCCATCAGGGCCAAACTGAGCAAGACCCCGAACACCTCTCCTGCGCCCCGCAGCGCGAGTGCATCTCCATCCACGTGGGCCAAGCGGGCGTGCAGATCGGCAATGCCTGCTGGGAGCTGTACTGCCTGGAGCACGGCATCCAGCCCGACGGGCAGATGCCCAGCGACAAGACCATCGGCGGGGGGGACGACTCCTTCAACACCTTCTTCAGCGAGACGGGGGCCGGCAAGCACGTGCCCCGGGCCGTCTTCGTGGACCTGGAGCCCACGGTGATCGGTGAGCGCGGGGAGCCGGGGTGGGGGGCGGTGGGTGCCGAGGGGGGTGCCCGGTGCTAACGGGGTGCGTGGTGCTGTCCCGCAGACGAGGTGCGCACGGGGACGTACCGGCAGCTCTTCCACCCCGAGCAGCTGATCACGGGCAAGGAGGATGCGGCCAACAACTACGCGCGGGGGCACTACACCATCGGCAAGGAGATCATCGACACAGTGCGCGACCGCATCCGCAAGCTGGTGAGGGGTCCCACGGGGTCTCTGGGGGTGGGTGCCCAGCCCCGGGTGGGCCAGGGACAATGGGAAGCAGAGGGGAGGTGATGAGCACGTCCTTCTCGCTCCATCAGCACGCTGGGATGCATCATTTGAGGAGAAAAGGTGGGGCTGCCCTGGGGGGCTGGGACAGGGGAGACAGGTCCGGGCTGTCCCCTGGCTCCGGGCTGTCCCCTCCCTAACGCCTGCCCCGAGGGCCCTGTCTGAGCCTGGTGCCAAGCCCGGCTGTGCTGTGGTCAGGACAGGAGGCTGGGACACCCGTGGGCAGTGCAGCCCTGGTGTGGGTGCTGGTGTGGGTGTGGTGGTTTTACATGACTGGGCAGCTGAACTCCACCACAGCTGCTCTCCCACTCCCCCTCCTCAGAAGAGGAGGGGAGGAAGAAAAGGAAAGAAACAACTCACCGGTTGAGATAAGGATAATTTAATGAAAGGAAAAAATAGGAGAAAAAAAAAAAAAGGAAAAAGCACAGCCTCAAGGCACGTAGCTGTTGTTTGGGGGACAGACGTTTTCACGAGAGCCCACCCCTCCCTTCTTCTTTTTCCCACCGTTTACTGCTGAGAGTGACATCATATGGTACGGAATATCCCTTTGGTTGGTTTATGTCAGCTGCCCCGGTGACGTTCCCTCCCCACCTCTTGCCCATCCCCAGCCTGCTGGCTCTGGGGGGGGGGGGGGTTAGAGGGAGTCCCGATGCTGTGCCAGCGCTGCTCAGCAGCAGACACAGCGCTGGGGTGCCACCACTGCTGTTCCAGCTGCACGTGCAGAGCACAGCACTGCGTGGGCTGCTGCAGGGAAAGTTCACTCGGTCCCAGCCAGACCAGCACAGTGGGGCTGGTTGGACTGGTGCGGCTGCCCTGAGCTCTTTGAACCTCAGTTCCCACGCCAGGGCCAGCGCCATGGCTAGCCGGACCTGCTGCGCCGCCGGCTCTGCCCTGGGTGCTCCTGGCACATCAAAGGCTGCACCTGGCTGCCCATGGGCTGGCTCCAGACAGGTGGCTCCAGCTGCCTCTGTGCCGGGGTGCGAAGCCATGGCTGACCTGCTCCAAACCCCCTCCATTTCTCCCCCTAGGCTGAGCAGTGCACGGGGCTGCAGGGCTTCCTGGTCTTCCACAGCTTCGGGGGCGGCACCGGCTCCGGCTTCACCTCCCTGCTCATGGAGCGCCTCTCGGTCGACTACGGCAAGAAGTCCAAGCTGGAGTTCTCCATCTACCCGGCCCCGCAGGTCTCCACGGCCGTGGTGGAGCCCTACAACTCCATCCTCACCACCCACACCACGCTGGAGCACTCCGACTGCGCCTTCATGGTGGACAACGAGGCCATCTACGACATCTGCCGCAGGAACCTGGACATCGAGAGGCCCACCTACACCAACCTCAACAGGTTGATAGGCCAGATCGTGTCCTCCATCACGGCCTCCCTGCGCTTCGACGGGGCCCTGAATGTTGACCTGACCGAGTTCCAGACCAACCTGGTGCCGTACCCGCGCATCCACTTCCCCCTGGCCACCTATGCCCCCGTCATCTCGGCCGAGAAGGCTTACCACGAGCAGCTCTCGGTGGCCGAGATCACCAACGCCTGCTTCGAGCCGGCCAACCAGATGGTGAAGTGCGACCCGCGGCACGGCAAGTACATGGCGTGCTGCCTGCTGTACCGCGGGGACGTGGTGCCCAAGGACGTCAACGCCGCCATCGCCACCATCAAGACCAAGCGCACCATCCAGTTCGTAGACTGGTGCCCGACTGGTTTCAAGGTGGGCATCAACTACCAGCCTCCCACGGTGGTGCCCGGGGGGGACCTGGCCAAGGTGCAGCGCGCCGTCTGCATGCTGAGCAACACCACGGCCATCGCCGAGGCCTGGGCCCGCCTGGACCACAAGTTCGACCTGATGTACGCCAAGCGTGCCTTTGTGCACTGGTACGTGGGCGAGGGCATGGAGGAGGGGGAGTTCTCGGAGGCCAGGGAGGACATGGCCGCCCTGGAGAAGGATTACGAGGAGGTGGGGGCTGACAGCGTGGAGGGCGAGGAGGAAGGGGAGTACTAGTGCCTTGTCTGTTCTGCCAGCTGCACCGCGAGCTGTTCATTAAAAGCCCAATCTGCATCATCCTGCCTCTCGCTTATTGTCCCAACACACTCTGGTTCACGCTCACCTGGGCAGGACCCCCAGCTGACGATACTGGGGGGGGCCTCCTGTGTGGCTGGGGGCTGTCCTGGAGGGGGGGATGCTGGCTGGCGGGGGGCACCTTGGGTGGGTTGGGGGCTGCACCTACTGTGAGTGGGTTACATGGTGCTGGGCTGTCTGCACAGCACCTGGGCTGGGGGCTGAGCCCTGCCCCGTGCCATACGGTGTCCCTAGGGCTCCCCATAACCCTGCCGCGCTGCCACATGGGGGAGACCCCGGGGATGTCCCCTGGGAGGGCTTGGTGGCCCCGTGGTACCTCGCACCCTGCCCCTGGTCACGGCTGGGGCTGTCCCCAGATGCCCTCCAGCACCAGTGCTGGGTCCTCAGATGCCCTCCAGCATTGGTGCATGGGCGGGGAGCAGGATGCGGCCCTGGGCAGGGCTGGGTTAGCCCAGGGCGCTGGTGCAGACGGGCCCTACGTGGCGTCGCGGCTCCTGGCCTGCCTGGCGTCGCTCTGCGGAGCCTGGGGGGCTGCTGGGCTTGGTGGGGAGCGCAGACCCCCCCCCCCCCCAGCACCCGGCCGCTTCCCGTAAAGCACCGCCCTGCTGCAGCGATGCCCGGGAAGGGGGAGGAGGGGGATGGAGGGGGGCCAAGGCCCGTTATTCAGCGCTGCCCCTGTGCATGGCGGCTCTGCGGGAGCCAAGTCACGGCCCGGGGGGGTGGGGGGGACGGGGACGGGGTGCCCCCTCCCTTGGCTGTGGGGACAGGGCCTGCAGCGCTCTGGGCAGGGGGCACCCAGCTGGGGGGGGGGGTGCTCTGCAGAGCCTTGCAGAAGCCTGAATGGGGCTCCCTCTGCAGCCCCACGGGGGGGGGGAGCTGTGCCCCCCCCGGCCCCACCCCGCACTATGTTGGGGCCCCCCCCCGCGATTCCTGCCCGTGCATCCCCCGGCCCCTTCCCTGCACCCCGGCGGGGGCAGCCCCAGCACCCCGGTGCTCCCGGCCCCGCTCCCCGCGCGCCTCCCCCCCGCGCCCCCCCCCCGGTGCCGTCGTTCCCCGCGCCCCCGGGGCGCTCCCTGCAGCCCGAGGCGGGGGCGGGCCGCGCTCCCCCCGCCCGCAGCCCCGTCCTCTCGCTACCGGAGCCCCCCGGCGGGGCGGAGCAGCCTCCCGCTATAAACGACCGGAGCCTGGCACCGCCGCCGCCTCCTCCCCGCTGCCGCCATGGACCGCGGCGGCCGCGCCCCCCCCGCGCCCCGCCGCTTCCCCGGGGCTCCGCCGGCCCCGGTTTCCGCCGCTCCCGGGCGCTTGGCGGAGGCGGCGGCGGCTCGGGGAGCGGAGCGGGCGGAGCTGGCGGCGCTCAACGATCGCTTCGCGGCTTTCCTGGAGCGGGTGCGGGCGCTGGAGCGGCAGAACGGGGCCCTGCGCTCCGCCCTGGGCCGCGCCAACGCCGCCGCCGCCCCCCGAGCCGCGGGGCTGGTGCAGGGCGAGCTCCGGGGGCTGCGGGAGCGGCTGCAGCGCCTCGGCCGCGACCGCGATCGCCTCCAGGCCGAGCGCGACGGGCTGGCCGCCGAGCTGCGGGGGCTGCGGCAGCGGTGGGCGGCGGGCCCGGCACCGGGGGGGGGACGGGGGACGGGGGACGGGACCGGGGAACGGCCCGGGAGGGGCGGCGGTGGGGAGCGGGGGGTGAGGGGGGATGCGCCGGGGTGGGGACCGGGGTGGGGACCCGGGGCTGAGGGGGGATGCTCCGGGGGTGGGGACCGGGGTGGGGACCCGGGGCTGAGGGGGGATGCTCCGGGGGAAGGACCGGGGCGTGAACCGGGTTGGGGACCGGGGCGTGAAGCGGGAGGGGGACCCGGGGGCTGAGGGGCGATGCACGGGGGTGGGGACCGGGGCGTGAATCGGGATGCGCTGGGAAGGGGCCGGGAGTGTCCCGGTGACAGGGGACGTGCGCCGGGATGGGGAGCGGGGGGGTGCCCCCGAGAGCATTGGGGTGGGCACAGGGACGCGCTGGAGAAGGCAGCGGGATGGGGGTGATGGAGATGCCCCGGGCGTGAAGTGGGGATGGGGACGGGGGGCGCTGCTGGGGAGGGGACCGGGGCGTGCAGCGGGATGCCCTGGGAGGAACCGGGGGTCTTTTGGGGGGGGGGGGGGGGGCAGGGGATGCAGCCGGTGTGCGCTGGGGAAAGCTGTGGGGAGGCACGGGGGGGCTGGGGGGGGACAAGGGACTGCGGAAGGGTGGGGCCCAGGGCAGGGCGCAGGGTCCCCGCCTTGCAGGAGGGGACGCACTGGGAGCAGACTGGGACGAGCACCGGGAGGAGATGGGGCCAGAGGTGGAGCTGGGACCCCCGGGGAGGAGCAGGTCCCAGTGAGGGACCCCATGGGGCTGCAATGGGGTCGGGGCCCTGCCCAAGGCCCTGCGATGGGGACCGGGGTGGGGGACCCCAGGGACCTGCGGGTTCTGCAGGAGGGGCTGGGCCTGCCTGCAGCTGGGGGGTGCGAGGGGGGGACCTCAGGCTTGTGGGGCCCCTCTTGGTCCTCCTCCCCTATCCCCTGCGCTGTGCAGGGGGACCCAGGCAGTGGCAGGCTCAGGGTGGGGGGTCTGCACCCCGTCCCCCTCCTTCCTTCTCACCGCTGCTGCCCCCCAGGCTGGAGGACGAGATGCAGAAGCGGGAGGATGCGGAGAAGAGCCTCGTGCTGTTCCGCAAGGTGAGCGGGTGGGGGTCCCAGTCCCCCGCACACCCCGCACGGTGCCCGTGCCGCCGTGCTAAGTCTTGGTGACACACCGGGTGCTCCCTGCTCCGGGGCGGGGGGGACACAGTGGGGGTCCCGGGGGTCCCGTTCCCTCCACATTCCCCATGGCTCAGCACGGTTTTCTCCCCGCAGGACGTGGATGACGCCACGCTGTCCCGCCTGGAGCTGGAGCGCAAAATTGAGCTGCTGATGGATGAGATCGGTTTCCTGAAGAAGCTGCACGAGGAGGTGGGGGCCGGGGCTGTGGGGCGGCGAGGGGGGGGGGGGTGGGACGGGGGACGGCGGCGTGACCGCCCGCGAGCTGTGGTGCCGCAGGAGCTGCGGGACCTGGAGGTGAGCGCGCAGAGCCAGCAGGCGGAGGTGCAGGTGGAGCTCCGCCAGCCGGACCTGACGGCCGCGCTGCGCGACATCCGCACCCAGTACGAGAGCATCGCCGTGAAGAACCTGCAGGAAGCCGAGGAGTGGTACAAGTCGAAGGTACCCGGGGACATGCGGGGGGGCACGGGGAGGGGGGCAGGATGTCCCCGCAGCCCTGACACCCCCGCCCCGGTCCCCGCAGTTCGCCGATCTCTCGGACGCGGCCAACCGCAACCACGAGGCGCTGCGGCTGGCGAGGCAGGAGATGAACGAGTCCCGGCGGCAGATCCAGAGCCTCACCTGCGAGGTGGACGGGCTGAAGGGCATGGTGAGCACCGGGGGACACGGGGGGGGACACGCAGGGACCAGCCGCAGCCCCCTGCCACCCCTTCTCCCCCCTCCCCGCAGAACGAGGCGCTGCAGCGGCAGATGCGGGAGATGGAGGACGAGTTCGGGGTGGAGATCGGGAGCTACCAGGACGTGGTGGGGCGGCTGGAGCAGGAGATCCAGCACATGAAGGAGGAGATGGCGCGGCACCTGCGCGAGTACCAGGACCTGCTCAACATCAAGATGGCCCTGGACATCGAGATCGCCACGTACCGCAAGCTGCTGGAGGGCGAGGAGAGCCGGTGAGGCGCCGTGGTGGTCCCGCTGGGGAAGGCGCCACTCGGGCTGGGACACGAGGGAGGGAGCAGCACCCGTGGCCTCGCGTCCCTGTCGGCGCTGGGAGCGCTACGGGGTGCAGCCGTGCAGACCCCAGCCATAGAACAGGGGCAACCCCCCCCCCATCCCAGTCACCCCCTTGTCATGGAATTTAACCGCAAACCACAGCTCCGCGCATCACTCCCACGCTCGGAGAAGTTCCCCCGAGAATTTCTCGCTGCACACACAGAAAACAAGGCCAGGCAGGGGAGCTGCCCTGGCCCTGCTGCTGCCGCCAGCCCCGAGCTCCTCCCGCGGCCGAGGGCTCAGCACGGGCCAGGGTCACCGGGACCCCCCCCGCCCTCCCCTCACCGCCCTCTCCCTCCCCAGGGCCACCTTCCCCCCGCACCCTGCTGCCTCCTTCAGCACCAGAAGCTCAGGTGAGGGCTGGCCGGGCTGAGGGGGGAGCCCAGATTTGGGGGCACGGGGGGGACGGGGACCCCCGGAAGGTGCAGCTGCATCCTTTGGGGCCGTGCTGCCCCCACGCCTGCACCCCGAGGTCCCGGTGGGGGGCTGACGGCTTCTCCCTGCCCCAGTGCTTGAGCTGGAGCCGGTGCCGAGCCCCGTGCGGAGGATGCTGCTCATCAAAACCATCGAGACGAGGGATGGGCAGGTAAGCAACGGGGGGCTGACCCCCCCCCGGTGCGGGGCTGACCCCCCCCGCTGTGGGGCTGACCCCCATGGGGCTGACCCCCGCCTTCTCCCCCCGCAGCAGGTGGTAACGGAGTCGCACAAGGAGCGAGCGGAGCCCAAGTGAGGGGGGGGGCTCCCGGTGCCCCCCCGGTGCTGCCCGCCCGGTGCTACCCCCACCGACGGAGGCCGGGGCGGACCCCCCGGGACTCCCCGCTCGTGGCCGGGCAGCGGGGCCGCCCCCCCGTGCCCCCCCCCCTATTTATCGCTGGTTATCGCCCTTTGGTTCTCCCCGTGCCGCCGCCGCGGGCGGATTTTCCGTTGTACCGAGCGCGGCCCCCCCCCCCCGCCCCGGTGCTGCCCCCCCCGGGGGTGGGCTGGGGACGGGGTGGCCCTGGGGGGGGGGGCCGGGTGCTGCCCCCCCCCCCCGTCGTCCCCGTTCGCGCTTGAGCGGCAAATAAAGGCTGGAGCCCGGAGGCGGCGTGTCGGTGGCGGTACCGGGGGTCGGGACCGGGACCGGGACCGGGGCCTCTTCCCCCATGGCTTCACGTGCCCCCCCCGGCGGCGAGGACAGCCGGGCCCTGCAGCCCCCCGGGACGCCCCCGTTCCCCCGCCCCCCCCGCATCCTCAACAGACGCACGGAGCGGTGAAGGCAGGTGGGTGCCCCCCCACCCCCCCGCAGGCAGGACCCCGGTGTTTGGGTGCCCCCCCCCTTTTCTGTGCCCCCCCCCCCCCATAACTGTGACACCCGCCCCCTCCGGCCGCGCTGGCCCCTGTCCTGCCCGGTGAGCAGCTGAGCGGGGCGGGGGGGGGGGGGCACGGGGGGCAGCCCCTGCCGGGGCCGAGGTCCCCTCCTCGGCCGGGGGCACCGCAGGAGCTGCCCGGGGGGCGCACGGGCCCCCACAAACCGCGGGGGGGCGCCCGAGCTGCACCGCCAGGTTCCCTCCTTACCCAGGAGAGCGCGTCCGTGCTCCCAGACCGCCCCTCGAATGAAAGCAGCACCCCAGGTACGCCCCCTGTGCCCCCCACGCTGCCGCCCTGCGCTGGGGGGGGGCTGTACTGGTGCTCAGGACCCCCCCCGCCTGCAGGCGCTGACCCCCCCAGAGCATCTGGACCCTCCAACGTCGGCTTGGCTCGCCGTGTGCCCGTCCCCATGGTTTGTACGGGGGGGGGGTGAAGGGGCAGGTGCCAGTGCTGCCCCCCCCACACCCCCCAAAATCCCCCCCCCCCCCGCTGTCTCGCCCTGGGGCGTCCAAAGAGCGCTTCTTCCGCACGCCGCGCCTCACCCCCCACAGCCGCGTGTGGGGCGCCCAGCGGGGGGGTGACAAGCCGGGGGGGTGCGGGGGGTGGGGGGGGGGCAAGAAGAGAGGTTCTCCAGGCAGAACATGGTGGTGCAGCTCTTCAGGGAGGACGAGGGCCAGCAGGACCCCGAGGGGCCGAGGGGGGGGGGGTCCCTGTGGAGGTGGGGGGCACCCTGGGGCAGAGGGAGCCTGACTGTGGGGACCCCTCCCACCAGCTCTTTGGGGGGGGACGAGGACCCCAAGGTGCTGGCTCTGCCCAGGGCTCAGGTGGGGAGGCCTTGGGGGGGGAGATGGACAGAGCCTGGGTGAGGGGAGGGAGACCTGGGGTCAGAGCGGCGGGGCAGGGGGACATTCCCTGGGGAGGTGGAGGGGACCCCGGGGTTCAGACTGGAGGGCACTGCGTGGGGCAGGGAGGCCGGGGGCACCCAGGTGTCGTCCCCCCATTCCGGGGGTTCCCACGCAGAGCTGTGCACTCAGGCTTTCCCCACGCAGCGTGTGACCCTGCTGCTGCAGCTGCTGTGGCAGGATTTGCAGGGCCTTCCTGGCGTGACGGAGGTGCTCAGGAACCTTTGGGGTCGTGTGGCCCAGCACGGCCTGGTCCCAGTGTCCCCCCACCAGGGCCCCTGCAAGCACCCGGGGCAGCTGTGACCACGTCCACCCCCCTGGGGCTGGGGGCTGCCCCCATGGGCACCATCGTGCTGCTAATAAACTCTTTTGTGCTGCACGTTGCCGCGGGGTCTCTGTGGGTGCTGGGAGCCCCTGCCCTGCTGCTGCCGCCATGGGGGCCCTGGGTGCTGCCCCCCACCAGGCAGGGCCACGCTTCTCCCCCCCCCCTCCGCTGGGGAGGAGGCTCTGGGGAGGCCCAGGTTTGGGGGGGGCGCATCTTGGGGCTGCCTCCTGCCATTCTGGGCACCCAAAATGCTGCCAGGGCACGAGGTGGCCCCAGTGTGCTCCCCCCAAAAAAGCGTGCATGGTGAAGGGGGGGGTCCCTTCCCATCCCCGGGGCCAGCCAGCGTGGCCAAAAGGTGCCCATTATCGGCCTCACCAGCTGCCCCAAGTTTGTTACCAGCACGGTGGTGACAGGCAGATGGGGTCAGCACCGATCGGGGGGGGTCACTGCCCCCCCCCCCTCAGTCCCCAGTGCCCCCCCACGCTGTCCCCAGGAGGCAGCGGCCACGTCTCCAAACCCAGCGTGGTTTATTGGGGGAACGCGAGCCCAGCAATCAGCCGCGGGGTTTGGGGTTGGGGGGCTCTGGGGGGGGGGGAGACAGGAGAGCGCCGGGCCCCCCCCAGTGTCCTTGGGGGCGCTGGCATGCGGGGGTGCGTGGAACACAATGGGGGGGGGGGGGTCACGGGATTTTGGGGGTGTGCTCGAGGGGCATTTACGCATGGGGGGGGCTGCTGCGTGCACGCGGGTGTGCGTGGGGCGGGGGCACGGGGGGGGGCTGCGAGGTGTTTGTGCACGTGGTGCGTGTGAGTGCGGGGCAGCGAGCGTGGGGGGGGTGTGTGTGCACGCACGGGGGGGTCCTTACGGGTGTCCCATCGCCCCGGGGCTGTCACGGGGGGCAGACAGACCGGTGGGGGCCGTGCAGCAGGAGGTGCCCCCCCCCCCCCCCGGCGCCCCGTCCCCGCGGGGCTCAGTCAGGGTAGATGATGAAGCCCGAGAAGGTGCTGTACTTGTTGGTGTTGCCGCCGTGCACCTTGCCGCCGTCCAGCTTGACGCAGACCTCGTCGCCCACGTCCAGGTGCAGGATGACGCTGTTGCTGGCGTAGTCGTAGTTCTGGTCCGCGTCCTGCGCGATGGCGCTGGCCCGCACCTGGGGGTGCAGCACACACCCCCCCCCCCCCCAGTATAAGGAGGTCCCCCAGGGGGGGAGATCAGGAACAGGGTGCTGAGCTGCTCCGCGCCCCCCCCAAGCCCGCTCGAGCCCCCCCCGTCTGTCGCCACTCAAGGTCGTGCCGCCCATCTGCGGCAGAACCGGGTGAGGGACCCCAGCATCGCCCCCCCACACACCCCCAGCCCCCCAGCAGCTGCTGTGGTGACAGGAGGTGGCAGGGACAAAGCCCCCCCCCCCCCCCACAACCCAGGGTCCCCCCGGGATGGGACGGCCCCGCTGTTGGGGCTGGGTCTCACATCCTGCCTGGTCCCGAAGGGGGCCAGAGAGCCCCGGTGCCCCCGGGAGCCAGTGGCTGTCCCCTGCCCCGTGTTCCTCTTCCCCCCCCCCCCCCCCGAGGGTTTTGGGGGCACCCGGGGAAAGGAGGCAGCTCCCAGGGGGGCGGCGGGGCTGGCATCGACCGCAGCAGATCGATGCTCGTTTATCCCACAATAAATGGAAAACGTCCGGGGCGAGGCGGGGAAGGGAGCTGCCAGCCGGGCTGCGCCTCTGTGAACAAAGGGACCAGGCGGGGGGCACAACCGGTGCCCCCCCAGCGCTGGCCAGGCATCCAGGGGCATCCGTCCTGGCTGGGGGGGCACAGCCCGGTCCCCCCGGCTGCAGGCAGACCCCGCTCCCTGCCAGCTCCGAGCCCCCCAGTCCTGGGGGAGCATAAATCCCCTTCCCCACGGTGGGAGTACCGGGGACGGGGGACGGGGGGGTTCGTGCCTCGGAGGTGGGTGGTGGGGGCGGGTGTGGGGCTGCGGGCGCTGCGCTGCACCCCGGGGTGGCTCCACGGGTGCAGGGAAAAGGGATGCAGGGGAAGAGGGATGGGATCGGGGGAATGGGATGGGTGGAGATGGGTGTGGGGGAATGGGGAAGAGGGAACGGGGACAGGAATCGGCGCGGGGAATCGGGGTGGAGGGCTTGGATGGGGGCAATGGAACGCGGGAACTGGGACGGTGGGAACTGGGGGTGGGGGGCAGGGGGGAGCCAGGGTGGGGGAATGGGGTGGAGGAACCAGGGTGAGGGGAAACCAGAAAGGGAGAACTGGGATGGGAACCGAAACAAGATGGGAAAACCAAGACAGGGGAACCGGGATGGAGAAGCGAGGAGAGCAGGCAGGGAGAGCGGGGCTGGGGGAGCCGGCAGCGGGAACGGGGCTGGAGGGGCCGGGCGGGGGAAGGCACGGAGCAGTGGGGCTGGAGGAGCCGGGCTGGAACGGGGCAAGGGGCCGGCCGGGGGCGAGCGGGGTACGGGGGGGAGCTGCCTGGGGGTCCCGGCCCGTACCTGCCCATTCTTCATGAGGTCGGCCCACATGCTGGTGCCGTCGCCGCCGCGCATGAGGACGTGGTAGGTGAAGAAGTAGATGCCGGGCAGGGGGCAGGTGAACTTCCCGCTCGACGGCTCGTAGTAGTTGCCCACGTTGGTCACCACGTCGTCGAAGCGCAGCACCTCGTAGCCCTCGTGGGGCTTCCGCAGCCCGGCGTAGAAGGCAATCTTGGGGCTGTAGAAGGAGGGGATGTACCCCCCCGGTCCCGGACCCGGCGGTCCCGGTGGCCCTGGCCGGCCCGGCTCGCCCGGCGGTCCCCGTGGCCCCGGTGGCCCGGGGGGGGCCCCGTACGCCGGCACGGCCCTTGCGCCCCGGCTCACCCTTGGCCCCCGGCAGGAAGGGTGGCGGGGAGGCGGGGGGCAGCTCGGGGCCGGGGTAGGGGTCGCAGACCATGCGGCAGCTGCCCAGCATCTCGTAGTGCGCGGCCGCCTTGGAGCTGTGCACCAGCAGCGGGATGGCCACCAGCAGCACCAGCACCATGGCCACGCCGACGGCCGCCCCGGCCACCCGCTTCCTGCGGCTCAGCCGGGAGGCGGCCAGCGCCAGAAGGTCCTCGTCGCCCTTGGGAGCGATGGTGGTGCCGGGGGGGGGCGGACGGCGCCCCGCCGCCCGCTGAGCCTCACGCCCTGGCGGGGACCGGGCTGGGAGAGGGGATGGGGAGGGACGGGGACGGGGACGGGGACAGCGGTGGGGATGGGGATGGAGCCGGCGGCAGGGATGGGGACAGGGCTGGGGAGAGCAGCGGGAATAGGGCTGGGGACAGTGATGGGGATGGCAGCGGGGCTGGGGACAGGAACGGGGCTGGGGACAGGAACGGGAATGGGGACGGGAACGGGGCTGGGGACGGGAACGGGAATGGGGACGGGAACGGGGCTGGGACCGAGAATAGGACCGGGAGCGGGGACGCAGCTGGGGCAGGGACCGGCGCTGGTGATGGAGTCGGGGCTGGCACCGGAGCCGAGACCGGAGCCGGGAGCAGAGCCGCGGGTGGAGCCGGGACTTCAGGCGGTGAAGGGGACGAGAGCGGAGCCGAGGATGGAACCGGGAGCGGAGCCACCGACGGAGCCGGGAGCGGAGCCGGGAGTCGGGACGGGGCTGGAGCCGGGAGCGGAGCCGGGGCTGGAGCCGGGAGCGGAGCTCCTGCTGCAACCAGGACCGGAGCCGGTGTCGGAGCCGGGACCGGAGCCGATGATGCAACCAGGACCGGAGCCGGTGCTGGAGCTGGTGATGTAACCGGAGCCGGGATGGAGCCGGGATGGAGCCGCCGCCGCGCCGCGCGGGGCAACTTCTCGCCAAGTTGCCCGGGAGCGGGACCCCCTCCCCCGGGAGCCCCCCCCCCCCCCGGGAGCCCCCCCCCGGGAGCGCCCCCCCCTGCCCCGCTCTCCCCGGTGCGCACCGGCGGCGGCGGCGGGACCGGCCAGCGCCGCCCGGGGCGGTTCCGGCGGGGCCGGGGCTGTCGGGGCCGCCCCAACCGGGCCCGGGGCCGCGCCTCCCGGTGTCCCCCCTCCCGGTTCCCGGTGGTCGTCCCCCCCCCCCCCCCCCCGCCGGTGCCCGCCGGTACCTGCCGCCCGCGGCGCCGGGAGCCACGTGCCGGGACCGCCGCCCGCGCCGCGCCGCGCCCGCAGCCCCGCTCCGCCCGCCCCGCTCGACGGCACCGGGCACGGCGGGGGCGGGGGCGGGGGTGGGGGGACCAGAGCGAGGAGGGGGGGGTGTGTGTGCGGGGGGGAGGGTGCCCGGGGGGCGCAGGAGGGGGTGAGAGTGAGCGTGCAGGGAGGTGCTGGTGCAGGTGTGCACGCGTGTGCGCGGCCGGGGTGCGCGTGCAGGGGTGCACTGGGTGCAGCGGAGGTGCTGGCGCAGGGCTGGGGGGGGGCTGCATGGGGGGGGGCATGCGTGTGTGTAAAGGGCTCCGCGTGTGTGTGTGTGTGTGCAAGCAGCGTGTGTGCACAGAGCTGTGTGTGTGCAAGCAGCGTGTGCACAGAGCTCTGTGTGTGTGCGTGGGGCTGTGTGTGTGCAAGCAGCGTGTGTGTGCACAGAGCTCTGTGTGTGTGCGTGGGGCTGTGTGTGTGCACAGAGCTGTGTGTGTGCGTGGGGCTGTGTGCGTGCAAGCAGTGTGTGTACGCACCGAGCTGTGTGTGTGCAAGCATCCTGTGTGTGCACAGAGCTCTGTGTGTGCGTGGGGCTGTGTGTGTGTGGGGGGGGCTGTGTGTGTGCAAGCAGCGTGTGTACGCACAGAGCTGTGTGTGTGCAAGCAGCGTGTGTGTGCACAGAGCTCTGTGTGTGTGCGTGGGGCTGTGTGTGTGCAAGCAGCGTGTGTGTGCACAGAGCTCTGTGTGTGTGCATGGGGCTGTGTGTGTGCAAGCAGTGTGTGTGTGCACAGAGCTCTGTGTGTGCGCGTGGGGCTGTGTGTGTGCAAGCAGCGTGTGCATGTGTGGGGCTGCATGTGTGCAAGCAGCGTGTGTGCACGCAGTGTGTGTGCAAGCAGCGTTTGTGTGCAGAGAGCTGCGTGTGTGCGAGCAGCTGTGTGTGCAAGCATCATGCGTGTGCGTGCTCAGGGCTCTGCACTGGTGCGCGTGCAAGGTGTGCGCGTGCAGGGCGTAGGCGCGTGTTTTGCCAGGGCCATGCTGCATGTGCGCATTTCTTGGTGTGCGTGAGACGGGTGCAGGGGTGTGAGCGTGCATGGGCTCAGGGGCACGGCTGCGTGCACGCTGCAGGGGGCAGGGGGGGCTTTGGGGAGGGTCACGCAGCCCCACTCAGCCCCACGCAGCCCACTCGGGGTCCCTACAGGCAGGTGGCCGCTGGCCCATTTTCAGGGTCCCCTTGCTTTTGGGGTGGCTGAGGGGGGGGGGGGGCGCACGCAGCCGGTCCCCAACCACTGGGACTCGGGCAGAGCCCCCGCACCCCGGGGATTGTTGGGCCCCCCCCGCTGCGGGCACAGCGCCGGGGTCAGGATGCGTCCTGCAGCCCCCGGCTGCCTCCGCGGCGGGGGCGCGGGGGGGGGAGCTGATTTACGGCTGCTCTTTTTCAAACCCTGCCTGAATTTGCTCCTTTATGCAAAGCGAAGGCTCGCCCTCCGCGCTCGGGGAGCCGGGGCTGCTCCCCGCGGCCTCTGCGCCGCAATTAGAGAGAGGAGCGAGGTTTGGGGGGGGCAGCCCCGCACCCCCGCGCCGGGGGGGGGGGGGGGGGGGGCTCCGTTCCCCTCCGGTGTGCAGGGGCCACGCGTGTCCTTGCGGGGTCGGCATCTGTCCCTCCGCATCCGTGTGCGCGTGCAGGGATGCAAGCTGCGTGTGTGTGTGTGTGTGCATGGGTGTGAGTGCATGCACTATGCGTGTGCACGCGTGTGAGCAGGCCCCGTGCCTGTGCACACGTGTGTGCGCGCGTGCATACGCATGCTGGCGGGGAGATGCTCCCGCCGTAGCGCCCGTGTGTAATTTATCCGGACGGTTTTTAAATTTGCAGGCCTGGCCAGCTCCCTCCAAAGGGCGCCGATCCATCAGCCGGGATCTCGGATGGATTTATGGGCCCTTTATGCGGGGGATCAATGCAATCCTGAACCGCCCGGCGATGTTTGTGCAACAAATTACAGCGGCGGGGAGCAGCTCCCCCGGCGGGGACGGGGTCCGGGCGCGATCGATGCTGCCCGAGCTGCTCCCCGGGGACGGGGGACGCCGGAGTCCCACCGCCTCTGTCCCCGCCACCCCCTCCGCCGGCTGATCTTAATGAGCAACAACAGCGAATTAATTAGCGAGGCTGCGAGGGGAAGCCCGAGCGCTAATTAGCAAGTGCCAGAGGGCTCACATGGAATGGGTGCCTGGCCAAAAGGTCCTTGCCCTGGGGACACGGGGGGACACTGGGGGTCCTGGATGCTCCTGGCCCTGTCTGGGTTTGGGGGGGGGGGGGGCTGGCAACTGGTGCTGCACCCCAGGGGGGGGCAGCTGCGGCCCCCAGCACCAGCTGGCAGCGACAGCAAGAAAGGGGCGGGAGGGGAGAGCAAACACGGATGGTAAAAATAGAGGCGGCGGCGGAGAGAAAGGTCAGCCCCGGAGAGAGCGGCAGCAAGGAGCCGAGGGGGGGGGGAACGGGGGGCTCAGGGCCGGATCCTGCCCTCAGCTCCCAGCAGCCGCAGGAGGTGGCTGGGTTTGGGGGGGGAGCTCGGCCCCATCCGGTCCCACAGTGGTGCTGAGCCCCACACCGGCTCCAGCAGGTGCCAGCGGCCGCGGTGGGGGACGTCCCGGGTCCCTCGCGGTGCACGGGGACACAGCGGCGGTGGGCCCCTGCCCCGCGGATGCCGCCTGCTGCTGTCGCTGTCCCCAGGCCGGATCAGGGACAACGCTGCCGGGGGCCACCGGGGGATGACGGCGATGGTGATGGACACGTCCTGGACCGCAGAGCCAGCAGCTCCGGGGACAAGAGCTGGGAGCGCGGCGGGAACACTGCGGGGAGCCGAGCCCCCGTCCGAGTGCCGGGGCTGGCAGCAGCCGGCGGAGCGGCGGTGCCGGGGAGCAGAGCATGAATAAATGCATGAAGCCGCAGCCCCGGGGCCGCGAGCAGGGCCAGCAGCACTGGCAAGGGGGGGGGGCCTTGGTGCAATCGTCCGGCGGGCGCAAGCACGCGGTCGCCATCTGCCTCCGTGGCTCCTGAGGACCCGTGGGCTCGTGCAGCGATGTGCAGCCCTGTGGGGTCGCACCCAGCCCCCCGTGCCTGGTCCCCAACCAAGCCCCAGTGCTGGCTGGTGCATGCCCGGTCCGTGGTGCGCCGTGGGCTGCGCGGGGTCCGTGGTGCATGGTCGTTTTGTGTGGTGCACGGTCGCGGTGCGTGGTGCACGGTCACGGTCATGGGTGCACGGTCGTTGTGCGTGGCGCACGGCGCGTGGTCTTTGTGCCTGGTCCACGGCCCGCTGGGCGCGCGCTGCCGGTCCCAACACCCAGCGCGCGGTGGCCGGGGGGACGTTCCCCGTTCCTCTCGCCGTGCCTTGGCCGAGGCGCTTCCCTCCCAATTACGGCGCCGCGCTGGGACCAGCAGACAAATTGGCGTGTCAGCGCCCGCCGCGCGGGGCCGGGAGGGAGCCTTGTGCAAATGAATATAGATTGGCTGGAGGCGCCCGGGCGCCGCGCGCTCCATCCAGGGCATGTTTGCAATAAAGCCGGGCCGCCGGGCCGGGCCTAAATTGGATGAAAATTGTCCTTGAACGGCGACAATAAACCAGCAGCGGGGGGGGTGGGGGGCTGCGGCTCGGGGGGGAGCTGCGGAGGGGATGCCCGGTGACACCGCGGGGACAGAGCAGCTCAACAGGTCCCCAGGGCAGCAGGAGCGGCCGAGGCCACCTCGTTGCGTGGTGCCGTTGAGGGAAGTGTCACCCGCTGCCCGCACGGGGGGCCTGGCACCGCGTCCCCCCCACCCCCCCCGGTGTACTCCAGGCCTGGCCAGGGCCCCCCCCTGCACCCTGTCCCCGGTGTGCACCCATCCCTGACATGGACATGCACCCTGTCCCCAACATGCGCCCTGTCCCCCATGTCCCCAACGTGCACCCCGTGCCCCAGCACATCCTCTACACCGGCATCCCCCCCCCCCACCCCCCCCCGCTCTCCCCCCCACCCCCGGGCTCATTAGCATCTGCTGCTAATTGCTGATGAGGCGGCAGGGATGTTATTAACGGGGCACGGCCCCGGAGCGGCGTGGGGCTGGTGGCCGTGTTGGGCTCGGGACGGGGTGAGCTGGGGACAGGGGGGGGTGACACCAGGGGGACAGGGTGGGGGTCGTGCCCCCCCCCCCCCCAAGACAGCCACCCGGGCTCATCCGCACCCCCTGTTCTGTGGGCCGGTGCCGGGGGGGGGGTCCCAGCGAGGGGGGGGACGGGGCAGAGCGGCAGCAGCCGTCACCGAAGCGAGGGGACGTCCCTGGGGAGCCCGGGGGCTCCCAGCAAGGAGGGGGGGGGGGGGGAATTCACGGCCCCCCCCCCCCCCCGTGGCCCCCCAGGCTGAGTCATCGGCGGGCTGGCAGCGGGGCCGTCCATCACGGCATGGCAGCGCGTGCGGAGATGGATGGCTGCGGGCCGCCCCGGATTAATTCTCTGGACAAGCGGCATTTATTAAGGATTCCGGGGACGTCGGGCGGAGAAATCCATCCCGGCCGCGCGGCAATTAGGCGGGCGGCTGGGCCGCGGGGTCCCGCTCGCCGCCCCCCTCCCCAAACCCCGCCGCTCTCCCCCCGCTCGCCGCGGGACCCCCCGGTGCCCCCTCGGCGGTCACGGGCCGGGGGGCTCGCCCCCATCCCCGGTGTCATGCCCCGCGCCGGGGGGGGCTCATTGCAGATTCGCCTCATGCCTACCTGAGCCGCGCGCTGACAAATAGACATTTAAATCAGACAATTAGCCGGCCTCCACCGCTGACATTTTTAATGTATTAATGTGCATCACCAGCTAATACATATAAAATTCCCCTAATAACAGCACTCGGGTAAAGGGGCTGCTCTGCAGCCCGGCGCTGGCAGTGATGTACGAGTCCGGAGGGACTCCGGCCCCGGAGTTTGCATTAATTACCGGCAAACTGACAAGGCACCGTGACATTCGGGACCGGCGCCGGATGCCTTCCGCCGGCGCGTGGGGCGCGTGGGGCGCGTGCACGCACACGCGTGCGCCCCTGGGCGCGGGGGGCGTAGGGGAAACGCAGGGGGTCGCATTGTGGGGGGGGGGGGGGGATCCGCGCGGGGACGCGCGCGTGTGCACACGGGGACGTGAAGGGGCGCAGGGACACGCGTGTTCACGCGAGGGGGTGTGGACGTGAACTGGGACACGCGCGTGCAAGGGGAGCGGAGAGGATGGCCGGGAGCCTCCGGTGCCGCTCGGGACGGCCGGATCTGGCTCACGGGGGGGCAGCCCCCCCCCCCGGGGCCGGACCCCCCCCCCCCCCCCCCCCCCCCCAAAACGAGGCAATGACAAATGCTTCAATTAGCGGGAAGGCTCCGAAAATCGATGCCTTAAACGCCGGTGGCCGGGGCCGATCAATGGCTCCAATCACACCCTAAAACGGGCGTCTTGGGGGGGGGGGCACCCAGCACCCCGCTGCTGGGACACCCCCAGAGCCCCCCGCCCCAGTGGGGCCCCAGCTCCCCATCCTAAGTGGGATGGGGGGGGGTTGATGACGACACCGATGCCAGCAGCGGAAAGGGGGGGGGGGGGGGCCCATCCTCACCCCCCCCCAACCCCATCGACCGCCCAGCTCCACGCACACGAGAGCCAAATTTGACATTTTTAAATCCAGATACTTAAAGAAATCAATCCAGCAGGCGAGCCCCCCCCCCCCCGGAGCCCCCCCAACTAGCATCGATCCCACGCCGCAGCACGTCGGGGAAGGTGGGGGGGGGGGGGCGCACGGCTACTGGGGGGGCAGCCAGGAAAGGGGGTGTCACGGCTGGTCCCGCAGCCCCCCCCCCACAGTGCATCCCTCCCCCCCCCCCAAACCCGCTCCCCCCCCCCCCAGGGCGCAGCGCAGCCAAGCGTGGGGCTGGCCCCGCTGGGAGCCGCTGTCAGGGAGGCAGCCAGGCGGGGTGGGCAGCGCAGGGGGGGGGCCGCTGTCAGCCCTGATGGGCAGCTAAGCCGGGGAGGGGGGGGTGTGGGGGGCTGCGGGGAGGGGGGGGGGGTGCAGCATCTCAGCCCCCCTCCCTGCATCACGGGGCTCCCCTGGGAGCCAGGTGCCCAGCATCCCCCCCCCACCCCGAACCACGCTGAGCGCGGGGGGTGCACCCTTGTGTGTGTGTGTGTGGGGGGGGGCAAGGCGAAGAGGGGGTCACAAGGAGGGGGGTCACCGCTCCCAGCCCCCCCCAGCCCGAATCCCCGCTCAGGGAGCGACTGAGTCAACAGCGCAGCGGCGGGGGCCGTTAATAATGAATGAGACCAAATTGGAGGCCGGCAGCGGCTAAGCCGAGCAAACACGGCGGCGGAGGAGAAATGGGGGGGGGCGTATTAGTGGGGGGGGGGGGGGGCCGCAAAGGGGGGCTGGCAGCCGCTGGGTGGGGGGGGGGGCACAGCCCCAGGAATGAGCACGGATGAATTCAGGGGGTGAGGGGCTGGAGGGGGGGGCATCGTGGGGCTGGGGGGGGCACCGTGGGGTTGTGGGGGGCACCGTGGGGTTTTGGGGGGGGCACTGTGGGGTTGTGGGGGGCACCGTGGGGTTGGGAGGGGCACTGTGGGGTTGTAGGGGGGGCACCGTGGGGTTGTGGGGGGCACCGTGGGGTTTTGGGGGGCACTGTGGGGTTGTGGGGGGGGCACCGTGGGGTTTGGGGGGGGGCACCGTGGGGTTGTGGGGGGCACTGTGGGGTTGTAGGGGGGGCACCGTGGGGTTGTGGGGGGCACCGTGGGGTTTTGGGGGGCACTGTGGGGTTGTGGGGGGGGCACCGTGGGGTTGGGGGTGGCACCGTGGGGTTGTGGGGGGCACCGTGGGGTTTTGGGGGGCACTGTGGGATTGTGGGGGGGGCACTATGGGATTGAGGGGGGGTCTTCCCACCCCATGTCCCCCATCCCTGCAGGAGCACCGCCGCGGCTCTGCCCTTTGCCCAGCACCGTGGGGGGGCAAAGTCCATACCGGGGGGGGGGCGGGGGGGGCGGGAGGAGAGCCGCCTGTGAGCTCTGCGAGACCGCGGGCAGAGGTGGGCCTGGAGGGCTGGGGGGGGGCACATGGAACTGGGGGTGGGCGTGCAGGGGGCCGGTGGGCTCGGGGGACCCCATGTGGGTGCTGCTGGGTGGGCGTGCGGGACCCCGGGTGGGTGCGGGGGAGCTGGGGGGGGCCACAGAGGGTCCTGGGTGGGTGTGAAGGGGCTCTGGGTGGGCACAGGGGGTCCTGGGTGGGCACAGGGGGTCCTGAGTGGGTAGAGGGGGGTTCTGGGTGGGCACAAAGGGGTCCTGGGTGGGTCCTGGGGATCTTTGGGTGGGCACAGAGGGTCCTGGGTGGGCACAGGGGGTCCTGGGTGGGTAGAGGGGGTCCTGGGTGGGCACAGGGGGTCCTGAGCAGGTACACAGCTCCTGGGTGGGCACACGCAAGCCCCGGCTGGGCGCGGGGGGATGCAGAGGGGTCTGGCACAAGGTGAGGGCCCGCGGGTGGGGGGCCCAGCGTCCCCCAATGTCCCCAACCGCCCTCTCCCTCCCTCAGGACGCCGGCTGCCGGTGCCGTGAGCCGCCCGGGATGGGCAAGCGGCTGCTGGTGGCCTACGGGCTGTGGGCGCTGGGGGGGCCGCTGGGGCTGCACCACCTCTACCTGGGCCGCGACAGCCACGCGCTGCTCTGGATGCTGACGCTGGGCGGCTTCGGCGCCGGCTGGCTCGGGGACTTGTGGCACCTCCCCGGCTGGGTGGCCGCCGCCAACGGGGCCGGGGCGCCGGGGCAGCGCGGGGGGAGCGTGCCGGCGCTGAGCGCCCTGCGCCTGGCGGGGCAGGTGGCGGTGGGGATGTATTTCGGGCTGGCGGCGGCGCTGGCGCTGCCCTGGGTGCCGCAGCTGCTGGCGCAGCCGCTGGCCGTGGGGCTGGGGGTGCTGCTGGTGTCCTCGGTGGGCGACCAGGCCTCCGAGGCGCCGAGCGTCCTCGCCGCGGCCTTCCTCACCTCCCTCCTCTTCCAGGGCCGGGTGCTGGCGGTGCTGCCCTCCAGCCTGGCCGCCAGCATCGCCGCCCAGCGCCACCGGCGCTACAAACGCCCCGGGGCGCCCCGGCCGCGGCTGCCGGCCCGGCTTTACCACCTGGGGCTGGCCTACCTGGCCTTCGCCGCCCCGCTCGCCTACGGCGTCCTCAGCGGCGCCACCGGGGTGCTGGGCGCCCCGCTGCACTGGCTCGGGGCCCTCCCGGCGCTGCCCCGCGCCATCGCCGAGCGGCTCCTGCTCCTTCCCCTGCGTGCCGCCCGGATCCTGGCCGAGCTGCTGGGCTTCGCCAGCCCCGAGCCCAGCACCTGGAGCGAGCGGCGGCAGCGGGCCTACAAGGTGCGGGACGCGGCGCTGGGGTCCCCGGGTGAGGGTGTGTGTGTGGGGGTGAAGAAATTAAATAGGGGGGGGCATGGGGTCTGGCTGGGGGCGGCATGGGGTGCAAGCAGCTGCTGTCAGGGTGGTTGGGGCTGAAGGGGTCGGCTCAGAGGCACGCGTGGCCCCCATCGCTGCTGCCCCCCCCCTCCAGCATCCATCTCGCCCCCAGGTCCTGGGCATCCCATCCGGCGCCGCCGCCGAGGACGTGCACAGGAGCTACCGGGAGCTGGTGAAGGTCTGGCACCCGGACCACAACCGGCACCGGGCCGAGGAGGCCGAGAGGCGCTTCATCGAGCTGCAGGAGGCCTACGAGGTGCTGGCGGGGCCCAGGAGGGCCGCGGCGGGGTGACGGGGCCGGCAGCCCCCAGCCCGCGGACATCAAAGGCTGCGAAAAGGGGATTTTGTAACACGAGGATGGCTTCTGGCTGCCGCCGTTGTTTCTCTGCTCGGCGCGATGCGGTGCTGGGGCCGGGCACCCTGCAAACCAGCACATGGGTTGTCGCATCAGCCGTCTGCAAAGAGATGGACGGGGGCTTGTGCAAACCACTGCACCAGGATCTGTGCAAACCCTTGCACCAAGGTCTTTGCAAACCATTGCACCAGGGTCTGTGCAAACCCTTGCACCAGGGTTCGTGCAAACCACTGCACTGGGGTTCATGCAAACCCTTGCATCAGGGTCTGTGCAAACGCTTGCACCAGGGTTCGTGCAAACCCTTGCACCAGGGTCTGTGCAAACGCTTGCACCAGGGTTCGTGCAAACCCTTGCACCAGGGTCTGTGCAATCCACTGCATGAGGATCTGTGCAAACCGTTGCACCAGGGCTCGTGCAAGGCGCTGCAGAGGGCCCGCAGCCAGGGCCCGACCCGGGCGGGGCCGTTGGTGGCGGCCCGGGGTCTCGAACCCGCGGCCTGTCGCGCTCCGACCTCGCCGCCCACCCGCTCGTCACTTTCCGGAACGCGCTCGGGCGTTTCCGCCGCGGGGCGGAGGCTCTCGGCAGTTTCCGTCCACGTTCGGCTTCGGCCGCCCCGCCCCGCCCCGCCCCTCGAGGGAGCGGGGAGGCGGGGCATCGCCAGCGCCGGATCCGATTGGCTCTCGGCGGAGGTTGGTCACGCCCCCCGCGCGCGCGGGAGGCGGGAGAAGGCGGGACCCGCGCGCCCGCATTGGCTGTTGGGTCCCCTCCCGCCCCGCGCACCCAGGGCCCCTCTCATTGGTCAGAAAAGCTCGGCCCGTCCCCCGCCTCGCTTCCGATTGGCTACAGCCGAAGGAAGGCGGGCTGATCCCGGCCTCTCCTTCCTTCTCATTGGCGGCGTCGGTCCGGGGGGCGGGAGCAATGCGGCGGCCCTGAGGCGCCCATTGGCTGCCGGGACGGTGCCCGGGACCCGATTGGCTGGCGCGGCCTGAGGGCTCCTGCCGGGCCGCGGCCCCCGTCCCCCGCCCCGGTGCGCGGCGGCGGCGGCCTGAGGCCGAGGGGGGGGCGGCGGCGGCGGCGGCGGCGGGGCTGGGAGCGCCCGGAGCCCCCGGGGCCGCGGCCGGTGAGCGCGGGGCGGCCGGGAGGGGGGGAGGGCGGGGGGTGTCGGGGAGCGGCACCGGGGAGCGGGGGCACCGGGAGCGGTGCAGGCCCCGGGGGCGAGGGGGGGGAGGGGGCACCGGAGGGGGGGTTCCCCGCGGCCCGGCCCCCGGCGCTGCTCCGGTTTCGGTTGGGGGGCGCGGGGGCGGCAGTTCCCGGTCCTTCCCGGCCCTCCCCCGGGGTCCCCCGGTCCCCCTCCGCTCTCCCCGGCCCTCCCGTTCCCCGGCCCCGTTTCCTCCCCGGTGTCCCCCCCTCCCCCCCCCCCCCCCGGTGCTCCCCCGGGCCCAGCCCGAAGCCGCTCTGATGCCCCTCGCAGCCTGCGGGTGCCGTGGTTTATCCCGCCGGTTGTCGTTGGGGCCCCGTTTGTAACGGGCTCCCGCTTCTCCTCGGCCCGCCGGCCCTGAGGTGGGCGGTAAGCAGAGGGGCCAACGGTTCTCCCGGCACCGTGGCACCGGCTCGGCCCCCCCCCCCCAGTGGGTTACACCGGGGGAAGTTTCCGTCGCTTCGGGCCGGGTTTTGAGAGCCGGCGCCTGCCGCCGCCGCTTCCCGCCCCCCTTTCCCAAACGCCGCGCTCCGGTCTCGGTTTTCAGGCGCTTCGGTTCGAAAGCGAAGTCCGAATCTGCAAGGCTGCCTTCGGCCTCTTAAAGGCGGAACGAGTCGGGGCCGAGCCGGGACATTCAACGGTTCTGGGCATCGCTGAGAAATCTTCCCGAGCCCTAAAGGGCTTCCCTTCCCCTAAAGGGCTGGGACGCCTCCAAAGGACCCGGGGCAAAGCCCTGCGGGCGACGTTCCCTGCAGCCCGAGGGTGCTTCGTCGCCTCCCGGGGCTCGCCGAGGCCTCGGGGAAAGGGCAAAGCGGGCTACGTGCCGAGCTCGGGGCCTCCGCACGGAAAGCGGCGGCGCTCGGCCGGAGCCTTTCCCCTCCCGCCTCGTGCCCGCGGTGCCGCGCGAAGCGCCCGAGACCCGACAGCAGCTCCCGGTGCCGGCTGTCTTCGGCAGGTGGGTAGGGAAACGCCACGTTTATCGTGGCTAGGCGCACCGGGCGGGGTGCCATGACGTCCTCGGAGCGGGTACGGGGACGTTTTGTCACCCGAAGTACCCGGCCCTGCTTCCTTGTGCTGCCCGGGGAAGCCCAATTAGCCGGCGGGGGCGCGCGTCGGGGAAGCAGCTAACGCCTGGCCGTGCTCCGCATAACGCGCTTGGCGAAGGAACAATAAGCGTGCGGATTTAAACGGAATACAGACAGCTAATTAGCTCCGAAGTTAAGCGCTCGGCTCTGTTCCGCACGAAATAAGCGGCCTCAGGAAATGCTAAAAAAAAAAAAGAAAAAAAACAAAAGCAAACCACCACAAAACCCCCGAGCCCCAAGAGTGATGTTAAGAAACCATTTTTTCCAGTCCTAAAATGGTTCTTTGCGCTGCATGGCCGTGCGATCCTTCCTCGTCGGCGGAGGCGGCTTCTGGAAGCCGCCGGTCCCGATTTTGGGGGGAAAAAAGCCCAAGAAGCGGCCGCGTCGGGTTTGTCGCGTGTTGCTGGACACCGCGCGGTGCTCCCCTTCCTTCCAGCGCAGGGCGATAAAGCAGAGGAGTTGGCTCGAGGCGACCGAGGCCCCTGCCGCCCGGGAGAGGTGCACGGGTGTGTTTTGGCCTCCTGCAAACTTAACGGGAATTTGCTGAGGGGGGGGAAACCTGCAAAGCCGAGTCGTGGGGTTCCGGCGCTGAGATCGTTCCTGGACTTCTGGCGTAAGTGTTGATTTTTTTTTGGAGGGGGGATGTGCCGAAAACCGAGCGAATTCCCCCCTCGCGCCGCCGCCTTGCAGGGCTCCGGCACCGTCCTCTGGGGTCCCTGAAAATGGATTTCGGCTTGGGAGCGACGGTACGTTAGGAGCGGAGCCGCTGATGGTACTTAACGCGTCGTGCGCGCTCCCGGAGCCTCTTAACGAGCTCGATCACCAGGATTAAAATCGCGTGGCCAGGGACTGCTTAGCTCAGGAGCCAATTAGCCGCACGCTCCGCGCAGCGCGAGCCAGCGTGGGGTGCGCGCTGGCGTCGGGTCCCGGGGCGGAGGGGCAGAGCCCTCCCGAGGAGCCGCTTTCTCCCCCTGGGAACGCCGGATTTCTCACTGAGACCGCCTCGGAGCGGCTGACAGCAAAGCCCAGCCGGATTTCTCCCCGCTAGTTCGATTTCCTTTCCGACGGGGAGCGCGGAAAGTTTACGGCAACGAACCGGCTGGACAGAGCGGGAACAGCCCGGAAAGCTACCGCCGTGGGGGGGGTGCTTTGAAATCGGCTCTCCTTTGACGCGCTGGCTGGGAAAATCAGGAGGACGTTTCCCGAACCGGGCGCAACGCGTCGCCGGGGCTTGTTCTGCACCCCGCCGGCGCTTTGCTTTCGCCCCGCGGGTCGGTTTCGTGCCGCCTTTGTGCCACTCTTTCCCCGGCTCTTTCCCCGTTCCCGCGGCTGTGCGCGGGCTCCGGGTTAAGCCTCGGCCTTAATCGCATCACCGAGGAGCGAGGATGCGCCGGTAGATCCTCGCCAGATCTCTCGGAGGCTGTTTTGTTTCCCCAGCCCGTCGCTTCGCACCTTTTGTGCGCGGCGAGGCTTAGTCCGGAGCTCGCCAAAGGCTGGTTCGGAAGCTGCAGCCTGCTGCTCGTTTTCTCCCCCCCCAAGACTTAATTACTGCTCGGTTTTTCCCCTTTGAAGTGGGTAAAAGTGTATTTCCTGGGCGATAAGGGGGAGTAATTTCAGCCCGTCGGAGATCTCCTGATAACTCCCTCTCCGGCAGCTCTTTTTGCAGCCGCTTTCGGGCTGCGAAGGGCTGCGGCGTTCTCGGTTCTTCGCTTTTCGGGGACGGGCACGCCAGCGCTCTGCGGGCGTCCCTTCCTTTGGCGAGCTGAGTTTGAGGGAGCTCCCCTGTGGCAACCCGGCATTTTCTCCTTGTGCTCCCCTGCTTCCTCCCCCCGGGTTCAAGCACGCCTTCCTTCGTTTAAAAAAAAACAAAAAAAACCAAACACACAAAAAAAGTGAAATTACCAAGGGGTCCGTACAGCGCGGCTGTGGTTTGCGGTGCGGGTTGTTGTCTTCGGGCGCTTTGAGAACTCCGAGCGACGGGCGCAGGGAGCTCCAGTGCCCGGAGCTGCGGTGCCCAGAGCTCCCCGCAGCGCTCCCGGCCTCGGCGTGGGGCCCGGGACGCACCCGGAGGCCGAGCGCTTCCTGCCCGCGGCCGCAAGCAGCGAACCGAAACCTGGCCGCTCGCGCGAACCGGCGCGCGTCGGGGAAACGGCCTCAGCCTGCGCCGGGTTTCCCCGGGTGCCCCGTCTTTTGGCACAGGATTTCCAGCGGCGTTCGGCGTCCCGAGGCAGCAAAAGACCCGTCGCCGTTTAATTCCCCGGGCTGGAGCTGGTGCCCGCAGGTAAAGAATTCTTCTTCAGCCCTTTGCGCACCGGCAGTGAGCATCTGCACCTCTCCGTCCCGTGCTTAGCTTTCCGGGGTCACTGGCTGGGAATAACTCTGTGTGTTTAAGAAAGGAAGACTCCAGGTACACGAAAACCCTATTCTTAAATTAAAACGGGCTCGTCGGGTCCCTGCTGGCGAGCCGCGGGGCGGTGTTGCCGACCCTGGCGTTGCAGGAGCGTCGCTGCGTTCCTCGGGCTCCTAAACCATGTCCTGGGGACGGCCCAAAAAAAAAAAATGATCCGGGACGGGTGGGAGCTGAGCTGCTGATTATTTCTGGAGCAAATTTAGCTGTGCGCTTCTCTCTCATCGCGTTCCCTGATGGTCCCCCCAGCAGCGTGCGAGGCCTCCTCTGGCCGCTGGATGTTTCGTCCCCAGCTGCGGCGCTTTGCAGCTTGGCGCAGCCGGGCCGTGCTTTTCCCCCCTCGCTGCGGACGTGGCCGGGAGGCTTCGTGAGGAGGGGCTGCCTCCTTCCCAGGGCTCCGTTGCTTCCTTACACCGAGCGCCCCGGGGTTCTTTGTTAAACCTGTCGGCACCCTTGGCCCTCGCCGCTTCCCCCGGCGCCGCGAGCAGGGAGCGGCTGAAGATCCGTGCGCCTGACGCCGCGGCGGCGCCGTCCCTGCAGCGTGGCCCGCGCCCCGCTGAAACCAGCGGGGGGGGGAAAAAGCGTGAGCTCTGCCGGCCCCGGGGCGCTGCTTGCGTTCACGGCAGAGATCCGAACCCGATCGCCCGATCACCAAGCCCGGGATCCGCGCTCCCGGTCCGCCTCGGCTCGCGGCTCTTCGTGGGAGCCGTGTTTGTGCCGTGGTTTTCTGTGGGGGGCTGTGAGCCCCCAAACCTCGCTGGCTGTAGGGCTTGCCCGGCGTCCCGGGGTGCTGCGGGAGCTCCGAGCGAAGCCTGCTGAAACCCTGCCGAGCCTGTGGGGAGCTCGGCGCTTTGTATTTGATGTTGCTTTTTGGTGGCTGGCTCTTCCGCAGCGCCTAATGCAAAATACACGTTTTCCTCTGGAAAAGCGTCAGCGAGATGGTTTTGACAAGCTGAGAGACTCGGGGTATGCCTTTGGCTACTTCAGCAGCGATTTCTTACTTCCTTTGTTGTTTTTTTGTTTTTTTTTTTCCTCCTTTCCTACTCAGAACCCGAGAAGACCGACACCAACGGCCGCAGCCAGGCGTCGTGACAAGAAGCTGCTCTTCAGAGGAAGGAGCCGTGGTGCTCTGCTGGCCTGTCAGCGCGATTCTGACAACTCCAGACCCTGATTGCCCTCGCAGCTGGGATTTTGCCATCCCAAACCAGATATCTGCCGCTTCCCGCGTCGAAACAAGGCGGCGTGTGAATTGCAACTGCCAGCTACGGTACTTGAGGGCAAAGACTCTTTTTCTTTTTTTCTTTTTCTTTTTTTTTTCCCCCTCTTGTGTAGCTGGACGTTAGAGCAAACGCGCCGAGATGTCTAAAAAGCAAAATGCGAAAGGTAAGATGCATGCGACTGCGGTGCAATCAAATGCCAATACGCAGCACGACTGATTCCAAAGTTATCAATTAGGGAAGGGGGTTAATTGCTTCTGCTATGCTCCTTTCCAGGCTGCCGACGTCACTTGACAGCTTATTGTCACTGTCTCGGTGACACGGTACAACCTGTTGGGTCCGCTGACATTTCTAGCAGCGTTTCAGTTGTCCGGCTGGACAGTTCTGATTCCGTCAGCGGCTCCGTAACGTTAATATTGCCGCGCTTCCGCTGTCAGAAAGCAGGAGAAAAAGATTTTCGGCGGCTGAGGGGTTGCAGAGCCAAACTTATTATTTTTTTTCCCCCCCTCCTCCCTGGGGTCCCCGGCACTGGTGGTGCGAGGCTTCCCCTCTCTGGCTATGGTGCGTCCGCGTGGTGTCGGGGCGACCGGGGGATTAAATCTACCGAGTTTCACCCTGTTCCCGAGGCAGCCCTGGCCCCCCACTCTGCCAGGAACCTGGTTAAGAAGCGGGGGACCCATCCCATCCGCCCCTCGGAGACGGGCACCGAAGGGCAGCGAGCAGGTGTTGCGAGGGGCTCAGTTCTCAGCAGCCTTCCCTTGCCGTCGCACGTCGAGCGGCAGAGCCGCGCTCGCGCCGAGCGGCTCGTTTCGAGCGAGGGATCTCAGCTGCCACACGTGAAGCATTCATTCCAGAGCGCGCGGGGAGGGGCGGAGGGTTACGAGTTTCTTTTTATTTGAGCCGGCTGCTAATTAATAATTTAAGGCGCACGGGCTTGACAATTCGTGTCCTCTGCCTTCAAGAGAGGAGCTTTTGTTCTCCGTAGATTTCTTTTCTCCGAGCAGCTTTGGCGGAGAAGCGGCGTCTACCTGAGGGGCCCTGCTGTCCTCTGACAGCTAGACCCGGGCATGATTTGAAGCAATTAGCAGCAGTTATGGAAATTACTGCACAGGGTAATTCTTGAACGGTTTTTAAAACGCTGTGTCTGTGGCTGCGCTTTTTGGGAGCTTCGGCACAAGTCCTAACGAAATTACCTTTTCCCGGCTGCTGGGCGCGGAGCCCGGCGGTCGCTGGTGCTGAGCGCGCGGGGAGAAAAATGTGCCTTGGCGGGCAGGGGGGAATTATTGCGGCCGGGCAGGGCAAAGGAAGAGGGCTCTGGGAGACTGCTGGGGAGGCACAGGGAGAGCTGCTGCTGCGCTGGGCCCGGCTTTGGGGTGCTCCTTTGCCGCTCACGGCGTCAGCGTGGTGCTGTGGTATTTTCCAGCCCTCCGTGAGGGCCTGGTTTTGACCAGGCGAAGCTGCAAAGCCTCTTCAGCTTCTCTTTTTTTCTGAAGGCAAAGCAAAAGCCTTGTGGTGCGTAACAGAGGGCCGGAGGAGAGGTGTTGAGAGGTGCAGAACGAGGGAGAGCCACGGTAAATAACGCAGCAGTTTCGAAACCGAATCGGGAGCCCACCTCCCGCTGCTGCTGCTTAGAAGAGCCCCGGACCACTGCGAACATCCCAACTAATCAGAAGGGAAAACAGTTCAATCTGCAGCCCGGGCACGTAATCAGCCCCGTTCAAAACCCGCGTGCACGCCTACGTGTAGCCCCGTCCCCCTGGGCTGTGCCGGGTGGCTCCTTTCAGCCCTCACCCACTCAGCAAGGGGTGCTTCAGAAATTCAGAGCGCAGGTAGGTCTCCGTGATGCCAGACCGCTAAATAAATATTTTTGCGGAGTCTGGGAGGTTTGTTGGCTTACCGCTGTCGGAGTGATCCTCGGCTCCCAGCGCTTCTCTTCCCACCCCCCCGGTGCCAAGCGAGCGTGTTCCCTCTCATCCCCCTTCCGACTCGATTAATTGATTTGAGTGAAAGCAGCACCAGGCTGGGGAATGACTGCTGACCCCGGGATACAAAGCAATCACATAAATCTTGTTTCCGGACGTCAGCCCGCGGCTGTAGGCGTGCCAGGTGCCTGAACCAAACGGCGCTCGGGCTCCCGCTCGTCTGGATGCGTCACGGAGCCGTTTCGACGGATGAGAAATTGCCCTGCGTGAGTTTTGGAAAGGGGAAAGGCCTTTTGGTATCAGTCGCCGGCAAGGGGGGGCGCGTTTCAGCCAGAGCAGCGGGGAGCCCGCCCAGCAGAGTGAGAAGTTCCCTTGTAATCTCCCCCTTTGTTTGCCCGCGCGGCGCTCGAGGAGGAGAAGCAGAACCCGGCCGTGCTGCCCGCTCGCCGTTTGCTTAGCCTGCGCCTGGAGGACTTTGTGGGAGAGCCCCCGGAGCAGGAGGTGGCCACGCCGCTCGGAGTCGCGCAGGGAACACGCGGAGCCGGGCGCGGAGCGCGTTCTCTAACCCGATAAATCCGATCCCGGCTTCTGAGTGGCTGGTGCTGGGAGCCGCCGGGGGCTCTGGCTGCATCCCTCCGTCTCCAGGTTCAGTTTGATTTTCCATCCCCTGCGCGCGGATGGGAGCCAGGTGGGGAAGGGCGATGCGGGGAGGCTCAGCACCGTGGCTCCGTCGTGCTTTGCCACCTCTGCTCCCCAGAACTGCCCACGTTTGCCCTGCCCCGCTGCTCGTGTGCTGAAAGCAGAGGCGCTGCCCGGCCTCGTGCTCGGAGAGCTGCCCCACGGCGAGTTCAGCCTACTGCAGGCGAACTTTGCTTTAATTCCCTGTTCAATTTTCCCCCTCTTCCAAGCCATCGGGCAACTGCACGTGGGATGCAGCCTGCGTTGGCATGTCACGGCCATCCTGCTTCTGCTGGGCTCAGACCTCTGGCAGCCTCGGGGGCAGATCTCGGGGTTGCAGGTCCCCCTCGTGGCCCCGCGTAGTCACACTCCCCTGAAGCATCTTTTTCCGGAACTGAAGCCCGGTTGGAACCGATCGCTTTCCTGTGTCAGGGTTGGGCTTCAAGAGGCTGCGTGGCATGCTTGGGCCCTTCAGACCGATCTGAAAAAATAAGCGGGGTGTCTTGCCTAGCAAAACCCTGTCGTGCAGCTGCCATCTCCTCGGGCTGCCTCTGCATCGCACGGCGCTCTCTTTGGGCACTGAAAGAGTTTCCGCGGCAGCCGATGGGAGGCACCAAGTCCCGGTTTTTGAATGGGCCCCGGAAGCGAGCGGTGATGGAGGCCGAGCAAGGGGAGCCCATCGGCCGAGCGCAGCCCCTCGAGTAGCTTCGTGTGTTTTGGTGGCGGGGGGGGCTCGCAGGTGCGCACGGCGGTGGTGGTCGTTCTCCCGGATCATAAGAGGTAGCTGTCAAGTCCTGCAGGACACCTTGTTTTTTTCTTTTGTTCTGCATCCCTGTAAACCACAGCGTTAATTCCTACTCGGCAGATGCTGGCACACCCTTATTTTTGCTCAGTTACTGTGTTCTTTCTGTGTATTTTGTTCTGATGTCGATGAAACCTATCGGCGGCAGCGCAGCACCAAGGAGCGATCCCCAGCGGACCTGCAGGTGTTGATTCCACCCTGGTTTAGTACTTACTGCCCTCAAATTCACGGGGAGAGGGCTTGGCGTTGGTACCTCTGCTGCCTGTTAGCGGGAGCTGTTCCACGTGAACAAAGAGCGGGGCGTGGTGATGGAATTTGTAAGGGAAAGCAGGGACGCTCCGGGCTGGCAAACGCGAGCTGTGGAGCTCGAAGTGCAACGCCTGGAGCCTGGGAGCAGCGGAACCACAAACAGCTCCCACCGACGCGATCTTTCAAACAGCGTTTCTTTCGGAAATCCTGATTTACCCGTGTTTTTTGGGTCCTTCCATCTACAGTTACGCCTGAAAGAGCAGGCCGACAGAGTGAAGGCGTTCTGCGTTGCCCTGATCAGGAGGATGCGTCAATTCCCGTCCTGTCACCACAGCCGCCTTGTGGTCCTCGCGGGCGGAGGAGAGCGGAGGTGCTCGGCAGGAGCAGCGCCGTGCCTTCGGGTGCTTCGCGGTCCGCGTCGGCGCTGTGCCCGGCAGAGCCGGCGTGGCTACCGCCGACCCGAGGAGCTGCAGACCCCGTAAACGTTTCCCAGTCTAACCGAGTCTTGGCTGCGCTCCGGGCGGCGACGCTGGGGCTTCACGAGCCCGGCATCACTCAGAGAGGGGCTTTCGGTGGCGCCGGGGGGCCACCACCGCGGTTGGCGCGCGTCTGCCCCAGGCCGCTCTGATTCCCGGCTGCCAAGAAGCCGAGCGGGCGTTTCTGAGGTTGTAGGTTTAATTCTTGCACGTGTCTCGTACAGGAAGGCCTAATGAGCGGAGTTACAGGAGGAGCAGACTGAAATAAGCCGGCAGCGCGATATTCGGTAGGGTGGATTCTTCCTGGTACCCTCGGTGTTCCTATTGAGAAACAATTAGCGCGATAAATAGCGATGAAATACAGCGGTAAATGATCTGGGATGAATGACTTCTTGCCACCCCGTTTTCCTGGAGGATACAGCCGGGAACCCAGAAGCAATTAAGGCCGTTAGCGTCGCCTCCGGAGTTTATTGCGTCGAATCACCGGGGTAGCACCGCGCGGTGCCGGCTTCGATGAGCAGAGCTCAGCCCCAGCAGCGGAGTGCCTCGTCATGTCAGGCACGTCGGGCGCAGTCGGAGCCCTGGCAGCTCGGAGGGGCTTTCTGTCCCCGCTAAGATGTTAATTCCCCAAATCCCAGAGGCACCGGTGGCAGCCGGGCTCGCGTCCGCGAGGACGTGAGCGCTTTAAATTCCGCCCGCTCTTGCAAGTAGCCGCTACCACGAGAGACCCGAGCGCCAGCAGCCCTTTTAATGATGCCTGGGAGTGCTCCTGGGCGATATCAAATGTATGCAGCGTAGTCTCCGTTGCATAATTTTTGCATGATAAACGTTTTAACACCAGGAGGGCTCGGGCCGTGGCGGAGTGACGGGGAGCTGGAGAGGCAGCTGGGAGCGCGACGCTGACAGGCCCAGTGCCCTGTAAGACCAAGTGCAAATGGAGATGTGGGAGGGATGGGATTGAGCGGCCGAGAATGTGCTGCACGGGGGAGCCAAACTTCATCTTCCCTGGCACCTGGGTCCTTGGTGGCCGCTCTGCGAGGAGGATTTTGAAAAAAGATTGCAAATTCTCGCTCAGCGGTGGGAACCTGAAGGCCGTTTACAAGATTAAGGGCTGCAAAGTTGGGAACTCAAACTTCGGTGAGCTCCGGAAACTTGAGGAAATCTTGCTCATGGGGCCGCAACGGGTAAGGATGGAGCGGGGAAGAATTTAACCGTTCGTCTGTAGCCTTAATAAGAGCCTGACCTTTCCATCATGTTCACAATTCTGTCACTGTACTTGGAGGCATCGCGGTTTAAATGCTACATCAATGTCTGGGAACCGCGGAAGTCAATGGTGTGTCTCAACGCCGCGTACGGGTTATTTAGAGGAGGCGAGGGAAGGAACGTGAATCAGCAGCTGGGAAGAGCGGCTGGGCTGCAGCACAGGGCGGTGAGCGGACGGGCTGCCCTGTCCCCAGGCAGTCCCCAGAGCCACCGAGCGGTGGCACCTGCAGGAACCCGGCTGAGGAGCTCAGCAGGAGGACCCCTGGCCTCGTGCTTGAGGCTCGAGCTGGTGCCCTCTTCGGAAATCTGCCCTCGGCGATGGGAAGTCCCTGGAAAGGGCTTTAGGGGCTTGAAGCAGGAGGCGAGGCTGCTGGGGTGCCCACCCGCCACCTGCTCTATCCCTTTCCTGCAGCAAACCCGAAATTTGGGCTGCGCGGACCTTTGGCAGCAAAATCAAGCGTGGGTCTGCGGTTCCAGCCCCTCGTGGCGATCTCTCGCGGCAGGGCCCGTGGATCTCTGCAACCTTTGCTCGCTGACAGGGAGCAGAGCTGTTGGCGATGGCTGCCTCGATTATGGGTCTCTTTTGGCAAATAAGCATTACCTTGGAGATCGTAGCTGGCGGGGAGCGCAGGGTGCTGAATCTTCAAACCCATTTATCAGGCTGCTTGCCATTTGTATCTCCAGGTGGAGGAAATTGGTGAGCGCGCTGCTCGAAGGCTCTCGCACTGAGGCTGTCATTAACTCTTTATTACCGGGCTCAGTAAAAGATTAATGCAGGAAACGGGAGGGTGGCACTGGTCGGCTTCAGCGAGATTGTGTTGTGGGCCAGCCCTGCTGGGGCGTGCGTTTGTTGGCTCGCGGCTCTGGTCCGTGGTTGGTTTCAGAGTTTTATTGGCTTCCTGAGCTCGGCGGGGCGTTGGCACGCCGGGTTCAGCCGGGATCGCTTCGTAGCACCCCAGCTGGCAAAACAGAACCTGGTCGTTGAGCGAGGCTGGGACGTCACGGCTGGTTACCCTCCGGTAACAGGATCGGCCCAGGGACGCTGTGCGTTCGTAGGATTTCAGCGTCCTCCCTGGCAAGGCAGCGAGCCGGGGCTGACCTCCCGCTTCACCTCCCTCCAAATGCCTCCTGGTGCCTGTTGTTGAGAAGCCAGCCTCCCTCTCCTTTGTCTTCACAGGTCCGTCTGGGTTTATTTTTGATGTGCAGTCCAACACTGTGATGGCCCAAGGAGGAACCTTTGAAAACATGAAGGAGAAGGTAAATGTGTCTTCGGAGACTTTAACTCGCCACGCGCTGTGGAAGAGCTCATGAGCGCTGTATCTTTATCTGCTCTCGGAGGTGAAATATGTTTCTGTCTGGGAGCTAACTGCAGTTCTGTCAAAAGCAAAATTTTATTCAGGCTAAATCGTCCCGGCGCATTAAAGTTTTATAAGGAAGTCATCAGTTAAGGGTTTCAGACTGCTTGCAGAAGGGCTGCTGTAGGCGCAAGGCAGGGTAAAGCGGATGGTTTACGTGTCACCTCTTTCCCTCCCTCTAGATCAGCGCAGTGCGTGCCATAGTCCCCAACAGGAGCAACAACGAGATCGTCCTCGTGCTGCAGCACTTTGACAACTGCGTGGACAGAACGGTGCAGGCCTTCATGGAAGGTAACCGCGGCGCGTTTCTTGGCTGGGTTCGTGGCCTCGCGGCTCCTACCCGCCCTGTCTGTGGACCTTTTTGGGAAGCAACGGTGCTCGTGCAGCTGGGGCTGTGTGTAAGTGCCTCAGCTGGCGGGGAGCTCTCGGAGCTGCCCAGCGTGCCCGAGTACAGGCTCTGCACAAAGGCGAGCAGCAGCCTGTTCTCTTCCCAGTTTCTGGTGGTGTTTGTCCATCCGGGGGTCAAGGCAGAGAGAGGTACTCGATAGCTCGTTAGATAATGGGTGTTAGGTGCTTGATCGCAGAAACTCTTGCTCGTGCGTGCAAAACCAGGTACGTCGTCAGCTTCCAGAGTTGCTGTCTGTACTTTGTGCTGTGTTAGATGGGTTTTGTGACCCTGCTGGTGATGCTGCCGGGCCCTTTGCTGCTCTTGTTGCTGTGCTGACCATCACGGACAGCCACACTGTGCCCACAGAACCCGTGGCGGCTTCGGGCATCCTGAGCCGGGGTCCCTGGCAGAGAAAAGCCAGCAGGTGTCAGACCCCAAGCTCAGAAATTGCTCCGGCAGGGCTCTGAACGCCCAAACCTGTGCTGTGACAGAGCCGAAGCGAGGTTGTTTGTCTGGAAACAGCTGGCCCTGTGTACTAAGGGAGTAGTCCTTGTCGGGCCGGAGCAAAAACGAAACCGATCCTTTTGTTACGTCAGCCAAGAGAACTGAAACTGCTGAGCGCAGGAAGCGTCGCGGCTGGCACCAGGTGTGGAGGTGCTTCCACGTGAAAGAGCTGGAAGCAGGCGCCTTGCCCACTGCTCATCTCTGCGTTTTGTTTTAGGCAATGCCAGTGAAGTACTGAAAGAATGGACTGTAACAGGCAAAAAAAAGGTAATGCCTTTAAATATACTTTACTAAGGTATTTATCTCCTCTCTTATTTATTCTGAGGATGAGGGAGAGCATAAATTCGGACTGCAGAGAACGGTAGGCATTCCTCATAATTTCAATGAGAAAAGAAAGCAAAGAGCGAACGCGTATATTGATGGTAGCCCGAGATGATCACTAGGTTATCAGGTGCCTCACTATTCAGGGCAGTGATTTACACGCTAACTTCGGTGCAAGTTGTAAACATCACCATCTCACCGCATTTGCATTCAATTTAGTTGTCAGGCACATTGTGGTGGGTGCAGCAGCGGAAAAAAAGGCTTCTAGACTTACTGCCCTAGCAATAGCTTTTATTCTGCTGACCCTCCACAGGACCCCTAATCCACGCTCCCAGCCCCACGCTGAAGTAAATCTTTCTCAGGTCCCTTTATTTCAACAGAGCTCTGTAATTCACTGTTCGGATAGTCGTGCGGTTCCATTTTTCATCGGTAACCTTTGGAGCTGAACAGTTGCATTTAATGCTGAGGTCTGTGGAAATATATTTCTGTGTCATGTAAGCTTCCTCGCCTGTTTTGCCTAGGTCTGTGCTCAGACCCCTGTGAAATGGTTAAATAAAAATTTGCAAAGTTCCAGGACTTGATATTATAATGTCTAAATCCGCCAGGGCGAGAATAAAATCGTAATTATTCAGAAGGACTCCTTTGAATTCTTGAAAAGCACCAGAATGAAACAGGGAGGGGAAAACTGCGACTGAACAGCCGCGTGCTGGGAAACGAGGGAATTTTTGTCAGAGCGAGGTCTGGAATAAAAGAAAGTTCTGCCTGGCTGCCGCAGAAAGCCCTGGGAGCTCCCCCCGAGCGGCGCGGGGCTGCTGCAGGTTGTGGCCCCGAACCTCTCCCGTTGCCCATGGGTTACGCAGCCTCGGTCTCGCTGGCGCGCCGCCAGAGAGGATAACGCATCCGTGTCGCATTAAAGCCCCCGTGTCTGTCCTCATTGTGGAATAAATCCCTCCGACTGTTAATAGGATCAACAGCCAGGCCGGCTGAAAAAGCACTTAATTCGGCTACTTTCAGCCAGTAAGCATAAGCTTAATTTTCCCTTTAGGAATTAAGCTTAACGTGGTTTTTTTTCTTTTTTTTTCCCCCCTTTGTGGCGCGGATGCCTAATCCTCAGAACAAGAAGAAGAAAACCAAACCGAAACCGCAAGCCGAGTCGAGCCCTGGCCTCGCAGACCCCGGGAAATTGGTGCCCACTGAAGAGGAGCCGTCGGCGGACTCGGAGCAGGGTGGAATTAACGGTTACCATGTGAACGGCTGCGCCCACGACACCGAGTCCGTGGACTCGCTCAGCGAAGGTTTGGATGCGCTTTCAATTGATGCCAGGGAGCTAGAGGATTGCGAGTCTGCCGCACCAGCCATGCCTGATAGAACAGGTTAGTCTCTGTAGGGTATCGCAGGAGATGGGCACCGAGCGCTTAACGAGCAGACCGCTGCCCTCTTGCCTTTTGGGTTCCTTTGTTTCGGGTCGGCTCTGGGTACCGAGCTCTTTGGACGGCTCTTCAGGAGCGAGCAGCTCGCCTTGATTTCTGATTCCTGCTCGCTGTCGTAAAGAGGCGGTCAGGGCTCTGCTGTCCTCCTCGCGTTCCCCTGTAAACGAGTGTGCTTTTCTACAGCAGTGCCTGAGCTAGAGAATGGAATAGCAGGCTTTGACACAAAATCGCTCACCATGCATCCTTCCCAGAGCCCTTCATCTCTTAGACAGCGGCCTGAGCAGAGGAGCGCTAGCAGGTCTCTGTCCAGAACCACGGCGAGCAACTCGGCTCCCGCCTGCCTGCCCGGAGCGCGGCTGGATGACGTTCCCATCTCACCTGCCAACAAGAAGCTCGGTAAGGCCCTGGGGGGCTGCACCCGCTCCGGTGCCGCGGCAGGTCGCTGCTGGCCGACTTCTCGCCGCCTCTTCCGCGGTGTCGCTGGCAGACAGCGGTGAGGCGTGCCGGACGTTGATTTTAATGCAAGCTAACATTCCTTCTTATTATCCGGCTGCTAACTCGCACTCTTCTCCTCTTCTCCCCTATGCACAGTGGGGAATCTTGACAGCAGTTTAGACGGTAGTGCCCGGAGCAGCAAACCCGTGGGTGTGAGAAGCAGGGGAGGAGGCAGGCGGTCTCGCTGCATACGTTTAGCCCATTCTTCTGCGTGCTCCCTCGCCGAGCCTTTAGGTTGTTTCTCATCTTTTGTGAGAATTTGTCGAAAGGCCACAAGTTTGGTCCAGCCCTGTTACAAGAAGTGACAGCCTCCTTCCACCAGATTTGTTTTTTTTTTTTCCTCTTTTGAGTGCTTTCTCCACAGCGGAGTTCTTACAATAACAAGGGGGGACAGGAAGGACCTCAGAGACCCCAATTGTGGTCGCAGTTATTATACTTAGCACAGTGAGGCGCGGTGGTGGTGGTTCACCTTGGCGCTGTGCGCTAAAGCTGTAATGAGCAGTTGTTAATGGAGCTTGGCAGGGGGCAACTGTGCTCCGGCAAGCTGCGGAGGGCTCGGGCAAGGTGCTGCACCCTGATGGCGAGCTGGGACGCAGAGACTAACCCTGGCAGCAGAGAGCCAATCCTCTCATCTCCTGGGCTGAGGAAATAACCTTCTGTACAAATTTAATTTTAGCTCCCGAGACGCTTCTCTTCTCCAAGCGAGCAGTCGTTTCGTATCGCTCAGCGATGCGGTGTGCTGGTCCTGGGAGCGGAATTCGCTTCCCTCGTTTCCTATCCCTAACGCGTGCGAGAAAAATTTCAATAATTTTTTTTAGACAGGGTCTTCTGTGAAGCTGCTTTATTCGCGATTGCAATGGCGGGCGTCCTGCAGGCAGGAGCGCGCAGCAAAAGTTTATCATAACCTTATATTCCCTATTACCCGACACCCGATTTCTCCCGATTCCTCTTTGGCTGAGGAATACTACAGGTTCAGAACCTACTCGATGCACGTCTGTACCATATATGTACGTTTTTATTTGACCAGCCGTTAATTTTTCCTTTTCCTTTTCTTTTTTCTTCTCTCGTGGCTAGAGGGCCCGTGATTTTTGTTTTTACTGCTCATCCTGTTTTTCTTAGCTGTCCTCCTTACTTTGGGACAGTGGGACCTTCCCCTTATCTGCTTAACATAACTCCCCACTGCTCTGCCGCACAATCACTGCTGGATATGCAAGGTTAGTGGAATTTTCCACTGCAAAAACACCTTCAAATGCAAAAACACAACTTTGTTTCTCACACACAAAAGCGACTCAGAGCTGCATTGGGTGTAAGTGCGGTGATAGGACAAGGATTTAAGTTAAAAGAGGGTAGGCTTAGATTAGATATAAGGAAGAAATTCTATGATTCTTGTCATGTATTTGAAAATGTGGAGGGACATCTCTGCCCATAGAAGGAAATTCCACAAGCTCTGGAAGATCTTTCCCCAGTAGGAAAATCTCTAGAGCTGCCCCTGCTGAACCTAGTGCCTTTGCGCTGGGGAAGGAAATTTTTTAAAACCAAGCAGTGCAGTGTTAAAATAAGAGGGAAAGCCATCTCCTGATTTATCCCTGGTGGGAGGATTTAGCAGTATGATTGACACGGCTGTTTGAGCTCTCTCTGTCTCTTGGTAGGTTCTAATATTGAAAAATCAGTGAAGGATCTCCAGCGCTGCACCGTTTCACTGGCTCGGTACCGGGTTGTGGTGAAAGAGGAAATGGATGCTTCCATTAAGAAGATGAAGCAGGTCTTTGCTGAACTGCAGAGCAGGTAAGTAAAATGTAGGAACGGATCCAGATGTTGAGGATTAAGATCAATGGGTTTGGAATAGGACTTCAGCTTTCCAGTCAGCCTAATGGCATGCTGGTGTTTGCCCTGCTGGCCAAGCGCCGTTCTTCAGCGCCTGAGAGCTCAGCATGTTGTAAAGAATGAGCTGGAGTGTAAAGTCTTGTGCTCTGCAATTTCCAGAAGCCGCCTTTGCAGGCAGCTTTGCTGGGCTGTCATCCCCCTCGTGCAGTGAGAGGCTAAAACACCTTCAAGGCTTCGGTGTGTCCGTCCGGGTCTTTGACAATCTTTGGCACTGCTTTTGTACGAGAGAGTTAACCTGGCACCATAAAGCCATTTTAGACACAGATAAGGCAAGGAACTCTCCAGATAACTGCTGTCTGCCAGGTGCTGGAAGGAGAGGTGTTGGGAGCAAAGAGTGCAGCAGTTTGCGTCTTTTCAAAACAAACATTTATATTTGACATCTTCAAATTAGGGTTCAATATCACATGGAAGAGCAGGATCCTTCCGAAGGTATAAATACACATTCAGGATCATTCTGTAGAGCATTACTTCTCCTTTATTAAACCAAGCTTTTAATACTGGGCATGATGTTCCCTACGTGTGTAACAAGGTCTTCTTAATGAACGTTTTCATTGTTTTGGGTAAGTGCTTTAAGATGATATTCCAGAAGTCCTAACATCAGATGCACTTGCTGTCCTGGCTGACTGAGTCTATTAGTGAGAAGTTGTTCTTCCTGGCTATACAAACATGATTGCTTTTGGTAGAGAAATATTCGTAAGAAACTGCACAGAGAGTTCTCCTTGCCTGAAGTGAGTAATATTTGACAAGTAACTAAAATGCTGCTATCACGCCGAAGGATTAAAGCAGAGACTTGGCAGACTTGCAAATCTGTGTCAAAAGCTATCTGCGTCTGTAAACTCTGTGGCCTCAGAGGCAAGAGTGTTTAGTGGTAGCGATGTAAGGATTGCTGAATTCTGAAGCCCTTTGGCGAACTTGGTTGTTCAGCCTGGGCTTTTTTTTCTCGTGCGCGTACTTGTGTTGAACTTTGCTACCTGGAAGCGCTCTCCTGGAGCGGAATGCTGCCCCGCATTTAAATTCAGCGTGCGCTAAAAATAGCGACAAAGAGTGTTAATGGAAGACTTTTGAACTCAACGGAAGAGGCGAGAGGGAGAGGCAGGGTTGGCGGCGGTGTCTGCGTGCCCTCAGCCGTGTTTTGATGCTTCCTAACGCTTGCGGTCTCCGAGCCAAAGTTGGACGAGGAGCTCCCAGCCCCTCTCGTGTTCTGGAAAAGCCGTAGCAGGAGGGGATTTTCCCCGCTGATGGCTGAGAGATTTGTGGCCCTAACTCAGGTGTGTTCACGTTCATATTAGGCCCTGCTTTGTTAGTGGCTGCCGAGTCACGGCTGAGGCAGATCCAATACTACCACTGCATGCAGCGGGTTTTGTTAGGTTTTGTCTGCCTCCCTACCTTACAGCATCTCTAAAAAACCTGCCTTGCTTTGGAAAACGTCATTCTTCTGGTTACCGTGCCCAGGTCTGCGTAAGCAATCCCTCGCCCTTTGACTCTGTGTTATCGCCCGGAGAAGGCTTGCTTCTCATTCGGCGGGGTTAGAGACCCAAGTCCAGTCCCGCGGCGCTGCTCTGATAAGCCGGGCGGGCGAAGCAGGACGCGCGGTTCCGGGAGCCGGCCTGGCGCGGGGCCACCGGGAGCCTTCTCCCCTGGCGCGGGGCCACCGGGAGCCTTCTCTGACAAATGCCCAGCACAGGAGCTGCCCATTTGGGGGCCGGCCCCACGCAGCCCATAGGCAGCCCCTCTGCAGCCAGGGCATTCAGAAAAGATTTGCCTTCCTTTTCCCAAAAGTGATGCGGCTGCCGGTGAGCCGAGACGCAATTTGTTCCATCACAGCTTTCTTTTTTTTTCTTTTTTTTCCCCCACTCCCCTCCTGACCCAGAGAACAATCAGTGTATTTTTAAACCCCGTGGCACAGGACGAGATCCAGCGGTTAAATCCTCGTGCTGAATCACTGCTCCGGCTGGCGTCCTACCAAAGGCAAGCCTGATTTAAAAGCAGGTTTGTTCATCTGAAACAGGAAACAGGAGAAGCGAAGCGGGGACCGTTTCAGCTCGTGTGTGTCACAGACGCACTTCGGGTGTCCTTTTAAACCAGCGAGGGTCCCTGGCTTCATCCCCTCGCCAGAAGCGCGCCGCGGTCGGGCCTGCGCCGAGGCCAGGCGCACGTCACGGTCTCTGCAATCCACCCTGAGGGGCGGGGGTAGGTTTCCTGCCGTGCGAGGATTTATCATGGAATCACAGAGCGGTTTGCGCTGGAAGGGACCTGAGAGCCCAATCTAATCCCAGCCCCCTGCCGTGCACAGGACCCCTCCCACCGGACCAGGCTGCCCCCGGCCCCATCCAGCCCGGCCTTGGGCGCTGCCAGGGACGGGGCACCCACAGCTCCTCGGGACAGCCTGCGCCAGGGCCTCGCCGCCCTTGGAGCGAAGAATTTCTTCTTTATATCTAATATAAACCTGGCCTCTTTTAGTTTAAAGCCATTACTCCTCGTCCTATCACCACCCACCCTTACAGAGTCCCTCCCAGCTTTCCTGCAGCCCCTTTTAGGCCCCTGGAGCCTTCTCCAGGCTGAGCACCCCCAGGTCCCTCAGCCCGTCCTCGTAGCCGAGGTGCTCCAGCCCCTTCGTCATCTTTGTAGCCCTCCTCTGGGCTGGCGACGATGGGGTAACCTGAACGAGGGAGTCCCGACAGTCCCCAATCCCCACAATATTTTTCCTGCAGGAAAAATACCTTTTTCTGGCAGGGAAAGCAGCAATTGGGAGCCCCCCGAGCCCTTTGGGTGGGGTGGGTGAGCTCAGCGCTGCGCGCTGAGGTGGGCGCGGGGCCGAGAGCCTCTCTCCCGGCGGCTGGCTCGCAGCCGAGCACCCGGCGTTATTTTATCTTCGGCAGCTCCCGGTTTATCTGCTGCCCCTCTTTCTTCCCAGCTTCCTTTCTTCGAGCTCAGCCTTTCTGGCAGAGGTGGGTTTGCGTTCCTGTCCCGGGACAGAGCAGCGCAGCACCGGGCGCTGTGCTGCACGGAGCCGGGGGCAGGCAGCTGGCTCGGGGGGGGGAGCAGAAGCCGTGCGGGGGCCTTCTCGGGACGGAAAGAGCACCGGGGGCTGCTCCGAGTCGCTCGTCACGCGAACCTCGGGCCGAGCGGCTTGACCTCCGTTCCTCAGCCAGCCCAACTGTAAAATTGGGTAAAGGCCTCCAGCTGGGCTCTGCCGAGGAAATTAAATTACAAAGGGACGCAGGCTGTAGGCTGTGCCGGGGTACGTGAGGGTCTGCCTGGAGGAGAAAGCCCAAACCAGCCCGCAGGAGCGAGGTGTGCGCTGAGGGGGAGGCGTTTATGGGGCGTGCAGCGCGGCCGGGCTGCTCCTGCACCCGGTTAATCGTTGTGGCCACGCTCGCACCTTCGTGGCTGCGGCTCCGGGGGATTCCTGCGGTGACGTGGCCCTGGGCGGGCACCGGGGGCATTTTCCTGGACCCTGCCTTTGCTTCTGCTGTTGTGGAGCCAGGTCGAGCTGCGCTGGGGACGGCTGGAGACAAGGTGAAGCCTTATTAGCGTAGCTTTTGACACGCGCTGTTGTATTTGCGCAGTTGGGCTGAGAGTGCCTGACCTGGCTCAGGCCCCTGCTGTGCTACGAGCAGAAACAATTCCTGCCCTGAACGGGCAGACGGACAGGGCGATAAATCAACAGAAGCCGCCAAATGTCAAAGCTGCTGTTCAGAGGGAATTGTTTAAATTGATCTCGCTTCCATCCTCTCTGACATGCAGAGGAGCGGGAGCCGCGGTTCGAGTTTGCATTTCAGCCGCCCCGTGGGTTCCCTCGCAGGCAGCCGCTAAAATAAATACTCTTCCCATTTTCAGGCGAGCCGTTCTCGCTGAAAAAGCCCGTGGCCTGTGCTGAAGGGCTGACCCTGTGCTTCGCTGATATCGCCCTCGGTATAATTCGGTGTCTGTGCTGCAGGCACCGTAAAGCTCACGCGTGCAAGGAAGGATTTTGCTTTCATAGCGCCGTGCTTTGACCCCGCCGGCAGCTCAGCACCACGCAGCCCTTCGCTCACCCTCTCTCCTCCCTCTCTGGGAGCGGGGAGAGAATCAGAAAGAAAGGAAAGCCTGTGGGTTGAGATGAAGACAGTTTGTTAGGACAGGAAAGAAAGGAAAATAATAATAATGTGTACAAACAAGTGATGCACGATGCTGTTGCTCACCACCCGCTGACCGATGCCCAGCCTGCCCCTGAGCGGCCAGCCCGCCCCGTATTAATTGCTCAGAATGACCCCAAATGGTGCAGAATGCCCCTTTGGCCAGTTGGGGTCAGCTGTCCTGGGTCTGTCCCCTCCCAGCTCCTGCTGGCAGGACAGCGAGAAGCTGGAAAGTCCTTGGCTTGGTGTAAGCGCTGCTCTGCAACAATTAAAACATCAGCGTGTTATCAGCGCTCTTCTCATCCTAAATCCCAAGCGCAGCACCACAGCAGCTGCTAGGAGGAAAATTAACTCCATCCTAGCTGAAACCAGGGCGCGTCATTTAGAAAACAGGAGCTGAAGCGAATGTCACAGGCTGGATGTCAAATGCGTTCAGGCGGCCGGCGGCGGCTGGGGGAAGGCGAGCTGCAGCGATGCCGCTGGCACAGCTGAGGAGCAGCCGTGGGAGGCGAAGCGTAGAAGCACAGAAACGTTTCCAGGCAGGGTGTGTGTGAGCAGTTGGATTCTTCGTGGTGAGGAACAGCTTCCACCAGTACCTGGCTCTGTCCAGAGCGGGAGCGCTGGTGTTTCCTCTCCCGTTGTAACCCCAGTCGCTCGGTGGGATCAGAGCCCTCCTCTTCAGGCTGCGAGCAGCGGTGCTGCGGAGCTGCCTGCCCTGCCCTCCCCTGCCTTGCCGGCAGGCGCTCGGTCGCCCAAACGTGCTGGATTCGGTCAGGAGCCGCGCGGCTCTGCTCGCACAAAGGCTGCCGCCGTGATGCCCCGGGGGAATCGCCGTCTCGTGGCAACGGACACGCTCGAGGCACGCGGAGCCTCCTGGCGAGGGGCGATGCTTCGCCGCGACCCCCTGGGGTGCTCCCGCCGCGGGTGAGAAACCCTTGGACCGTAGGAGCTGGGTGGTGGGGGCTGCGCCCCCCGGAGCGGCGCCTGCTCCCGTGTCGGCCCTGCAGCCCTTTGGGATCTGCATCGTGCACCCTGCCGTGAAGCGGGGCAGAGCACCCGAGTTGGGGTTTCTCGACGCTTTTCTAGGTTTAATTAACTACGAAGGGTGTAAGAGCGAGGCGCTGCGATGAGGTGGCTTCCCGGTGTGGCTCCCGAGAGGCTGCTGGCAGGGAACGGTGCCCAAATGGCGCTGTGGGTCCCATCCTGCCCCGCTAGCCGGTGCCCTGAACAACTAACCCTTCCAAGAGCTGCGCCCTCGCTTGGCTCCGTTGAAGTCCAGCAGAGCGCGGCTGCGCCAGCGGCACGGCTGCCGTTCCCTCCGCCCTTGCCAAGCGGCTCGTGACTTTACCGGAGGTAAGGTGACCACGCACCCAGCTGGTTCTGGGGAAGGCAGCGCCGTGCCCCGCGCTCACCCAGAGCAAGTTTTGTGCCAGCAGAGCCCGCAGCACCGCTCGGCCTCCGGAACAAAGCCGGGCTGGCGGCGGGCTCCTGCTGCCCTCTGTTGGTCTCCGCTCGCTGGCCGGCAAACCCAGAAACCGCCAGCCGCCGCGCTTTTTCCGTAGGATCTGGGTGTCCCCTTTGTTTGGTACTAAATCCTTCTCCTTTTTCCTTTCCCTGTTTTTCCCCAGCCTGATGGATCGCGAGGTGGCGTTGCTGGCCGAAATGGACAAAGTGAAAGCAGAAGCAAGTAAGGCTCCGGCTTTATAGCAGCCCCCGGCGAGCTGTACGTGCTGCTGCACCCTAAAGAGGCAGCCCCCCCCAAGAAGCAGATTTTTATTTACTTCCTGCTCACGTTGTTCTGAATAAGGGAGAGCGCTACGCAGCCAGAACCTCGAGCTAGCTGTGTGCCGTGACCGGACGGTTTGCTGCCTGACGGGGCTCCTCTGCGAGGCCATTGCTCCGTGCCCTCCTCAGAGAGGGGATGAGCTGCACCCTTCTGGCAGCCGTTGCTGAGCGCTTTGGCGTTTCGGGCAGCTGGAACGGGCTTTGTCAGCCCGCCTGGTGCCGTTAGGAAGCTCCACGGGGACGCGGCTCCACGGGGACGCGGCCCCAACCCCCCGAGCCCAGGAGGCCCCGGGGAAGTAGTTAGCGCGGGGAGAGGAGGGAGGCAAAGCTGCTAAAGCTGCGTGTCGCGCCCGTCTCTTGGAGTCAGCTCACAGCTCAGGTTCCGTCTGCGTCTGGAGCCGCGGGTGGCTGCAGCGGGGGGAGCTGGGGCCGCTGTGCAGCTGGCACGGGGCCGTCCGTGGGGGCCGTGGGGCACCCGCCGCTTACCAATAAGGGGCCGGGGCTGCGGCTGCTCCGGTGTCGGCGCGGCCTGAGCTGCGATCTGTTCTGCAGTGGAAATCCTGGTCAGCCGGCAGAGGAAGGCCGAGGCCCTGAAGAAGATGACTGACGTGGCGGTGCGGATGTCGGAGGAGCAGCTGGTCGAGCTCAGAGCTGACATAAAGGTGGGCTTTCCGCTCCGCTCCTCTCTGATCTAACTTAGTCCCACTCTCGCCCGAACACGACAGGCTTTTTTGTAACCTCCCGGGTTCTCGATGCATCTGGGCGCAGTTTTCTGTCGAGCGCAAGACTTCCCTGGTCTCTGTGGCGTCCAAATGCGCCACCAGTGCTCTGCATACCGCTGTCTGCAGCCACGCAGCAGGGCCTGGGCCCCTTCATCCCAAATCTTCACTCTCAGCGTATCTTGCGTTACGAAATACTAACTTCAGCCAACAAACGACCATCCAAACATTAACCCCGGTGCGTGCAGTTCGACCCTCAGCCATTGTGAACTGGCACAGGGCCGGGAACGTGGCCGAGCTGCAGCTTTGTCCTCGGAGCAGTAGTGAAAACCTCCCGCTGGTGCAGGCTGACCTCTGCCTTTCCACCTAGCTCGGAGAGCCTGCCTGCTGTGCATGAGTTGCTTTTATATTCTGTAAAACACTTCTGCTCGCCGGCACACCGGCTCCTGTCACAAGAGGTCAGTGCGAAGTTGCGTGAAGGATCAATTAAACTCCAGCTTGAAAACCGAGCTGCTGTCACCCCTGTTCTCCTGCAGCACTCGCCCCTGTAGCAGGATTAGTGCAGCCGAGGAACCTGTTGCCTCTGAGCAGCCGGAGCAGAGGCCTGGATGGCGCTGGCTGCAGACTGGAGCCACTGTGAGGCTGTGGCTGGGCTCCCGGGGCCCGAGGAAGGCTGCTCGCCTGGAGGTGGAAGTCATGCAGCACAAAAATCTGTTCCTTGCTTTCCTGAAGTCCTTGTAGCCACCTGCTTTCTCAGCCAAGGCTTTTCAAGCAGCACTCAGCTCCGATCCCTGTTACTGGCCCAAAACAGGAGAGCTTTGTCTCCATTTCCCGTTCCCGTGCTCCGTAACTCAGTGCCCGGACTGAATTAACATGCGTTCTCGCTCTTTTCCCTGAAGCACTTTGTGAGCGAGCGGAAGTACGATGAGGAGCTGGGCAGGGTGGCGCGGTTCACGTGCGATCTGGACGTGCTGAAGAAGAGCATCGCCTCCTTCGGGCAAGGTGAGTGGGCTGGGAGCCGGCGTCCACCAAAACCGCGCATCTGTCCCCAAACCGTGACAGTAGGAGACGAGTTGGCCGCCTTGCCCGGGGCTCTGTTCTCCTTCCCTTCCCCGTGAGCTGAGCCCCTCTGCAGTCCCCACAACTGAAGTTTAATCCTGCCACAAAGCGCTCCGTTGCTGTTCAAGCCTTTGGCTCCAGCCACGAGCTGCCCCAGCCGCGCTGTCACAGGGCCCAAGCAGCGGCTGGGGGAGGTGGGTGGCAAGCGGTCGGGGTCTCGCGCGCAGCGCGTGCATTTTTGGGGTGTTTCTCTTCCAGTTTCTCATCCAAAGAACAGCTACTCCACCCGTTCCCAGTGCAGCTCTGTCACCGCCGTGTCCCTGAACAGTCCCAGCGAGACCTCCGCTCCCGCCAGCCCCGCCTGTGCCTCCGCCTCCGCCTCGAGCCTTACCGCAGCGAGCAAGAAGCCCTCGGCCCCCGCAGAGGCAGCAGCGGGGGCCGCCGGCAGCCATCCCCCCCAGCCTCCCCGAGAGGTACCCGCACCCCGAGGACAGCTCGCTCTGCGCTGGGGGCACCGGAGCTGCCCCCGTCCGCCCTCGCTCACCCTCCCACCCTCTTCCCTTCCAGGCTGCCCCGGGGAACAGGCGCTCAGGAGCCGGTTTCAGGCCCCAGGGCCAGCGCCACACCGGTCCCCCCGCCGCCGGGCGACCCAGCGGGAACCGACACCGGAGCAGGCCGGGCCAGGCGCACGGCAGGCATCAGAACCCCCCGGGGGTCCAGCCCCTGGGCAACCCCCGCCAGCCGCAGGCCCCAGAGCCCGGCCCTGCCGCCGGCACGCACAGCCCGGGGCTGCCGCAGCGCAAGCCCCGAGCCAGCCGCCAGGAGGGAGCCAGCAGCTCCTGAGGGCACCGCGCTCTCCCCCCTCTCCGGTCCAGCGAGGGAACAAGAGCGTAGGAAGCTCCTAGCTAGAGTTGTTAACGAAGGAAAGTTTACACTTCTCTGTTCTCATGCCATTGTTCGGTTGGTTTTCTTTTCCTTCTCATCCCTTCTTCTCCCACCCCATTGTCTGCTGTGCTCACGCCTGTGCTGCGCCGTCCCCGTGTTCAGCCCTCCCCACGCCCCCCTTTCTTTCACCTTTTCCTTTCCCCTCTGTGAATCCCTGTGGCTCCGATCCCACCACCGGCAGAGGGGGGGGGGCCCCCAACGCAGCCCCCAGCCCCTTTTTATTTTTTCCTGTGCGCCACCACCGGGGGCTCACCTCGGAGGAGCCCGCGGCAGCCCTGGCCTCGTGCTGGCAATGAGGCTGAGCGCTGCGAAACGGGGGCTCGAGGTGGTTTTTGGGGGAGCTGGGGGCTGCATTTTGGGGGGGGGGGGTCCCTGGCAGAAATCCAGACCTCTGCCTTCAGGGCATGGGGGGGGGGGGGACACGCAGCCAGTGTTTGCACCCTTCGCTCCTCTCTTTGTTATGTTTGGGGGAAATCTCTTCATTTTATTCACTCCCCCCCCCCCACCTTCTCGCCTTCCCCTTCATGCTGCAGCCTCTGTCCCTAAATTAAATTTATAGCAATATCAATTAGCAGAGCTAATCCTGGGCGATACCGGGTGGGGAAGCGCGACCGTCCTCCTTTAGCCTTGTTCGAATAAAGACGTTCACGTTTAACGCCGCTGTCCGTGCCGTGCTAGCCAGGACCGGCCCCCCCCCGCCCCCCTCCCTCTCCATTTTTGCAGACCCAAACCGGTCCCACCTTGCGGGGGGGCCAACGGGGAGGGGTAAAAATAACCGAGGCCTGGGAGGGGCTGGGCCTGGAGCTGGTGCTGTGAGGGGGGAGCCCGGTGCTGGGGGAGCCCCGGCTTCAAGAGGAGGGGCGGGCCTGTAACGGGACCCCCGGTGGGCCCCCACCCGGGCAGAGCCCCCCCTCTGCCCTCGTCAATAAAGGAGCGACAGCAAAACCACAGCCCGGGAGCTCAGGGGTGGAGTAAAACACTTTATTCCCAGCAGCCTCCAACCCCGCGGGAGAGGCCGGTGGGACCTCCCCATCGCGCTGTGTGGGGCTGGGGGGGGGCCCACACAGAGCAGCCCCCACCCCCCCCGTCACTGCTGGGCCAGCTTGGCCGCCTCCGCCTTGATGAGCGCGATCAGGTCCTGGTTGATGAGGAAGACGAAGCGGAGGCTGGCGATCTGCAGGGAGGAGGCAGGGGGTGAGCGGGACTGGACCCCTGAGCCCCCCCTGAGCCCCCTCCGGGACCCCTGAGCCCCCCCCCCAGCTCACCTCCACCACCGAGTTGTTGTTGAGCTTCCACTTGTTGCCGCCAAGCACGGGCCGCCCGTCGATGTAGATGGGGCGCCGGCCCTCGTTGGCGATGAAGAAATCCCCGTTGTTCTTCAGTTTGATGACACCTGGAGGGGGGGCAGCAGGGCGTGAGGGGGGAGCACAGCCAGAGACACCCCCCCCCGAAACAGCCCAGCCCCCCCGTTCCCACCTTGCTTGCGGGAGATCTTCCAGGCTGGGCCCTCCAGCGCTAGGTCCACGTCGATCTGGTTGTCCTTGGTGGCTCTGCCCAGCGTGATCTGGGGAGAGGGGAGCGTCAGGAGGCTGGGGGGGGCTCCGGGGGGGGCCGGGGGGGCTCCGTCTGGGGGGGGGGGTGGGCTCAGCCCCGCACTCACCTCCCGGGAGCGCATGAGGTACCGCACCATCCGGCCCCGCAGCACGGCCAGCGTCTGGCTGTCGAAGTCTGGGGAGCTCATGCCTGCGGGGAGGAGGGCGAGATGGGGGGGGGCAGCAGGCGGAGGGAAGGACGGACGGACAGACGGAGGGACAGACAGACTGATGGACAGACAGACGGACGGACAGACAGACGGACAGACGGACAGACCAGCTGCCCCCAGCTCTCACCCGTGATGCTGTCCACCAGCACCTGCCACTTGTGCAGCTCCTGCTCCAGCTGCCGGATCTCCCGCTTCTGGCGCCGGTCGGCCACGGTCAGCTCTGGGGGGAGAGGGAGAAGGGAGGTGGGTGGGGGGCACCTGACCCCAACCAACCCCCCCCCCAGATCCCTCCCTGTTGATTTGGGCCCCCCCAGGCCCCCCCCCCCCCCCCGCTGATTTGGACCACCCAGACCTGGCAGCGTGGCCAGGAGCGGGCTGCACTCACCGTGCTCCAGCACCTCATCCCGCACATCCCTGCAGAAGAGAAGAGGCAGGATCAGACAGGCCCCCCCCCGGCACCCTTGCACACCCCCAGCACCCCCCTCAGCCCCCCAGGGCCCCCCCAAACCTCACTTCAGCTTGCTGTCATCCAGCATGTCCTCGGCGTCCGAGAAGTTGAGCACTTGGTCCCCCTTGGGCAGCGGCTGTACTGGAAGGTGCAGGAGGGGAGGGAGTGAGGGGGGCAAAAGTAGAGAGGGTTTTTTTTTTGGGGGGGGGGCATGGGAGGGGACACACGGGGCACGGGGGGGACGCGGGGCTCACCGGTCTGGTCGTCCAGCAGGTAGTACTGCTTCATGAGCTGCCAGTGCAGCTGCAGGGCCTTGGCCGTCCGCGAGGGGTAGAAGACGTCGGGGTGCTTGTGGAGGAGCTCCTGGAAGGTGTCGAGCGTAGGCTGGCTGCTCTGCGGGGGGGGACAAGGGACGCGTGGCACCAAGGACGCCCCTCGGGAGGAGGGAGACACCCGCCTGGAGCCCCCCCAAGCCCACATGAAACTCCCCGCCCTGCCGTCTCTTACCGATCCCACCTTGTTCAGCAGCTGCTCCTCGGCTTTGCTGAAGAGCACCTTGCTCTGGATGGCGGCGATGGCCTCGGGGTGCAGCTGCCGCATGGCCTGGCAAGCCAGCCTGCGGGGGGGGGGGGGGTGGCGCGGAGTGAGAGCCCCTGCGTCCCCCGCTGCCCCCCCCCGAGGGGTGGCGCTGCCCCCCCAGGCCCGGCCCCGTGCTCACTTGGAGATGATGGGGTCGTAGAGCAGCGCGTACCAGCGCTCCTGGATCTCCCGCAGGTTGAAGCGGCAGCTGAACTTCACGCCCAAGTGCACCGAGGTGAGGTCGTTGGTCTGGGAAAGCCCCCAGGTGAGGGCACGGCTCTGCCGGGGGCTGCAAACTGCAGACCCCCCCCCGCCAGGACCCCAGGGAGAGCCGGGGCCGTTACCTGCAGCACAGCGTTGATGAGCAGAAGGTCATCGGCAGGTTTCCAGCGGCCCAGGTCCTTCGTCACCTGCAGGGGCTGCTTGCTCTTCTTCATCCGCTTGGCGAGGCCGGGGGTCGGGACGGGGCTGGGCGCAACGGGGGTGGACACGGACTTGGAGACCTGGGCGGGCAGCGAGGGGCGTTGGGGTCTCCCCGCGTGTCCCAGGCGCCCCGCAACGCCCCCGCTGCCTCCTCACCTTCTTCTTCTCGCTGGAAGAGGGCTCGCTGCCCGAGCAGCGCCCCGGCTCCACGCCGCCGGCGCCCTTGGCCCGGCTGGAGGACTTGGCCAGGCTGCTCTCTACCAGCTCATCGTCGAACTTCTTCCGCTTGATGAACCTGGCGGGCAGGAGGCGGCTCTGGCCCCGCCGCCCCCTCCCCTGCCCGGGGCCGGGCCCGGTCCCGCACTCCCCCCCCCCGACCCCCGGTACCGTACCGTGAGGAGCTGCGGCGCTTCGGGATGGCGCCCGAGGCCTGGGCCAAGCCCCGCTTCTGCCCCGCCAGCGACTCCTCGTCCTCGGAGCGGCTCGCCGCGCCCGACGCCATCAGGTCAGGGGACAGCACCTCTGGGGGGGGGGGGCAGGGGACGACGGTCCGTGAATGTCCCCGGGAACCGGACCGGGAGGGGACTGGGGGGGAACCGGGGAGGTCCCGGGGCGGGGGCTCGGACGGGCTCTGACCCGTTATGGGGGCCGGGGGGCACACGGGAGGTCCGGGGGGAGGGGGGGTCCTGGGAGGGACCGGAGGGGGGCGGGGGGACCGGGGAGGTCCCGGGGGGGGGGACCGGAGGGAACCGGGGGGGACCGGAGGATCCTGGGGAGGGGCCAGGCGGGGTCCCGGGGGGTTCCCGAGGGGATGAGGGGGGCGCGAGGAGCGCGGGGGGACGCCCGTGGGGACCCCCGTGGGGCCGCGCCCCCCGCCCCGCTCTCACCATCGCCGGGAGCGGCGGCGGCTCCGCGACGCCCTCGGCCTGGGCGCCTCCATGGACGGGCCGCTTCCGGGTGGCGGCGGAAGCGGTTCTGACGTCCGCCAAAAGGCAGCGCGTGTTGTTAGCCCCGGCGCCATCTTGGGCCAGGGCGCCGCCATCTTGGTTGAGGGCAGGGCCGCGCCCTCCTTTTTCCGAAGCGCTGTAGTCGATGGGGCCAACCGGGGCCGGGGACAGGGCCGGGCCCCCGGTGTCCCCACGAACAGGGCCACGGCAGCGCAGGCCCCCGTCCCGGCCATGGAAACGGCCGCACCCATCATGGCCGCTCCCAGAGACCGCCGCCACACCCATCATGGCGGCACCCACCGGGGCCGCTCCCCCGCCCCACCCATCATGGCCGCTCCCAGCGGCCGCGGCCGCCCCCATCATGGCGGCGCCGCCCCCTCCCGCAGCTCGGCCGCCACCGGCGCTTCCCCGCTCCCTGCTGGGGCCTGGGACCCCCGAACCCCCGGGGGGCCCCGCCCGGGATCGGCCAAGGCGGGGGGGGGGTCTCGAAGGGACGACACGGGGCGGGGTCGGGGGGGGCTGCTCCTTTTATTGGGTTTCATTGAGCGACGCTGGGGGCTGGGCCGGCCCCGGGGGCTGGGTCGGCCTCGTAGGAGGGGGTCGCTGTAGGGTCGAGCTGTCCCCAGGGGGCTGAGGTGTTCTGGGGACAAGCCAGCCCCCTGGGGACACGCCATCCCTCTGGGGACATGCCATCCCCTTGGGGACAAGCCATCCCTCTGGGGACACGCCATCCCTCTGGAATAAGCCATCCCTTTGGGGACACGCCACCCCCTCAGGGACACGTCAGCCCTTTGGGGACATGCCATCCCTTTGGGGATACGCCAGCCCCTTGGGGACACGCCAGCCCTGGGGACGAGCCATCCCTCTGGGGATAAGCCATCCCTTGGGGACAAGCCAGCCCCTCATAGGATGGGGCCATCCCTGTAGGGCCGAGCTGTCCCTACAGGGGACATCCATCCCTCTGGGGACAAGCCACAGCCTACAGCTGAGCCGTCCCCGGGGGCCTTGTCCCAGTGCAAGCAGTTCTGGGTGTGCCTGGCCGAGGCAGGCGTCACACACGTGCGTGTCCCCACGCGTTGCCAAAGGGTCCTTCCCCGGGGCACGGCCAGCAGGGCTGGGGGGCTCCGCGTCCCGCTTCCCCCTGCGCCCGCTGGGGTCCTGCGGCACGGCCAGCAGCCCCAGGGCTACGCCGAGCTGGGGGTGACGTGCCCGTCGCTGGCCTCGCTCCAGTTCACAGCCCACTCCTTCCTCTGGATGGTGCCCATCTTCTCCTCGCGGAACTGCTGCCGCTCCTCCCGCGGGATCTTCACAGCGTGGTACTGCGGCACGGCCGGCGGCGCGTAGCGCGCCCGGCGGAAGAAGCCCAGCTGCGGGGAGCAGGGGGGGTCAGCACCGGGGGCTGCGGGCAGCGCCTGGCCACGGCTCAGCCCCGCTGGGCGGCACAGGCAGCCAGACGGGATCAGGTCTGGCTCCACGTGCTCACAGCTCCGCGCTTGCCTGTCCCGCTGCGCTCCCCCCAGAACTCACCACGGGGGCATGCACGTCGCACCGGTGCTGCAAACCCTCACGTATCTGCGTGCCGGCACGGCACGGCCTGGCTCAGCACTGCAAACCCTGGCACGGCCATGCACCAGCAGCACCGCAGGCTCCTGCCCTGCCACCCCGCCGCTGCAAACCCTCATCCGTCCACCCCCGATGCTGCAAACCCTCGCGCGCCCACACGCCAGCCCTGCAAATCCTCGCACACCTGTGCACTAGCACAGCAAACCCTGGCACACCCACACGCCAGCACTGCAAACCCTCGCACCATGCTACCCTGACACTGCAAACCCTCTTCCACCCACCCCACTGCTTCAAACCCTCGCACAACTGCATGCGGACACCGCAAGCCCTCATCCCTCCTCCTGGGCACACTGCACGCCTTCGCACACCCGTGCAGGGGGGGGCCGCGCGCCCGTGCGCACCCGTGCTGGCTGCTGCCGGCCCGGGGAGCCGGCCCCGCGTTACCGCTGGCCCTCCAGAGCCTGCTTGTCCGCCTCGGAGGGCTGCAGCCTCCGGCGGGCCCGGTAATAGTTAGCGGTGTAGCGGGAGGTTTGGCTGCTCCGCTTGAAGAAGCCGCACTGGGGAGGAAGTGAGAAGGTGAGGCTGGGCACGGCACGGCACGGCATGGCACTGGTCCAAAGGCATGGCGTGGCACGGCACGGCACGGCACTGCCCTGACGCCACGGCACCGCGTGGCACGGCGCAGCACGGCGTAGCAGTGGCCCAGCAGCACAGTGCGGCGTGACACAGTAGGGGTAGCGTAGCACGGCCAGGGTGGTATGGCACGGCATGGCACAGCCAGGGCACCCCGTATCACAGGGTGGGGACACATCCTGCCACAGGGACCCCGTCCCCCTCACTCACCTTCCAGAGGATGAAGACCAGCAGGGCCAGGACGAGGATGCCGGCCAGCACGGCCAGGAGGATGACCCACCAGGGCACGCCGCCAGCCACCGCCACCCCGGGGTCCAGGTAGATGGTGACAGGGATCTGGGGACAGCAGCGTGGGTCAGGGGGTGGCGGGGAGGGCGCCGGGTGCCGGGAGTTGTGGGGTCAGACCTGCGTGGAGGCGTCCTTCAGCACCAGGTTCTTGATGGACGAGGTCACCGAGACGCTGGCACGCACGATCAGCTCCACCGAGGTGACGGCCAGGAACTCCTGCAGCGGGGGCACGGGACAGGGCTTGCCCTTGTCCCCATCCCTGTCCCCGTCCCCGTCCCCATTCCCTTCTCACCTCCAGGAAGGTGCTGTTCCAGAGCCGCCCGCGGGCGGTGAGCACGGCGGCACGCTCAAAGCTGTGCAGCGGGCAGCGAAACGCCAGGCAGCGCGCGGTGCCCTGGGCACAGTCCTGGGGGACAAGGGGGGGGTCACAGCTTGGCCACGCGCCCAGGAGCGGGAGCACCCCGGGACCGGGAGCACCCCAGAAACATGAGCACCCTAGGGATGGGAGCACCCCGATAGCGGGAGCACCCCAGCCCCGCTCACCAGTGTCACATTCCTTTTCCTTTCTGCGGGTGCTGGCACCCGCCAGGACCCCGCGGCGGGTGCTTCGGTGAGCTCGGTGTCCCCTGGTGGCTCCTGGGGGACAAGGACTGGCATGGAGAGGGGACGGCATCCCCCCCTCCTCACCGTCCCACTCCACCCCCCCCCCCACCGTACCAGGGCCAGCAGCAGCGGGTTGGCAGCGGGGCTGCAGGTCGCCCGCGGCCCCGGCGCGGCCGCCAGCTCCAGCTGCAGCGGGTACAGCAGCCACTTCCCATTGCTGATCTCATGGGGCCACTGCAGGGTGAGGAAGGCCGAGCCCAGCGTCTTCAGCGACTGGCCCCGGTTGGAGACCTGCGCGGGATGGTTCGGGGTTGGCTGCATGTGCTGGGGGGGGGAGGCACAGCTGCAACCCTCCCCCCAACCGCCAGCCCCCCCGGACTCACCGTCACCTCGAAGCGCACGGCGCTGCCCACCTGGCTCTCCCGCCGCACCGCGCTCTCGCCCCGCACCACCCCGCCGAAGAAGAGCCGGGGCGGCACGGCCACGCTGCGGGGACACAGTGGTGGGGGTCAGGGGGACCTGGGGGGGGGGGGGGGAGCGGCCCCCACCCCGCTGCCACTCACCCCGTCACGGAGAGAGGCAGCTCGATGACCACGCGCGCCCGAGCCACCGCCGGCTCCAGCCCCGGCTGCTCGCTGATCCTGGGGAAAAGAAAGGGGGTCGGGGGCGGGGGGCATCGCTCTGAGCCCCCCCCCCCCACGCCACCTGCAAAGCCCCCGCCACCCGCCCCGGCTCACGTGGACAGGGCCAGCTCCACCGCCAGGTCCGTGGTCTGGAGGGTGATGCCCAGGGTGCTGAGGATGAGGTAGAAACGCACCTGGGGGCACAGGGCGAGGGTTGGGGCTGGGGGTCCCGGGGAGGATTGGGGGGGGAGCTCAAGGAGCTGCGCCCACCTGGGCTCCGCGTTTCATGGGGTTCCCCAGCTCGCACTCCACCTGCGAGCCGTTCTGGTTGGCGAGGCACACCACCGGCTTGTCCTGGGGGCAGAGAGCTGAGGACCTGCTGCGGGCACCCCCCCATCCTGCACCCCCCCGGAACCAGCCCCATCCCAAACCCCAGAACCTCTGGGACCAGACCCGTCCCAAACCCCAGCACCTTTGGGACCAGCCCCGTCCCAAACCCCAGCACCTTTGGGACCAGCCCCATCCCAAACCCCACCACCTTTGGGACCAGCCCCCTCCCAAACCCCAGCACCTTTGGGACCAGCCCCGTCCCAAACCCCACCACCTTTGGGACCAGCCCCGTCCCAAACCCCACCACCTTTGGGACCAGCCCCGTCCCAAACCCCAGCCCCCCAAGATCCATCCCCCCACATCCATCCCCATCCCACCCCCTCAGCGCCCTCACGACCATCCCCATCCCTCTGCATCCCGGGGACCCCCAGATCTGTCCCCACTGCTCCGCACCCCCAAAGCCCCCCCCTCCCTCGCCCCCCCCCCCCACCCAGCCCCTGCCGCACCGAGGGTGCCCGGCCGTCATAGGGGCGCACGGCGGAGTAGGGCAGCTCCTCGGGGAAGGTGGCGGTGAGCACGGCCTCGTGGGCATCGTCCCCGTCCCGCTGCGGCTCCGCGGGGTCCGAGGGCAGGTTGGTGACGTGGATCTCCAGGGCCACGTCCTTCTGGTCGCTCATGGCGAAGATGGCAGTGCCATCCTCACCCCTTGGGGGGGGGGGACGGGACGGGGACAGCCCCTGTGAGCCCCCGCCGGGCGTCCCCTCCGCCCCGTAGGGTGTGTGGGGATGTGTTGGGGGGGACGATGAACAGCACCCAGCCCCACTCACCTGGGCAGGGGCACGAAATCGGCGTCCCCCAGGCGGGCGCAGAACTGGAAGTGCAGCTGCAGGTTGCTCTGGCAGATCTTGTCGTCCCCGCAGCCCTGCTTCAGAAAGTGCACCTGCGGGGGGGGGGGACACACACACACACACAAAAGGGTCGGGGACACCCCGAGGGAGGCAGCCCCCGAGCTGGCCCCGAGCGGGACGGGCTCCTCACCTCGGTGCGCTGGCTGCTGGGCTGCTGGGGGCTGAGCACGGGGGACAGGGGCGGCAGGGCGGCCCCCCGGCTGTGCCGCATGGCCCCCCGGCTGTGCCGCGCTGCCCCGGCCCCCTGGATGCCATAGGCGAGGGTGACGGCGATGGGGCGCAGCTTGTCACGGATGCTGTCCTGGGGACGGCCAGAGCAAGGGGGAGGGTAAGGGCGGGGGGGGCATGGGACAGGGACAGGGATGGGGCAGGGACGAGGATAGGGACAGGGATGGCACGGGGATGGGGACGGGGATGGGGACGGGGATGGGGACGGGGATGGGAAAAGGATGAGGATGGGATGGGGATGGCACAGGCATGGGAATGGGGACAGGGATGGGATGGAGATGGCACAGGGATGGAACAAGGGTGGGGACAGGGATGGGGAAGAGGCCAGGGATGGGACAGAAATGCCACAGGGATGAGGACAGGGATGGGGAAGGGACAAGGATGGGGACAGGAATGGGATAGGGACGGAGATGGGTCTGGGAATGGGACGGATTTGGAGACGAGGATGGGGACGGGGACAAGGACAGGGTCAGGATGGGGAGGAGGACAGGGACGGGATGGGGACAGGGACAGGGACAGGGACGGGGACAGGGATAGGGACGGGGACAGGGACAGGGACAGGGACGGGGACAGGGATAGGGACAGGGACAGGGACACGGACAGGGACGGGATGGGGACAGGGATGGGGACGGGGACGGGGACAGGGACAGGGATGGGGACAGGGATGGGATGGGGACAGGGACAGGGACAGGGACAGGGACACGGACGGGGACGGGGACAGGGACAGGGACAGGGATGGGGACAGGGACAGGGACGGGGACAGGGACAGGGATGGGGACAGGGTTGGGGACAGGGATGGGGATGGGGACGGGGACAGGGAGCCACCTGGAGCTGGAAGGTGGCTTTGACGCAGGCGCGGGCGCGCTGCCGGGGCAGCTCCACCGTGTCCGAGAACTGGTGCTCGGGGTCCGAGGGACGGCGGCCGAGGAAGGTGACGCGGGGGGCATGGCCCAGCCGCCGCCGGTCCGTGTCGGCGTCGAACACGTATTCCAGCACTGGGGGCAGAGGGACGGGGCCGTGCCGGGGGTCCCCCCAGCCCCGCAGGGGTCCCGTCCCCTCTGGGGGGGACACGCAGCCCCCCCGGCACCCCCCGGCCCCTCTGCCCGTGCCCACTCACCGAGGGGGGGGCTGTAGCTGGCCGGGCTGGCTGTGTAGCTGAAGCAGGCTCGGACATCCACGCTACAGGGGGCACGGGGCAGAGGTGGAGTGAGACGGGGCGGCCCCGACACCCCCCTCGCCCCCCCCCCAGCCACGTGGCACCCACCAGACGCCCTCCTGGTGCTGGCAGTTGCTCTGCTCCAGGTCGATGTTGGGGGGAACCAGGGAGACGTTCCTGGAGACGTGGACCACGGGGCGAGCCCTGCGGGGGGGGGAGCACGGAGCACGGCGGTGCCGGGCTGGGCCCCACTGGGGGCGCCCCCACCGTGCACAGCCCCTGCATGGGACCCCCCCCAGCTGTGCCAAGGGACGGGGGGACCCTGGGTCGGGGGGATGGGGGGGACCAGGGGATGGGGAATGCTTAGGGACAGGGGACGCTGCGGGTTAGGGGATGCACAGGGATGGGGGACGCTTGGGGTTACGGGGTGCTTGGGATCAGGAGATACTTGGGGTTAGGGGATGTGCACGGATGGGGGATGCTCAGGGTTAGGGAATGCTCAGGGGTGGGGGATGCTCAGGGTTACGGGGTGCTTGGGGTTATGGGATGATCAGGATCAGGAGATGCTTGGGGCCAGGGGATGCTTGGGATCAGGGGATGCTTGGGGATTAGGGTGCCCTGTTCGGGGCCGGGGGTGCCTGTGGCAGGCACTCACCTGTACAGCACCACGGTGTCAGAGAGGGAGCCGACGAGCAGGTCGGGGTAGAGGTTCCCATCCACATCCAGCCCCCCCGAGAGCGCGTACCCGAAGGCCGTCACCCCCACGCCCTCCCCGTCCAGGACCTGGGGACAAGGACAGCTGTGACGCTGGGAACCGGCAGCGGGAGGCAACGGGGAACTTCCCCCCGACCCCCCCCCCCCCCCCGACCCCCATCCTTCACCTGCGCCGGCTTCGCCACGATGCCCAGGTTGCTGCCGTGGTAGATGTAGACCTTGCCAGCGCCATCGAAGGGGGCTCCCACAGCCAGATCTGGGGGGGGGGGAGAGGCGGTGAGGAGGGGGGGGGGACACGCAGCAGCACCCGGGGATCCCCACGCCCCCCCCAGCGCCCCTCACCCTCGAAGCCGTCCTGGTTGAGGTCGCCGGCAGCGCCCAGGGCGACGCCGAACATGGAGCCGCGGGTGCCGTTGAGGCGCAGGGGGGCGGCGGCGTCCCAGTGCCCCGCCGGGTTGACGTAGACGTAGGCGGCCCCCCCGATCTCCTCCTTGCGCTCGAAGAAGTGGGGGGCCCCCACCACCAGGTCCATCCAGCTGCGGGCACGGCGGCCGCGTCACCCCCCCCCCCACCCCCTATCCCGGGGCCACCCCGCAGGACGGCACTGCGGGTCCCCGGCACGGTGGGCACCGTGGGTACCCCCACCCTGTGCCCCCCCCCGTGGCCTCACCCGTCGCTGTTGAGGTCCAGCACGGCCAGGGCATAGCCGAAGGCGGAGGTGAGCTGCTCACCCCGCAGCACGGCCTCAGGCACCAGGCGCTGGGCGCTGTCGCGGCGCAGGATGAGGACGGCGCCCGTGTGGTTGGCGCGGGGCGCGCCGCTCACGAAGCTCAGCTCCTGCCGCCGCGTCAGGCCCGCACCCGAGTCCACCGAGAAACCTGCGGGCGGGTTCGGGGTTTTGGGGGTTTTTTGGGTTTTTTTTTTGGGGGGTGGTGATTTGTACCCGGCCCCCATCACCGTGCCCCACCCGGTGCCCTCTGTCCGTCCGTCCGTCCGTCTCTCTCTCTCTCTGCTCAGCTCCCTGCGTGGCTGGGGGCCCTGGTGCTTTGGGGTGGGGGGCATGGGGATGGGGTGAGGGGGGGGTCCTGCTCGGCTCGTGCCTCAGTTTCCCTGCTCTGTGCTCCATATAGTCTGTACTTGGGGGGGGGGGGGGGGGGGCAGAAGTGGGGGGGGTCCTGGGTCCTCTTCCAGCTCCGGGGGAAAGCGGGGAGGGGGGGGGGTGAGGACCAGCCCCCCCCTCCCTTCCCTGCATGGCCAGAAGGGAAGATTTTGGGGCCAGAAGGGAAGATTTTGGGGCCAGAAGGGAAGATTTTGGGGAGAGAAGGGAAGATTTTGGGGACAGAGCAGCAAGACCTGGAGCGCCCAGATCTCCCTCCCCAGCAGATGCAGAGCCCCCAGGGGCTTGGGGACAGCCCACCCCCAACCCCATGCAGCAGTGGCAGCCCCCCCCCCACCCCCCCCCAGCAGCACAGCCCAGCCTGTGCCCAGCCCCCCCCAGCCCTGCCACAGCCCTCCCAGCCCCCAGGCACCCAGCAGGATGCAGCCCCCATGCACCCCCCCATGCACCCCCCCCCCATGCAGAAACATCACTGGAGGGAAAAGCACAGGGACCTGGGGTGCTGGGGGGGGGCACGCCAGGCTCAGCACTCAGGTGGGACCCCTGGAATCCCCCCCCCCCCCCCCCCAAGCCTGGCGGTGCCCCCACCACAACCCCGGCACAGCGACAGGACACACGGCCACAGTCAGGGCACGGGGCCGGGGGGGGAGCTGGGGGGGGGACGGGGGGCACAGGCACCGCACGGACCCAAAAGGGTCCCGGGGGCATTCGGGGGGGCGGCACGGGGCAGGGCACGGCCACGCGTGCGTAGGGTTGGGTGTGCAAGGGGCTGTGTGCGCACGCCTGGGTGTGCGGGGGGGGTGCACTGGAGGGGGGGGGGCGTGCAAAGCGAGCTGGGTGCGTGCACACGCGTGTGTCTGCGTGTGTGCGTGTGTGTGCGTGTGCTGGGGGCCCGGAGGCTGCAGCAGCTCCGCTCTCCTCTGCTCTGCACAGACACGGAGGGGGGGGACACACCGACACGACACGGCTCCAGGGGGTGGCACACGGGGAGGGGGGGGGGGGTGGCTCCGGGGGTGGCACACGGGGACGCGGCGGCGCCGCGTACGAACCCAAGTAGCTATTCTGGGGCACGTCGCCGGCCGCGCCGGGCACCTTCTCGTTGGGGTCTGGGCTTTTGTACACCAGCTGGTCGGGGTCTGAGCTATCAACGTTTGTCACAAACAACAAACCTGCGCCCGGCGGGCCAAGAGAGAAAGAGAGGGGGGGGTGGTGGTCAGGGAGGGCGCCGGGGTTGGGGCAGGCTGGAGCCGGGCGGGGGGGGGTCCGGGGGGGCTCCCCACGCCGCGCCGGGCTCCGCCGTGCCCGTACCCAGGTAGCTGTTGGCGGGCACGGGGATGAGCGAGGGGTCCTGGTCCTTCTCGCCCCCCGCTTCGTAGGGGCCGTCGTCGTAGCGCAGCGGGTCGAGGGAGCTCTGGTTAAGCAGCTCCACGCGCAGGTTCCCTGCCAAACCGAGGAGGGGTCAGAGGGGCTGGGGGGGGGGACCCTCCCGGGGGGGGACCCTCCCGGGGACCGTCCTGCTGCACGGGAACAAAAGGGGCGCCGGAGATGTCGGCCGTCCCGCGGAGCTGTGAGCGTGGGGGGGGGGGGGGGGGGTCTTGCCCTCGCCGGGCATCCCGCAGCACGGACACGCAGCCGCGCACCCGCAGCCGCACGCGGCACCACGACTCACCCAGCACCCACACATGCACACGCTTACACGCGTGCACCCCACACACACACGTGTGCACACACCCCGCACCGTGCTCCCACCCCGCAGCGTGCACACACGCACACTCACCGGCACGTGTGCGCGAACCCAAGCACGCGTGGCCACGCACCCCCCCGCTGCTGCGCTCGCACCCGCTCGCGCCCCCCGAGGCGCCCGCCCACGCTCACCCTTCCAGTTGTAGGTGCCGGGGGCCCCGAAGAGGATGTAGTGCTGGTCGGGGCTGAAGGCGGCGGCCAGGCCCTGCTGGCAGAAGCCGAAGCGGTCGTGGCCCTGCGGCCGCCCCTCGCAGAACTTCCACTCGCCGCCGTCCAGCTCGTCGCGCACCCGCAGGTCCTGGCTCAGCACGAAGCAGCGCCCGATCACGTCCCGCGTCTCCAGGGGCTGCCGCACCCGGTTCCGCGCCTCGTACAGGTGGGCGCAGGTCTGCGAGCGGGGGCGGCGTCAGGAAGCCGCGGGGCACCCAGCGTCCCCCCCCCCCACCCCCCCGACCCCCCCCTCGCCGGGTGCTCACCACGATCTTGCCGCCGGCGCCCTGGCTCTTCACGCTCACCCCCAGCCACTGGTTCTCTTTGCTCTCTCTCTGCAGGTCCACTGGGGTGGGGGGGGGGGAACAGCATCAGCGCTGCCGTCCCCGTCCCCTCCATCCCCTCTGCCCCCTGCGGGGTGGGGGTGGGGGGGCCGAGCACCTCACCTCCCTCGTCGATGGGCACCCGCCAGCAGTCGGAGAGCTCGGGGGTCAGCGGGCAGGCGAAGAGCCCCCCGGTGCGGTTGGCAGCTTGGCTGGGCAGCGCCGGCGCCAGGGGGGCCCCCACCAGCAGCCTGCGGGGACGGGGAGCCCCCCCCGGTCAGGGCACGCGCGTGTGGATGTGTGTGCCCCCCCTCCCCTCCCCACCACCACCAGCACTGCTGGCTTTGCACGCTCGCCCCCCCCACACCCCCCTCGCCACGGCCCCCTGCCCGCCGCCCCCGTGCAGCTGTCCCCGCGCTCCCACCCCGATTTCACGGCTGCGGGCACCGCGTGTGCCCAGCTCGGTGCCAGCACGGCCGAGCAGCCACGGCCCCGGCACGGCTCTTCCCAGGCCTCAAAGCGCCCCGGCCCCCCCCGGCCCCATCCCCCTGAGCTCCCCCCCAAGCCCCCCCATGTCCCGTGGGGAGGGGTCTCAGCCCCGTCCCGCTGCGCCCTGAGGAGGCGGCGGCTCCCCTGTGGCCGTGGGGCACCCCCTGGCCTGTCCCCGGGGGGATGATGGCCTCAAGACACAAAGGAGCCCCAGGAGGGGACGGAGAGGCAGAGCTGGTAAAAATAAACTGGAATTCACTCAAAATAACTCGGCAGCAACATGCCCAAAAAAGGAGGGAGCCAGGAGCAGGCACGGGTGCGTCCCCCCGCACCGGGCAGTGCCCGGGGTGCCCGGGCCAAGGCTCCAAGTAAGGAGCTCGGGGCTGAGGCTGCCCCTGGAGATGCTGGGGCTGGGGGGACTGGAGGGGACGAGCAGGGGGACACCGGTGCCGGTCCCACGGCTGGTGCTGTGCCCGTGCTGTGCCCAGTGCCTGGTGCCATGCCCGGTGCCCGGTGCCATGCATGCTGCCATGCCCGTGCTGTGCCCAGTGCCATGCCCGGTTCCCGGTGCCGGCGCCCCGCGTCCGGTTCCCGGTGCCGTGCCCGGTTCCCGGTGCCGTGCCCGGTTCCCGGGGCCTGCCCAGTGCCCAGTGCCATGCTCGATTCCCGGTGCCAGTGCCGTGCCCGGCTCCTGGTGCTGTGCCTGGCACCCAGTGCCGGTGCCATGCCCGGTTCCCGGTGCCATGCCCGGTTCCCGGTGCCGTGCCTTGTTCCCAGTGCCGTGCCCGGTTCCCGGTGCCGTGCCTGGTTCCCGGTGCCGCGGAGCACAGCACGATGCCAGCAGCTCCACAAGCACCTGCCGGGCACCGGGCAGGGAGCGCCAAGGGCCCCGGCGGCGCCAGGAATGTTGAGAGGGCGGCAGCGGGGGCCGGGCGGCTCCCACCGGCGCCACCGCGCTGGCGCCACCGGCCCCGACCGGGGGCGCACTGGGCACCGGCTGGGGGGGGCTGCGGGACACCCGGCGGACTGCGGGACCCCCGGGGCTCCCCCCGCTCGGCTCCTCGCCTCCGCGTCCCCCCGCTCCGTTACAGCTGGGCCCCCCCCCCGCCCCGGGGCCGGCGGCTCGCCCGGCACGCGGGTGGGCGCCCGGCGGCTGGGCACCGAGCGGGGCGCGGGGGCGGCGGGGACGGGGCTGGGGCTGGAGGAGGGGGGGGGCCCGGCGGCCGAACGCGCGCGTCCTCCCCCCCACCCCACCCCACCCCCCACCCCCCCAGCACCCCGGGGCTCCCCCCCCCCCCAGCACCCCGCTTCCCACTGAATTACCCCGGGGCCGCCGGAGGCGGGGATGGGGAGGGGGCCGGGGGGGTCCCCGCGGCGCAGCGCCCCCCCCCCCCAAAGGCGCTCACCAGCTGGCCGGCTCGGGGCTGAGCTGCCGGTGCAGGGCCACCGAGAAGCCGAAGAGGCTGCCCTTGGCGCCGTCCTTCAGCAGCGTGCTGCCCGCGTCCAGGTTGAAGGCGGCGCTGCCCAGCAGCGGCAGCCACAGGCAGGGCACCCAGAGCGGCCCCGCCATGGCTCCCCGCTCCCCCGCCGCTCCCCGCCGCTCCCCGCCGCTCCCCGCCGCTCCCCCGCCGCTCCCCGCCGCCGCTCCGGTCCGCCCCCCGCCCCTGCGGGCCCGGCTGGCGGCCAACGCGGCCCCCGCCCCGCGGCGAGTGACAGGCGTGGGGGGGGGGGGGGACGGGGGACGGGGGGGGGGACACGGCGGGGCCGGGACGCGGCACGGGGACGCGGCTGGGGCGACGCCGCGCGGCGACAGCGCACGGGGACGCACCGCGGGGACGGTGCGCGGGGACGGTGGAACGGGACGCACCGTGGGGACACTGCACGGGGACACACCACAGTGACAGTGCACAGTGACACTGCACGGGGACACGGCATGGGGACAGTGCACCAGGACACACCATGGGGACGCTGCACAGGGACACACCACGGTGACACTGCACAGTGACACTGCATGGGGACAGTGCATGGGGACACTGCACGGAGACACTGCACGGAGACATGGCTGTGACACTGCACGGTGACAGCGCACGGGGACGCACCGCGGGGATGCTGCACCGGGACGCTGCACCGGGACGGTGCAACGGGACGCACCGTGGGGACACCGCATGGGGACAGTGCATGGGGACACTGCCCCGGGGCACACCGTGGGGACACCGCACAGTCACACTGCATGGGGACACGGCTGTGACACTGCACGGTGACAGCGCACGGGGACGCACCATGGGGATGCTGCACGGGGACGGTGCAACGGGACGCACCGCGGTGACACTGCACGGGGACACTGCGCGGGGACGCTGCAGCGGACACAGAGCGGTGACACAGCGCGGTGACACTGCACGGGGACACACGGCGATGACACACCGCGGTGACACGGAGCGGTGACGCCGCACAGGGATGGCTCACGGGGACGCGGCACCGGGCACCCGCCGTACCCAGCCCGGTGCTGCCCGGCGTGCTGCAGTGCGCCGCGTCCCGTGCCCGTGCCCCCAGGCACCCCCACTGCTCAGCACCCCCCATCGCGGTGCTCAGCACCCCCCCTGCACCGCCCAGCACCCCGAGTTGCAGTGCACCCCCCCCTTTGCACCCCACACCACGGCACCCCCCCCACTTTGCACCCCCACCCCCCCCGTGCCCCCCCAAGCGCTGCGGCACGTTTGCCACCGCGCACCGGGCTCGTGCCCCCCCCACCCCCCCAGCCACCCCAGCACCACCCCAGCACCCACCATGGGGGCACCCCTGGGTGGGGTCAACCCCCCCCAGCCACCCCAGCACCACCCCAGCACCCACCATGGGGGCACCCCTGGGTGGGGTCAACCCCCCCCCCCCCAGCAGGACTGGGACCCACACCGGGGTGGGGGGAGCGGGCAGGGGGTGCACAGCGGGGCCAGGCCCCCCCGGAGCGAGCAGCCCCGCGCCCCCGCAGCGGCCCGGTGGGGGGGGGGGGGGGGCAGTCATATTTTCCGGCCCGGGGGGGCTATTTTTAACCACTGCCGCTCCCCCCAGGCCCGCGGAGATGGCTGGGAGTTGGCCGGAGCCGCTCGGCCCTGCGGGAGCTGCTCTGACCTCTTCTTCCTCCTCCTCCTCCTCCTCCTCCTCGCCGCCGGCCTGGGGGTGAGGTGGGGGAACGAGCCCCCCCCCCAAAAAAACCTGGCTGCCGTCCAGCCCCCCCCCCCCCCCCCCCTTGAGCCTCCAAATCCCTTCCCGCTGGCCTGGCCACCGTGGGAAAGAGGCGGTCACTTCCCGGGGGGGGCTGGGGGGGGGCAGAGAATGGGAACGGGAATGGGAACGGGAACGGGAATGGGAACGGGAACGGGGCTGCTCTGTGCCAGCGCCCCCCCCCCCCGGCCCCCTGCCCACCCCCCCGGCAGAAGCCACCCCTGGAGGAAAGGAGGAAGAAGAGGAGGAGGAGGAAGGAGGAGGAGGAGGAAACCCCCAGGGTCCCTTTTCTGCCCCCCCCCCCCCCCCCCGCACCCAGCCAGGCTCCCTCAGCCCCCCCCCCAGGCTCTCAAACAGACCCCTATAGCACCCCCAGCCCCTGGGGGTCCCTGTAGCCCCCAGACCCCTATGGCCGCTGTGGGCCCCCCCCAGGCCCCCAGCTGGGACCCCACAGCCCCCGCCCCAGGCCCCTGGGGGTCCCCACAGCCCACCCCCCAGGTCCCGATGCCCCACCTCGACCCCTATAGGTTCCTCGGGCCCCTATAGCCCCCCCATTCCCCAGACCCTAAAGGCTCCTCGGGCCCCTATAGCGCCCTCTAGGGTCCCATGTCCCCTCCACACCCCTACAGTGCTCCTTGGGCCCCTAGAGCACCCCCTGGGCCACTACAGTGCCCCATTAGACCCCTATAGCGCTCCTTGGACCCCTATAGCGGCCCCCCCCGGCCCCTATAGCGCTCCTTGGGTCCCTATAGCACCCCATCAGCTCCCTATAGCACCTCCTGGGTCCCTATAGTGCTCCTTGACCCTTATAGGGCCCCTTCAGCCCCCTATAGCGCTCCTTGGGCCCCTATAGCATCCCCTTGGCCCCTATAGTAGCCCATCAGCTCCCTATAGTGCTCCTTGGGCTCTATAGGGCCGATTCAGGCCTCTATAGCGCCCTCTAGGGTGCTATGCCCCCTCCACACCCCTATAGCACTCCTTGGGCCCCTATAGCACCCCCTGGGCCCCTAAAGAGCCCAATCAGACCCCTTACAGTGCTCCTTGGACCCTATAGCGCACCATCAGCCCCCTACAGCGCTCCTTAGCCCCCTATAGCACCCGGCCACACCCCTATCAGCTCCCTATAGCATACCCCATCGGCCTCTATAGGGCCGAATCAGGTCCCTATAGCGCCCTCTAGGGTCCTATGCCCCCTCCACACCCCTATAGCGCTCCTTGGGCCCCTAGAGCACCCCCCCGGGCCCCTATAACGCCCCTTCAGCCCCCTATAGCTCTCCTTGGGCCCCTACAGCGCCCTCACCAGCTCCCTGTAGCACCCCCTCGGCCCCTATAGGCCCCCCCCAGCCCCCTATACCGCCCCCCCAGCCCCCTATAGCGCCCCCCCAGCCCCCTATAGGCCCCCCCAGCCCCCTATAGCGCCCCCCCCAGGCCCCTATAGCGCCCCCCCAAGGCCCCTATAGGCCCCCTCCAGCCCCCTATACCGCCCCCCAGCCCCCTATAGCGCCCCCCCAGCCCCCTATAGGCCCCCCCAGCCCCCTATAGGCCCCCCCCAGCCCCCTATAGGCCCCCCCAGCCCTCTATAGCGCCCCCCCCAGCCCCCTATAGCGCCCCCCCCGGCCCCTATAGGCCCCCCCCAGCCCCCTATAGGCCCCCCCCAGCCCCCTATAGCGCCCCCCCCGGCCCCTATAGCGCCCCCCCCGGCCCCTATAGCACCCCCCCCCAGCTCCTCCCCGTCCCCATCAAGCCCCGCGGCGGGGCGGGGCGGGGCGGGGCGGGGCGGCGGTGACGCCATGACGCAGGGCGACGCAGAGCGGGGCCGCCATGCTGTCCCGGCTGCTGCGGGAGCACCAGGCGCGGCAGGGCGAGCGGCGCGAGCTGCAGGGTGAGCGCTGCCATGGCGACCGCCGCGCCCCGCCCCCCCCGCGCCGCGCGCCCATTGGCCGGCGGCGCCGCCAGCCGCGCCTCCCCATTGGCCCGCGGCGCTGCCAATCGCAAGGGGGGGGGGCCCCGCGGCGGTGTCCGGGTGGGGTGGGGTGGGGAGGGAAGCGGTGCGTGACGTCACGGCCCGCGCGGGCGTGACGCCAGGCGGCGCGGCGCTGACGTCACGGCGCTGACGTCACGGCCCGCGCGCTGACGGCTGCGTCCCGCAGAGCGGCGCCGCAGGGAGGCGATCGCCGCCGCCACGCGCCTGACCGAGGCCCTGGTGGATCACCTGAACGTGGGGTGAGCGCGGGGACCCCCCCGGGAAACCCCCCCCCGGGACCCACCCCCCGGGACCACCCCCCTCCCGGGACCCCCCCACCCCCGGGAAACCCCCCCCGGGGACCCCCCTCCCCCGTTCCCCTCTGACACCGGCCACGCTTTGGGACCCTCACCCCGAACCTGGGAATAGTCCCCCCCCATCCCCCCCCCAATAATCTCCCATCACCCCCCAATAACGCCCCCATCGCCCCCCCGTTACCCCTCCCATCATGCCGTCACCTCCCCCGTTAACCCTCATCACCCCCCCTTTAACCTCCATCAACCCCCCCGTTATCCCTTAACCTCCATCACCTCCCCCTTGACCCCCATTAACCCCCATCACCCTCCATTAACCCCCATCACCCCCCCCATTACCCCCAATCACCCATCACCCCCCGTTAACCCCCCCTTGACCCCCATTACCCCCATATCACCCATCACCCCCCCATTGACCCCCCAATAACCCCCCCTTACTCCCATATCACCCGTCACCCCTGCCCATTAACCCCCCTCACCCCCCATTAACCCCCCCACCCCTCACCCCCCCAATCCCCCATCGCCCCCCCGTTGACCCCTATTAACCCCCCGTTAACCCCCGTCACCCCCCGTTGACCCCCATGTCCCCCCTCACCCCCCCGCCTCCCCCTTTGACCCCCATTAACCCCATATCACCCATCACACCCCTATTAACCCCCCACCCCTCACACACCCCCATATCACCCGTCACCCCCCCATTGACCCCCATCACCCCCCCATTAACCCCCCCACCCCTCACACCCCCCCAATCCCCCATCGCCCCCTTGTTGACCCCTATTAACCCCCCGTTAACCCCCGTCACCCCCCCGTTAACCCCCCTCACCCCTCACCCACCCCAAATCCCCCCCCGTCGCCCCCCCGTCACCCCTCACCCACCCCTAATCCCCCCCCGTCACCCCCCGTCACCCTTCACCCACCCCAAATCCCCCCCTGTCACCCCCCCATCACCCCCCGTCACCCCTCACCCACCCCAAATCCCCCCCCGTCACCCCCGTCACCCCTCACCCACCCCAAATCCCCCCCGTCACCCCCCCGTCACCCCCCCGTCACCCCCCGTCACCCCTCACCCACCCCAAATCCCCCCCCGTCACCCCCCCCATTAACCCCCGTCACCCCTCACCCACCCCAAATCCCGCCGTCACCCCCCCGTTAACCCCCGTCACCCTTCACCCACCCCAAATCCCCCCCCGTCACCCCCCCGTCACCCCCCCGTCACCCCTGACCCACCCCAAATCCCCCCCCGTCACCCCCCCCCATTAACTCCCGTCACCCCTGACCCACCCCAAATCCCCCCCCCGTCACCCCCCCGTCACCCCTCACCCACCCCAAATCCCCCCCTGTCACCCCCCCATCACCCCCCATCACCCCTCACCCACCCCAAATCCCCCCCCGTCACCACCCCGTCACCCTTCACCCACCCCAAATCCCCCCCCCGTCACCCCCCCCGTTAACCCCCCGTCACCCCTCACCCACCCCAAATCCCCCCCCGTCACCCCCCCGTTAACCCCCCTCACCCCTCACCCACCCCAAATCCCCCCCGCCACCCCCCCCGTCACCCCCCGTCACCCCTCACCCACCCCAAATCCCCCCCCCGCGCCCCCCCCCCCAGGGTGGCCCAGGCCTACGTCAACCAGCGCAAGCTGGACCAGGAGGTGAAGACGCTGCAGGCGCAGGCGGCGCAGTTCGCCAAGCAGACGGGGCAGTGGATCGCCATGGTGGAGAACTTCAACCAGGCCCTCAAGGTGGGCGCGGGACACCCCCCCCCGACCCCCCCCCCCCCATCACCGGCAGCGCCCTGACACCCCTCGTTTTTTTCCCCCCCCCATCCCAGGAGATCGGCGACGTGGAGAACTGGGCGCGCAGCATCGAGCTGGACATGCGCACCATCGCCACGGCGCTGGAGTACGTCTACAAGGGGCAGCTGCAGCCCGCCTGCTCCTGAGCAGCCCCCCCCCCGGCGGGGGGGGTGCCCTCCTCCCCCCCAACCCCCGTCACCCCCCCCCGCACACAGAATAAAGCCGCGGCGAGGGGCTGCCCCCCCCCCCTAAGCCCCCTCATCCTCTTTAACGCTAAACCCGGCTCTGAGGCTCCTTTTTTCTCCGGACAAAGGCGCCTTCGGGGCGCTAATCCCCGAACGGGGAGGGGGGGGGGGGGTGGCAGCGGGTCCTGTCCCCCCCCCCCCCAACCCCTCCAGGCCCCAATGGGGCCCCCCGGGTGCCGGCTTTGGCCCCAGGCCCCAGGGGAGGAGCAGCTGCAGCCACCCCCTCCCCGGCTCAGACCAGCTCCGTTGCTGCTGCCACCGCCGTGCCTGGAGCCCGCTGCCCCCAAAGGTAGGTGCCCCCCCCCCCCCCCGTGCCCCCCCCATCTCGTGGGGCAGCTCAGCCCCCGTCTGCCCCCCAGGTGCTGGGGACCCAGGGTGGACGCTGGCTGCTCCCCCGTCCCCATAGGGCACTTTGAGGGGGGGGGGGGGGGTGGCAGTGTGGCACCCCCAGAAGCCTGAGGCTGAGCCTGGACCCCCCCATCCCAGCCCCATGGAGAGTATTTGGGGGGGGGGGGCAGTGTGGCACCCCACAAATAGGGCTGGGGGGGGGGCACAGCCCTATAGGGCTTCTATATGGGGGGGGGATGTACAGGACACAGACAGGGCATGAGGCCCCCCCCCCCCGTGTGGGGTGGGAGCAGGGGGGGAACGCGGGGGTGTCCCTGCTCTGGGTTGGGGCTGAGTTGGGGTGGTGGGGGGGAGCAGCTGGGATCCCCCCACCCCCCCCCCAGATCACGGCCAAGTGCTGACCCCCTGCACCTAGCTAATCCCCGTCACGCCACGGCCTCTAGAGGGGGGTGGGGGGGTCACTTACAGCCCAGGTGGGGGGGCAGCAGGGCACGGACCCCCCCCCCCCCTCAGTGCGTGCCCCAGGGCACTGGGCTGTGGGGCGGGGACCGAGCCCAGATCCTCAGCACCCCCCCTTGCAATTTGGGGGGGGGGCACAATGTTGGGAGCCTGGGCTCGGCCCCAGGGGCTCAGGGATTGACCTTGGGGGGGGGGGGGAACCCCCGGTCCCCACAGGTCCCCCCCTGCCCCCCCCCCCCCCCCACCATGTGGCCGTACGTCTTGCTGGCGGTGCTGGCCTGGGCGCTGGGCTGGCTGGTGCGGGACCGGCGGCGGCTGCCGTGCGTGCAGGACAAGCACGTCTTCATCACCGGCTGCGACAGCGGCTTCGGCAACCTGCTGGCGCGGCGGCTGGCCCGGCGCGGCTACCGCGTGCTGGCCGCTTGCCTGACCCCCCGGGGGGCCGAGGGGCTGCAGCGGGGCTGCGCCGGGCACCTCCGCACCACCCTGCTGGACGTCACCCGCTCCGACAGCGTCCGCCGCGCTGCCGAGTGGGTGCGGGAGGAGGTGGGCGAGAAAGGTGAGGCTTGGGGGGGGGGGGTGAGGGGGGGCTGGGGAGGTGTTGGGGGGGAGGGAGAGCTGGTAAGGTGGTGTAGGGGAGGATATGGGGGTCCTGAGGGGGTGTTATAGGGCATGCTGGGGGGTCCTGGAGGCATAAATGGGGCAGGGAGAGCTGCCAAGGTGTTATAGGGGAAGGATAGTGGGGTCCTGGGGGGGTGTTATGGGGCAGGGAGAGCTGCCAAGGTATTTTAGGGGAGGATAAGGGGGTCCTGAGGGGGTGTTATGGGGCAGGGAGAGCTGGTAAGGTGTTATAGGGGAGGATATGGGGGTCCTGGCTTGCTGTTATGGGGCAGGGACAGCTGGTAAGGTGTTGTAGGGGAGGATAAGGGGGTCCTGAGGGGGTGTTATATGGCAGGCTGGGGGGTCCTGGAGGCATAAATGGGGCAGGGAGAGCTGCCAAGGTGTTGTAGGGGAAGGATATGGGGGGTCCTGGGGGGTGTTACGGGGGCAGGGAAAGCTGCCAAGGTATTTTAGGGGAGGATAGGGGGGTCCCGGGGGAGTGTTATAGGGCAGGGAGAACTGGTAAGGTGTTATAGGGTAGACTTGGGGGTCCTGGAGGGGTGTTACGGGGCAGGCCGGGGGGGGCTGGAGGGGTGCTATGGGGCAGGAAAGGATTGCAGCAGGGGACCCGAGATGGAGCAGTTGTGGGCAGCGGGGCCGAACGCAGCCTCCTTCCCCCGGGGTGCCCTAAAGAAGGATGGGGGGGGGGGGGGGTCTGGGGAGGGGACGGGGGGGGCAAGGAAGGGGGGGGGGGCAAGGAAGGGGGGGGGGCTGTGAAGCACGTGGGGAGCTGCTCTAGGGGCTGGGGTCCCCGCAGAGCTGCCGTGGGGTGAGGCCGGGGACCCTGCTAGAGGCACCCCAATATCCCCGATCCCCCCCCCAGGGCTCTTCGGGCTGGTGAACAACGCGGGGGTGGCCAACCCCATCGGCCCCACGGAGTGGATGCGGATCGAGGACTACCGGCAGGTGATGGCCGTCAACGCCTTCGGGGCCATCGAGGTGACGCTGGCGCTGCTGCCGCTGCTGAAGCGGGCGCGGGGCCGCGTGGTGAACACCTCCAGCGTGCTCGGCCGCCTCTCCGCCAACGGCGGCGGCTACTGCCTCTCCAAGTACTGCATCGAGGCCTTCTCCGACAGCCTGCGGTGGGTCCCCCGCCCGCGCCCCCCACCCCATCCCAAGTCTCCGTCCCTGTCCCCTGACGGACGGACGCATCGCCCGCAGGCGCGACATGCGGCACTTCGGGGTGAAGGTGAGCATCGTGGAGCCCGGCTTCTTCAGGACGGCCGTCACCGACCTGGGGGGCATCGAGGCGGCCCTGCGGCGGCTCTGGGAGCGCCTGGCCCCCGAGACGCGGCTCAGCTACGGCGAGGATTTCTTCCACAAGTGTGAGCGGGGCGGGGGGGGCGCAGGCACGGCACGGGGGTCACCTCCGTGCACCGGGGCACGCAGGACCTGGGGGGGCACCGGGGTGCACGGGACCCGGCGGACAGCGGGGCACGTGCCTGGGGCTGACCCTAACCACCCCCCCATCCCAAATCTGCCCCCCCCCCCCCAGACCTGAAGGTGCAGCGGCTCATCATGAACGTCATCTGCGACACGGACCTGGGCAAGGTGACCGCCTGCATGGAGCACGCCCTGGGCGCCCGGCACCCGCGCACCCGCTACAGCGCGGGCTGGGACGCCAAGCTGCTCTGGCTGCCCGCCTCCTACCTGCCCGCCTGCCTCGTCGACTTGGCCCTGGCCCTCATCCTGCCCAAGCCGGCGCACTGCCAGCGCTAGGTGCCCCCCCCCGGTGCCCCCCACCCCTGTGCTGCCAATAAACTTCTCGCCGCGGCACTGCCCGGCCACATCGGGCATCCCAGTGCCTCCCCCAGTTCCCTCCTGGCACCCTTACGGTGTCCGACAGCACCCTTACGAAGCTGATGCTGGGGAGGGCACCACCCGGGGGCTCCCCACGGTTAATGCCCCCCCCCCCCCCGCCCTAAATCCAGCCCCACAGCTTTAAGGAAGCTTTTTGTTTTATTTCCCCAACCCCCCTGCGCTGCCCCCCTCCAGCCCTTGTTGGCACACAGCGGGGGGAGGGGGGGGCTGATGGCAGCGACCCCCATGGGGGTGTGGGGGGGGTGTTTGGCACATGGGGGCCCCCCCCCCCCAAGGTGGGGGCAGTGAGGGCTGGGGGTGCCGCGGTGCCCCACCGGGGGCTACATGACCTCGTAGCCACTGCGGATGCCCTTCATCAGGCAGCAGGTGAAGATGATGCCCAGGATCTGCGAAGGGAAAGGGCAGGGGGGGGTTGGTCCCGGTGCCCCCCCCCCCCAATTCACACACATTATGGGGGGGGGGGGAGGTCCCAGCCCCCCCACCCACCTCGAAGAAGGCAATGCCCAGCGCAACGGCGGCCACGATGAGGATGTTCTTCTTCATCCAGGCTTCCACAGCCTGCAGGCAGCCCTGGGGGGGGGGGGAGCAGAGAGGGGGGGGTCTCAGAGGCTGGCAGCCCCAGGAAGGGGGGGGCTGAGCAGTGCCGGGGAGGGGGCAGGGGGGGGGTCCTCACCTTCTCGTAGATGGTGGCGGGGCTGGGGTGGATGTTGCAGGTGGTGGTGTTGATGCGGCAGCAGGAGCGCGGCACGGTGTCGTTGGCCCTGAACTGCTCGAGGCTGGCCCAGTCCGTGTAGTTGCTGGCTCCGCAGCAGTGGAACTGCAGGAGGGGGGGGGGGACACAAAATAAGGTGGGGGGGGGGGGACATAAAATAAGACCCCCAGGGTCCCCAGCCCACGGGGCAGAGCCGCTCACGTCCTCCTGGAGCTTGTCCACCGCCTCCGTCAGCGGCTGGTCCTGGCCGTACTTGCGCATGGTGTCCCACAGCCCCTCCTCCAGCTTCGAGCGGACCTGGGGGGGGGGGTTTGGGGGTGGTGGGGGGGGTTGTTCAGGACACATCTGGGAAGGGGGGGGGGCACATAACAGCGGCCCCGCGCCCCCCCTCCTCACCTTATCCTTGAAGACGTAGCCGGCAATGGCGGCAGCGATCTCCACCAGGAAGATGATGCTGAGCAGGACGGCGAACTGCAGGGGATGACGGCCACGGGAGGGGGGTCAGGACCACCCTCGAGCCCCCCCCGAGCCCCCCACCCTCGAGCCAGCCCCCCCCCCCCCCCCGCCTCACCGTGGTGACCATGCAGTAGCTCTCCTTCCAGGCGCCGCAGCAGCCGAAGAAGGAGACGAAGAAGATGACGACGCCGACCACCAGGATGGCCACGGGGCTGCTGGCAGCGGGGGCGCTGCCCATCACCAGCGCCTTATTGAGGGCCACCTGCGCGTAGATGCCGATGGCCACCAGGGCCACGCCGCACACCTGGGGGGGGGGGACACACACAGCTTGGGGGGGGGGGCATGGCTTTCGGCCACCCCCCCCCACACACAGGGTCCCCAGGGGGTCCGGCACCGACGAGCATCGCCCTGGGGTTGGAGCCTGCCTGGGGTGGGGACCCCCATCCCTGGGGGGGGGGGGGTGTTCAGTTGCAGGGGGGGGGGAATCAGTGGCAAGGGGGGGCCACCACAGCCCGGGGGGGGGCGCGTTGGCGGCTATCGGAAGCTCTGCTTCCGGCCACGGTGGAGGCCTTGGGGGGGGGGGGGGGCTGATGCCAGCTCCACAGGAGGGGGGGGGACGCGGCCGGATCTGGGGGTGGCTGCGGGGCCGGTTCCTGTGCCCCCCCCCCCCCCCCCCCCATTTCCCGTTCCCAGGCAGAGCCAAGCGGGTGCCCCCCCCTCCAGAGCAGGACCGGCTCCATCCCCGTCCCGTCCCGTCCCCCCCCAGCTGGGCCCCCCCCAGCCACAGCTTCCCCGCCGAGGGGGGGGGGGTCAGGCCCCGGCCCCCCCCCCCCCCCCCGCGTCCGCCGGCGCTGTTTGCTCGCTGGGTGTGGGTAAACAGAGCCGGCCCCGCCGCCCGCTGCACAAACACTCCGAGCCCCGGGGTCCGGGGGGGGGGGGACACGACTGGCGCCTGTGCCCCCCCCCCCCCCCCTTCCACCCCCCCCCCCGGGGTGACTCAGCCCGGCGCGATCCGGGTGGGACCGGGACGAGTCAGCCCCCGCCGCCCCCTTCCTCCGCGGGGGGGGGCACGGGACGGGACGGGACGGGACGCGCCCCCCCCCCCCCCGCCCCCGCCGGCCGTTGGCCTCCTCGTGCCTCTTTCCTCACCCCGACTTCCCCAAACCCGCGCTCTGCCCCCCCCCCCATTCCCTCCCGCCCCCCCCCCCCCCCCAAAAAAAAACCCCAAACCCCGCGTGGGGACCCCAGCCCGGAGGCAGCACCCAAGGGGGGGGCCTGCCCCGACCCCCCCCCCCCCCCCCCAGCCCCGTTGTGTGCGGGGGGGGGGTGACCCCGGCCCGATCCCGGTGTTGGGCGGCCCCCCCCCAGGGCGCGCCACCCGGCCCTGCCCTGTTAACCCTGGAGCCTACTGACGGCGGAACGGCCACGGCGCCGCGCTGCCCCCCCCCGACCCCCCCGGCCCCCCCCTTCCGCCCCCCTCCTCCCGGGGAACGGACGGGGGGAGCCCAGCGAGGCGGCGGCGGCTGCCGCCCGCCGGGGCCCCGCTCGTTGCCCCCCCCAGGGGGGGGGCTCGGTGGGGACGAGCCCCCCCCCCCGTGCCCGGTGCCCCCCCCCCCCGGCCCCGCACTCACCCAGAAGATGAAGTTGAAGATGAACACCAGGAACTTCACGCACTTCATCCCGCCCTCCAGCGCCATGGCGAGTCCTGCGGGAACCGGCACCTCGCTACCGGCCCCGCTCCCGGTGCCCCAGCCCCGACCCCACAGACCCAGCACCGAGCCGGGACCCTCCCGGGACCCCAAGACCCCCCCCCTTCCCCCCCCGGGTACCCCGGGACCGGTACCCCGGGACCGCTCCCCCCCGCTCCCGGTGCCCCTCCCTCGGTGCCGCTGCCCCGGGGCCGGTCCCGGTGCCGGTGCCGCTCCCCCGCCCCAGGCGCTCACCGGCGCCGCCGCCCGTCGGTGCGCCCGGCGATCATGTGACGGGGCTGGCGCCAGTCAACAGGAAACCCCGGTCCCGCCCCGGTCCCCGCCCGGTCCCGCCCCGGGGCTGCCCGGTCCCGCCCCCCCCCCCCACTCCGCGCCCCCCCGGCCCCGAGCGGCGCCGCCGGAACGGGACAGACACCGGGGGCGGGGGGGGGACACAGGACGGGACACGGAGTCTTTAATGTGCACGCGGGGACAAGGACACCGGGGGGGGTCCCGTGCTCGCCCCCTGCCCCGCAGCCCCCGGGGTCCCCCCGGTCCCCCCCCTGTCCCCTGCCCCGGGGTCTCGGTCACTGCGGTGTCACCACCCCGTGGCACCGGGTCCGCCCTGCCCCCTGCCTTGCACCCGGGGGGCCCGGGCAGCCCAGGTTCCCACCGCCCCACACCCTGCACCCTGGGGTCCCGGCCACCCCGGGGTCACCGCCCCGCACCCTCTGGTCCTTGCTGCCCCATGCCCTGGGGTCCCGGCCACCCCATACCCTGCTGCCCCCCTCTGCGACCCCGCTGTCCCCATGTCCTGCACCCTGGGGTCCCGGCCACCCCACACCCTGCTGCCCCCCCTTGTAACCCCGCTGTCCCCATGTCCTGCACCCTGGGGTCCCGGCCACCCCACACCCTGCTGCCCCCCTCTGCGACCCCACTGCCCCCATGTCCTGCACCCTGGGGTCCCGGCCACCCTGGTGCCACTGCTCTCCGCTCCTTGGTCCCCGCTGTCCCCTCCCTTGCACCCTAGGGTCCCTGGCCACCCCAGGTCCCTGCCACCCCCTGCCCTGCACCCTGGCCCCTTGCACCCATGGGCTCACAGCCCAGGCACGGCCGCCAGCGCATCCAGCACGGCCTCCAGGTGCTGGGGGTGCACGTAGGCCACCAGCCCCCCCCGGTTCGCCCAGCGCTCGGCCCCCACTGCCCCCTCCGCAGGGCGGTTGTAGAGCAGCTCGGGGGGGGGACCATTTTCACCCACCCGCCGTGCCCGCAGGGCCCCCGCCAGGGCCACCGTGCCCCCACCCAGGGCTCGCAGGATGGCGTGGGGGGCACAGGCGTCCCAGGCGAAGGTGCTGCCCTCGGAGAGGACGTAGGCGTCTGCCAGCCCCAGGATGACGCAGAGCATCTTGTAGCCAGCGCCGGCAGCGAAGTGGAGGTGGCCGCCACAGAGGGGGTGCAGGGCTGCCCGCACCCCCGGCCCCTCAGCCCGGCTCAGCACCACGCGGGGCGGGGGGCGCGGAGGCGGCGGGGGGCTGAGCGAGCACAGCCGGGTGTCCTGGTATGCAACGCCCCAGTGGTACCGGCCCTGCCACCTGTGGGGACACGGGACACGGGGTGAGCCCCGACACCGCGTCCCGCAGCGTGGGTCCGTCGTCTGCAGCAGGGGCGGGGGGTCCGCGGTGCCCCCCGGTGGGCCGCTACCTGTGGGTGAGGGGGTCTCGGCGGAAGAAGGGCTCGTTGATGACGCCCAGCACGGGGCAGCCAGAGCAGCGGTCGTAGGCCCCAATGAGCACCAGCGCCGAGCACAGCCCCGCGGGGGAGATGCCGTCGACGGGGGCCACGTCCTCGCGCCCACCGATGTACTCGTTGGTGGAGTCTGCGGGCGCAGCCACAGTCGTCAGGGCTTGGCCGTGGCTTGGGGTGGGGGTCCCCAGCCCGCCCCTGTGCCCCGCTCACCGATGGGGTCTATCCAGATGGCCAGGTCCCCGGGGTGGATGCTCAGGGCCAGCCCATCCAGCGCCGCGTCCCCCAGCGCCGCATCCCGGTGCGCGGCAGCTGCCAGCAGCTCAGCCGCCGCCTGCTCAGGGGCCAGCACGGAGCCCAGCAGCGCTGCGGTCTCGCCGACCGTGCCGCACACCTGCACCGCCACCGTCTCCCCTGCCGGCACCGCGGCGTCACCGAGGGCTGACCCCGGGGTGGTGGGGGTGGTGGGGAGGTCCCGTGCCCACTGCCCCCCGACTCACCCTGGGCATTGGTGAACTCGTTGGACTCCTCGCCGCCAATGTGGCCCTGCAGCTCGGGGAACTGCGGGCAGATCGGGGTCAGCGCGACCCCTCCGGTGCGGGGAACCCCCCCCTCGTCCCCCCCGGCGCAACCCCTACCTCCGTGCCCAGGTCGTGCTTGATGACCTCCTGGATGAGCACGTCCGCCAACGTCTTGAAGTCCTGCAGAAACCGCCGGTTCTTGTCGGCGCCCGTCTTCTCGGCCACCAGGAGCTGGAAGAGGGGCTCCTCGTGCCGGCACAGACGGGCGATGTCGGCCGCCTTCTCCGAGGCGCTCACCAGGGCCTTCAGCAGCCCCGCCATGCCTGGGGACGTGGAGCTCAGCAGGCGCCTGCCACGGTCCCGCTCCGGCCCCCGCGTGCCCCCGCGGCACGGCCCCACGCATCCCCAGCCCCTAATTGCAGGGTGCCCAGGGCCGCATCCTGCCTGGCCTGGCAGCGCGTCCCCAGGGTGGGGACCGGGCTAAAATTAACGCGAGCGGCAGCCAGAGGCGCCCCAGAGGTGGGGACGTGGCCGGGGACAGGCATGGGGATGGGGATGGGGACGTGGACGAGGACGGGGATGGGGACGGGGACAGGGACGTGGATGGGGACAGAGATGGGCACGGGACAGGGAAAGGGAAGGGGACAAGGACGTGAAGGGGATGGGGACGGGGACGTGGATGGGGACAGGCACGGGCATGGCACAGGGACAGGGAAGGGGACAGGGATGGGAACAGGGATGGGGACGGGGACAGGGATGGAGTCGTGGACGTGGGGCTCTGCCCGCCCCGGCCAGGTCCCAGCTGCACCCCAGGTGAATGGGGCCGCCCCCTGACCCCCCCGTACCCCCCCCCCGGGAAGGGGCCCCCGCCGCGATACCCCCGGACACCGGGGGGGGTCGGGGGCACTGTCCCGGGACCCCCCCCGCGTGGGACCCTCCCGCCCCGAAGCCTTTCCCCGGTGCCCCCGCGGGGATCCCCGGCCCCGCATCCCCGCGGGGGGCCGCCCGCGCCCCTCCCGCTGCCGTTACCGGGCCCGCTGCCGCTCTCCGCCCCTCCGGGGCGGCCCCGCTCGGCGGCGCCGTTGGGCGGGGCGGGGCCACCGGGACACGTCACGGCGCCGCCTTAACCCCCGCGGCTCCGCGCGGGACCCGGTGCCGCGGGGGGGTCCCACCGGGGGCTTCCCAGCGCCGCCGCCGCCGCCGCCGCCGCCGCTTCCCGGCCGCTTCCCCCCCGCGCCGCGTTTCCTCGCCCACCGGATGATGACGTCACGACGGGCGGTGATGTCATCGCCGCGGGAAAACCCGGGGCCCGGGGCCCGGCGGGGCGGTACCGGCGGCGCAGCCTCCCCGGGACCCCCCCCAAGGGCCCGACCCCGCCGGGGACGGAGGCTCCGAGCCCCGGGGGTGCGGCGGGGCCGTTTCCCCCCCCGGGCCGCGCGGTGGCGCCCTCCGCCCGGCGCTGAGCCGCGCTCCGGTTTTACCGGCGCCGGTGTGAACGCGGCCGCTCCGGAGCGGCTCCGCCGCGCCCCCTGGCGGGATGCGCCTGCGCCGCGCCGCCGCCGCGCAACCGGGAGCGCGGGGCCGCGACCGGGGCCGTGACCGGGGCCGCTCGCCCCGCACCGGGAGCGCCGCCGCCTCCCACCGGGAGCGGGACCCGGGGCGGGTCGGGGCCGGGGCAGCCCGGGAGGGGAGTTTAGGGGGGGCTTGGGGAGGGGGCGCCGGGCGCGGCCGCGCCTCCCCCTTGCCCTCTCCATGGTTCTGATGGGGCCGGCACCGGGAGGGAGCGGCCGGGCCCCGCCCGCCCCGAGGGGTCCCGCCGGGAGCCGCCGCGCTGCCCGGCACCGGGCTGGGCGAGCCGTGCCGGGAGCCGCCGCCCGGGGCCGCCCGGTGCCGGTGTCCCGGTGTCCCGGTATGCGCCCCCCGCTCCCGTTCCTTCCCCCCTTCCCCGGTACGGGACCGGGCGGGGAGGGGCGGGGAGGGAGCGGGGGCGCGGCCCCGGGGCCGGGGCGGGGGGGGGGGGGGGGGCGAGCACGAGAAGGACCGGGAGGGGACCGGGGCCGGGGCGGGGGCGGCTGAGGACACGGCGCGGGAGGGGCCGGGGGCGCGGGGGCGCGCCCGGGGGGTCCCAACTCCCGGCAAGTGCGGCGGGGCCGGGCCGGGCGGGGCCGGGCGGGGGCCGGGCCGGGCCGGGCGGCGTGCGGGGCGCGGCGGGCCGTGCCCGGTGCGCGGGGGCCGGCGGCTCGCTGGTGACAAGCCCCTGCCAGAACCTCTTTTGTGCGCCCGCAGCCAATCAAGGCCGCTGACGACACACTTCACTTGGGATATAAAACCCCGGGGCCGCCGCCGCCGCTTTTTCTCCCCCCCCCCCCCCGCGGCCCCTCGCCGCCCCGCTCCGCTCCCCGCCGCCGCCGCCGCCGCCGCCCCGCTCCGCGCCCCGCTCCGCGCCCCGCTCCGCCGGCCCGGGCCCGGCGCGCCGCGGCGGGGGCCGGCGGGGAAGGCCCCGGGATGGCCCCGGTGCTGCTGTGGCTGCTGGCGCTGGTCGCGGGGGGCCCGGCGGGCGCGCAGCCCCCCGCCGCCGCCGCCGCCGAGCCCGCCTGCCCCGTGTGCCTGTGGCGGCGGCACAGCAAGGAGCTGCGGCTGGAGAGCATCAAGTCGCAGATCCTGAGCAAGCTGCGGCTGAAGGAAGCGCCCAACATCACCCGCGAGGTGGTGAACCAGCTGCTGCCCAAGGCGCCGCCGCTCCAGCAGATCCTCGACCTCCACGACTTCCAGGGCGACTCGCTGCAGCACGACGAGTACCTGGAGGAGGACGAGTACCACGCCACCACCGAGACCGTCATCAGCATGGCCCAGGAAAGTCAGTGCCGCCTTTGTTCCGGCCGCAAACTTCGCCGCCGGGCCCCCCGGCCTTCCCCCCTCGCCCCGACCCCCCCCTCCGCTCCCCGCGGCCCCGGCTCCGCGCCCGTAACTTTCCGCGCCGCGTCGGGCACCGGCGCCCCCGGGGCTCCTCCGCCTCCCCCGGGGCTCCCCCGCGTCCCGTCCCGCTCCCCCCGGGGCTCCCCGCACTCCCCCGGGGCTCCGCGGCTCCCTCCGGGGCTGCCCGGTTCCCCCCGGGATTCCCCAGCCTCCCCCGGTTCCCCCGGGTTTCCCCGCTCTTCCCGGGGCTCCCCGCACCCCACGTTCCCCCCCCCCGGCATCCCGGGGCCGCCCCGTGCCCGGCCCCGGGCACCGTCCCGCAGCCCCCGACCCGCCGGCCCTGGGACCGGCCCCGGGCAGCTTCGTGCTGAGCTCGGGGGGGTGCGGGGGGACACGCGCTGCGCCGCACTGCGCGGGGCCACGGGGCTGGAGGGGCATCACGGGGACATTGGGGACACGGGGACATTGGGGACACGGGGACGGGACAGCGCAGCCGGCAGCCACTTCAGGGCACTGGACCCGGGGACTGGGACCAGCTGCTGGGCACTGGGCCTCTGCACTGAGCACCAGGCGCTGGGTGCTGGGACTGGGCGCTGGGTGCTGGGACTGGTGAGTGGGTGCTGGGACCGGGCACTCAGTGCTGGGACCAGTGACTGGGTACTGGGACCTAGCTGTGGGTGCTGGGACCAGTGACTGGGTGCTGGGACCAGGCACTGGGTGCTGGGACTGGTGACTGGGTGCTGAGACTGGGCACTGGGTGCTAGGACCTAGCTCTGGATGCTGGGACCTGGCACTGGGTGCTGGGATTGGGCAATGGGTGCTGGGACCTGGCACTGGGTGTTGGGACCGGTGACTGGGTGCTGGGACCTGGCACTGGGTGCTGGGACTGGGCAGTGGCAGTGCTGGGTGCTGGGACTGGGCACTGGGCGCTGGCAGCAGGTACCAGGACTCAGCACTGGGACTGTCCCGAGCACTGGGACCCAGCGATGGGGACTGGGACGGGGGACTGGGACTTGACACTGGCACTGGGCACCAGCACTTGACACTGGGACTCAGCACCGGTGCAGGGGCCGGCCTCGGGGTGCTGGGCAGATTTATCCCCTGGCGGAGCAGCCCCAGGCCACGCTGCCCGCGGCAGGGGGACACCGCGACACGGTGACGTCCCGGTCCCCAAGCCCCTTGGGGCACCGGGTGCCAGCAGCATCCTGCTGCAGCACGTGGCGGCGGGGTGACAGCGGGGTGACAGCGGGGTGATGGCAGGGTGACGGCAGGGTGACAGCAGGGTGACAACGGGGTGACAGCAGGGACTGCGCGGGGTCCCCGCTGGGCTACGGGCATGGGACAGAGCGGGGGGGGGCTTTGCTTCGCCGTGACATGGCTCCGTCCGTCCGTCCGTCCGTCCCTCTGTGGGTGCCTGATGTGGGGAGGGGGCGCAGGGATGGGGCCGTGCTGGTACGGAGAGGGGCTGGGGGGGCGAACATCCCCCTGCCGAGTCCCAGCCCTGCTCCACCTGCTCCAGCCGCGGGCCGAGGCTGCCCGGGACCCCTGGGACCCCCGGGGCGGGGGCCGGGCCGGGCGGGGTGTGAAGGCTGAGCGGAAGGGAGGGAAGTGTGAGGCTCTCCCCTCCGCCAGCCCCCTGACGAATTTCCTTCCCAGGCATTAATAGACTCGGGCGGCTTTGAAATTTTATTACCCATAAAATTGACAACACGCTGGGGTTTTCCTCCCCGCTCTGCGTTAACGCTCACTCCCCCCGGCCCCCTCCTCCCCTTAACAGCTCGGGGGCCCCCAAAATAAATACCAGAGCGCGGCCCCTCCTCCCGGCGTGCGGAGGGGTCCCGCGGCCCCGGCCCCAGCCCCGCAGCCGGATGCGCCGCGGGGCCTGGCCTGCCCCGGCCGCTGCCCCGGCCCCTCGCCGCTCCGTTATTATTATGATTTTTTTCCTCCCTCTTTGCCTCCCCGTGGCAATTGTGTGGGTTTTTATGGTTCCTGAACAGAAGGAGGGAAAAGGCTTTATAGGCAGCAGAGCCATAAAGCTCTCGGGTTCCCTTCGCCCGCCCCGGCCGCCCCCCCCCCCGGGTTTAATCCAAAGCCACAACCCTCCACAGCCCTCACCCCCCCATTTTTTTAACTGCAGAAGAAACCCGGAAAGGTTAATTGGGTCCTAAAACCATTTATGGGCTACCCCTGACCCCCGCGACCTCCGGGGTGGAGGCAGCTTAATGAGGGGCGATGGGGGCCGGGGCGCGGGGGGCACGGCCCGCGGGCGAGGGGCCGGGGGGTGCCCGTGCCAGCGCTGCCACGCCAGCACCGGGGCCGCTCAAGGTCAGTGGGGAGTGGGGGCCACGGGACGGGGCCGGTCGCGGCGGAGGTGCCGCCGGCACGTGGCCCGCTGCTGGGCCATGGGGTGTCCCCGGGGCGCCGCGGCGGGCGAGGGGTTACGGGGGCATTTTGGGGAGGGGGAGCCCCAAATCCTGCCGGGTGCCTCCGCAACGGGAACAAAGAGCGGGGCGGGGGGCTCGGGGCCGCCCCCCCTCCTGGCACATACTCAGCTGTGACCGGTGTCCCGGTAACCTTTATCCCCCGTTGCCACAGCGACGGGCCGAGCATCCTGGCACCGCCGCAGCCCCGTGCCAGGAGCAGCGCGGCGTGGCAGAGCCGCTGCGGCCCCCCCCCCGGCGCCCCGAAGCCCCAACACCTGGGAAGCCGGGACGAGGCGGTAAGAGGCTCGGCCGCAGCTTCAGGGTCCCGCATCGGCTCTCCAGCGTTGGTGTCTCTCACCCGGAGACCCTACAAAAACAACCCCAGCGGAGCTGTCCTTGTCGCAGTCCAGCTGTGGCGAGCCTGGAGCCAACCCCGTGAACCCACGGAGGGTCTCGGTGTGGGACCGTGGGGACCGAGAGCCCCTTGGGGCAGCCACTGGCACGTGCTGGGACAACGTCCTGCCAGCCGCCGGTGGCGAAGCCACCAGGGCTCGGGGGCACCGCGTGCCCTAGGGAGGGGATGGGGCAGCACGGGGGGAACGTGTTCGGGGCCAGTCCCGGGGGAGCACGGGTTTAATAGGGGGCTTGTGCGCAGCAAATTGCTGGGAGGGGTTTGCGCGGCGAGCGCCCGCGGCCCCCCCCAGCCCCTGTCACTTTGGTTTATGTGAGCCGCGGCGGGGGGGGGGGGGGGGAGCGCGCGGGCCACATGGCGGATGGATGGCATTCCCGGGGCTGCGGCCGGTGTCGTGACCCCGATGTGTTCGGGGAGGCCTCGCGCGCAGCAAATGGCCCCGCGCTGCAGCTGGGTGCTATTAAACCTGACCGGTGCGTGGCAGGGGGAGGGGGCTGCGCGGGGGGGCTGGGGGGGGGTGGAAATTCCCAGCTCAATTTGACACAGATGTTTGGCGAGCGGGGAGGGCGGGCGCAGGGCCGGATCCACCCAGGGTGCTGCTGCGGGGCTGGGGGAGGGCGGCTGGGTGCTGGGGGTGCGGATGCTTGGGGGTTCCCGTCCCCAGGGGGGGGCCGCTCGCCCTCGCCTCCGTGCCCGAGTGCGTTGCCCAGAGCAGGGGTGGTGGTCCCACCGTGGTCCCAGGGCGAAGCGGCCTCCCCAACAGCTCCAGGGAGCTGAAATGGTCCCCGTGGAGCCTGCACTGCGCCAGGGTGAGCTCAGCACCGCGGGGCCCTTCTCGGCACTTTGCCGCGCGTCGTGCTGCTGCCCTCCTGGGACTGCGGGCGCACGGCGGGGGATGCTGCGGGTCTGCGGCCGGGGGACGTGCTGGGTCTCTGCTCGAGGCTGCTGCGGGCCTCTGGCTGGGGAGGCTGCGGGTCCGTGGTCGGGGAGGCTGCGGGTCTCCACCTGGGGGATGCTGTTGGTCCCTGGCTGAGGATGCTGCAGGTCTGTGGCCAGGGAGGCTGCAGGTCTCCACCCAGAGGAGGCTGCAGGGCTCCGTCTAGGGGCTGCTGCGGGTCTCCGGCTGCGGATGCTGCGGGTCTCCACCCGGGGGATGCTGCGGGTCCCTGGCTGTGGGCAGCGGGAGGCCAGGGGATGCTGCGGCCCCGGCCGGTGGCTCTGCAGGTGCTCCGGGACCAGAGCCCCCCGCCCCGCTCAGCCCGGCCCCGCGGCCCCGCAGGGGATCATGAATCCCCGGTGACACAGGGTCAGGGGGCAGCCCCGGGACCTTATTGCGAATCGAGGGGAAATGACCCCCGGAGCGGCCTCTGACCCGACCTTCAACTCCTAATGACCGAGGAGGAGTTTACACCGGCCTGCGTGCGGGAGGCCTGGGGCGGGGGGGGGCGCCCAGGGGTGCCGGGGGCTCGGTGGGGCGCAGCCGGGGCCGCCCCTGACCCGTCCTTCCTCCCACAGCCGACCCCGTGGTGCAGATCGAGGGCAACCCCCACTGCTGCTTCTTCAACTTCAGCCCCAAGATCATGTTCACGAAGGTGGTGAAGGCACAGCTGTGGGTGTACCTGCGGCCGGTGCAGCACACCTCCACCGTCTACCTGCAGATCCTCCGCCTCAAGCCGGTGACGGAGGAGGGCAGCCGCCACATCCGCATCCGCTCGCTCAAGATCGACCTCAACTCCCGCATCGGGCACTGGCAGAGCATCGACTTCAAGCACGTGCTGCAGAACTGGTTCAAGCAGCCGCAGAACAACTGGGGCATTGAGATCAACGCCTTCGACCCCAACGGCAACGACCTGGCCGTCACCTCGCTTGGCCCCGGGGCCGAAGGGCTGGTAGGTGCCCACCGCGGGGACGGAGCCCCGGTGGGAGCTGGGGGGGGACCCGGCCGGCACCGGGGAGCTGGAGGGCAAAGGAGAGGAATGGGGATGGGTGTGGGTGGGGAGGGCAGCTCCATGGGGCTGGTGACAGCTCTGCGGGGACGATGACAGGTCCACGGGGCTGGTTTTAGCTCCACGGGGATGGTTCTGGCTCCATGGGGATGGTTCTGGTTCTGTGGACCTGGCTCTGGCTCCATGAGGATGGTTCTGGCTCCATGGGAATGGTTCTGGCTCCATGGGGGTGGTTCTGGCTCCATGGGGATGGCTCTGCCCCTGTGGGGATGGTTTTAGCTCCATGGGGGTGGTTTTAGCTCCACGGGGGTGGCTCTGACCCCGTGGGGTTGGTTCTGGCTCCATGGGACCGCTCCCAGCTCCGTGGGGCTGGTTTTGGCTCTGCTGGCTTCGTCACCGCTCCATGGGACCAGTTACAGCTCCAAGGGGCTGCTCACAGCTCCGTGGGGACAGTGACGGCTCCGCAGGGCTGGGGACAGCTCTGCGGGGCTCCGTGGGAGCCAGGGAGCTGGAGCAGTGGGACTGCAGGGCTATGGGACCGGGGGGCTACGGGGCTGCAGGGCTATGGGGCTGCGGGGCCGTGGCCAGGGCTGATGCTCCGCTCTCCCCCCAGCACCCCTTCATGGAGCTGAGGGTGCTGGAGAGCAACAAGCGCTCGCGGAGGAACCTGGGGCTGGACTGCGACGAGCACTCGACCGAGTCGCGCTGCTGCCGCTACCCGCTCACCGTCGACTTCGAGGCCTTCGGCTGGGACTGGATTATCGCCCCCAAGAGATACAAAGCCAACTACTGCTCGGGGCAGTGCGAGTACATGTTCATGCAGAAGTACCCGCACACCCACCTGGTGCAGCAGGCCAACCCCCGGGGCTCGGCGGGGCCCTGCTGCACCCCCACCAAGATGTCCCCCATCAACATGCTCTACTTCAATGACAAGCAGCAGATCATCTACGGCAAGATCCCGGGCATGGTGGTTGACAGATGTGGATGCTCTTAGACCCCCCCCCGCTGGTGCTGCCCCCTCCGCCCCGGGCCCCACGTCCAGCCAACGAACTCATCTTTTCTTCCACTTTTTTTTTTTGTTGTCGTTGTTATTGATTTTTTTTTTTTTTTTAAAGATACAAAGAACAAGCGTTGAAATTCCTTTGAATGTTGGGGAAAGAGAGTGAGGATAATAATAATAATAATAAAAAAAAATCCGGCGGAGAAACGCTGCACCAAACCTGCGCTTCGACATGCATTGTGCAATAAGCAGACATAGAGAGAAGGGAGGGGGCGGCCCCCCCAGCACCGCCACCGCCCCGGCACCGGCACCACGCGGCTCCTCCACCGGACACCTCTGGCCCCGGGGGAGAGCAGAGGGGAGACAGCAGCGGCGCGGCGGACGAGCGGAGCCTGCGTTCCTCCGGCTGCAGCGGGGACGGGGACGCGGCCGTGCACCCCACGGCGAAGGCGACATCGGAGGCTGACAGCGGGGGGGAAGGCTCCTGCCCCAGTTCCCCTCTCGGAGCGAGGACTGCAGGATCCGGCCCCGGGATGGCTCTGCCAGGGCACGGCCACGTGGGCGCAGGCGGCAGCTCTGGCCCGGGAGGAATCCGTCTCCCTCCTTTAATTTATTTATTTATTACGGACCCTCCTGGCCGGCGCTCTGCCATGGGACGCCCCAGGGTGCTGCCTCCTCCCCGCCTTCGCGCCACCAGCACCACGCCGGGCACCACGACGGCGGGGCCGGCACAGCCCTCGAGGTCCCTGCATGCCCCCAGCCCTCTGCCACTCGCAGCTGGAGGGGTCCCGGCTGCCCCCCTGCCCTCCTGGAGCGGATCTGGCCCCAGCGGGACGTGGCCGGGGGGACTCAGGGGAACGCGGCCGGGGGAGCGGCCGTGGTGCAGGGTTATCTGGAGGCGGCACCGGCCAGAATTGGACGGAGGCTCTGGCTGGGGAGAAATTCCGCTTATGCGGCACATTCGCCTCCCCCTCTGCCCTCGATGTTTGGATTATTTTCGCATGAGAACAGGATCCTGCTTTCTCAAGAGTTCATCTGCCCCTGCTGCTCCGGCGTCTCCCCTCCGCGGCCGCAGTGATGCAACCGGCCCTGGCGCCAGGCGGCCGCCGGCCCCGCACCCCCCCACACACCCCCCACGCACCGGGCACCCCCGCGCCCCCCCGCCCCCGGACCCACGGGACGGAAGCCGCCGGCTCGGGGGCAGCACGAGGAAGACCCCGGACCTCGTCCCTAGCACTTATCCAAAGGGTGCTGGAGCGCCCCGGCCGGGCGCCGTGCCCCCAGCCCTCCCGCCCCGATCACAGCACCGTGGGGCGGGGGGCGCGGGGAGAGACCCCTGGCCCCGGCCGGGCTGTCCCCATGCCCCATGCAGCACTTAGGGACAGCGCAGGGTTGGACACGCCCTGGCCAGAGGACTCGGGATGCTCAGCACTTGTCCCCTGCTCCACGCACCCCCTCCCAAGCGCTTACAAGGACGAGGCTGCCCTGAAGCCCCCCCAAGCACTTAGGGCCCCGGAGCGCGCGGGGTTCCCAGAGCTCGGCGGCCGCTCTCTGGCCTCAGCGGCATGAGGGAAGCGGCGTGGGGCTGGATACAGCCTGTGGGATCCGCCAGCGCCGACACCAACCCGGCTGCGGGGCGGGAGGTTGGTGCCGCAGCCCCAATCCCTGCTCTTCAGTGCCTTTGGGGGCTGCCAGCGCCGCCTCCGGAGCCGGCAGGGGGATGGGGTGTGGAAGCAGCGTCCCGCAGCACCTGGGGGGCTCGTCCTGGAGAGGTGGCACTCGGGGCGTTTTGACAGTCCCCATCGCAGCTGCACCCAGCGCCGGCCATCGTCACCTTGTCCCTCCGCATACGACACCGCTGGATGCGGCCGCCGATCAAGGACGCGCTCGGGCGGAGGAGTGGCAGCACCCAGAGCCGGGCGCCGGAAAAAAAGCCAAAATCCGCTTTGGAGTGAACCGGGAAGGGCGCGGGGCCAGCGCGCTCCAATGCTCATCCACGGCCGCCAGCACAGCCTTGAGCCCCGCGCAGCCACGTGCCAACACGCTCGGCACAGCACGGAGGCACCCTGGGCACCGCTCACGGTGCTGCCCATGAGACGCAGGGCACGAAAGGTGGCGGCACCGGCGCGGCCGAGCCCGGAGCCACGCGAGGCAGCGGATGGGGACCACGGCCCCGAAACCCGGCCCTGCTCCCACAAAAGCCCCCGTGCCCACCGGGGTGCCGCGGCAGGCAGGTGGCGCCGGAGAAGAACTGGGACCAGTGCCCCGTGCTGACTGGTCCCAGCGCCGGACCGAGGGCAGCAGGCTGGGCGGCGCAGCCCCAGCAGTATGTTATTATTTACACTGTGTATTGTTACTGTGCGTAATGTCCTAGGTTATTTTTGTTCGTTTGTTCGTCGTTTCGTTCTGTTTTTTAATTGGGTGCGGGGGGATGCGGCGGCGACTTCGCGAGGGCGATGGCTCAGGACAGAGGCCACGGGAGGGAGGGGGGACGTGGCGGGTTCGAATCGCATGACCAAAAGGCCATTGGTGGTCGGGGGGGGGGGGAGGGGGTGTTTTTTAATCACATGACCAAACACAGCACTTGAACATCAAAAAAATAAAAAAATAAAAATAAAAAAAATATTTAAAACCAAACCAAAACATAAATAAATCGGAGCATTCAGAGCTTTCAGCTCCCGTCCCGCACCGGGGGCTCCCACGTGCCCAGAGGTCCCGGCCCTGCCGCCGAACCAGCGCGGGTGCCACAAGCCAATGCCGGTGCCGCGGCGCCTGGGGACAGCCACGTCCCCCCGCCAGCATGCCCCGGGCACCGGCGTTACCGTCCCGTGGCCACCGGAGGTTCAGCTTGGCCCGGAGGGCAGGGAGCGAGCAGAGCCTCTGTGCTTAAAATCCCGCATCAGGCAAGGGGCCCATTTGCACTACGGAAAGGAAAGGAGGAGAGGCTTGGTACAGGATCCCCTGCGCCGCGCGGCTGAGGTGCTCCCGCGCCTGCGCTTCCTCATCGCGGTTTTTCCCTGTCCCCGTGCCACCAAATCCCCTGGGGATGGGGATGGGGATGGCGCGAGGTTCCCCTGGCCGGGGCTCAGGCCCCTTCCTCGTGCTCTTGCCTACCTCAGGGGCTCCGGACGACGACACCCGAGGCTTTACTTGCAGTGCCCGTTTATTTTCCGCCCTGGGGGACACGCGGGCAGGCTTCAGCCTCCGTACGGGCACGCTGCGCCCCTGGGAGGAGGATGCAGCGTGGCCACCGCTCACCCATGGGAGAATCGCGCACGGATGCGGCCGAGCAAGAGCCGAAAGCAGCGGGCACGCCGGCGTCCCTGCAAGAAGTAAAATAATAATAATATTTTGGGAGAAGCGACAGGAAAGGCAAAAAAAAAAAAAAAGCTCAGTGATCGTCTCAGTTACTGTGTTGTATAAATCACGTTCGTTTTGTATCTTGCGTTAGTCTCTGGTGTGTATGCTAACCGTTGCTTCTGTCCCAGTTCCTTCCTTTTTTTTTTTTTTTTTTAGACTTTTTGTACAATAAAAAATTTATATAGCCAAAAAGAAGAGAGGAAAAAAAAAAAAAAAAAAGGGGAAAACTGCTGAGAAACGCGTTTCGCTTGGGTTCCTTGTCACCACCGCCCCTCTGCACAGCACCCAAGTGCCCACCAGGACCCCAGCTTCGCACCCAGGGGTGCTGCAGAGGGGGGCCCACGCGGGCACCCCCCCCCCAGCCCCCATTTTCCTGCAGGGCGCAGGGATCGCCCCCCCACCCCCCCAGTGCCACTTGCTGGTGGAGGCACAGGGGGGTATGAGGAGATCCCGTCCTCCAGGTCCTCACCTCCCTGCCCCACGCCGGGACCACCGCTGCCCGCCCATCCCCGGCGGGCTCGGCCCCCATACTGCGTCCCTGCGTCACCGCAGCCCTCCGGCACCGCGCGCCCCGTCCCGCAGCCCCCCCATGTCCTCCCTCGAGAGCCTCTGCCTCGATCCAGCGCCCCCAGCCTTGGCTGGCTCGGGAAATATGTTTCCTGATGCTTCTCATTTTTCCCACGCTCCCTGCTGCCGGCTGCGGAGCAGCGGATGAGCGGGGAAGAAATCCGCCCTAACGCCCGCGCCCCGCTCGGTCCTGGTGCCAGAAGTGCGTCTCCCCCCCTCTCCCCAAGCCCCCCCCAAACATTTGCCTTTGTGCTTCCAAAACCACGCTGAGAGCCAGCCGGGCAGCACGCGAATGCCCTCGAACCCATCCAAACGGGCTGGGAAGAGCGTCCCCATCCTGCCAGCGCAGCCCCGACCTCTCCTCGCCCCAGCCCCGCTCCTCGGCGGCTTCGCCCCATGGAGGGGACGCCGAGCACGTGGGCGCCGGCAGCCTCCACTGCCTCCGCTCCACGCTGTAAAGCTGAGATTTACAAGTGGCCGGAGGAGACCAGAGCTGGGCAGCCTTTATGGAGCCTCATTAGGAGCTGCAGGTATGCCGAGAATGTCGCAGCTAATTACAGCTGGGCTCGGCGGGGGGACAGGGGTGCGCAGCTGGGGGGGGCGCCGGGGTCGCTGGCCGCGGGGCCGGGACGGAGCCGCGAGGTTCTTGGCACGAGCGGGGCCCAGGCTCGAGGGCTCGGCTCCAGCGCGGAGCCCCGGGGTCGGCCAGGTCCCAGGCCCCAGCGGCCCCGTGGAGCTGCGCCACTTCCCGGCTCTCGCGCTCCCTGTGCCGGAGCCAAGGTCCCTTCCCAAAGGCCTGGGGACGTGCTCGGCAGCTGCCGTGTGCCCCCATCCTCGCTGCCCTGCTGCTCCCCGGCTCTGCTTGCTCCATCGGAGACCCCCCGAGCCCAGCCCAGCCGCGGGCAGGCTCCAGGCAGGGCTGAGGTCCTGGCCATGCGCAGGGCACCAAACCTGCGCTGATCTGGGGAAGAACCCACCCAGCCTCCTCTGGACCCGGCTTTCCCATGGATAAAGCCCCCGGAGGGCTCCAGGACCTGCGCGATGGCACCGGAACCAAACCAGAGCCCGGGACGTGATGTGTGGCACCAAACGCCGGTGGCGGTGAGGTCCGGGGCACCCCCCACACCCCCACCTGCCCGCTGCCCCCGCATGGCCACCGCGAGGTCTTGGCCCCCTTTGTTTGTTTGTTTCGGGGACGATGTCAAGAGTTTAACGAGCGCGCGCCTTTGTTCCGGTCACGTCTCCCCGGGGCTGCACCCCACATCAGTGGCTCCCCGGCCACCGGCTGACCTAGTTCCGAAACCCAGGGCAGGGCTGGGGCGGGGGGGGAGAGGGACAAATTAGGACAGGGACGTGCGGGCGACCACCCACAGCTGCACCATGACATAATATGGCTCCCCTAACCTTCCCCTCCACCGCCTAACAAGACTGCCCGCACGCAGCATTCACAGTAATTAAACCATCAACAGGGAGCTTGGCTGGGATCCACCGACCTCGCCACGTCCCGGGGAGATGCCGGCGCGGGGCACGGCACGGCGGCGGCACCGGGGGGACCGGGCGGCTCAGCCCTTGGCCACGGCACTCGGGGACGGGACTGCGGGGTCCCTGAGGTCCCTGAAGCATCCCATGCTCAGGCACGGGGCGGTGAGTTCCCCACGTGGGGCGTCCCCCATCCTTCCCTGTCCCCCAGCGGACGCATCCGTGGAGCCACCGCTGCAGCAGGGAAACCTCGGGGGGCTGACGGCACCGACTGGCCCCGGTGCCTCGCCGCTGCTCAGGAAGGGCAGCGCTTGGGTTCCTCGGGGCAAGGAGCACAGAACCGGTGAGTCCGGAGAGGGAAAGCGAGGTCCTGGCGCGGCGCAGGAGCCCTCCTGCAGCCCCACGGGGAGGCGCGGCCGCGGGCTCAGCCCCGCGCTCCCAGCCCCACGCAGGGGCTCGCCGGCCCCACGGCAGCACAGGTGGGGGGCAGCCCCTCCACTCGTCCCCGCACACGCCGGGCTGCACTCTTTTGTCCCCTCATTTCCCTGAATTTAAACAAAAGACGCTTCCAACCCACCCAGGGAGGCCGCGGGGAGCAGAGCCGGGTGCCGCGGAGAGAAGCGGCGCTGGCACCGGCTCGGGACTGAGCCCCCCGCGCACCGAGCCCCCACCTCCTCCGTGGCCCCCACGCTGCACAGCCCCACCGCTGCTCCCGCCCCTGGCCCCCCCAGGCCTGACCTATAGTCCCACTCGCATTTACAGCCCAAGCGTCTGCTGTGAAAAGTGACTTCATGCTGAATTTGGGCACTGCACGGCGTTACCAGCTCTCACGCTGCAAGCCCCGGCCCTCCTTTTCTTTCGCTCGCTTTCCCACACTTTCCCCCGCTCATTGTGTGCCCGCTGCTTTTTTTCTTCGCCTATTCAGCCCAAATTAGTCACGAGCAGCCCCCAGCTTGGAGAGGAAAAATAAATTAGGTGGTGTTTTAAACACAGTGTGATTGGAACGATTCTCCCCTGCACCCAGGAGGGGAAAGCCCAGCCTTTGAAAGATGCAGCGGCCTCCACCAACAGCCCCCGCGCACGGCCCTGGGAGCGGGCCGGGGACGCGGCCCCGCGCGGAGCTCACCGGCTTGCTGTGCCATGGCCAAAGGAGGCTCAGCCCTGGCCAGGGGAGGGGACGGGGAGAAGCTGGACCCAGCCCCATGCCACGGGGAAGGGCTGCGTGGGACACGTGGCCAGGCACCAGGTCCCCGTCCCCGCTCCGGGAAGGGGACAGCACCGGCACCCCCGGCTTTGGTTCTCGGCTTGATGAGGTCGGAAGCCCGGAGAAGCTGCCGTGACAAAGCCTTGGATACCAGGAGAGCTCTGTCCGCCCCCCCTCGGCTCCCTGACCACCCACGGCTCCCGGCACCCACACCAGCAGCAAAGGGAAGCACTGCCCCTGTTGTCCTTACGCACCTCCGTGGCTCCGGCTCCGCTACCGCCGGGTGCCAGCCCCGAGTCCTGCCCCCGGCCGGGGCAGCAGGGTGGCTCCGGGGAGGCGAGAGGGGACGAGGAGCCGGGGCAGGCCGGGAGCAGCGGGCGGCAGCAGCTTCCCCCACGGCCGTGGTGCACCAACATCCATCCCTCTGTCCGTCCGTCCGGCCATTCGTCGCGGCTCCATCCCCGCAGCACGCTCCGGCCCCGAGCGCGACCGCGCCACGCGTCAAACCGACAGACACCGGGATTGCCTTGGAGAAGCAGTTTTATTATGAAACCAAGAACGAAATGCAGTGTTTGCCCTGGCACACTACAAAACATCTCAAGCGAATAACCAGCAGAAGGATCATGAGCCAAATAGAAAATACGTCTTACAAAATCTGACATACAAAAAAAAAAAAAACAAACCAAACAACGGAATAAAGTTATTACATTAAATCCGGAAAGAGCAAGGGAGCTTCGATTCACTCGGCCATCGACAACCCACGACACAACGAAACCCGGACCCTGTGGCTTTTAGCTGCCCTTTGGGAAAGTAAACAAATGTCCAAGGTATTGCTTAGAGTCACTGAGGGCGCACACATGCAGTCAGACTGCAGACATCAGTGGAACAGAAGCAGTTTGAAGACTTCTACGTTAAAAAATATATATATATATTGCTTATTAAGAATCAGGTATAAGCCTCTGAAAAGCTCCCATTTGTACACACATCCGCTGTTCTCTGGCATCTGAAGGAGCCAAGCACGGACAACGCAAATGCCTTTCCGATAAAAGGTTACAGTCAGAAATCAAAGTCCTGCAACTTCAGGAAGTCTCCAGGCAACAGAAGGATTTCAGCCAAAACGCCCACCCAAAAATCCAAGCGGAGGCCTGGACCTCTGCTTATACCTGGGGCCGAGGTATCCGCGCGAGGGAAAGCACCGCACAAGGCGCGGCAGGAACGAACGCTTGCAACCGGAGCTAATTCTCTACGTACAAAGAAGGAAGAAAGGGCACCAGGCGGCTGCTCTCACTGCCGTGGCGCTGCCGGTCCGACGGCCACTGGCCTCGGGCTCCTGCACTTCGCTGCTGCGTGCCCGCACAAGCCACCCCGAGGAATTGCTTGTTACAGCCCCCTAGGAACGAAGGTGCCCTCCAAAACGCCGCAGCAACGGCGTGCGCTTAAGAGGCTGCGGCAGCGCTGCCTCCCGTGGGACCCGGCCAAGGTTTCGCCCCGCAACTTGACTGCAACGGTCCCGGTTAACGCAGAAGGAACTGCCTTCTGCACGGCGACCGAGATCTTCTGCCCTGAACGCAGGTCCCAGGGCAGCAGCGGTGCCCTCCTGCACCCTCCGGCAGCTCGGAGAAGAGCGAGGCTTCTTCAGCAAGTGTGCGAGTCAACCAGCTCGCCAGCTGCTCTGAAGCAAAGAGAGGAGAAAATGAAACCCAGCCTGAGAACGCGCTTGGACAAAGGGATTCTGCCGTTGTGTGTAAGGAGAGAAACGTATCGCTGACCTTAGAGGGACCTGGAAAACGCGTGTGAAACGCCAGGAGCCCCAGAGGGCTTAACACGGCCAGATAAATGAAGCGGTCAGAACGGGCTCCGTTTGCAAGCGCGCTGCTACTTCTCCCTCCTCGTTTTAGGACACCAGTCTCAATCCAAGGTTAACTGGCAATTCCCGCTCTGACAATCCCCGTTAGCCTCACCCCGGGAAGGAAGGCAGCTGCGAAACTGCCCCGTGCGCTGGCTACCAAAGCGCCACTCCTCCGTTTCTGAAAACACGAGACCAAATCCTTCCCTGCCGTGCAACCTGCCGGGGCGCGGAGCGGAGCCCACATCCCACGTCGCGCTCTCCTGATGAAGTGTCCTTGTCCCAGCCGCCAGGAAGAGACCGCGACGCAGCTGAGCCTCGGGGCCCGTTTTCACAAGGTAAAGGAGGAGAAGACCAAGAGACGGAGGCAGCATCGAGACAGCAAACATCAAACACTTCCAACGGTTCCTTGCTCCAGCAGCAAACGTGAATTTTTAACCTAGAGCCGTGCCAGTGACAGCCGGGGAAGGACCCGGCTGCAGGACTTGGGGCTACCAAAGATGCAATAAGAACAGTTCCTTCTTTTTGCCCTACTTCTTCTTTTTTTTTTTTAAAAAAAACCAACTTCGTAACTTGAAAGAGTAAGTAGCACAATCATACAACTACGGGGGGTTCCCTGTCTACTCATCACTAAAACCTAGAGGAACAGAGTGTGAGAGTGAGAGAAAGGGGGGGAAAGAGGAAGAGTATGCACGCACTCGAGGCACACTGCAAGTGGGGGGAAGCCAGGGAGGACCGGCATCAGACAATCCCAAAGCGCTCTGCTCTTTTCCTCTTCTTTGCCTGCAAAAAAAAAAACAGAACACCATAAATAGAAGAAAATTCAAGACCAAGACCAGCGAATGAGTTCTTCTAAAGCCTCGCCCAGCCTGGTGGAGGATTTCCTACCAGCCTGGCGTGGGCAACAACGCCCGTGCACGGCAGCTCCAGCCCCTTCCTGAGCGCGCCGACACAAAGCCCGTTGGAGGGGAGGTTTTGTACCGCGCTTGGCAGGGAGCTATGCAGGTTTTCTTCTAACCCTGGGACAAAGAGAGCCCCCAAATCCAGTAGCAGAAATATACAGTGCCTGAGATACAGTGCTGCTGAAGTCACTTCATCTTGCTGGCAACGCGCTACAAAAGGGTTGAGCTGGGAACAATGCCTACTTCAGAGGCCTAGAAACCCTTCCAGGCAGTGGGGAGGTGGGAAATGTAAAAGGGCAAAGGGTTAACACTCGCCTATTCATGGAAAAGGTGAGAGGGACACACTAAAACGCATTAAATATACTATTGCGTCTCTCAGATATGCCTCTAAGCCGATACACGAGGGGCGTATAAATCTTAATTTTTAGCAGGATAAATAGCCTGGGGGCAACAGAAGCCCTAATCAAGAATCTCCAGGGGAAAGGTGCATTTGAGTGCACACAATACTAGTAAAAAGACCTTTTTGTTCCAGGCACAATCTCCAAGTGACCTAACGGAAAAGCATGGAATCCCTCAGCCCAGCCGCCCCCTCCGCACGGGCCGCGGGGGCTCATTCTCCCATGCTCGGCGGCAGGCTGGGAGCGCTGCCCCGCGCGGGGCGGCGCTTCCGCAGCGAGCCAAGAACGGAACAAAAAAGGCCCCTGCGCCCCACCTGGACCGGCGAGATGGCCCTCGGGGAGCACACCAAACCCGCTTCTGGTGCGCCCGACCCTGGAGCCGCCCGGTTAAGCAGCTCCCGAGCCCCAGCAGCTCGTCCTGCCGCGGCCGTTGCTCGTTTGTTAACGAGGTGGTCCCTGTCCGGGAGGAGCCCCCGGGTCCCCAGCAGCGGGGCACTCGACGCCTGCGCTAGGGAAGGCGGCTGCGGCCCCCCAGCTGCACGGGGGGCTCCCCACAGCTCACCGGGACCTCCCCGTGTCAGAGGAGGACAAGCGAGGGTGTACAGCGGCTCAGGACGACGTGAAGCAAGGGAAAGCCTAAAACGGCACAGAAGCGCCCCGAGGAGGTTACAAATTTCAAAGATGGGCCAAATGCACAGAAGAGAGATACGCCAAGGGGACAGAACAAAGCACGGAGGAGAAAAGCTGGAAACGGGGTCAGGATCTCAGTCCTCATTATGCTACGGGGTCTCTGGGGCTTTATTCTCAACGAGCAGAGGGCCCAGAAGCATCCAGGCCACGGGGAGCTGCGGAGCACGAGGAAGGGGAGCAGCGAGACGCCTGCGGCGGCCGCCGCCCACCCTCTCGGGAGGGGGATTTTACCTCTGTGTCCTCTGTAGCTCCAGCCCCAGCTGAACTCGTCACGATGCCGAACCGCTCCTTCCTCTTCTTCAGCTTCTCGTCTTCTTCACTCTGGCACAAAGAAGGATGGGAATTTATTTTGCTGGCAAGGCCCCGAGGTACCCGTATTTACGGCAAATCGCGTCCCTCCTCCCCCTGCTCCCAGAGCAGGACAGAAACGTCCAGGCCGAGCCAGCTTCTCGTCTGCCTCGGCAAAGGGTGCTTGCCGTGGGGGCTCTGCGCACCAGCACGATGCCCTGCGGCACAGCAGACCCCGGGGGCCAGCCCCAGCTGATGGTTTTCGCAGGTGACCTCCCGCCCGCTGCACTCCGTGCCCCTTCTCTTGGAAACGTCTCCATTTGGAGATGGAAGCTCGGCACCCGCCCCATCTTCCCAAGTCCCATTTAATTTATTTCCAGCCCGAGCGAGCAAAATCCCCGCTGACATTTCCCAGAGCCTTCCGATCCCTGTTTTCTCGAGGTTCTCCAAAAAGCCTGGAGGCTCTTTTATTATCTCCGCTGCCATCACCCACGCCGATGTCCTCATCAGCGGTAATAGCCCAAGCCATCATCGCCCTAAAAGCCTCAACGCATCCACTTTCCGCAGATTTATCCCCTCGCTCTGGCCTCTTCTAGCTTTCTATGGCTAAGGCCGGCTGATTGCTCTGCTGCTGCTGCGGTTCCTCCTCCCTCCCCTGCCGCTAAGTGCCTCTCACAGCCTCGCTCCCCACCCCGCCAGCCGCACCTCGCCATCCCGGCGGGCGCACGGCCTCCCGCGGCCGTTTCGCCTCCTGGCAAACCGAGGGCCGCCAACGCCGTCGCCTGGGCCTCGAGAATTGCACGGAGCGGAACGAGGACCACGGGGGCATCGTCTTCGTAAGAATTTGTTAAAAAAGTGCCTCAAATCCCGGTGCTCCACCTGGATCAACTGCGATTACCCGCGGGGCGGAGGGGCTGAACCGGCCCCGGCCCCGTTTACAGGCCGGGCTGTGAGCGCAGCAGAGCGCGCTCCTTTATTAATTAAGTCGTTGCCAAACAGCGCGGCCAACGCCGTCCCGCTGAGCCAGCGGTGTCCTCAGCTCACCTGCCCCCCTGCCACCCCGCAGGGCGGCTCCGAAGGCAGCTCCGGCTCTAACCCCACCCGCGTCCCCCCCTCCGCCGGGGTCCTCGGCACCCGAGCACCAAGGGCCGCGCTCGGTGCCTTGGCCGGCCCCGGGGCCGCGGGCGAACGCCCGTCCCCTGCTCCCAGGGGCGCCCGACCCAGCCCCCTGCCCTCCTTCGGACGGCGGCGGCATCCCCGAAAGCAGCGAGGCTCAGCGAACAAAGGGCGCGGGGAGGGATTTACCACCACGGGAGAAAGTCGCTCTCGGGAGCAGCGCAGCACCCGCCACGGCCACACAAAGAAAACTCGAGCCGTGCCCCCAGCGAGGGTGAAAGGGGCCCCGAAAAATCGCCGCCGGTGCCCGCGCCGTGCAAATCCCGCTCGGCGGAGGCGGGCCCCGAAGCCGCTTCGGCCAAGGCGAGCGCTGTGTCTTTAAAGGAGGCTCCCAGGGACCGCACCGAGCCGTAGGGTTTTATTTATTTTTGCAGTAAGCCGCCCCCCCGCCCCTCCGCCCCCGCCAGTGCCCTGCAGGGAAAGCACACAACGTCGCCCTAAATCAACACCGTCCTAATGATCTCGCTCACTTGACCCCCTAGCACGACAGTGTCAGATGCAAACACGCGTACAATAAACTTCACTCCATCTTTAGCTTCTCGCTGACAGGTTTTGATTCATGGGGTGCTGAAACCCATCTGAGGAAAATTACCTCTATCAAAACGCTGCTATCTCCGCATCTATCAACCCCTGGCAGTGCCCCGGGGCCGTGCTCCGGCGCGCAAATGGGCGCACCGGCATCTGCGGGGAAAGCTGACCTCTCTGGCAGGATGTCAGATTTATTTTCTAACCTTGCTATTTCTAGGCTTGTCCTCTCTGCGCTCACGCCACGATCGTTATTTTGCAGTTTGTCTAACGAAGGGGGGTGGGGGGGGGGGGAAGGAGAGGAAGAAAGATTGTACGGAGGGACTCCCAAGGCCCGAAGCTGAAACCTCTCCCGAGGTCTGGGAGCGAGGGAGCGCTCCCGTGAGCATCGCGAGCCGCCGGCGCGGCGCTGCCTGCAGCCCCAAGGCTTTCGTTCGGGGGCCTGGGCTCCATCTGTGGGAGCGCCTCAAAGCAAAGCGGGGCCGCGAGGCGAGGAAGCGGGGCCGCGAGGCGAGGAAGCAGGGCCCGGCGCTGCTCCGAGGACCTTGGGCTTGCAGCAGCCGTTCGGTGAAGCGAGGCGAGCTGAGCAGCCCCCGGTGAGCCCACAAAAAGTCCCAGGGGGCAGCCCGGGCTGCACAGCTCCAGCCGGCGGCGATGGCAGCCGGCTGTAGGTGCTCACATCACTTGTTCCCAAAAGCTGGAAGGATCCATTTAAACACCGGAGCGTTCCCTCTCTCCCGGGAGAAGGCAGAAGTGCCGCGGCTGGTGCTGGAAGAGTTAATGCCAAAAGGCATTAATTCCCGGTTTCCATGGTGCGCGGAGCAGCTCTGGCACTCACCGCTGCCCTGCGAGCGGAACAGATCCGCGCTCGGGGCAGGGAGAGCACAGCTGGTTACCTTTTAAAACGACACAAGCTCCCCGCGAGGCCGAGCGCTCAGATCTCCTCTTGACAGCGAGCCTCCCGGCCTCCTCTGCCCCCCGGGCTCAGCACGCCGCCAGCAACGCCCCGTGCGGCAGCGGCGCTCTGCTGGGGACGTTCTGCTCGACTCACCTCCGGGACCCCCAAGCTCTTCCCGAGGGGAAAAGCCCCACCGCCCGCCCCGATCGTGGCGGGCAGGGGCCGAGGTTGATCCCAGATCACTTAAAAGCTTCTCGCCGCCTTTCGTGTTCGGAGCAAGGAACGGCAGCGCCGCCCTCGGCCCCCGGCACCTGTTTGCACATTCGGGCTGCTAAATAAATGGTTCACCGGGAGCACCTCTGGTCCCCGTGCCACGTGAGCTGCTGCGGGGGGGTGAGGCCAGCGAGGCCACTCCGTCCCTTAGCACGTCCACCGCCGCGCTCGCAGCATCCAGGCTCGAGCGCGCAGATTACACAGCAGCTGCTCCACGCGTGCGCCGCGAAACGAGGCTTCGGGAGCAGCGCCAGGCTCGTCGCAAGCACCTAGGCAGGGGAAAAACGAAGCAGCAGCCCGGCCCTTCGGGAGGCTCTGCACAGATTCACAACGGGCAGGAACCAACGGGAAGGGGAACGACGCACCGGAGATGCTCCACGTGTCCAAGTGCAGCCACCCCGCGGCGTGACCGTGGCTCGCTGCCGCGGTTTGGCACCAGCCACGTACCGGGTAAGGCGACCACCTCCTTCAAGGGGGCACGGGGTGACTCCTTCGGTGCACCGGCACCACGTCGGAGCAGCCAGGCTGCCGCGAAATCTGCCCCCAGGCCAAGCTTCACGCTGCGCCGTCAGAGCGCTCCTCTCTCCGCAGATTAGAGCGGCCCCAGGAGAAAACCCTTCTGAATTTGCAGATGAACCCTGGAGTGTCCTCATCACAAATGCGGAGAGAGAGAGAGAGAGAGACACGAGCCTCCTCCGTAATCACGTCCTCGGCGTTTTCATCCTCAGAGAAAGGAAGGGTGTGTGCCCACATGTGTGTAAGCCGGGCCCTTCTGGTCACTCTCCTGTATCTCGCTGCAGCATGACGGATGGCAGGATGAAAAGCAGAGCCCCGAGGCTTTCAGGCGATGGTAGATTAATGATGACATGGCCTTGACCTCCAAAAGGTAAAGGTTATGAAACACTCAAGGGTAACTGGGCTTCCAATTTCATACCCAGGGGGTGAATGACAGCAACTGATGGTTTTATTCTCAGAAACACTCCAATCCTAGGACGCACAGCTGTCACCCACCACCTTTTTGAAATTCATCTCAACGTATTTATTCCTCCTGTTTCTTTCTCCGTGAAGGCTCTATCCGAGCGCTCCCGAGTCCTTCTGGAGTCCATCACCCAGAGGCACAAGGCGATGGGGAAGCCAGAGCCCATACAGGAGTACTCCACGCGCAGCCGGCGGCCCTTCCCACCCGGACCTGCAAAACTGCCTCTTGTGGGGCCCAGGGCTTGGAGCTCGCCACAGTGGGACACGCACTGAGACCAGCACAGACACTTGCAGCCCCTCTCCAAAATAATGCCAGCACGAGGACCCCACGCAGCTCGAATATCCGATACGAGCTCCTACCCAAGTCCTTACACAAACAGCGCGTTAGGGAGACCCTCGATGCCGCCAGCACGGAGGGATGGTTTCTAAAAATCGCAACTTGTTCACAATTACGCCACTTATGCGGATCCACGGGCCTCAGTGCATGCCAGAAACATTAAGCACGGCTTCATCTGCAAGGAAAACAGATACAAACCCCCCAGTGCCAGAAGCACAACTCAGAAGCATCCCATCGACTGCCTCGCAGCAAGCCGAGGGCGACTGCAAGTTCCTCCTCCAAGCACAGGAGCATCCAGTGTAGCTGCTTCCCAGTGGCCTCGGAGGATTTGCACGTTTGCTGCTGCCTTTTCTGGAGCTAGATTACAGAATTAGCCCGCCAAGTCACCTCACGCTAAAGTAAAGCTTGACCTTCTGGCTTACCTCACCTGTAAAAAGCTTTCTGCGTCTGTGTGGGACAGATGTAGCGCAAGGATGAGCTGAAATCTAAGATCTTTATTAACAGAAGATGGAAAAACTGAAGGGCACCGGTTGTTTGAAATGCTGTGCCCAGCTCTGGCTGCGCACCGGAGAGGTCCCCATTTACTCACTCAGACTAACGAAACCCGAGCAACACGGGATCGGTGGCGGGCTTCCTTACGGCACGGCCTCAATTCTCAGCAGCTTTTTCAGCTTTACCCACGCTGAGGGCACCAAGCGGCTGCGGAGCTTGCTCCTGGCCCCTTCTTCCACCGCCCAGCTCGGACAACAGGTTGGGAAGGCAGAAAACGAAGTGGTTTTCCGTACCTCGTGTTGAACAGCCGGCAGTTCTGAGGTTTTCCTGTGTCAAGACACCGCGGCTTTCACAGTTAGAAGTTTATGCTCACCCCAAACGGGATCAGCGGGGGAGGAAGACAAAAAGTCACAGACAAGTGCTAAGAGTACACCTGCAACTCTCCCAGCGCTTCAGTGCCCGAGTTGAAAAGCATTCTTCGACTTAGACGTCAGAGATGAAACAAACATGTCAGGAATGCCACATGGCAAAGTGAAGGAGACACACTTCAGGTGCACCACAAGGCAAAAGGCCTCGGCAAGGGCTTTTCATCTCTTTGCACCCGCTGAACAGCATCTTAAATATCATAAGGCATTTACAGAGGCTCTTCCGTCCCGAAGTTCGCTCACCCCGGCGCGGGAAGGCTTTTGCACAGCCCCAGGTTTAGCAGCCTTACACCTGGCTCCGACAGCAGAGGCTGGACAGGGTAAAAGCTGCTTGGCACCCCAGAAGAGTCCAGCTGTTATTAAAAAGGAGCAACCGGGCGATGACTGAACACCATTTGAATTGCACATTAGCCCCAGATTTAAAAAAAAAAAAAAAATCCATTCTATTCAAACCCAACGAGCGCAAAAACGGCAACACCCCACGGCGGCGTTAACCCTTCCCCTGCAAGCAGGGGCTCGAGCCCACGCGCCCCGGCGGGGCCACGCGGAGCACGCCACGACCTGCCGGCAAGCCGAGAGGCGTCCGCTCGCGGCTAGGTGCTCACCACGGTCAGCTTCACGAGGCAGACGAAGGAGGGGAAACTCCAGAGGGCTCGTGGAAGTGGCGCACGCTCGGTGCACGTGCGCCCGCCGCGGCTGCTGGCGCACGCTCCTGCTCCCGGGGCTCCCGCTGGACGCTGCCTGGTTTTGAGCCGAAGGCGATTTTATCTCCAGGCTTTGCGCACGCGCTCCAGGGGCTGGGAAGGGAAGCCAGGTGAGCGCTTGCCGCTCCTCGCCCCGAGGGCAGAAGATTTCTTCGGTAATGAGCGAGATGCAGGTTTGGAGAGAGACCAAAGAGCTTCCTCCTGCTCCCCGGAGGCTCCCAACGCACCTGCGGTGACTTCGTGTCCCGCAGGCACGCCGAGGCGCTGCGGGAGGGCAGTCGGGATGCGCGCGGGGCATCCTCGTGGCAGGCGGCCGAGGCAGGGGCTAGCAGCACGGCCCTGCCTTCCCTGGACCGTGGGCGAGGCAAGGAGGAAACGCTGCGGAGGCGCGCAGCATCGCTAGGTGAGATTTTTGGGCAGCAAGATCCCTACAGAAAGACCCAAGAGCAGCCAAAGCCCCAGACGGGGCCACCTCCCCCGGGGCAAGCCAAGTTCCATGGCAAAGAAACAGATCTTTGGGGAAAACTACGAAAAGGAAGCGCGCAGGCTGCCAGCCTCCATCCAGCACTTCCCAGAGCCGCTCTGCGAGGACGCTCGCCACTTCCCTGCGCTACATCTTCAGGCTTCTTGCAGCCAGAGGAGATAAAAGGCGGCGGCTAAAGGCACTCGGAAAGTACCTTGCGTTTGATCTTTTATGGTCACTTAATTTGGTTTCTCCATTACTGCCGAGAGCTTGAGGTTCTAGCGGAGCTGGAAGGGCAATCTGGTGAAAGCGCTGCCGCCCTGCAAATATTTGACTCCAGCCGATCCCCTAAGAGTTGTTAAATCTGCCCAGTTATTCCCCCCAGAACTCCAACCCGCAGCCAGCTGCGCTCCAAAGAGCGGAAAGAGCCCAGCCCAGCGAGGCTCCTGCTCTCAGCCCTCCGCCAGACCCCCCGTGCCAACGCTCCCATTTGCTTCCGTGCCTTTTAAACAAGAACGGCGGCCAGAACAGGGGAAGAGCTGTATCAGCCCCCAAACCACCTGCGGAATTGAAGCATTCAACCCCACGCGTTGTTACAGATCTGCTTTTTTAAAGAAGCTTCTTTCGGCCCCACGGGACGAGCCGGGCTGCTGGAGGGCCTAGGACCGTGGACCGCTGGTGCTGAGCAGGATTTCTCTGCCGCTGCTACAAGAGGAAGCTCTGCGCCCCCGCCAAAAGCCACGGCCGCTGCCGAAGGCCCAGCGCTGCTGCGGTGGTGAAAGAGCTTAGTTAACCTTCCGAGGGCAGGAGGAGCCGCTTAAGTTATCTTAATTAAATGGATTAGATGGAGAGGAGGGCATCCTCAGCAGAACTTCCCGAAGTTTAATTCAGCGGGAGACATTCCTCACGATCCCCCTTCGCACCCTCCGCACGCACACAGCGCACACGCACTCCCCCGTGCGTTTCACAGGGCTTTTTTTTTTTTTAAAGCCGTTTTTACTTTTGTCCTCGGCCGTGAAGAGGGGTTAAGGGGAAACCTGACTTTGTTTCTCTAGCTGCGATTCGAATAGGTTGCGGAGGGCCGGAGCGGGAGCCGGCTCTGCCATTCTTCCCTGGCTGCTCCTCCAAATTCCTGCAGCCAAATGGTTCAAGAGCTGCTGAATGGCACACATAATGACATCATTGATTGAACCATAATAGAAGGGAAAAGGGGGGGTGGGGAAAAGATGTATTTGTGTTACAGACAAAAGCTAAGTTCTGTTTCACAGCAGGGACCAATGAAGAACCAGATGACTGGACAGAGTGAGGTCAGAGAGTCCCCCCTAGCATTGTCTTCCCTTTGAGCGAGCCCTTCGCCACTCCCTAAAGGTTTGTTAGGGACGCAAATCCTTTTCAAACGGCACCGGGGATAAATACCAGATCAGGAGTCCCGCTGACCTCGCGCAGCTCTCTCGTCATTTATTTTTAAAAATGACATCGTGTGTGTGTGTAAGTGTGCGTAAAGGGCTGGGGTGGTGGTGGGGGGGGGGGGGGGGGGAGCGCTTCGAAAGGGGCGATCCTAAACACTAAATTACCGCAAAAGTTGGAGCCTGGCAGAAGGCAGGGGCGGCAGCGGGCGCGCTGGGGGCTCTCCGCGTGCCGCAGGTGCCGGGTTCGGCGTTTCGCGACGGCCTTCCCCCTCCGGCGGGACCGGGCTGGTCGAGCAATGCTCGCGCTGCACCCGTGGCCGCCCCCACAGCAGGGCAGGGAGCGCGGGGGGCGGCCAGCTGCCCAGGTTGTGCTGGAAGCAGCGTTGGGGGCTGCTTCGGGTGCTGGTTTCTAGCCCTGCCTAGACTCAGGCTAAAAACACCCCAGGGTCTCCAGCGAGCAGCAGGAAGATAACGAAAGCCGCGGAGCTATCAGCCGTAGAAGGGCGCCCGATGCTCTCGCAGGCCCAGCCGCAAAAGTTTCCAGCACAAAGAGGAAAGAACAAAAGCGCGCGCAGAGCCCGCACCAAACCGGAGAGCGCTGCGCACGGAGGGGCTGAGGAAAGGCCCCGGGGTGGTTCTGCACAGCACCTCCCGCGGCGCGAAGCCTTCGAGCCCCCTCGCACGTGCCTGGCGTTCCCACAGCACGGAAGGCAGTCCCCGGGGCACTGCCCGCGCCACCTCTGCCTGCTGTAGTTTATCCGCGGGGAAAGCGAGAGCGGACGTGCCGGCAGAGCGAGGGTCAGCCGTCCACGCAGCGCCGCCCTCGCCTTGCAAAGCCTCCGCTGAACAAAGCCAGGAGGTCGAGAATTAAAAGTTCCTGGCAGGGAAGGAAGAGAACCCAGAGCAGAGCGAGGACGGAGAAGGGGAAGAACCCGCCGTGCACGAGACCCGTGCCGCTGCCCAGGCAGGCGAGGAAGCTGGAGGCAAGACCCGCGAGACGAGGCAGGCTCTCGGCCCCTCGGGCTGCCAGGCTGAACGCGAAGCCTCCCTGCAGGCTTCCAGGGATGTGGCCAGAAGGCAGCAGCGTCCCTGCTGGAGCTGCCCGGGGCGTCAGAGCTTTGCATTCCTGCCCCGCAACAACTGTCCAACAATCGCGTTCCAAATTCACCTTTATTCTCCCTGCACGGGAATCAAGCCGCGCACAAACCGGCTTGCGGCAGCCAGCCAGCGGCTGCGAGCCTCAGCACCCGCATCTGCCAGCTCCAAAGCCCTCCGGGACGTTTCTACAAGCTGGCAAGAGGAAAGAAAAGCAGAGCCCAAGGCCAGGAGGCCACCCTGAGGACAACCAAGGTGAGAGACAGCTGGTGTGGTGGGTGGCCACCCTCGTTCTCAGCGATGAAGGCAAAGAGCAGCAGGACAGCAGAGCCTTTGAAGGCACCGGGCATCTTCCAACACAGACCGCGTGCGGACGCTGACGACCAACAGCCTGCCAAACGTTCTGCGAAAGCAGCTGACGCACAAACACCATTCCTCCGGAACACACCTCTGAATATCTTCTCTGCTTGGCCGAGTCGTTAAGCACTTACTCTCCCTACTACACGCACGATGAGGCAGCCGCTGCTCCATGCGCAGCGACGGGAGCTGTTTGGGTCCACGGCACGCGCCGCTAGATGATCTTTAAGGTCCCTTCCAGCCCAAACCGTCCTCCGATTCCATGACCTCTGGCTCGTTAGGATTGCAATGAGATTCTTCCTTCCAGTAGCAAACCCAGATGGTTTTTCTCCCCTGCGTACAGCCTAGAGTTACTGGAGGTCTGCAAGGGAAAAGGCTGCTTGGAGAAAAGTCCCCATTTGCCTTCTAGGAAAGCTGACACCTTCACCTCCTTGCACAATGCCATCCCACGCCAGCAGGACCACCAGGGATCAGGACTGGAAGCCACAGCCCCGTCCCTCATCCCAGAGGGGACTATTGCACTGCCCTCGGCCACGGCGCGTCGGGCCAGCGAAGACCACCGCCGAGCCCCTCCTGGGGCAACGGCCGCTTTACCTCGAATGAAAAACACGAAAGCAGCAAAATAGAGGCCTGCTAAAACTTCACATTCGCCCTGTAACCTCAGACGCGGTTTTCCACGGGGTTACAGCCCTGTGAAGGTTCGGGCTCGTTTTGAAGCGCACCAGCGAGCCACGGGCTCCCGCTGGCCCCGCTGAGCCTCCCCTCCCCGCGTCCTGGGGGGGGGCTCCAGAGCTGAGCCCGGCGGTGGGCACGCTCCTGGCAGCCAGCCCACCGCCCCCCCCGCTGCTTCCCACCCGCGCCTTCGCCCCCAAAAGGCGACAGCCACGCGGAGGAGGGCTGGGGTTAGGAAAACAACAACGCTGAGCGCAGCGTGCTGCCCGGGAGGGCTGCCTGGGTGCAGAACTGGTAAAAAAAAAAAAAAACAAAAAACCCCGCAAAGCCCACGCATGACACAAGGGGCAGCGGGGAAGCTCCCTCCTGGGTGACCCCAGAGGGGGGCAGGGGCGGCAGAGGCCGGGCTCGCAGCACCCTTGTGCTAAAACGCCCGTGCCTGCCAGCGCTATTCTTCACCTTGTCACTTCCCATTATCTTAAACCAACAGGGCTGCCTTCAGCCGCTCGCCCCGGAAAACAGCGGCGGCGCTTCGCAGGGGCCGGGGGAAGGAGCGGCGGCGCGGAGCGGGCGGCGGGGACGGCTGCACGCGGTGAGCACGCGTGCGCGGAGCGGGCAGGGGCCCTGCCGCGGCCCTCCGGAGGCTGCGGAGGAACACGGGCTCTTGGAGGATTTCCATAAATCCTTACAGGGAGCAGCTGGAAGCTCTCCAGCAGTTACCCGCGGGAGCATTAAGGCTGGGGTGCCCCCAAACTGCCCTCTCCCTCCTCGAGCCCGAGGCTTACCTTCCAACATACGCAGTTACCTATCTGCAGTCACCTTTTTTTGGCAAAAGCTAACGCGAAGAGAGGCGCCAAACGCCTCAGCCTTCTTCGGGCCGCCTCCCGATAAGCCCACCGTAAGCATTCGTGCAATTAGCGCGGGCTAACAGCTTTCTGGATCGTCTCTCCCTAGGGGATGCCATCCCGCCAGCTTCGACACCGCTTGCTAGCGCGCGGTTTTGTACCGGGACCTTTCTGACTTTGCTTCCACGCATTCGCGCGACTCCGGCTGCATTCTTTTATTCTGACCTACTTTCTGCTTCCTGCAGGACCGCTGAAAAGTTTCTGTGACACGCAAAAAAAACCCACACGTGAGGTGTTTCAGAGGGCCTCGCTTTCAGTTCACTTTTTAAAACCAGGACTATTTTTAATCTTCCCCCCTCTGTAAATCCAGCTGCCTTAGTTACCCGCTAGTCCAACTCAGAGGGAGATTGAAAATCCTTTAAAAATTACCTAAAGCAGCTTTTTTAAATACCTAAAAATATTAAGGTTTAAGAAAACTTAACGTCATGGGAATTTCAGGGCACGTAAAAGCGTCCCGAACACGGCACCGGGATTGCGCCCGGAGCACTCCCTGCCACAGTGCGGTCACGGCACCCCAGCTCCTCCGTACCTGGCGGGCTGTGCTGCCCGTTCCGCGAGCAGAGAAAAACTTCTCGAAATTGCACGTAGAAAGAAGTGCCAAACGCTACAGAAACCCATCCCGCCGGCAGGACTTGTACCGTGGTCCTGAGCGGGAAGGATGTGGGGGCAACATCCAGCCGAAGCGATGGACGTCGCAGGACAAGTCCTCCTCAGCCACCGAGGGGTCGCAGCACGCCAAAGATGCTTTTCTGGGCCATCTTTTATCCGTACCCTAATCACGGCGCGCGACTGAAGGTAAGAGGGGAAGAGGAATTAAAAGGAGGACCACAAAGAGAAGGGCCTGGGTTGCAACCCAGAGGAGACGGCGCTCCTCCACTCCGTGCTGCCCCAGCGGAGACTGCGTGGAAAGCAGAGAGGGGAGCAAGGGGGCCACGGAGGTGACGACAGGCAGAGGGAGGGAGCTTGAGGCAAAAAATTATGCCGGGGCACGTGCCCTCGCAGGCAGAGCGGGAGCTCTGTCTTCAGAGCGACAGCAAGGCTCGTTCCCCAAGCACAAACCGGCCACGTAAGCCAGCTGTGCTTCTCCGAACCGCAGGCGTGCGCCACCACGTACAACGCGCCTGTCCCTGGTGCCGGCTAGGAACAATCCCCTTCCACCAGCCCTTTTCCCTGCCTCCCTGCCGACATCAGCACTTCTCCCCACCACCACTCGTTTGCTTCCTTGGTGGTTAATAGCTTCTCATCCGGGGTTGGCAGGGGGCGCTTGGAAAGATTGCAGGCAGCAAAATTATCCGGGAAAAGGATTCCTCCCCAGCACGTTATTATAAGCTTGCTGGAAGCCAAACAATTAAGGCAATTGTTTTCTCTCTCTCGTTTAGGTATTTGGTATACACACAAACTTTCTGCTGGTCGACTGACCCCTGCTCTGCTCCAACACCACACCAACGTCACGCAGTCAGCCTGCCAGCTCCCCCCGGCTAATCTCAGGCAGCGAGCACAGCAGTTCTCATCTGCCACATGTGAAACAAGCTCTCATTAACGAGAACTAAGCCAGCGTTAATCCAGAACCCTGACCGACAGACGTATTAAAACGTTAACTCCTCCAAGCCACGGGTCAGCACCTTTAGATCAGGGGGGATACTTCAGCACACGGTGCTGCTGCTGCTGCTCAGGACCCCAACCGTCCCCGCCGCTCTCGCGACACGTCCCGAGGCTCAGTGCCCCAGCTGTAAAATGGAAGACTTGCAGCTGGGCGCAGAGAAGTTACTCGAGGCGACGCGCGGCTCGGGAGGCGCGCTCCGAACAGCGAAACTCTCCCCGAAAAGGCACCGAGGCGACGATGGGAAAACGGGGCAATTCCCCCGGGAAAACGGGGCAATTCCCCCGGGACGTTGGGGAAAATCAGGCAAATCCCCCGCGAGGACGGGAGCGCCGTGAGCGCTCGTCCCCTCGGGGCGGGAGATCTGCAGGCGAGGAGCCTTTGTCTCCCCGCAGTCGAGGCCGAGCACCGGGACTCCTGACGGGAGTGACCTTGGCGCAGCCGCTTCCCCTCTCCGCTCGCAGCCTCTACTGGAGGAGGGTTAATCAGCTAATTGTTCGCGAGGCACTTGGAGACCTCCGCGTTAAAGGGGAGATATAAAAGCCAATTATTTTGGTCATCTGCTCAGATCGGGGGAAGGTATTTGATAACACAATACAAAAAGGTGGCAAACAGAGCTTTTATGTTATCCCAAGGGCTCTTGCTGTCCATTTGGTGCCAACGCTTCCCCAGCGGGAGACTTACGAGGCTATTTTATACATAAAGAGCGAGCCTTCCCCTCGGAGAAACGCTTCCGAGCCACGGCCACGACGCAGGCAGCTCCCTCTGCAGCATCCAGCCCTGCATATAAAACACGCAGCTAAACACCCTCCCCTGGGGAGCGGCGACTCGGAGTGTTACAGGGAGCAGCTGCTATAGAGAGGGACCATTTACAAGCGTGGGGGGTTAAGTACAACTAACAGGAGTCAAGGGATGGGAGCTTTAGGTCAGAGCGTGCGCTTTAACAGGAGGCCTCGGAGGGGAGCGTTAGCGCTACGGGGAGATAAACGCTTGCTTGATTTGTTTTAAAAATTAATTTGATGGCCTCGCGCTGCCTTGAGACAAATGAGCACCTGCCTCTGCGGCTCGAGCGGAGCCAGCCTCTCTGTTCTGCCCGCTCTCCTCTCAGCAGCCGCCGTCTCGCTTTCCCTCCAGGCAGGGAGGAAGAGGATTTTAAACTTGAAAGATTTCTACGCTAGAGGGCTAACGGAGGGGGAAGGGGGGTTCAAAGCTACAGATGAGTTCACAGCCACTAACGCAGCTCTGTGTTTGCTCCCTGCCCACAGCGGGTCTGAAATCCCCCTTAGCTACGATTCTCCCCCCCACCCCCCCACATCCCTACCCCTCCCCAAACCAATTTGAATAGGAAATGAAGTGTGGCTCCGCGGAGACAATGGTTTATTGTAAAGTTTTTTGCTGCGACGCGCGGTATAAAAACCTGCCAAGGCACACGTAAACATTTGCAACCGCCAGGCTCCCCCGTAATGAAAAGCTATAAAGAACACCCAGGTGGGAAGCACAATACCACCAGCTAATTAAAGTAACCAATAATATTCCTCCCAGGAATGCAGGAGCGTGTTCCGCTCAGTGGGAGAAGCCACTTCTAAGCCCATGAACTCGGCTTCCCGGTGGAGCAAACAACAACAACAACAAAAAAAAAGGACGCGGCGAGGTGGGCGCTGCTCCGTGGAGCGCGGGGCGCACAAAAAGCCGAGCGCGGGGCAGCCCGGGGGGGGCTGGAGCTGAGCTGCCGCGGGCTCAGGACCCCCAGGCGAGGCGTTGCGCCCGCCGGCAGGTCTCCACCCGCACACCGAGGAGCGGTTCATCAGCGCACACGACTGCCTGGGGAGCTGAGACCCTCGCGCTTCGGGGTTTTCAGCATGCGCAAGGGCCACGGGGCAGCTCCGGGACCCGGCTCCTTCCCCAAGGCCCCAGCCGCACAACCCCGCTGCGGGAAGGCCACAGCCGTAAACGTCGCCGAGGCGTATATCCCTCCTGAAAAATGGGAGCTCCTGGCGGCAGGGTTAATGATGTTTGAGCAGCCTCTCACCCCGAGCTCCACATCTCCCAGCTTTAACGCGCTGGCCTCCTTCCCCCACCCCCAAAGGGACAGGAGAGGGAAGGGGGGGGGGGTGGAAACAGCGACCTCCGATGCCAGATATTTTCTACATCAGTGAATTCCCGGGGCCGATAGAATAAAGCAGAACGCTCGTACACGGAGAAAAAGGCAGCAAAAAAGGTCAAATCCGTCCCCCCCCCCCTGCCCCGAGGAGGAGAGGGGCTTATTTCGCGGGGCTGGAGGGAAGATAAACCTCCCCTCGCTCTTCCCCTTTCCAGCTGGAGAGGAGAGGTCTCCATGCCAACATCAGCCAGCTGTTATGGCCGGACAATCCCTCCTCGCTCCCCGCTATTTCTGAGCGCTGCTGCCCACGGGCATTTCTCCCTGGCAAAAATAAATAGCTCCAAGCCCAAACTCACCCCCTTACAAAGCTCATCTCATTTGTACTTCAGTTATTTCCTACCGGGGAGCTCCGGACTCCTCCTCCTCTTCGTGGAGCTCGTTACCTCGCTCTTTACACCCTTGGCTCCTACCCCAACCAGAAGCGGGCGCTTACACAGCGCGAGTCAAACACCCAAAAACAAACCGATTAAAACCCGCCCACCGGCGCCGCTTCCCATGCTTTAAGACGAACAGCCTTAAAATTCAACACCTCTATTCGCCCGTCGTAACTTCCTCCAAACCATATCAAGAAAGTCTCACCCAAAACGAACAGAGGGAAGGGTGAAGCAAGCGACGCTGACGGAACTCCCCCGGGGCCCGGCGCCCACACCGCCGCACGAACAACAGGACGTAAAACCCCAAGCAGCACACGAGGGCTCTGAGCGTCACTGCGTGCTACGGGCTGGAGCACCGGGCTCCTCTGGAGGTGCAAGGAGCGTCCTGGAGGCCGATGCACCTTACCTTCTTGGAGAGCGAAGAGACATTCAGCCCAAACCTCTGAGCCCTTTCCTTTAATTTATCCATGTTCACCTATAAAGACATAGGAAACAATTCACGATTTAGGATCACCGCCACTCGAGTAGCAGCAGCCCAAAGCTGGCCCGGTGGCTCAGAACACCCAAAGGATAAACTCCAGGGTGGTGGCGCCCTCCTGAAGGAGCAGCTGCACCCGGTACTCGTCCTGCGGGAGCCTGGCCGACACAAACAAGAATTAAACGGCCTCTCAGGCGGACTTGCCCGCGCTCTTGGAAATCATCACCGCTCTCTGGCTGCCGCAGGTTTAAGAAATCCTTGCTGCACCTGCATTCTTCCCAAACCATGAAGTCACGTCTGATCGGGTCCTGTGACCAAGCGGCTTGCCAGCACAGCACCCAGCCTCGCTGGAATTTCCCGGAGAGGCGAGAGCCACCCTTACAGCACTTGTCCCTCGCACAACAGCTGGGCACGGGCTTTCAGGGAGAAATCTACAGCGTGGAGCTCTGCAGAGGAAGCCCCGGTGCTGTTCTGCCTCTCAGACGTTCGTGCAAAAGTCTTTTATGCCCCTGGCACAAGAGAAACCCAGAACTCTGCCTCGCAACAGATCCTGGGGTGGCTTAAGGCTGCTCCCCTCATCCATAGCCCAGCACCAAGCCCTAAGCCAGCTGCAGCGCGAGACCAGAGCTCTCGGCCATGCACACTCCAGTGCCTCCTACTTCAACCTGGAAAGCAGACAGGCAAAGCAGCACTGGCCAAACCGGAGTGATTTACTACGGGTCATTTGTAATTTCCATTCCAGAAGCAGGATTCAAGCAAGTCAAAGTCAAATAATGAAAACGAGGCATACGAAAAAAAAAAATCGAGTGTCCACCCGCGTTCCCTCTGGCATTTCATTCTACGATCAGCTCACCTGAGAACATTGTCACAGGAGGCAGCCAAATCCTACACAGGGAGGGGAACCCACCCGAGCGGGCCTCCCCACCGCCCCTCGCTCCGTGCTCTTCTCAGAGCATTTCGATGCTTTATTAGGCCACCCCTGCAGACGGGAACTCTCCGCACAAATTACAACCCACGTTAGGAGCCTGAGCAGCGGTAACCCATGAACAAGAAGCGTGCCTTACCGTAGGTTTGCTGTCTGCAGAGAGGCCTGAAATGAGGAGGGAAGCGAAAAAAGAAAACCCAGTTAGAGAACAAACAGCCAGAGCAGCATCTTATCCGACAAGAGGCGCAGGGAAGTCAGGGCTGCCTGAAGCAGTCACGCACCTGCCCGGCACGGACTGGTAAAGAATTTCTGTCCCACTTTTCCCAGCTTTACCTCCGCTCTCCAAATTCTTCTCATCCCCGGGTCAGTTTTTCCCACCCACAAAACTGCTGCTATTCTCACCTTGCTAAGAGAGCTCTGCCAATTGAGCCTGGCATTTTAAAAGAAGCCGAAGGACGTTGGGCACCCCCATCGGGGTTACCACGCCTGGCTGGCGTCCTCCGGCTGGGCTTGGGAGTACAAGACGCCGACAGATGCCCAAACTACCAAGAAAATTACACGTGCATTTCATCCGGAGTCTACAATCCCTGCTCAGAGCTTCTGGGCCTGGGCAGGAAGAGGGACAGAGGGTGAAACAGTCTCCACCAGGTTTGTTTTTTTTTTTCCCCCCCAGGAATAAATAAATATTTGCAGTAGGGTCACTCCATGAATTAGCTCTGGTTCACCTTCTCACCTTTAGTCGAAACTGTGGCCAAACCAAACCTGCGGAAAGCAAACAAAGCTTAGTCAGACTCAGGCACACGTGAGGCGGGCAAGCATCTAACACGTCGAGCCCTGGGTTAGCAAAGCAGTTTTTCCTTCAGATACTTTTCCCAGGTGTAATTCAGGCAAACAGGTTCGTGGGCAAAAGCAACTGGAATCCAGTTACTATTGCCTCCTGTAGCTACTGCAGCAACTCCTGCATTTACTCTGCGAACAGCAATTCCTCGCTTAATTCAGAAAGGCAACCTCAATGCCCAGAGAACTAGCTGGCTCAGCAGCAGCTAGCCACTTTTGCCTTTCGCTGCCCTGTCTCTCCAGCGTAACTTTCAGCAGCACTAGGAATCACACCGGTACTGAGCACTCCACAATGAGACACAGCCCAGCTTTGAGGCGCGCGTCTCCTGGCTCACGAGGAGCACGACCTCAACGCACGCCTTGCGGCGAGCGTCTGCAGACCCCTGAGGAAATCCATCCGGTTTCTTCAGGCTGGAGGCAAATTCCACCTCCGCCTCACACCCAGCCCCAGCGCTGCCGCCCCAGCACGGCAGCAGGCAAAGAGCCACGTCCGCACCACGCCAGCGCAGCCTGCCGCTGCCGGATGCGTCCCGCGAGGTCTCCTCCTCCCGAGGAGGAAGGAGAGAAGGCTCCGGGCGTGGACTCACCGAGCCGCGCGCGCCGCCTTCTTGCTCTCCAGGCTCACGGGCACGTTGAAGCGTTCGGCCCTCTTCTGCATCCTCTGGAGGGAGGAGAGGAAAAAGAGCCCCGGTGAGAAGAGCGAAGATTTGAGGCGTACAGAAAGAAAGCAGGAAGAGGTACCCGGACAAGACAGCGGACGGGTAACGCCTCCACGTGCCAGCAGCACGTGGGCTGGGACGGAAAAAGCCTTCTCCTGTGCCTGCAGGTAACGGGAGAGCTGCTGCAGGCACCTCGAGCCATCCAGGGGGCCGCCCCGTAACCTCCAGGACGCATGCTTGACCGAAGGATGCTCTCAAAGCCCTAACGAGTTCAGTCCAAATAATAAAGGCGCCCTTCAGAAAAAGCTACAGCCGGCCGCAAGAGCAAACGGCTCTACTTCTGGGCTCTGTTTGCCCTGGCCTACAAGAAAAAGGGGTTTTATCGCCCTGTTACTTGGGGAGCACTCCCAGGACAGGAGGCGTGCCAGAGGGGAGCGGGGCCGGGGAGCCGGCGGCAGCAGACGAGCAGCCTGAGGTGCTCCGAGGCTGCAGCCGGGCTGGAGGCGCAGCAGGCGGGAGCGCTCACCTCGCCCGGGGAAGCCCTTGCGCCTTACGGCTGGCTTGCAAAAAAACAACAAAAAAAAGAGGCAAACAAGATTTCTTTGGCTACGCAAAAGGCCAGAGAAATATGCTAGGAGAAGAGATGGGGTGGGGGGGGGGTTGTTTTCAGGGACCTTATTTATTTGGCGCAAGCCTTTTCGTGAGAGACCGCCGCCATTCACGCAGCCGGCTCGGCCTCGCAAGCAGAGCTTGTCGTTAGCAGCACAATTTGAGGCAAAATTCAGCTCTGTAGAAAGGATTCAGCCTGCCGCAGGCACGGCTTGCCCGGACCACAGCACGCTGCCCAAGCCACAGAGAAGCTCAGAAGTGTCGGAAGTGCAAGCGTCGCTCCAACGAGCCTTAAATCCCCTTAAAAGCTTAAGGGAAATATTTAACATTTTATTATTACACAAGGGCCCAAAAATGCGTTTGGTGTTTTAGAGGTTAGAGAAACAGATATTATTGGAGTGGAAACATTTACTTTAGCCGAAAGCACAGTGAGGAGCGTAATAAACATTTGCATCAAAACATAAATGTTTAGAGAAGGCGGATCAGGAACACCACTCCTAACGGTGTCAGCACCAAAGAACTTTTTACTCAACTGAGAAAAGAAAAACGTGTTAGCGCCCGGCTCCAAACCCCTTTCCCCATTCCGACACCTTGAGGAACATCCAAAAGGGAGACTTGGACGGACAGCTTCTGAGAGGGCTCCCCGCTATCGAAAGGCCATGCCGGATCAGAGAAAGGCTCCCCCTGCCCCAACACCCTGCCTGAAGCTGATCCTAAAAGGTCACAACCAAGGCGGGGAGGCGCCGCAGCTGACGACGTCCTGAACTTTGAGCTGAGCTCACGTTTGCGTTCACTCAACCCCGACGGGCTCCCTCCTGGGATTCGTCTCCCTGCTTTACGAAACCACCGCCGTTTCTTACAACCGCAGCGGCCAGCGTTACTGCCCACAGGTCTGAATCGCGCGCTAGAGGGGAGAACAATTCCCCTTTTATCTTCAAAAAGCGTCCAGAACGTGATTTTGCTGAAAACTATCCAATCCACGCTCAATCAAAAAAAAAAAAAGTGGTTTTCCTGTGAATAGGTTCCACGGAATTTGGAAAAAAAAAGGGACAAGAGTGCGATTTCAGCAGGTCTGCTTAATTGGCGCTGTAAGCGGCCACGGGCAGCCCCGAGCCACAGGGGACGCGGCTCCTCCGGCAACACGCCCAGCTCACACCAGGTACCACGCTTCTCCTCGTTACTCCTCCAGCTGAGGTCCTAATCCTCCGCTTGCGCCATCACCCTGGTTGCTGTGGAAATGGCCGTGTCCCAAACAGAAGATTAGGGCTCTAAAGTCGTGGGGAACAGCAGGGAGACAAGAATCGTGTTTTCGTACCCGTTTCTCATGGAGCGTAAGTGAAAAATAAGGGGGTTGGGGATTAGAGAACCAGAATCAGAGTCTCGAAACTCGAAGTTTCGCAAAGCTTCCCCAGAGGAATCAGCAGCTTCTGAGCGTTTTTGTTTGAAATAAGCCCAGCAAATCTAAGCGACAAAGCTACGGGAGATAAGGACGGGGCGATCTGTTAGCTCATACCAGTGCCTCCCAAACTGATTGGGGAGCTTTGAAGCTTCGCATGCCTGAAGCATGCTCATGCCCGCAGCGAGCCCCAAGGGACGGGGCTGTGCCACAGCCTGGGGAACCCCGCTGCGGGGTTTCGTGCTCCCAACGGCAGGAAGAGAAGTACAATTTATACGCTAGAGTAATAACAGGGGCAGTTTGAGGCTACGGGGACGCTACGGGGCTAAGTCCACCTTTGCCTGCAGGGGAGGGACGCGCCGGGAGCGACTCGGCCTGTCCCTAAGCTGGAAATATCGAGGCAGGGTCAGCGGTGGCTGGTGGCAGACAAACGGCAGCCCCCAGCAAGGAAAGAGGCGTTCCCGGACAACTGAGAGAGGCATTCCGTAAGATCCCATCAAAACGGGACGTGCCGTGGGGGTCACCACCCCGCTAGGTCGGTCCACAGCCAGCGACCGGTCGTTAATATAAAATCAAGCCCAAAAAAAGCAGGTTTACAAGGGAAACACTGACACAGCCCCGGCCACGTACAAAAGAGCCTCCGAACAAAGCGAACAAGGAAGCCGACGCCTCAGCAAAGAGGACAGAGCAGCGGAAGGAACCTTACCTCCATCTGCGAGATTTCTGAGGTTATTTTCACTACTTTCTTTTCTGTATTCCTAGAGGCGTGGGGAAAGAAAGAAAGAAATCGGTCAGAAGAGCTCCCGCTGGCTTCCTCTCGTGCCTCAGCAGGAGAGGGGTCGGGGTTCTCCTCCCAGCCGCCCCCCACCACCCCCAGTTAGCTGAGGGTCCACTCCCAAACCGCCCGCGGCCGCAAGCCGGCGCCCCTTGTAGGGGCAGGCTGAGAGCCCAGGTACGGGGCTGAAGCACGAAGCCCACGAAACCTCCGCGCCCAGGGTGCCCGAGGGAACGCAGAGCGGTGAAGGCGCAGCCGCCGGTTCTCCTCCCAGCCAAAGGAGCGCCTGGGGCACTCCTGAGCTCCTTCAGCAACGATGGGAAACAAGCCCCGAAAGAGCAAAAGACACGAGAGCCACCCTCAACGCCCTCACCCGCCCCCCACGCAGGCTTGGAGAAGAAGGAACTCTGTTTGAGGGGAGAGGAGCGCCCCGTGATCGCAGCGGGGGGCTGCAGAAGCTTCTCGAAACCCGGGAGGATGTCACAACAAGAGGCTGCAGACCCGCACGCCCGGGAACAACCTCCCGCACGTCTTAAGGCTCTTAACAGCAACGCTCGGCTCTTGTCAGAAGCCCAAAGCCTCGACTGCCTGCCCTGAGGAGCTTTATTCCTTTACGGCCCTCGAACACAAAGGGCCGTTCTGTTCTAGTTCATGGGACAGCCGCAGGCAGCTCTCCCCAGGTCAGCGCCCGCAGCCCGGCCCGGGCTCCGTTTCAAACGCACGCACACTTCCGAACAATGTGCAGCTGACAACAGCGGGACCGGCAAAAAGCCCGAACGAAAATATAATGGAGGGGGCGTGCTCCGAGGTTTATGCTCCGAAAACAGAGCTCGGGCTCGAGGCGGGGTGTGGGGGGGAAACAAAAGAGCAAGAGACAAAGTTCGGAAGTTCCCAGGCTAAATGAAACATCCTCCTCCTCCTCCAAACAACTCCCATAAAACAGCGGGTCGCAGCCAGCCTCATTAAGGCCTCCCATTTAGGAAAAACGCGCTGCTTTTGTTCCAGAGTCCCGGACAGGTTTCTCATTTTATGCCCTGAAAGGTAGTAATGGTTTAATAACGCTGTCACAGGAAGCAATTCGGCCGGGGCCGGCCGGCCGCGCTCCCGGCGCAGCGCTGCGGGCGCAGGACGCCCCCTCCTGCCCGCACAGCACCGCGCGGTCCCGGGGCCCAGCACCCGAAGCCAGCCCCTCAGGTGCGCCCAGCGCCGCGGAATGCCACGGCGCTGAGGCTCCTTGCTCGCAGGGACGCCCAAAGGCACGCGAGCTCCGAGCTGGTTTCAGCCCGAGCTCCCAACCCGGGCCGTGCCGAGCTCGAGCCGCCACCCACGGCCTCGGAAGCGACCCCGGGAGCGGTTTTTCCTCCTCCGAGCTGCCCTCGCTGCGGGGGCTGCGACCCCTCCGGCCTCCGTGGGGGTCTCGGGAGCCTCGCAAAGAGCCCGCGAGCGTTTGGAGGAGGCGGAGCGCGCCCCCCCCGTGCGCCCCTCGCATTCCCCGCAGGTTTGCTTTGGCCCACGCAGAGAGGATAGTTACACGTCGGGCGATTTTACGGGAGGCTCTTCGACTTTGACGGGCGGCTCCGGCGGCTTCTGCTCTTCTTCCTGCGAGGGAAGAGAGTCGAGAAGAGGTCAGGAGGAGCCCAGCAGCTGGGCAGGAGCACAGCACCCCGCAGGGAAGGCTGCCAGGGCTCTGAACTCTCTGGCTCGACAGGGACGTGCCTGTATTTCAGCCCGCACGCACCCGAGGGGTTCTGTAACGTGTGTCAGAGCAGCCAGGGAGACTCCGCGTCACCGGAGACGAGCGCTCAGCTCCCGAGCGCGAGCGGCGGCTGTCAGCCCGCACACGGACTTTCTTTTAATACCCCAAAGCCAACCTCTTACCACAAAGCCCAGGCTTCGCAAGGCTCAGGAAATAATTCAAAAGTTGGCCAGCGGAGCCAGCAAACACCGAAACTACACAGTTCCCGTTGTCTCGTGCCGCTCTAGGAAGGCTTCATTGGCCTTCTCCCACCAAACGCGTTTTGGAACGCTGGGGGGAAGCTCCCGTGTGCCTCCCACGTCCCTGCGGGGCCGCGTGCTTGAACATCAGCTCCTCAGCTTTAAGGCTCCTTCCCACCCGCGACCCGCTTTTACAACGCCAGCCGGGCGATCGGCTCTCCCATTTTCTTTGCCAGAAGCACTGCACCCCCCGACCGACGTTTCCTGTTGGGTTACTGACAAAAACGCAGCACGGCTCCTGCTGAACCCAGGCAGAACTCCCCTTTTCTGAAGAAGCAGCCACGTACAGAGCCCACCCGCTCTTCCAAAACCCAGACTTTCACGCACCCTGCACGTTAACGCAGCGACACTGAGCCTTTGCCATCAGACCCAGTGGGTTTCGACCCCCCGGGGAGTTGCAGCAGTGCTTTAAAACGGTGCCGGGCAGCGCCCGTTGCGAGGCGGCCTCCAGCGCTGCCCCCTTGCCCCTGCGACCTCCCAGCTGGGCTCGGCACAGCGAAACCCAACACGGCCACCCAGAGGCCGCGCGCCGCCAGGCCAGCCCCCAACATTTACCTCTATTTCTTCTCCCAGAACGTCTTCCTCGTTCGCTTCTTCTTCAGCTAAAGAAGAAAAAAGGAACAGATCGATTGATAACGGGGATTACTGGAGTGATACCTGGCTTCTCTGAGAAGCCCGCTACGAATACCTGACTCCCAAAACAAGGAGGGGAGAGGCAGAGCCACAGCGATGTGCCCAAACGAGGCCTCCTCCCGCACAAACAAAGGCCGAAGCCCGGGAGCTCTCTCACCACCGGGAGCTCTCTCACCGCCGCCAACCCCGAGCAGCAGCTGCAGCCCGGGGGGGGGCTCTGGGAAGGAGCCCCCCGTGCCCGTCTGCAGGGTGAGGAGGGGGAGGCGCAGGCGTACCGTGCTCCTCCAGGTAGGCCTGCAGCCGGTTGATGAGATCCTGCTTGTTCCCCTTTGCCTCCAGGCCACGGGCCAGGCACTCCTGCTTCAGCTCCGCCAGCTGCAATGGAGGAAGCTCCGATTAACAGGTGAGATTAACGGGGTGAGGGGGGAGACGCAAGGCAACGGAAAATAACGAAAAAAGGGGAAAACGGCGCACAAACGAGGCAGGTTTTTATCAGCCCGCGGGGCCGCTCCGCACGCTGAGCCCCAACCCCCCAACCCCCTTCCCCTGCCTTTGCTCCGGGCACCCCCGTTGCCCCCGTTGCTCCCCGGGGCCTGCGGGCGCGGAACGGCCCGAACGGCCTCAGGGCTGCGGGGCGCGACCCCAAACAGCCCGGGGGGGGGGCACCGGGAAGCGGCACCGGGAGGCGGCGGCGGCTCCCCACACAGCCCCGGGGGCGGCGGGCGGGCGGGCGGCTCCATGTGCATGCGAGCGCGGCCCAGGCCGGGAACCGGGCCCCAGCGGGCACCCCCCGGGCCCCACCGGGCACCCCCCGGGCTCCCAACCGGGGGCCCCCGCAGGGCCCGGCGGCGGGAGGCGCTGCCCTGGGCCCGGTCACGGCCCAGCGGCGGCGGCGGGAACCTGGGCTCATCGGCCCCAGGCCCCCTGAGTGCTGGCGGGGGGCAGAGGCCCGGCAGCGGCCCCGTGGAGGCGGCGCGGGCCCCGCCGGTGCCCGCCGGTACCTTCAGCTTGTGGAGCTCCACGGGCTCCGCCGCCATCTTGTCGCCCCCTCAGGCCGCCGCCGCTGCTGCTGCCGGCCCCGCCCCCCGCCGGCAGCCCGCTGCCCAATCACGGCCGCGCTTCCTGGACCGGCGATTTCAAACTGCCGCCCAACACCGGCCCCGCCGATTGGACGGCTCCCCGCGGAGCCTCCCGCTCGCCGTTGGCTCTCCGGCGCGAGGGGGCGGGGACGGGGATTCTGAGGGACGGGCAGCGCGACCAATAGGAGCGGAGAAACGGCGGGGAGCGGCCAATGGGGGCGGAGGGTCGGGGGCGCGGAACTTCCTGGAGACGAGGCCGGGCGGGGGCCTGGCAACGGGGCCCGGGGCCCTGCGGAGCCGCCGGGTGCGGGGGGGGTCGGGACCGGGGGGACCGGGGGGCACCGTGGGGAGCGGGGGGGGCGGGGGGAGGGACCGGGGCTGTGGGGGCCGGGCCAGGGGGCAGCGGAGGGAGCGGGGCCGGGGGAACCGGGGGAACCGTGGAGGCCGGGCCCGGGGGGACCGGAGGGGGTCCGGGAGGGGGGCCCGGGGGGTACCGGGGCTGTGGGGGCCGGGAACAGGGGCACCGGAGGGAGCGGGGCCAGGGGAACCGGGGACCGGGGACACCGGGGCTGGGGGACCGGGGCCGGGGGACCGGGGGACCGGGACCGGGGCCGGGCCCCGCGGGGGTTTGCGATCGTTCCCCAGCCCCACCGACCCCCGGCACCCGCCTCGGGCCAGCGCCGCCGTCAGCCTTAGGGCCGTTCCCGAGCCCCGGGGGGAGGAACCGGGAGCCGCCCGGCGGCAGGCCCCAAACGGCGGGGATTTGGGGAAACGGCCCCAAAGGGCCGCTGAGAGCCCCGTGCCCGCGGCAGGATGAACGTCGGCGTGGCGCACAGCGAGCTGAACCCCAACACGCGCGTGGCGAGCGGCCGCGGCTGCTGGCTGGCCTACGGGATGGCGGTGGGCGCGCTCCACGTCGTCCTGCTCAGCGTCCCCGTCCTCAGCGTCCCCGCCGTCTGGACGCTCACCAACGTCCTGCACAACCTGGTGAGTCCCGGCGCCACGCCGCCCTACCGGGGCCGCACCGGCGCCGCCCGCGGTTCTGCGCCCCCGGAGCTACGGAAGGCGGCGGCTTCTGCGGGCACCGAAGAAAGGAGCGCACGTAAAAGGGGAACCTGGGGTGCCGTGCCCAGTTCTGGGCTCCCCGGTACGAAAAAGACGGGGAGCGCCTGGAAAGAGGCCAGCGGAGGGCACAAAGATGAGACGGGGCCTGGGGCAGCTCCCCTGGGAGGAGAGGCTGAGGGACCTGGGGCCGGTCAGCCTGGAGAAAAGAAGACTGAGGGGGGATCTCATCGATGTTCGTAAATACCTGAAGTGCGGGAGACGGAGGGGTTTGGCCAACCTCTTTTCAGAGGTCTGTGGGGACAGGACAAGGGGCAACGGCCACAAAATGGAGCCCAGGAAGTTCCGCACCAACATGAGAAAGAAATTCTTCCCGGTGAGGGCGACGGAGCGCTGGGACAGGCTGCCCAGGGAGGTCGTGGGGGCTCCTTCTCTGGGGATACTCAAGGCCCGTCTGGAGGCCTGCCTGGGCAGCCTGCTGTAGGGAACCTGCTTTGGCAGGGGGGTTGGTCCCGATGAGCTCTCGAGGTCCCTTCCGACCCCTACAATTCTGTGCCTGAGGGCAAAGCCTCCAGAGCCGGTTTCTCGCTGGGGCTGGCGCTGTGGGGAGGCCGTCAGTGACAAAGGGGCGTTAGCTTAGGAAGCGGCCGCGACATCGCACAAAGCGTGTCTCTGCTCCCTGGCGCTGCCCCGCGCGGAGCTCTCGGCTCTCCCCGCCTCTCCCGGAGTCCCGTGCGCGGTGCCAGGTTCCCTTCCCGCGTCCCGCTGGGGTTGGGGCCGCGTTACCCCCGCGGTGCTCGCCCAGAGCGGGACGCCGGCGCTCAGCCTGCTTGGCCCCACGTCCAGGAGCTCCCGCAGCCTCGGAACAGCCTGAGCCGGGCTTGGCTGACGTCCTCCCCCCCCCCTCGCCACCCGCAGGTGATGTACTTGCTGCTGCACGCGGTGAAGGGGACCCCGTTCGAAACCCCCGACCAGGGCAAGGATCGCCTCCTCACGCACTGGGAGCAGATCGATGACGGGATGCAGTGCACCTCCTCGCGCAAGTTCCTCAGCATCTCCCCGGTGGTGCTGTGAGTGCCGCGCCGCGCTGAACAGGGCAGAGAGGAGCGAGGTGGGGGGGGGTCAGGGGGGGCTTCCAGGGCTGCTGCTGGCACAGCTCAGCGCGTTCAGGCTCTGCACGGACGGGTCCTAGGGGTGGGAAAGGTTTTCCCAGCCTGGAGGCGCCGGGGTTTTATACAGCGAGCCTCCCCCCCAAAAAAATCCCCGCCCTGCCCCCGGGGAAGCAGGGCAGCGCGGAATAACCCGCGGCCTCCCTCTCTCCCCCCCCCCCCCCCAGTTACCTCCTCACCAGCTTCTACACCAAGTACGACCCCGCACACTTCGTGATCAACACGGCCTCCCTGCTCAGCGTCCTCCTGCCCAAGCTGCCCCAGTTCCACGGCGTGCGGCTCTTCGGCATCAACAAGTACTGAGCCCCGCGCCCCCCCCCCGGCACGGCGCGGCGGAGCCGGGGCAGCGTCCGCGCCGCCGGCCGGAGCGAGCTCTGCGGGAAGCACCCACGAGGGGAGAACTGTCGACCGGTGGGAAGGGCAACCACCCCGAGCCGCCTCCGTCGCCGCGTTTTTGTACGATCCCACCGTCGCAAAGGCCGGGCAGAGCAGAGCGATGCCCTCACGGCACGGCCCCCAGCCAGGAGAGCGTGCGCGGCCGCCCCCGGGAGCGCCTGGAAGCAGCCCACGGCCTCCCCAGCCCCGCGGACAGGAGGCGCGCTCCTAAACCGTGCTTCAGTCTGAGAAGAGCGGGAAGAGAAGGACGCTACCGCTAAACCCCTCACCCTTCAGCTGCTCACGCCCGGGAGCACAGAGGCTGGCAGGGCGCAGGCAGGGCTTTTTTACACGCCCTCGTGTAAAAAGAAATACAAATAAAATCGTGTAAAAAGAAATACAAATTAAAAAAACCCGCTCCTAGCCCTCAGCGTTAGAGGAGCGTCCCTCAAACGGTGCAAAGCTGAGGCTGGCGAAGCAAAACCATCGCGGCTGAACACGTGCGGGGAGCCTGCATTCGCTGTGTTAATGGAAAGGGGACGCACGGGGTCATCGATAGGCGCCAACAGGCAAAAAGAAACCGGATTAAACGCGGCACGGAACGTGCCAGAAGCTGTTTGGCCCCCCCAGCCGCGGAGCTGCTCTGGCCGGAGAGGGGGGGGCTCGCCCACGCCCCGCCGCTGCCCCACAAGCGTTTTGGGCTGCGCGTGGAGGAAAAGGCAGCAGCCCCCCGGCCGCGGGCACCGGGGCTCCTACAACACCCCCTGAAGAGACCCGGGGGGGGGGTGAGTCCAGCGCGGCCCCTGCTGTGCCACCCCCGGGGGTTCTGCGGTGTCGCTGCCTCCGGCGCAGTTCCCCCTGCTCACCTCAGCCCCGTCAGCCCCCAGGCTCCCCGCTTGACTTTTAAATACACAGATTACTTTTAAAAAAAAAAAAAATAGATTTTTTTTTATTTCAAAGAGCCCTTGTAGTGCCCGACAGAGCACGACCTCCCCCGGCCAGGGAGCGTCCCCCCCAGCACCCGCAGCGCGCTCAGCGCTGGAAGGGGCGCCGCACCTTCTTCCGCCTCTTGTGCTTGGCATCGCCCTTGGGAGCGCCCCCCTCGGTCCTCGGCGGGGCCCCAGCTGCAGCCGCGGTCCCCGGGGGGGGCCCCGCGGGCGGGGGGGGCTGCGGGAAGCCCCCGGGCATCGGTCCTGAGGTCCCCTGGAACACGCGGGCGAAGAAGTCCTGCAGGTCGGCGGCGGGGCTGGGGCTGCCCTTGGAGGCGCTCCTGCCGGCAGGAAGGCGGCGGCTGGGTGGGCGCCTGGGGGTCCCGACAGGCCCCAGCCCCCCCCCCAGCCCCCCAGCAGCAGCCAGGCCCTGGCCTTGCTCCCTGCTGCCGCCGGTCCCCGTCCCCATCCCGGTCCCGGTCCCGCCGCGCCAGCACCGACCTCTGCCGCCCGCCCGCGCCGGCGCTCCGCGCCCCGAAGGAGATGTGGTAGGGGACGCGGTGGGTGTCGGGGCAGATCCCCACGCGCTGGCAGCCGGCCCACTCTGCGGGGAGACACGCGGCGTCGCTGGGGGCTGGCCGCGACCCCCGCGGGGCCGGGGGCCGCGGCGGCACCCACCGGTGATGTCGTAGACCTTGCCGTCCATCACGGCGAAGTAGGTGATCTTCAGCCCCAGCAGGCTGGACTCGGCCCAGAAGTCGCCCTCCTCGGCGGGGTGCAGCTGCCCGCACTCGGCGCAGTAGCGGGCGCTGAGCGGGTCGCGGTCCAGCTCGAACCTCCTGCGGGGCCGGTGCCGCGTCAGCCCCCCCCCTGAGCCCGCGGCCCCAACGCCACAACCACGAGCCGGGCGGGAGCCTGGCGACCTACTTGTGCTTGCCCTGGCACTTGCTGCACATCATGGTGTTCATGGCCTCCTTCAGGTCGTCCTGCAGCCTGCTCAGGAACTCGTTCACGGACCGGCTCAGCTCGCTCTCCGCCATCCGCTTCCTGCGGCCGCCGCGGGGAGGAGAGAGACGGGGTCGGAGCCTGGCGGCGCGTGGCTGCACGGGACCCCCACGGGGGGGACGGGGCCGCGGACCCGGTGCTCTCCCCGCTCCCGGCCCCTCGCAGAAGGACCCGGCGGGGCTCCAGGGGGTGAGGGCACCCCACGCCCCGCGGGGCCACCCCACGCAGCCCCCCCCCCCCCAGCCCACTCACATCTCGTACTCCTTCCTCCTCTCGGGGTTGCTGACGATGTCCCAGGCCGCCCGCAGCACCTTGAAGGCCTCCTCCGCTCGCGGGTGCTCGTTCTTGTCCGGGTGGACCTGGGAGGCGCGGGGGAGCTCAGCGCCGCATCCCGGCGGGGCCCGCAGCTCGCCGCCAGCCCCGGCCCCGGCCCACGCACCAGCACAGCCAGCCGGCGATACGCCTTCTTCAGCTCGGCGTCCGACGCCGTCGCCTCCACGCCCAGCGCCTGGAAGGGGTTCAGCTCCTCCTCGGGCACGTCGGCCATGGCCAGCAAGCGGGCCACCTCCTCCCCGGAGCTGGCGGCCGGAGCCCCTCCGTCGAGGCCCGGCGCCGCGTCCCCCGGCCCGCAGCCTGTCCGTAGCTCCCCGGGGGGAGCTCGCCGCCTCCGCAGCCATTCCCGGAGGCGCTGGCAAGTCCCCGCCGCCCCGAGCAGCCCCCACGTCCTGCGGAGGCCGGCGGCGTCGAGGAACGCCGCGAGCCGGGTCCGGCCCAGCCCGGCCACGCCGGCGGCCAAGGCGCGCCAGCAGAGCCGCAGGCAGCCCAGCAGCAGCACGAGGAGCAGCAGCAGCAGCGCGCACAGCGTCCACAGCAGCCGCCGCGCCGCCTCCGCCCCGGCCCGCAGCCCCCGGGCCGCCCGCAGCCACCCGCTGCGAGCCCGCTGGCCCACGCGCCGGCCCCAGCCGCGCACGGTGCCCGGCGCCGAGCCCAGCTCCCCGGCGCCCAGGCGGCAGCAGGAGCAGAGCAGGCGGCCGCCGGCCTCCGCACACAGCCTCCGCGCCTGGCCCAGCGCCGCCTCCAGCAGCGCCTTCAGCCGGGCCAGCTCCTCCGCGCGGGCCCCGCGGCTCCTCTTCCTCGCCGGGCGCTGCCGCCGGCCGCCCTCCTCCTTCTCCTTCTCCTTTGGGGCCGAGCGCGGCCGCTGGCGCCGCCGGGGTCTCCGGGCCCCCTTCCCCGCGGCCCCCGGGTCCTCGCCGGCTGCATCCTCCTCGCCCTCCTCGGCCTCGCGGGGAGGCGGCGGCGGCCCGGGCTCGGTGGCGGCGCAGCGGGGGCAGGCGAGGCCGCAGGATCCGTCCCGCCGCTCGGCCCGGCACCGGCAGGAGGCCCCGGGGCCGGCGGCGGAGCCGTCTCCGTCCCCGTCGTCGTTGCCGTCGTCTTCGGCGGCGGCCGCCGGTCGCGGGCCGCAGCTCCCGTTCCAGGCGGCGCTGCCCGGGGGGGCCCGGCCGCCTCCTCCTCCTCCTCCTCCTCCTCCCCCGGCCGCCGGCGGCTCCCGGCTCCCGCCGCCCCCCTCGGGCTCGGCCGCTGCCCCGCGGCCCGGCGGGGGCTGAGCCATGGCGGCGGCACCGGGAGCTAGGTCACCGCCATCGCCGCCGCCCCTGCAACCGGGAGCGGAGTCAGCGCCGCCGGGGGGGGGCGGGGAAGGTACCGGGGGGGGTAACGGGGCCGGGGGAGGGGTAACGGGGGGAAACCGGCGGGTACCGGGATGGGGGGGGCGGTACCGGGGGTACCGGAGGGGGCCGGGGGGAGGGAACCGGGGCTGAGAGCGGCCGCGGGAGGCAAGCCCGGGGCGGCCCCCGCCGCGCTCACCGAGCGGTGCCGGTGCCGGCGGGGGGGGGGGTCTCCGCCTCCTCCCGCCCCCCCCCGGGTCCCTCGCGCGCCTCACTTCCGCCTTCCGCCCGCCCGCCGCCGCCGCCACGCTCGCTTCCGGGGGCGTGGCCCGGCCCGGCCGCGTCACCTGCCCGCGGCCCCGCCCCCTTTTAGCGAAGCCCCGCCCCCTTAACCCCTTCGGCGCCGGGCGCGGAGCCGCCGTCCCGCGCTGACCCCGGGGCGCGTCCCGCAGCCGGGCGGCGCCGTCCCGGGGCGCGGGGCCGGGCTGGGACCGGGACGGGGACCGGGGCCGGGCTGCCCCACGCGTGTCCGTGCCCCAAACGTGTCCGTGTCCCCCTTGCGTGCCCCTGCCCCATGGCGGACCCCGGCCCCACGATGGGTCCGCCCCCCCCCCACGCGTGTCCCTATTCCCACGCGTGTCCGTGCTCCCACGCGTGTCCGTGCCCCTCGTGCGCTGCTGCCCCCGACGAGTGCCCCTGCCCCCCACGCGTGTCCCTGCCCTGTCCCCCACGCGTGTCCGCGCTCCACGCGTGTCCCCCCCCCCCCCACGCGTGTCCGTGTCCCGCGCGTGTCCCCGGCGCCCCCCCCGGGCCGGACTCCCCGCCCCGCTCCCGTCCCGGCCCCTCCGCGGCTCCCCCCGCCCCGCTCCCGCCCCCCGCCGCCCCCAGCCCCGGCCCCGGCCCCGCTCCCGGTCCCGCCCCGCACCGCCCCCGGCCCCGGTCCCGGTCCCGGCCGTGTCTGGGCGCCGCGGCCGGGCCGGGTCCCACCGCCCCCGGAGCGGGTGAGTCCCGGGACGGGGCCCCCGCGCCCCCCGCGCCCCCCGCCCCGAGCCGTGGCCCCGCCGCAGCTCCCAGATGTGCGGGGCAGGGGGCGGGGGGGGACCGGGGGGGCTCCCCCCGCGCGCGTTTCCGTCGCTCCGGACCCGGGGAGGGGGCGGCGCGGGGCGGGGGGGGGGCCCCGGCGCCCCCCCCCCCTCCCCAGCGTGGCCGCCCCCGTCCGCCCCCAGGCCCGGCGGGGATGGAGCCCGGAGCCCCCGCGGTGCCGCGCTGCCGCCTGGAGCCGCGGCCGCCCCTCGAGCCCGGCCCCGCCGCGCTCTGCGCCCTGGGCTGCCTCCTCGGCCTCGTCTGCGGCGGCTTCGGTGAGCGGGGGGCGCGGGGGGGGCACGGCCGGGGGGGGGGCTCGAGCGGGGAGCACCGCGGGACTGGGACGGGGGGGGCACGGGCAGAGCCCGGGGCTGCCACGGGACGTGGCCGGGGGGCACGGACAGAAGGGGGGCACCGGGGGGGGGCACGGGGAGCATCGGGGGGGGGGTAACGGCCAAGGGGGTGCCGCTGGGGGACGAAGCGCAGGGGACGTTGTGGGGCGCAGTCGGGGGGGCGCAGCCCAGGGGACACGGCGAGGGACGTGGCGGGGGGCACGGCAAGACGGGGATGTCACTGGGGACACCGCGGGATGTGGCTGGGGGGGGGCACGGCAAGACGGGACATCACCGGGGACGCGGCCGGGGGGCACAGCAAGATGGGACGTCACGGGGGACACCGCGGGATGTGGCTGGGGGGGGTCATGGCAAGACGGGGATGTCAGCAGGGACACGGCCGGGGGGTACAGCAAGGTGGGACATCACTGGGGACACCGTGGGACATGGTGGGGGGCACAGCAAGACGGGGACATCACCGGGGACGCGGCCAGGGGCGCACGGCCAGAGGGGGGTGGCAGCGCGGGCAGAGCTCCCCGCTGAGCCCCCCCTCGCCCCCGGCAGGCTACCGCTGCTTCAAGGCCATCATGTTCCTCTCGGGGCTGCTGTTCGGCTCCGCCGTCATCTTCGTGCTGTGCTACAAGGAGCGGGTCCTGGAGACGCAGCTGAGCCTGGAGGTGAGCGCGGGCATCGCGCTGGGCATCGGCGCGCTCTGCGGGCTGGTGACGGCGCTGGTGCGCAGCGTCGGGCTCTTCACCACGGGGCTGCTGCTGGGGCTGCTGCTGGCCACGGCCGCGCTGGTGGCCACGGCGCCGCTGCTGCAGCCGCAGAGCCCCTGGGTGCCGGCGGGCAGCCTGCTGGGGCTGGCGCTGCTCTGCGCCCTCCTGGCCCTGCACTGGCAGAAGCCGCTGACCGTGCTGGCCACGGCCGTGTTCGGCGCGGCCGTCGTGGCGGTCTGCGCCGACTACTTGGTGGAGGCGCTGGCCCTGGTGCTCTACGTCTACGACCGGCTGCGGCTGGCGCCGCCGGCGCCGCTGTGCTGGTACAGCTGGGCCGTGCTGGGCGCCTGGCCCGCGCTCAGCGTCCTCGGCGTCCTGCTGCAGTGGAAGCTGACGGCCGATGGCTTCTCCCACGGCGACGGTGAGGGGGCCCCGGGGGGGCGGGGGGGGGGGGCTGTGCCGGGGAGCGGGATGGGGCTGGGTGGGGGAATGGGGATGGAAATGAGGATGGGGTGGGATGGAAAGGGGGATAGGGATGGAAATACACGTGGGAACGGGGATAGGGTTGGAAACGGGGATGGGGTTGGGATGGGATGGGGACTGGGATGGAAATGGGGATGGGAATGGGGATAGGGATGGAAACGGGGTTGGGGATGGGGTTGGGATGGAAATGGGCACGGGAATGGGCAGGGGAAGGGGGATAGGGTTGGAAAGGAGCAGGGGAATGGGGATAGGGATGGAAACGGGGATGGTATGGGATGGAAATGGGGACAGGAATGGGCAGGGAAAGGGGGATAGGGATGAAAATGGGGATGGAGTTGGGATGGGATGGGGACTGGGATGGAAATGGGGATGGGAACGGGGATAGGGATGGAAACGGGGTTGGGGATGGGGTTGGGATGGGAACGGGGATGGAAATGGGCACGGGAATGGGCAGGGGAAGGGGGATAGGGATGGAAGTGGGGATGGGGTTGGGATGGAATGGGATAGGGATGGAGATGGGCATGGGAATGAGGATAGGGATGGAAACAGGGACGGGGTTGGGATGGGAATGGGCAGGGGAAGGGGGAAAGGGACGGAAGTGGGGATGGGGTTGGGACGGAATGGGATAGGGATGGAGATGGGAGCAGGCACTACGCTGGGATGATCCCAGCCAGCAGGGTGGGATGGCGATGGGAAAAGAGAGGAGAAAGGGGGCACCGCGGCCATGGCGGCGGCGGGGGAGACGGAGATCGCACCGGGGCTGAGGCCGGCAACGGGGAAGGGGACGGCGACGGCACGGGGACAGCGACGGGAGTGGCAACGGGGAAGCCGCCAGGGTGGGGACAGAGGCGGCCACGGCCACAGGGACGCTGAGGGTGCCGGCGGGGGCCGGGGCTGAGCCCCCTCCCCGCTCAGTGAGCCTCAGCCGGCGCCAGAAGCGGCTGCAGCTGCTGCGCATCCGGCAGAAGGAGGCCAAGCGCCGGCAGAGCCCGGCCCCCCCCGAGGGCACCTACCGCCGCAAACCTGCCCCCGTCAAGCGCTACGCGGGCGACGTGCTGGCCCCGGTGAGCGCGCACCCACCGGGGGGGGGTAGGGGGGTGGCGGGTGCCCCGACCCCCTCCACCCCTGACACCCCCGTGTCGCTGCGTCCCCCCCCGATCCCCCCCCAGAGCTACATCCGGAGCCTGCGGGACCGGCAGCTGGAGAGCGCGACCCCCCCGGGCCCCGCCGGGCCCCCCGATGACGACTGTGGCTCCACTGTGCCCCTCACCGCCCCCCCGCCGCTCGGCCCCCCCTGAGCGGCGCCGGGGCCCCCACCGTCCGTGCCTTGGGGCGCTGCCCCCCCCCCCCCTCGCTGTGCCTGCCCCGTAACCAGCCCCGTTCCCTGCCCCCACGGTGGGGCAGCCCCGACCCCCCCCCCGTGCCCCCCCCGCAGTGCCTGCCTGGCCCCAGCGCCAGACGAGACCTCGTCCAAATAAAGGCCCTCGTTTATTTTTGCAGGACCTACCCAAACACTGTGCACACACCCGCGCCCCCCCCCCCAGGACGCCCCCCTCGAACAGGAAGATCTGGGGGTGGGGGGGGCAGCAAAAAGCAGCATTGAAACGGGGGGGGTGCAGGGCTCTGGACAAACCCCGTGGTACGGCTGCACCTTGTCGCCTTCCGGGGGGGGGTCACGGACAGCAGGGACCCCCCTGCGGCCCCACCTTTGAAAAACTGGGGGGAGCGAGCACTGCGAGCACCCCCCCCGGGGCTCCCCCTCTGCCCAGCGCTCGTCCCGGCAGCTCCGTGCACGCTGACGCCCGCCCTGCCACGGCCCCCCCGGCGCCCCCCAGCCCCCACATCCCCGTCCTGATGCTCCAGGAGCCCCCAGCAGCGCCGACCTTAAACCACCCAGCCCCCCACACACCCTCCCCAGCCCCAGAACTGACCGTGGTGAACTGGCACCGCCCCAGCATCGCGGCCCCCCCCCCCCGCCCAGCCCCTCGCAGGATTGCTTCGAACACAGCCCCATTCCCTGGGGGGGGGGAACCCCCATTCCCTGGGGGGGGGGGCACAGCCCGGGGTCGGGAGGGCACCATCCCCATCCCACTGCCCCTTCCCAGGGGGGGCCAGGGCCGCGGGACGCCTCTCAACACGTCCCGGGGCGGGGGGGGGCAGCGGGCTCCGTGTGCGGCGCTGCTGGCGCTGTCCTTGTCCCCGAGGAGCGGCTGGAGGCAAGCACGGGGGGGCCGCCGCCAGCTCCGGCCCCGCTGCCAGCATCACCCGGGGAAATAGGGCACGGGGGGGCCAGCCGAGGGGGCCGGGCGCCCCCGCTGCGACACCGCCTCGCAGGACACAAAGGCGGCTCTGTCCCGCCGCGAGGCCCCGACGATGACGCCGGGGCTGCGCGGGGGAAGATGAGGATGTGAGGATGAGGAGGATGAGGAAGAGCCCCCCTGCTTCCCCCCCCCCCCCCCCGCCGTGAGGGGCTGTGAGCAGGGAAAGGCAGAGCCCGCTCCCCGGCGCCGCGTCACTGCTGCGATTTTATTATTGCGTGGCGTTTAAAAACAGAGGGGGAGGCGGCAACACAGCACGCGAGGGGCTGGGGGGGGAGGAAAGGAAGAGCCACGGCCCCCGCCCCGCCCGCAGCACCGGCCCTGCCCGCCCGCCCCCCCCCCGGTAAAATTAAAAAAAAAGGAGAGGGGTATCTGGCAGTCGCCGGATTTCTGACACCGATAGCTGGGAAATTAAAACAAAAACAAACAAACAAAAAAAAACAACAAAAAAACTGTTCTGAAGAAAAAAAAACAAACACCGGAACAAAACAAACCCCGCGCCCGAGGGGCCTGGCGCTCGGCCCTCGTGCGCCCCGTGCCCGCCGCGCGCCCCCCGGCCGGCCCCGCGCCCCCCCGCCCGCCCGCCCGCCCCTTACAAGTCCAGCTCCAGGTCCCGCAGCTCCTCCTCCAGCGCTTTCCGCCGGCCCAGCTTCTCCAGCTGCTCTTTGGTCGGCTGCTTGATCTCGCCGGAGTCGAGCCGCTGCTGCAGCTCCTCCACCTGCCGCAGCTTCTTCCGCAGGTTCTTGATCTTCTTGGCTTTCTCCGAGGCCGCCGCTTCGCCGTCGGCGGGGCCCTGGGCGCCGCAGGCCGGCTGCGGCGCGGCCGCTCGCGCGTCCCCCCCCCCGAGGGAGACCTTCTCCAGCGCCTGGATCAGTTCGTCCGTCTCCCGCTCCCCTTTCTCCTGCTGCTGCTTCCTCTTCTCCTTGCGTTTCAAGTTCCTTTTGGCCGCCTTGGACAGTCCCGTCTCCCCGCCCTCCGCCTTGCCGGGCTGCTTGCCGGGCGGCGCGGCGGCCTCCAGGCTCAGCCCCGGGGGCAGCTCGGGTTTGCTCTTGAAGAACTTCACGTACTTGTTCTCGTACCTGCGCGGAAGGAGAAGCGCTGACGGCGCCGCCGCCGCCGAGCCGCAAACCTCGGCGCCTCCAGCCCGCCGCCGCCCCGTTTCTGCGCTCCGCCACCGCGCCGCCGCCACCCCCGGCTCCTCGGGGGCCTCCTCGCGGCGCAGCCAGCCCCGCGGGCGGCCGGATACGTACCCTCAGCGCGCGGCTTACGGGCTAAGGGGGGGGGTCAGAATTGCTCGGGCACCTGGAAAGAGACCGAGACCCCGAGACGTAACCCGGCTGGGGCGCGCCGGGGGGGGGGGGGCTGGGGGCTCCTGGCTTCGCCGCGCTCTCCGGGGACGGGGGTCAGGGCACGGTATGGCACCTCCGCACGGGGACCCCCACCCCGGGACCCCCACCACCACCCCCCGGTACCCCCCCGCCGTGCCCCACTTACACCGGGACCTCCTCCTGCGGCACGTAGCCCTCCTTCACCCGCCGCTGCTTCCGCCAGGTGCCGTCGGGGCGCTGCGTGGAGGCGATGTACTTCCCTGCGGGGGGACAGCACCATCGGTTGGGGGCCCGGGAGCCCACCGGGAGCCCCCCGGGACCCCCCCGTGCTCCAGGAGCCCCCCGGTCCCCCAGCCCCCAGCCCGGGAGACCCCCGGTCCCCCCACCCCCTGGCCTCAGGAGGCCCCCGGTCCCCCAGCCCCCGGGGCGGGAGCCCCCCATTCCCCACCCCCCGGCCCCGGGAGCCCCTCGGGCACGCCCCGGGAGCCCCTCGGGCACCCCCCGTGCCCCGGGAACCCCCCGGGCCCCCAGCCCCAAGAGCCCCCCGGGCCCCCCATCCCGTGTCGGGAGCCCACCGGGACCCTCCCCTACCCCGGCAGCCCCCCGTCCCTCCCCCCCATCCCAGTAGCCCACCGTGAGCCCCCTCCGGTGCCCCCCCGGTGCCGATGCCGCACTAGGGGCACCCGTGCAGCCGGTACCGGGCCGGGGGGAAGGGCAGGGCCCAGCCCCGCGGGGCCGGGGGAGGGCGGCGGGGCCGGCAGCGGGCCCCCGGGTGCGGTGCGGCGGGGAGCAGCGGGCCCCCCCGCGCCGGGCCGGGCCGGGCCGGGCCGCACTCACCGGTCTCGTCAGTCACATAGGGAGTCGCCATCTTGCGAGCGCGACACACTTCCGGCCCCCGGGCCCCGCCCCCCGGAAGTGGCCGCGGCGGCGGCGGCGGCGGCGGGGGGGAAGGGAGGGGGAGGGGAGGGCGGGCGGCGCCGCCGCCATTTTGTTTTTAAAGGCGCCGCGCCCCGTTCGGGGGAGGCCCCCGGGGGAGGCCCCCGGGGGGGGCCGGGCCCCGCCCCGCCGTGACGGGGGGAGGCGAGGGGGGGGAGGGGAACCGGGCCCGGCCCCCCCCCACCCCCCCGTGCCCGCAGGCCCCTGAGGTTCACCCGGCAGCGCCCCAAAACCGCCACCGCCGCCCGCGATTTCAACCCGCGATAACGGCGGCGGGGCTGGGGGCGGGGAGCAGTACCGGGGGGGGGGGGGCGCGGAGGGATGGGGGGGCCGTGCCCGTTGCCCCCGCCACCCCCCCCACCCCCGCCCCGGGGCAGGCAGGATGCGACGCCGCCCGCCCCCGCGGTGCCGCGGGGATTTCCCCGGTTCCCCCCCCTCCCCCCCCCCCCCCCCCGGGGCCGCCTCCCTCCGCCCGCCCCCGGGGGCGCCGCGGTCCGGTCCCCCCCCTCCGGTCCCCCCCCCCCCCCCCCGGTGCCCCCCGGTCCCCCCAACACCCTGCGGGTCCCAGGAAGGAAGCGCCGGGGCCGCAGCCCACGGGAGCGGGCGGGGCAGGTGCGCCCCGAAGGCGGACACCGGGGGGGGGCACCGGGAGGGCACCGGGGGGCCCGCACGGAGTCGGCAGCGAACGACGGCGGCCGCGGGTGGAGGGCACCGCGCCCCGCCGCGCCGCTCCCCCGGGACCGTGGGGTTCCGGGGGTCCCCCCCCCCCCGGTTGTCCTCCCCCCCCCGCCGCACGTGCGCCCGGTGCCGCCCCGCCCCGCCCCGCCGGGCCGTGATGTCAGCGGGGCCGGGCCGCGGCGGGAGCGCGGGCACCGGGACGGGGCTGAGCGGCGGCGGCGGCGGGACCTGACCCCAGCCCGGCCCCGGCAGGTACCGGCACCGGCACCGACGGGGCGGGCGGGGACACCGGCGGGATGGGCGGGGACCGGGCGGGACGCGGGGGGACCGGCACCGGTACCGGGATGCGCCGCCCCCGCCCGGGGGGACCCGCACGGCATCGCGCTGACGGGAACCGGGCGGAACCGGGCCGGGAACAGGGCCGCCCGCGAGCACCGGGCGGGGAACGGCGGCACCGGGCGAGGAACGGGAAGGAAGCGGCGCCGGCTGGGCACGGCCCCGGCTGCGGCCCCGGGGAGCGGCGCCCGGTGCCGCCGTTCCCGGCCCCGTTCCCGGCCCCGTTCCCGGCCCCCTTGCTCTCGGCGCAGCCCCCGGGCGCGGCGGGTTCCGGGACTCCAAGCTCCGGTGCCGGTCCCGATCCCGTCCCGCCGCCCCCACCGGGGCTCCCGGGAGCGGCGGGAGGAGGCAACCGGGCACCGGGCGGTGCGCGGCGGAACCGAAAGGCCCGGCCGGGCCGGGGGGGGGACCCCGCCGTGCATCCCGGCCCCGCCCGCCCCGGTGCCGGGCGCCGCCGCCTCCCACCTGCGCGCCCCGGAGCCGTCCCGGCGCTCGGTGCCGCCCCCTACGGGACCGACGGCGGGACCCGGTGCGGCGCCGGCACCGGGACGGGCTGGGGGCGCCCCCCGGTGTCCCCCCCCCCCGGGCAGCAGCCGCCCAGCCCCGGGCGCGAGCGGCCCCGTTACTCCCGGCGGTGGCACCGGGAGGAGGAGCGGGGGGGGCGCAGCCCGGGGCTGCCGGTGGCCGGGGAGGGGCCTTTCGGGGGGGCTGCCCCAGCCCAACCCCGCGGCCCCCCCGCGGCCCCGCTCCGTGCCCGTTACTAAATAAGGGAAGCGGCCGCTGCGCCGGGGGGGTCCCGGGGGCTGCGCCCGGCCTCGGGGCTCCCCGGGGGGGGGTCCGATGCTGGGGAGGGGGGGGGGGGACAGATGGGGGCCCGGAAAGCATCGTGACGCACCCAAGGGTGCTACAGGCGGGGACGTTTGGCCCGCGTTTGGGTCCCATCTGGGGGGTTTTGGGGTGGGGGGTGCCGTGCGTGCCCCCCTCCATCGCCCCCAGCCCGGCGCGGGGCGGGGGCCGCCATCACCGGCCCTGCCCGGGCACCGCTTGCCGCCTGCTCCCCGGTGCCACGCAGGGTGCAAAGCTCAGCCCTCGCCCTCGGGGACGGCGCCGCCGCGGCTGGGCCGCTCACGGGCGGCGCGGGCGTGGGGCTGGGGGGGGGCCCGTGGGTGGGTGGCACCCGTGGGTGAGTGTGCACCCTTGGGCGAGCGGCACCTGCGTGCGAGCAACACCCGTGGGCGAGCGTGCGCCCGTGGCCGAGCAGCACCCACGGATGAGCAGCGCCCGTGGGCGGGTGTCACCCGCCGGCGAGCGGCACCCATGGGTGAGCAGCGCCCGTGGGCGAGCGCAGGAGCCGGATGCGCGCCCAGCAGCGGGCCGCACGCGGCCCAGGGGTGCGGAGGCGGTGCGGGTGCAAGCGTCTGCGCCCGCCTGCCTGCCCCGCGTGCCCGCTGTTGGGGGGCGCTGGGGAAGCGGCTGCCCACGGGTTGTTTTTTTTGGGGGTGGGGGGGGCACACGCACATGCCCAGGCGCTGCCGCCCACGTGCCCCCGCTCCCGCCCACGGTGGCACCCGGCCGCCCGCGCGCCCTCCCCGCAGTGCCAGCGCCCGCCGTGCCGGCGCCTGGAGCCAGCTGCCGCCATGAATTAGTAATGGCCACGGCGGGGTGGGGAGGGCCCGGGGGGGGGGGGGTGGCTTTGCGAGGCCGGGGAGCTGCGGCCGGCGAGGCGAGGCGATGCTCAGCCCTGGGGCTGTGGCCGGGGTGGGGTGGGGGGGCGGCCGGTACCACCCCTCGTGCTCATCGTCGTCGTCCCCCCCCCCCGGCTGCGGCGGCGGTGGCTCGAAGCCGGTGGCCGTCCCCTGCTCGGCGCTCGGCCGTCCCCACGCTGCGGTTGAACCCCCCCCATCTGCTCCCCCCATGGGGCTGTGCTGGGGCAAATGGTGGGGCGGCGGGCGGGGGGGTGGAAGGGGGGGGCCCCCGCTGTGCCCCCACTGCAGCCCTCGCCCCGCAGGCAGCGCCCGCCAGCCGGCAGCCATGGAGGAGAGCCCGGAGTGGGGCACGCTGAGCCCCGAGGAGTTCGCCCACCTCCAGAAGTACCTGGACTGTGAGTTGGGGGGGGGGGGACGGGGATGGGGGCGGGGGGGGGGCATGGCGTCGGGTGCAGCACCCCCGCGTGCGCGTGTTGGGGGCAGCTTCGCACGCGTGGCGGTGGCTTTGCGCGCATGGGCCGGCCGCGTGCGCGTGCACCGGGATGGGGCTGCGTGCGTGAGCACCCATGGGCGCATGGGCACCCCCGTGCCTCGTCCGCGCGTGCGCGCCCCGGAGCGGTCTCGCACGCGCCTCTGCCCCCAGACAGCAGCAAGAAGGTGCAGGACGTGCTGCGGGACTTCTACGGCGACGGGGCCCTGTCCCAGCACCTGCAGGGAGAGGTGGGTCCCGGTGGGGGGCCAGGGGCCGCACGCTGCCCCCCCCGGCGCTTCCTCAACCCCTCTGTGCCCCCCCCCTCCCAGTGCGTGGACTTCGAGGGCTTCAGGCTGTTCCTGCAGAGCTACCTGGAGGCGACCGACGTCCCCGAGGCGCTGTGCCGCCATCTCTTCATGTCCTTCCAGAGCACGGCCCCCGGGCAGCCGGGTGAGGGATGGGGGGGGGACGGGGATGGGGGACAGGAGGGGCCACCGGGAGGGCCCACGGGGCTCAGCGCCGCTCAGCACCGTCTGTCCCGGCAGGCAGCGGCCTCGTCTGCGTTAACGACGTCTCCTGCTACTTCTCGCTGCTGGAGGGCGGGCGCCCCGAGGACAAGCTGGAGTGTGAGTGGGGGGAGCCTGCGGGGGGAGGGCTGGGGGGGCTGCCCCCATCTCACCCCCTTGTGCCCCCCCCTCCCCCCCCAGTCACCTTCAAGCTCTATGACAAGGACGGGAACGGGCTCCTGGACAGCTCAGTGAGTGATGGGGGATCGGGGGGGGGCACAGGACGGGTTCCCCCCGGGCCCCTTCCTGACGCTCGGCGCCGCAGGAGGTGGAGCGGATCATCACCCAGATGATGCGGGTGGCCCAGTACCTGGACTGGGACGTCACGGAGCTGAAGCCGGTGAGCGGGGCTGGGGTCACGGCCCCCCCCCCCGACCCCTCACATCTCCCCCCACCCCCCTCAGCCCTTGTGTCCCCGTCCCCCCCCCCCAGATCCTGCAGGAGATGATGCGGGAGATCGACTACGACGGCAGCGGGACGGTGTCGCTGGCCGAGTGGCTGCGCGGCGGCGTCACCAACATCCCGCTGCTGGTGCTGCTGGGCCTGGAGGTGGTGAGTGGGGGCGTGGGCGGGGGGAGGCTGTGCCGGGACCCCCCCGCCCCGGCCCCCTCTGACACCTCCCCCCACCTCCGGCTGTCCCCAGCACATGAAGGACGACGGGCAGCACATGTGGCGCCTGAAGCACTTCAACCGCCCCGTGTACTGCAACGTGTGCGAGACGCTGCTGGTCGGGCTGCGCAAGCAGGGGCTGTGCTGCACCTGTGAGCGGGGTGGGGACGGGGTGGGGACGGGACAGGGATGGGGACAGGACAGGGATGGGGACGGGGACAGGACAGGGGTGCGGTGGGGACAGGGATGGTTGTGGGATGGGGGTGGGGATGGGACGGGGACTTACGGGGACAGGGTTGGGATGGGGACAGGGACCTGATGGGGGTAGGATGGGGACGGGGATGGGACAGTGGTGCAGGGGGGACAGGGATGGTTGGGGGATGGGGATGGGACGGGGATGGGATGGGGATGGGGATGGGGATGGGGATGGGGATGGGGATGGGGATGGGGATGGGATGGGGATGGGATGGGGACCTGATGGGGACAAGACTGGGACGGGATGGGGACAGGGACCTGATGGGGACAGGGATGGGACAGGGATGGGGACAGGGACCTGATGGGGACAGGACGGGGACAGGACTGGGGTGGGGACGGGATGGGGACAGAGATGGGATAGGGATGGGGACAGGGACCTGATGGGGGTAGGATGGGGACGGGATGGGGACAGGGACCTGACGGGGACAGGACTGGGGTGGGGACGGGATGGGGACAGGATGAGGGCGGGGACGGGATGGGGGCGGGGACGGGATGGGGACGGGGATGGGATGGGGACAGGACAGGGATGGGGACGGGGACAGGACAGGGGTGCGGTGGAGACAGGGATGGTTGGGGGATGGGGGTGGGGATGGGACGGGGACTTACGGGGACAGGGTTGGGATGGGGACAGGGACCTGATGGGGGTAGGATGGGGACGGGGATGGGACAGTGGTGCAGGGGGGACAGGGATGGTTGGGGGATGGGGATGGGGTGGGGATGGGGCGGGGACCTGATGGGGACAAGACTGGCATGGGATGGGGACAGGGACCTGATGGGGACAGGGATGGGACAGGGAAGGGGACAGGGACCTGACGGGGACAGGACGGGGACAGGACTGGGGTGGGGACGGGATGGGGACAGGGACCGGGAGGTGCTGGGATGGGGCCGGGACGGGGGGGGGGCGCGGGGTGATCCGGGCCGGGCCCAGCCCCACTGCTCAGCCCCAGCTGTGGCGGGAGGCCCCGCCCCCTCCAGCTGTGCGCGAGGCCCCGCCCACTTCTGGGGGCGGAGCCACGACGTGAGCCCCACCCACCTCGAAAGCCGATTGGCGCCCGGCTGGAGGCGGCGGTGGCGTGATTGGCTGGCGGGTGGGGCCAGACGGTGGGCGGTGCCTCGTTACGCCCCGCCCACCCCCATTTGGCCCCGCCCCCAGTCTGCAAGTTCACGGTCCACGAGCGCTGCGCCCGCAAGGCGCCCCCCAGCTGCATCAGCACCTACGCCAAGTCCCGCAAGGAGGCCGGCGTGAGTGCCGCCCGTCCGTCCGTCCGGCTGTCCGTCCATCCATCCATCTGTCCGTCCGTCCGGCTGTCCGTCCGTCTGTCCACCCGCCCGTCTGTCCATCTGTCCGCCCGTCCGTCCATCCCGTCCGTCCACCCGTCCGTCTGTCCATCTGTCCGTCTGTCCATCCGACTGTCCGTCCGTCTCTCCGTCCATCCGTCCATTTGTCCGTCCATCCCGTCCGTCCACCCGTCCGTCTGTCCATCTGTCCGTTTGTCCATCCGACTGTCCATCCGTCCGTCTGTCCGTCCATCCATCCGTTTGTCCATCCCGTCCATTTGTCCGTCCATCCCGTCCGTCCATCTGTCCGTCCATCTGTCCGTCCATCCATCCATCCGTCCGTCTGTCCATCCGTCCGTCCATCCATCCGTTTGTCCGTCCATCCGTCCGTCTGTCCATCCGTCCGTCCATCCGTCCATCCCATCTGTCCATCCGTCCATCCCGTCCATCCATCCGTCCGTCTGTCCATCCATCCGTCTGTCCGTCCATCCGTCCGTCTGTCCGTCCATCCCATCCGTCCATCCTGTCCGTCCATCCGTCCCATCCGTCCGTCCATCCATCCCATCCGTCCATCCGTCCGTCCATCCGTCCATCCGTCCGTCCATCCGTCCGTCCATCTGTCCATCCATCCGTACATCTGTCCGTCCGTCCATCCGTCTGTCCGTCCATCCATCCATCTGTCCGTCCGTCCATCCGTCCGTCCGTCCGTCCGTCCATCCGTCCGTCTGTCCATCCGTCCGTCTGTCCATCCGTCCGTCTGTCCGTCCATCCCATCTGTCCGTCCGTCCATCCCGTCCATCCATCTGTCCGTCCGCCCGTCCCGTCCGTCCATCCGTCCGTCTGTCCATCCGTCCGTCTGTCCATCCGTCCGTCTGTCCGTCCATCCCATCTGTCCGTCCGTCCATCCCGTCCATCCATCTGTCCGTCCGCCCGTCCCGTCCGTCCATCCGTCCGTCTGTCCGTCCGTCCCTCGCCCTGCCCGCTCACCCGTTGTCCGTCGCTCCGCCCGCCCTGGCCGCCCGTCTCGCCTTCCACTCGTCCGTCGGTCCGCTTGTCCCCGTCTGTCCGTCCGCTCTTCTGTCGCTCCCTGTGTTTATCTGACCGCCTTGCCGTCCGTCTGTCTGTCCGAACCACCCCCCGTCCGTCTGTCCACCCACACACCCCCCCCCCTGCTGCCCCCCAGGTCCAGGCCCACGTCTGGGTGAAGGGCGGCTGCGAGGCCAGCAAGTGCGGCCGGTGCCAGAAGAAGATCCGGAGCTTCCAGAGCCTGACGGGGCTGCACTGCGTCTGGTGCCACCTCAAGGTGGGGGGGGGGGGGCACGGGGGGGGGATGGGGGGGGGGGGGGCACAGGGCGGCCGAAGGTGGTCCCGACCCCGCGCCGTGCCCCCAGATCCACGAGGAGTGCCTGGCCGCCGTGCCCCCCGCCTGCGACTGCGGGCTGCTGCGGGACCACATCCTGCCCCCCTCCGCCATCTACCCCGTGGTGCTGGTGAGCGCAGGGCTGGGGGGGGGGGGATTTGGGGGGCTGGGGGGGGGGGGGGGGGGGGCGCTTCTGGGTGGGGACGCGGCCGTGACCCCCCCCCCGGCGCTCGCAGGAGCGGCAGAACAGCCAGAAGGACGGGAGCGGGACGCCGGGAGAGGAGGGACCCCAGGTCTTCACCACCCCCGAGGGACAGGCGCTGCGGGTGAGCAGTGCCCCCCCCCCCCAAAATATCCATGTGCGCCCCCCCCCCCCCCCGAATATCTGCGTGCCCCCCCCGCCCCCATGTCTACGTCTCACCCCCCCCACCCCGCAGGTCAGCCCCGTGCCCGACACCCACCCGCTCCTCGTCTTCGTCAACCCCAAGAGCGGAGGGAAGCAGGGGGAGAGGTGAGGGGCTGGGGGGCGCTGGGCTCACCCCGGACCCCCCCACCCCCCAAAAAAAAGGAGAAGGGGGGGGGGGCGGCCCCCCTGGCCCCCCCCCAGCCCAGCGCCCCTCTCCCGCAGGGTGCTCCGTAAGCTCCAGTACCTGCTGAACCCGCGGCAGGTCTACAACCTGCAGCAAGGAGGACCCAACCCCGGGTGAGGAGGGGGCTGCGGTGAGTGCCGGGGAGGGGGGGGGGCAGCCCTGTCCTGACCCCCCCCCCCCCCATCCCTAAATCCCCCCTTCTCTCCCCCCAGCCTCAATTTCTTCCGCGACGTGCCGGATTTCCGCGTCCTGGTGTGCGGCGGGGATGGCACCGTGGGCTGGATCCTGGATGCCATCGGTGGGTCCGGCCCCACCCGGGGGGGGTCATACGTGCCTGGGACCCCCCCTCAAACCCCCCCAACACCCCCCCACCCTTTCTGACCGTGCTTCTCCTCGCAGACAAGGCCAACCTGCCCCGGCGGCCCCCCGTGGCCGTGCTGCCCCTGGGGACCGGCAACGACCTGGCCCGGTGCCTGCGCTGGGGCGGAGGTGAGCAGGGGGCGCGAGGGGGGGCCCCGTGTGCCCGTCCCTCTCCCCCCCCCCCCGCTGTCCCTACCGTGCCCCCCCCCCCCCCAGGCTACGACGGGGAGAACCTGGTGAAGATCCTGAAGGACATCGAGGGCAGCAGCGTGGTGCAGATGGACCGCTGGCACCTGCGGGTGCTGCCCGCCAGCCCCGCCGAGGCGGGCGACCCGGTGCCCTACGAGATCATCAACAACTACTTCTCCATCGGGGTGGTGCGTTTGGGGGGGGGAGCAGGGGGTTTTGGGGCGGGGGGGGGGCACGGCCTCACAACCCCCCTGCTCCGTGCTCTGTGCCCCCCCCCAGGACGCGTCCATCGCGCACCGCTTCCACGTCATGCGGGAGAAGTACCCCGAGAAGTTCAACAGCAGGTGGGCGCAGCGGGGCGGGCCCCAAACGTGCCGATCCCCAAAACGTGCCCCCCCACCCCCCCCACCCCAAACGTGCCGTGCCCCCCCCCCCAGGATGAAGAACAAGCTGTGGTACCTGGAGTTCGCCACCTCCGAGACCCTCTTCGCCACCTGCAAGAAGCTCAAGGAGTGCCTGAGCATCGAGGTGAGCCCCGGCCCCGCGGCACCGTGCTGTCCCCCCCGCCGCCCTGCCCTGATGTCTGTCTGTGTGTGTCCCCCCCGCCCCCCCCCCCCAGTGCTGCGGGACCCCCCTGGAGCTGCGGGGAGCGCTGGCGGGGGTGGCGGTGCTCAACATCCCCAGCATGCACGGAGGCTCCAACCTCTGGGGCGAGACCAAGCGGCCGCTGGGCGAGGCGAGGAGGGCGCCCGGTGCCGAGCAGCCCCCGGCCATCACCGACGCCGAGACCCTCAAGACCTGCGTGCAGGGTGCGTGTGTGAGGGGGGGGTCTGGGGGTGCGAGGACGTCCCCCCCACACCCCGGGGCTGGCGCTGTCCTGACCCCCCCGCCCCCCCCCCCCCCCCAGACCTGAGCGACCAGCGGCTGGAGGTGGTGGGGCTGGAGGGGGTGCTGGAGATGGGGCAGATCTACACGGGGCTGAAGAGCGCGGGCACGCGGCTGGCCAAGTGCTCCGAGATCACCCTGCGGTGAGCCGAGGGGGCTGGGGGGGGGGGGCGCGGGCTGTGCCCCGCGGGGGCCGGGGGCTTGGGTGCTAACCGAGGCCGGGGGGGGGGGGGGGGTCTGCTTCTTGCAGGACGCTGAAGCCCCTCCCCATGCAGATCGATGGAGAGCCCTGGATGCAGCCACCCTGCACCGTGCGTGCCCCCCCTCCCCGTGGTGCTAGTCCCCCCAGCCCCCTCTGAGCCCTCCCCAGTCCCCTTTGACCCCCCCCCCTCCGAGCCCCCCCACCCCCTCTGAGCTCCCCCCCCCGAGCCCAGCCCTCGTCCTCTCGCTCGCAGATCAAGATCACCCACAAGAACCAGGCGCCGATGCTGATGGCCCCCCCGCCGCGCTCCTCCAGCTTCTTCGGCCTCAAGAAGGGCCCCGTGGAGGCCTGAGGGGGCCGGAGCCCCCCCCCCCCCCTCCACCTCCTGCGCTGCGCCCCAGGCGGGGGCCATGGACCAAAGGCCTGACCAGGGGCAGGCACCACGCTGCCCCCCCCCCCCATATTACACCCACAGGGTGCTCCGGGGTGGGGGCAGCTGGACGGACCCCCCAGGGGCAGTTGGAGGGGGGCTGCACCATGCCCCCCCCCCCCAACATCCCTGTGTGCCGCCCCAGCTGGAGCCCCCACCCTGCTGGGCTCCCCCCTGTGCCCTATTTATTACCCCCCCCCCCCCCAGCCCCGCATTTCAAGTGCCTCTTGCAGTAATAAAGCCGGCGGCGAGACGGGCGCTGGGCTGTGCCTCTCCTGGGGGGCTCAGCCCTGGCCCCCCCGCCCCCCCCCCCATGCAACCAGACAAAGCAGGGGCTGAGCTGAGCCTTTATTCATGTCACCGGGGGCACGCGGACCCCCCCCGGGTCCTGGGGGCTCGGGCCAGGTGGGGGGGCGTAGTGGTTGGGGGGGGGGGGCGTGGATCCCCGCAGCCCCTACACGGCGTTGGCGCCGAGCAGGGGGCTGCTCTCGCCGCTGGGGGCCCCCCCAAAAACCTGGCGCAGCAGTAGGCGGAGGGTGGCACCGGGGGGCAGCCAGCCCCGGGGGCAGGGGGCCGGGGGGGCCGCGGCCAGCAGCAGGCTGTACTTCACTCGGCTGTGGGGCAGAGAAGGGGTTAGCACGGGGGGGGGTGAGCCCCCCATATTGGTGTCCCCTCCCCATTTTCTGGTGCCCCCCCCCGGCCAGGCTCACCGGTAGGTGTAGGCGGCGGTGCCCAGGGCGGCGGCGATCAGCACCAGCCCCACGGTGAGCGTGGTCCTGCCGGCGGCCGGGGCTGCGCCTGGGGCAGAAGCAGCTGAGCATCCCCGACCCCCGACCCCCCCCAAACCCTGCCGCCTCCCCCCCCACCCCCCACCCCAAATCCCCAGCCCCGGTCCCACCTCCGACGGCCACGCGAGTGCTGGCCACGGCCAGGCCGTTGCCGTTGGCCAGGGAGACGTTGAGGCAGTAGAGGCCGGACTGGTTGAAGTCCTGGCGCAGCAGCAGCTGGCAGCCGGGCGCCGGCGCCACGGCCGAGCACGTCCGCGTCTGCGCCATCTGGCACTCGGCATCCGCCACCACGGTGCACACCTCCTCGGGCAGGCTGCCGGAGGGGGGGTCGGGGAAGGGGTCAGCAGGGCCCCCCCCGCCCCCCCAGGCACCCATCACGGCCCCACAGCGTGGGTCCTGCGCTGCCCCCCCCCCCCAGCTTGCGCCCCTCGGCCCCGCGCCAGCCCTGGGCGCTGCCTCCAAGCCGGCCCCAGCTCGTGATCGCGGTCCCCACGCCGCCCCAGCTCCAGGGCATCGTGTCCGAGCTGACCCCATCCCCGTGGCTGGGGTGTGGTCCCCACCCGGTCCCCAGCTGCACCCCAGGGTCCCCCACCCCATTCCCAGCTCCAGACCAAGGTCCCCACCCTGTTCCCAGCCGCTAACCTGGGTCCCATTCATCACCCCCGAGCCGTCCCCAGCCCTGGCACCGTCCCCAGCTCCGGTGCGTTGTCCCCACGCCGTCCCCAACTCCAGCCCCGGCCCCCAGCTGCCCTCACCTCCCCTCGCACGTCACCGTCAGCTCCACGCTGTTCCCGCTGCCCACGGGCTCCACGGGCACCACCTGCACGATGGCCACGCTCTCGACGCCCTCTGCAAGGGGACGCGGAGTCAGAGCAGGGCCGGCCCCTCGGGGTCCCCTCCCCGGTCCCCGGCACTCACGGACGATGTCGAGCTGGGTGGAGAAGGTGCCGTAGCGGTACAGGACGCAGCCTGTGGGCCCAGCCGCGGGCGCCTGGCGCTTCACCAGCACCAGGGGCTCGCCGGGGGTGGCCGTGGCTCCATCCGTGGCTCCATCCGTGGCTCCTGCTGTGGCTCCTGCTGTCACTCCCGCTGTCGCTCCCACTGTGGCCTCAGCTACGGATTCAGCTGTGCCCCCAGCCGTTGCTCCAGCTGTGGCTGTCACCACGTCCCCAGCTGTGGCTGCAGCCGTGTCCCCAGCCGTGTCCCCAGCCGTGTCCCCAGCCGTCACCGCGCCTGCAGGGGACCCAGGCAGAGAAGCGGCTGGGGAAGGGCAGGAAGGGACCGAGCTGTCCCCCTCGTAGGACCCCCAGGACGTGGCCCAACCCGCCCTGCCCCACGGGGGCAGCACCCACCTGCAGCCACGGTTCCCCCCGCAGCCGTGGGGGCCGCGGTGCCCAGCACGTCCCCAGCTGGGGACACAGAGGCAAGGAGCAGGGGGTCTGCGGTGGTGGCAGCAGGGTCCGTAGCGGCTGCTGCGCCGGCCGCCGCGGTGCTGAGCACCAGGACAGGGACGGGCTCGGTAGCAGCAGGATCCAAAGGCGCAGCCACTGATGCCGCCGTGGACTCTGGTGGCTCCCCAGAACCTGCGGGTGCTGAGGTGCCGGGTGCCACAGCGGTTCCAGGTGCTGCGGCAGTGCCGGACCCTGCAGCAGTGCCCGGTGCCGCAGCGGTGCCAGATGCCGTAGCGGTGCCGGCGGTGGGACCCGCTGGCTGCGTGGCCGTGGGTCCCCCCGAGGGCGCCAGCCCGGTGGTGGGGTCCACGACGGGGGGCACGGAGGTGCCGCAGGTGCTGAGCGGGATGGCCGCCTGCAGCACCAGGCGGGCGGCGAAGGACCCGGCCTGCAGGTAGGTGTGGGTGACGACGGCGCTGCGGGAGATGAGGGTGCCGCTCTGGTCCCCGAAGTCCCACGAGTAGGAGATGTCGGCGTCACGCAGGTAGCGGCTGGGGTCGTGCAGCCGCACGCTGAAGGCCACGGGGTGGTTGCGCACGAAGCGCCTGCCGCCCGCCGCCTGCACCTGCGCCACGTCCACCGCCAAGGGCACCTGGTCTGGGGGCGCGCAGGCGCCGTCAGCTCGGCCGCCGCCGGTGCCGCCGCGTCGCCGTCATCCCTGCCCCATGCCCGGCGCCTACCTGTGATGCTGAACTGGGAGCTGGCGCGGCCGATGGGGACAAACTTCTGGCGGCCGCGGTAGTGGTAGACGACCACCTCCATGGTGTAGGAGCCCAGGGCCACCCCGTCCGTCCCCACCGTCAGCTGGGACGCGGCGCCGTCCACCACCTGCCAGTAGCGCCCTGCGGGGACGGCACGGCTCAGGCGCCAGCCGCGGGGACGCCGCGGTACGGGGGAGCGGGGACACGGTGCCGGCCTCACCCCACGTCCACCACACGTAGACGAATTTTCCGCGCTTGCCCCAGGCGCTGCGGGGAAAGGGCTGCCCGTCGGGGAAGACGCCGTCCGAGCCCTCGGCCAGCTGCTCCGGGAAGACGGGGTCGCCCTGCGTGACGCGGGTGCCTGCGGGGACCAGAGGCTGAGCGTGGCACGGGGGTGGCCACGGCCCCCACCAGGGACGGGGCAGGGGGCGTCAGGCGGGCGCTGACCGTTGACGGTGCAGTTCTGGCTCCACACCACGCGGCCGTCGGGCAGCGCCGTCTGCGTGCTGGGGAAGCGCAGGGCGATGGAGAAGGTGGCCTTGGCGCCCGCCATGGTGGGGGCGTCGTTGCTGATGTCGAAGGTGATGTCGCCGCCTGTTGGGCACCAGTTTGGGGTGGTTCAGGGACTGGCGCCGCAGGCAGCGTCCCCGTGCCCCCCCCCCCGTACCCACCTCGCCAGCAGTCCCTCTGCCGCGCCGTCCCCTCCTGCCACGGCCGGTACAGCCCCGAGTCCCAGCTCCGGAACGCTGCCGGTCGCCCGCTCCACGTCTGGCTCCGGCCGCGGCTCCGGCCACCGGCTCCTGCGGGAGGAGAAGGGCCAAGGACGCGCGTGGCACCCCCGGGGCTCCCGGCTGGGTCCTCTTTTGGAGCCCCAGGGGACACGTGACGGACTCAGGCTGCGGTGCGGGGCAAAGCCCATCACATGGCGCTGGGCGCTGCCCAAAGCCCCTTCATGTGACTCTCAGCTGAGCCGGCCGCAGCATGGGGCGAGCGCTCCCCCGTGCCCCCCGCTCGGGGGTGGGCAGCCCCCGGCCCCCATCTCAGCCCCGTCCGCTGCAGCGTGGGGACCCCGTGGGGACACACGAGGACGGGGATCCCCTGAGCAGCCCCTGTCCCGGGGGAGCCCCCATGCAGAGGGACGGGACCCCCGTGCTGGCAGGGGGGGGCGCGCCCCGGTGCAGACCCCACCCCGGGGGGCAGCGGGGGCTGATCCTGCTCCCACTCCAGCAGGCTCCCAGCACCAACCCCTCCATCCCCTCCCTGCTCGGGGGTCCCCGGGGTACCAGGGGCTGCCTCTCGCAGCCGGGAGCACCCCATAGAGACCCCCGCTCCCATCGGGGCCCCGGCAGCCGCAGCCGGCAGCCGCAGCCCCCAGCCCCGCTTACGGTGCTGCGCCGTGGCCAGGGCCAGGAGGGCCCCCAGCAGCGCAATGGCCCCGTGCAACCCGCATGCTCCGGCCGCTCTCTTCTCGCCTCCTTGCGCTCGGGCTCCCGGGAGAGGCGAAGGCAGCGGCAGCGGGGGGATAAGAAGGGGTCTCCTTTGCATAGCCCCCTCCCTGCGGGACGGCCCCGGCGGGGCTGCGGGTGGGCACGTGTGTGCGCGTGTGTGCATGCGTGTGCACACGTGTGTGTCCGCAGCCCCCATGCTCCCTCCCGGCCTGGTCCACACGCTCCTGGACCTGGCTCCGTCCGGGCAGCAGGGGCTTGGGGCAGGATGGGACCCCTCTGGGGGCTCGGGGCAGCTTCTCCCCTCGCCCTGCAGCCGCTTGCTGCCCCCACGTTTGTGGCACCGCGGTTCCCAGCCAGGTGCTGGGTGCAGCGGGGAAGCTGGGACGCGGCCCCCAAGTCCCCCATGGGATGTGGCACATCCCCATGGGACACCCGTCTGCTTTGGGGGGCATTGCAGGTCTGTCCCCAGCACAGCCCGGGGCAGGACCTTGGGGTCCTAAGAGCGCCCATGTGGCACCCACGTGTGTGGGGCCGTGTCCGTGGGACCGTGTCCGTGGGACCGTGTGTGTGACACGGTGTCTGGGGGACCGTTCGTATGGGGTCTGCGCCTGTGACCCAGTGTCTGGGGGACCACGTGCGTGACACCGTGCCCGTGGGGGTCGTGCGTGTGACGCCGTGTCCGCAGGACCACGTATGTGACACCGTGTCCGTGGGGCCCGTGCGTGTGACGCCGTGTCCGCAGGACCACGTATGTGACACCGTGCCCGTGGGGTCGTGCGTGTGACGCCGTGCCCGTAGGACCACGTGTGTGACACCGTGGTCCGTGGGGCCGTGCGTGTGACGCCGTGCCCGCAGGACCACGTGTGTGACACCGTGCCCGTGGGGTCGTGCGTGTGACGCCGTGCCCGCAGGACCACGTGCGTGACACCGTGCCCGTGGCGTTGTGTCCGCGGGATCGTGGTGTGATGCCACGCCCGTGGGGCCGTGCCTGCGGCACCGCGTCCGTGGCGCCGTGTACCTGACGCTGTGCCCGTGGCACTGCGGGCACGCCCGGCACCGCGCGCACAGGACCGGGGGCGACCCCGAGCCCAACCGCGGTGCCGGGGGGGACGCGGCCGGGCCCCACCCGCGAGGACCCGCTCCGTGGGCAGCGCCCCCCCGCGGCCGGCGCCGGCCCCTTTAAGGGATCTCCCGCGCCGCCCGCCCGCTCGGCCAATGGGGCGGCGCGGGGGGCGTGGCCGGCGGAAGGCGGGAAGAGGCGGGGGCGGGGCCGGCCCGCCTTGTGGCGCGCCGCGGGGAAGCGGCGGCCGCGATCGTTCCGCGCCGGGCCCGGGACCGCCGGGAGCGCCCCCCCCCCCCCCCCCCCCGGGGTTTCCCCCCCCCGGGGCCGCCCATGGAGAACTTCCAGAAGGTGGAGAAGATCGGGGAGGGCACCTACGGCGTCGTCTACAAGGCCCGGAACAAGGTCACGGGGGAAGGTGGTGGCGCTCAAAAAAGATCCGCCTGGACACGTGAGCGGGGGGCACCGGCACCGGGGGGGGGGGGGTTGGTTACCGGCACCGGGGGGGGGGGCTCAGCCCGGCTGCCCCCGCAGGGAGACCGAGGGCGTCCCCAGCACGGCCCATCCGGGAGATCTCGCTGCTGAAGGAGCTCAAGCACCCCAACATCGTCAAGTCAGCGGGGGGGGGGGGGGAACCGGGGGGGGGGCGGGACCGGGGAGGGGACCGGGGAGGTGGAGGAACCGTGGGGGGAGGAAACGCCGGGGTGGGGGGGGGGAGGTATTGGGGAGGGGGGAACCAGGGGAGGGGGGTGGTGTTGAAAGGGGGGGCACCGAGGGGGGTGGGATGTGGAGGGGGGGGGGGGGCAGGTGCCCCAGTGGGTCCCTGGCTGAGGGGGGGGAGGTCTGGGATCCGGGGGGGGCAGTTCTGGGGTTCTGGGGGCTGTGGGGGGGCAGGGGGGGGGGCAGGAGGCTGTGGGGGATCAGTACTGGGGGGCTGGGGGCTGGGGGGGGACAATGGGGGGGCTGGGGGCTGGGGGGGGGGGCAATACCGGGGGTCTGGGGAATGGGGGGAGGCAGTGGGGGGGGTCTGGGATTTGGGGGGGGGGGGGGTAAGTACCAAGGGCTGGAGGCTGCGGGGGGACAGGACGGGGGGGTCGGGGGGGGGGTGGCAGTACCAGGGTCTGGAGGGCTGTACGGGGCAGTGCTGGGGGGGGGGGGGGCGGTGCTGGGGTCTGGCTGTTGGGGGGGGGGTGGCAGTGCCAGCCCAGGCCCCCCCCCCCCCGCCCCCCCCCAGGCTGCTGGACGTGATCCACACGGAGAACAAGCTGTACCTGGTCTTCGAGTTCCTGCACCAGGACCTGAAGAAGTTCATGGACGACTCCTCCCTCGGCATCGCCCTGCCCCTCATCAAGGTGTGCGGGGTGGGGGGGGGCTCGGGGTGGGGGGGTGGGGGTCAGGGGCAGGCGCTGACCCCCCCCCCCCGGCCCCCCGCAGAGCTACCTGTTCCAGCTGCTGCAGGGCCTGGCCTTCTGCCACGCGCACCGCGTGCTGCACCGCGACCTCAAGCCCCAGAACCTGCTCATCAACGCCGACGGCGCCATCAAGCTGGCCGACTTCGGGCTGGCCCGCGCCTTCGGGGTGCCCCTGCGCACCTACACGCACGAGGTGGGCGTGGGGAATTGGGGGGGGGGACGCAAGGGGAGGGGGAGGGCTTGGCTGCATGCCCACCGCGCCCCCCTGTCCCCCCCCTACCACCCCAGGTGGTGACCCTCTGGTACCCGGCCGCCCGAAATCCTGCTGGGCTGCAAGTACTACTCGACCGCCGTGGACATCTGGAGCCTGGGCTGCATCTTCGCCGAGATGGTGAGGGGGGGGGGGCTGGGGGGGGCCGCGGCTGATTGGGGGGGTGGGGGGGAGCAGGGTCACGACCCCCCCCCAGTGGCGGCAGCTGCCACCCCTGGGTGTCCCCACGTCGAGGTCGTGTCCCGGTGGCACCTCGGGGGCGCCCTGGGGCAGTGGGGATGTGCCCTGGGGGCGCCAAGGGGGCACCGTGGTGGCACCCTGGGGACACCCCAGGCACTGGTGACAGCCCAGGGACACCCAGGATGCCCCCCGAGGACACCAAAGGGGCACCCTGGGGGACACCCCCAAGCCCTGGTGGCACCCTGGGGACACCAACGGCCTGGTCTGGGGACGCCCTGCAGACAAACCTGGACGTGCCCTGGGGACACCCAGCGGGCTTTGTGGTGGCACCCTTGGGACACCCTGGAGACCCCCAGGACCTACCCCAGGGGCACCCCAGGGACACCCCAGCGTCCCCCAGGACCTACTCCAGGGTCCCCCAGGACCTACCCTGGGGACACCCCAGGAACCCCCCAAGGACCCCCAGGACATATCCAAGGGACCCCCAAGGGACCCCCAGGACTTATCCCAGGCCCCCCCCAGCCCCCCTTTTCCCACCCCGCTGCACCCCCCCCAGGGTTTCCCCATCCCACCCCCAACATTTTCCACGCGCAGGGGCCGGCGCCCGCCGCGGTCACCGGGGCACAAAGGGGGCTCTGTGGGTGCCGGGGCGGGGGAACGGACGGACGGACACAACCAACCGGCATCATGTGAGCCCCCGGCGCCGCGTCACGGGGCCCGGTCACGGGGCCGTTTGATCCCTGCCCCGCGGGGTCCCCACACCCTAAACCCGACCTCCCCCGGCACCGAGCACCCCCGCGCTGACCCCGGTGCCCCCCCCCCCCCCTACCCCGGACCCCGCAGGTGATGCGGCGCGCGCTGTTCCCGGGGGACTCGGAGATCGACCAGCTCTTCCGCATCTTCCGCACGCTGGGCACGCCGGACGAGGCCGCCTGGCCCGGCGTCACCGCGCTGCCCGACTACAAGCCCACCTTCCCCCGCTGGGCGCGCCAGGATTTGGGCAAGCTGGTGCCGCCGCTGGACGAGGACGGCCACAAGCTGCTGGCGGTGAGCCCCCCTCCCCAAGCCCCTGAGGGGGGTGGGGGGCACCTGGGGGGGGCCGGAGAGCCTCACACCGGTCCCCCCCCCCCCCTGTTTTTCTTCCCCGGCCCGCAGCAAATGCTGCACTACGACCCCAACAAGCGCATCTCGGCCAAGGCGGCGCTGCGCCACCCCTTCTTCCACGACGTCACCAAGGTGGTCCCCAACCTGCGCCTGTGAGCGGGGGGGGGGGGGGGGACACAGGACAGGGGACCGCCCCTCTGTTCCCCCCCCCCCCCCCCCCCCCCCCCGCAAGAAGAAGCCCGCAGCACCACGCGCGGAGGTGACGGCACCGGCTCCGGGACCTCCCCACCTCCCCCCCCCAGCTCTGGGACCCCCCCCCGAGCTCCTTGCTGGCCCCCCAGGACTGCTCGGGGCAGAGCCCCCCCCCCCCCCAAGGACACAGCCCCCCCCCCCCGGAGAGGAGCCGCCCCCCCCCAGCCAGGGACAGGAGGCCCCCCCCCCCCCCAGCGGCCCCCCCCTCACCCTGGTCTCGGCACTTACGGCCCTGCCGGGGGGGGCCCAGCGCCTTCATCCTCCTCCTCCTCCTCCTCCTCCTCCTGTTCCCGCAGCGCGGTGTTGGGGGGGGACACACC